>NC_088646.1:34099752-34314752 GCF_964019385.1 Sycon ciliatum
TTTACATATAATTGCATGGTTTATTATGCTTTTTGTGTAGTGAATGAAATCTTAAACCTGATAATATCTTGTGCTGTGTACTATAGTATGATTTTACTCTTTCGTGATATTATGTGCTATCAGAAAATGGTGGGTCGTCTGAAAGACCGAACACAGAAACCCAACTACGACAATTCCAAAATGGTAAGCGTGTAGCCATGTTCCTGCACACCCTCATGCCCTTCTCAACTTCCAGAAGATGTACTAGTAGAATAATGCATGCTCGCAGTTCCAAAATGCCCATATATTATACCTACATGTTTTAGGATGGAATGATAGCTGTGATAGTCACATACCCGCACTGTTGCAACATCATAAGAAAACTCCGTCTAGGGCTGGCTCATCTGACATCACTTTCATGTGCGTATGTCCTGTTTCAGGCGTCGGACTGGACCAGAAAGCAGCAATATGCCAGCTCCATTGCTGCCTACCCACCTGACTGGTATGAACAGATGCAGGCCAGTGGTCAAGTACGCCAACGTCCGCATGCACTCACCCAAACTGCTCCTGCAGTCATGCAGGTAGGGAGCGACACCGGTGAATGATGTTTTATCGGCGGTGCATTCCAGACTTGAACAACAGTGATGTTCAGCTATGTATTCGGCGGCCCCACGGTGTGGTGCTTTTCCTCTCTTTGCAACATGAGTGGCTGGGAGTATTTATGTTGTGTGCGTGTGTATGTGAGCGCATGAGAGGGACATTGCGTCTGGTTGGTGGATGCCAGTAGGGACCTTTCGCATCTGCTGGGAATCGAATCCGAAACAAAAGTTTGATTCGGCTTGTCCTCGTTTTGTTCAAAACAGATTCAGGTTTCGCAAGTCGTCCATGGCAACTACGAATACGGCCGGTAGCTTGGCGTACACATGTTTCCACATACTGTAAAGTGAGAAACTTTCGCTAGAGATTCAATTTCGCTATTTTCGCGACCATTCCACATTCGCGAATATAAATTGCCGCAAACTGCTCTGTACATTGATTGTAGACAGTATAAGGTCCAACTGAAGAGATGCAATCGCAAAGTTTCTCATCGTGAACCAGCCCAATTGATGAAAACGCAAAATTTGCCCGCCTCGAAAGTTTATCGCTTTTACAGTACACGTGCATGGATCATGGAATCAAGGAAAAAATGTGTACCTGGCAAAAAAGTGTACCTGACGGATTCGGAGCGGGCCACGAATGAAGAGGCTTCCATTCGTGAAAACAAGCCCTCATAAGGGACTCTGACGAATCCTCGAACCCAGGCGACGAATCAGCATTCGTTTCGCATCCGTCCGCGTGGTGCGAAAGGTCCCTATTATCGGACTCATCTATCCACTCTGTATGCGTTACCATTACACTGCCAGGTCTCTGCACTTTGCTTTCTTTTTTTTACCAGAGCCTTGGCCTGATTATCAAATTTCTACAAAATACTACTTCAAAGTATGTATATGAGTGCATGTAAGGATTTCTTGTTCTGGTGTTTGGTTGATGGCCAACTCTGCAGGCACGTCGGCCTCTGCCACCCATAGGAAGCAGCCACCAGGAGTCAGTAGGGGAGGAGGTAGTGGTCGTCACAGATGGAGACTTGAGCAGTGGAGCAGCGCCGCAAAGCAGCACGTTACACTCATCAGCAGTAGGAGGTAAGTAAATAGCTGCATTTGTATACTTGCATGATATTCCAGGTACAAGCTGTCCAGTGAGCAGGTGAGAGTGTGTATGGTTTGGGTTTGGGTAGTAGGTGACAGCAAAAACAAATTCCACCATTTTCTGACCTTGATCTTTCTTTATGCATGTTCGCTGTGTGAACCAGCCTCGAGTGGAGCTAGCCGGGGAAGTGCCCATCTAGACGATGATGATGACGTGCCTTCTCCAGAGCCTTTAGTGGTGCTGGATGACAGTCCACAGCACTCTGGCAGGGCAAGTCACGCTAGTCAAGCCAGTCGAGGCAGCGAAGCCAGAGCACGGGAAGAGTCCACTGAACGTGCAGGTGCCAAAGAATCGTCCCGGCCGGCATCAACACAGAGCCATGTAAGCAGCACCTCCGCAGCAAGCAGATCTTCCGCTGCTAGCAAGACATCTGCATCGACCAAGGCATCAGAGCATGCCAAAGCACCAATCTCAAGCAAGACATCTAGCCAGTCATCCGTATCCAGCAAAGAATCGGGGAAATCGGCAACAACCAGCAGCAAGCCATCCGCCACGGCCAGCAAAACCTCCATCAAGTCATCCAGCCGGACCTCCACACAATCTTTGAGCAAAGCCGGTAGCAGCACTCCAAGTCAAACATCGCTTGCCAGCAAGAAGCCATAAGCAGCGTATGACAACCGACCAGACCATATCAATTAAGTCACTTCAAGGACGTTTCAAAATTACACTGTTAGCCAATAAGATCCTTCAGAAGCACATAGCAACATGTCTTGAGCCACTTCCTGTGAATATGTGTATCTGCATGGACAAAACAACACCTACACTGAATGACTGCACCAGTTAATGTAGCCCTAGTATTCTTAGTGTCATGTATATGTTAGAACCAGAAAAAAATGATGGTATTTGTTCCTGTTTCATACTTGAAAAAATACTTGCGTTTCAATAGTCAGCATGGTCTAGAAATTAAAATTCTAAAATCACATCTAAATTGTACTTAAAAAAAGGTTAAAAAATATTCAAATGCCAACAGATTGCATTCAGATTTCTGTGGATAAGTTTCAAATCAGCATATCTCTCTTGCCTTGACTTTGACCGGTGAGTGGTGACCCACTTGAAATAATAGTGAGAGCTCTGACATGGATGAATGCAACAACAGAGAAACAGGGGCAACACGATTCTGTGTATAATACCACCTCATTGCACTGCACAACGTTAGTTTGGTGAGCAGTGGAAGCTTGCTTCCCTGTAAAATAGCAATGCAATGCGCTGTATTGGTCGGCGAGCTGTCACTGTGGAGGCTCCAGCCAGGTGAACTGAGACCTGCATGCCGTCTACAATTCGTTACGCTCCACGTCAAGATCAGCTTCTATCTCTGATACACTGACTGACTGCCTGGCTGGTCTGAAAATACAGGTCCACGGAACTAGACAGTCGCCCAACAGCATAAGTTTGCTGAGTCCGTTAGTTCAGTTTGCCCCGGGCTGGGTAAGTCATCAGGAAGTTCTCAACAAGAAACACCCCTGCATTGCATCCTTACGTTACCAGGCAGAATCTTGTATGTCTCCTTTCGTGCAGCCATTCTTTTCTTGGCCCAGGTAACAGAAGGGACATGGTGGGCCCCAAAGGGTTCCAGCTAGCAGTGCAGGTAATCTTTGCTGCACGCTCCAAACCTGCTGTGATGTTCCTTAAATTGGCTGGCTATTCCAAGATTGTCTTGCCTGACAGAATGATGTAGCATTCTAGCAGCATAGTCTAATAGGATCAGACCCAGCACTAAGTTAAACGGAGTAGACTAGCTCTCATGACGGGGCAAACAACGCGAGCAATGATGGGTACCGGCCCAGGAAAGAAGATGGCATCTGACCACTGGAATCCGGTTGATCCTCTGCATGGCAGTCCACTCTCAAGTAGCGAACAACATCTGCGTGGTGCCCAATGGCAGCCATATGCAGAGCTGTAAAGATAGAAAAGAACATACACGACACGCACGGCCAGTTTCTTTCCACGAGGGTCACCCATTTCGAAAACTACATATCAGACTGCAGCAAAGATTACCTGCACTGCTATCTAGAATCTGGAGTCAGAGCATTGACTAGTACAAGATAAAGGTGCAGGTAGACCAATTCTGACCGTAGAGGCGGGAGGTGCCAAAGACCTCTTGTTTCAATGAGCTCAACATAGTGAGGGCAGTGCTTATCTCTATTCCCTTGTCAAGTAGTTGTCACTTGTAGTTCTACAAGTAGCACAACGGCTACATTTCGGATGATCTGGTAGCCCTCAAGTATCTTCTACACAAGCATACAAAGCTAAAACTCCCATGCAATGATTAGGATGAATTATTATAGATTGCCTGCAATCGACAACATAGTCGAGTACAACGACTGCACTTCCAAGCATTTTAATCTCTTACCTGTTCTTTGCTTGAAGTCCCGAGAATGCACATCAACTCCCAACTGCATCAGGTATTGGACTGTTCCCAAGTGACCCTCCTGATGAAGGCAAAGAAAGGCAAATACACAATTTCACGTACACATGCCAGGGGAAATGATATCATGGTTATAGTCATAAATCCGACTAATAAAGTCTGCAAATGAAAATTGAACATGCAGGCAAGTCGAAAGTGCCTTTCTGTTTCTGCACGCCACCAAAACACAACGACGAACACAGGTCAACCCTGATGTACAGGATTCACAGATCACACAGAAAAGAACAGGTTCAGCACTCTGTGGAACACAACACACCAATCCAATCCAGAGAAACTGCATTCATCAAAGTAGTCACCACCAGATCATATCGATTCAGCACAGACACTGGGATATTATAATCCAATAGGCATCTTTAGTACTACTTGAAGTACAGAGCACAGTACAACAAAGATAAGGTGGCATTCTAACTGGCAGAACAAAATAGAAGAGAAAGCAATATACAGCACTTTAGTAATCAATCATAATATTATTAATATGCCTTGCTTAGGCAGCATAAGTACACACAACGACATACCTTAGCTGCATAGTGTAGTGGGGTCATGGCATGCACAGACGAGATAGACGATGGATCAGCCCCATAAGACTTGACGAGGCGAGTTACTCCTGTCGTGTTGCCAGTCTGCGCGGCATGATGGATAGCTACACGACCGAGCGAGTCGGCCGCACTCACGGACGCCTAGGTAAAGCGGGACAACAAGTATACTGAGTTATAAAGCAGCCATAACTCTGACTTCAGTGGTGCCTGTGATTGCAGGCACTCCATCAGCAAACAAAGTCAGGCAACAACATTCAGCTTTCAGCATCGCTCTCTTCCCTTCCCCTTCCATTCACATCAAAGGACAATACAGCGATGGCAATGTTTCTTCAAATACTAGGCTTCCCCACCTAAAGGTCGGAAAATGACATGGCCCCAAAAGCATCTGCCAGACTGAAAGACTAAATAATAGTAATTATAAATATTATACATGTACATGTACTCGAAGTACATGACAAGCAGACATACGATCACAATATTGAGATACAAGTATTACATACATGGTGTCTGTTGATAAGCATGTCAACAATTTTCAATTGGTGTCCAGTCAAGCATGACCTGGCAGCATCCATCAGCGGTGTTACACCAACACTATCCACATCGTCACTGCCATATCCACATCTGTAGACATGACACCCACAAACAGAGAGAGAGAGAGAGAGAGGAGAGAGAGAGAGAGAGAGAGAGAGAGAGAGAGAGAGAGAGAGAGAGAGAGAGAGAATGTTCCCACTGCTGCTTCTGCCATTATTATTATAGGCAAGTTGGCTGCAAAGAGTTCAAAGTAAGTTCCCCGCCATCAACTCTACCATGGCAATGTTTGCATAGGACGACTGCATGCGTGCAACACGATCAAGAACAACCAAATCAATTTCATGCAGAAATTCACAGCAATGCTTCTCTAAAACCACACTCACTTCTCCAGCAAAAGCTCGACAACGTCAACCCGAGAGTGCAATGCTGGAGGCAAGAGAAGAACAACAACACCACAAGAATTCATAAGCTCATGTAGGCCATAACGTTCAAATCCAGGCTGACTTAAAAAAACACTTGAGCCTGATGTACATCAAAGTTTACGCCTAGACTTGGGAGAGAGAGAGAGAGAGGGGGGGGGGGGGGGGGGAGGGGGAGAGTGAGAGAGAATCGTATACTGTCAATAGAATCATCAATACAGCTGCCAGACACGACCCCACTCACACAACTTTTAGTGTGCTTACCAGCTGTGTGCAAAGGAGTTCTGCCATTCTTACTCCGTACATTCCAGGCATCGGGATATTGGCTGAGAAAGAACTCTACAATGTGCATGTTGTCTTCCCTGACAGTAAACACAACATAAGACAGTCATGGGTCACGTCACACAGCCAGTTATATAACAAAATTAAAATTTCAAAAATACACTGTGGAGATATTAAAGCCAAGTGGAGATAAAGTGCTAGGAAGACTTCCGAGGTGAAACTCTAATGCAGCACGGCTAACATCACAACCATTGCACATCAAATACTGCGCAGGCTGAAAACTAGAATACTACTCATGCACGGCTCATTGGTTGCAGCTTTTGTCAGCTTCGCATCGTCATCAACATGAATGCGGATATCTACAACAACTGCAACTCCGAAATTCCTATTCAACTGCTATTGTAGTATCACTGCAGGCAAGTGAGGAATAAAATACGTTTCCTTGATTTACAGCCAATGATTTGACATAACATTGACACTGCAAAAAAACATACATGATTCGGTGCAGCACAACCCAACACTCACCTACCTGCAGGCGATGTGAAATGGGGTCCAGCCATCCTTATTCACCAGCGAATAGTTAGCACCTGCCAGTACCAACTCACTGACCACTTCCAAACTGCTCTTAGTGCAAGCAAGCATCAGAGGTGTCCTGTGATACACACCGGTCAAGATCAAATTAGTATCTGTACACATTGTCCGTAAGTAAAAGTAAAGCTCGCACATCCACATTACCACCGGCTATACAATTGCGTTGAGAAGCATAACCTGCTACGGAAGTTTTGCTCATGCCAGGCCATCGCCATGCCTGAATATACCAAGGTACGGTAAGTAGATTCAATAAATTGATAACTTTTATACATGACAAGCTGCAAACTGAACCAGGGAGTTGCGGTTGCGGAATCGGGTTTTCCCAAGCAAGGGGACAGCATAGCAATATTAATACTGTAAAATGGGTAACGTTTGCGACAATAAATGTTTGCGTTTTACAAATTGAGACTGGTTTGTGCTGTTTAATGTTTGCGAGTCGTTCTTCACAGTCGAGTCAGTCCTTAAGGCCTTGCACTGAACTTTACATGGCGCGAGTTTGTGTTGTTCAAAGTCTGCGATTCGGGGCCTCTCGCAAAATTCGCAAACGTCGCAATAGTTACCCGTTTTACAGTATTCTGCCAAGGTATACAGGTATTTCTATGATAGCGCACCTACATATTGTGTGGAGAACAGTGTAGCTACATGGTGCATGTGTCTATGTCGAACGCAATGGAACTGTGTGTGTGTGTGTGTGTGGCGACTGCGAAGGGACCTGAGGACTAATCTTCCCATCCAATGCAGTGTAGTGAACGATTCTCCCGCCCGCAGGACCTCACCCGCCACCGGAGACAGAAACACTGTATGTAGATCGGTCCCCTTTCACCTCAATCACTCTCCTTGTTTTTTCCTTTCTTGCTGTTGTCTCCCGCTTCTGGGAGCGACGTGGCCATTTTGACGCAGTTGTACATAGTAGTAGTAGTACTTCAGTAGTGGTGTGTGTGTGTGTGTGTGTGTGTGTCGTATGGTGTTCGCTGTTCTCGCTGCAGCCGTCAGTTCCGTCGACAGAGTGACCTGAGTCGTCATCTCCGTTTCTGCTCCTGACAATGACTCTGGCTCCTTTCGGAGTGGTGTGGCCCTTGTGGCAACCAAGCTACAGTAGTAGTAGTAGTGTGTGTGTGTGTGTGGTGTGTGGTGTGTGGTGTGTGGTGTGTGTGTGTGTGTGTGTGTGTGTGTGTGTGTGTGTGTGTGGTGTGTGTGTGTGTGTGTGTGTGTGTATTGGTGGTGGTAGTAGGGGGTGATAGAGGTGAGCATGTGCACGTCCATGTACATACAGTCAGACCTCGCTTATCCGGTACTTTTTTATCCGGACCCCTCGCCATCCGGAAGAAAATCGCTGGTTACCGATTTACTGTAATACAGCACATTTCATTCATACATACATGCATAGCAAGAGTCCATAAACGTGTTTATGGACTCTTGTGTACAGTATATGCGTTCGATTATCCGGTTCCCTCGCCTATTCGGATATTTTGTGGAAAACGGATGTGTGCGGTTAAGCGAGGTCTGACTGTATTGTGATTTCTTACCAGTCAGCTCGTTTGAGAGAATCAATCTGAGCGCCACATGCCAGCAGATACTTCACACACTCTATGTGGCTAGACTGAGCAGATTCATGCAGTGCCCTTTTGCCGTCCAGGTTCGCTTGCTCTAGAGACAGTGCCACTTCCTCACGCAGATACTTCAGCACCGCTAGGTTACCATGTCTAGCAGCTATCAAGAGAGGGGTATCGCCCAGCTTGTTCCTGCATGTTGATATCTCATGATCTGGCGAGTCATGGTCACGAATTGCGACCTGAACAACACCCAAGTCACCAGTTTGAGCGGCGTGTAGCACTTTCTGGATCACCTCTTCGTGCATACGAGACATATCTGTTGGGTTTTCTCCCAATATTCACCATCGAATGGCGAGCCGGAGAACGATGACACGCAAAATAACAATACACAGCTAGCTAGCTGAACCTTTCCAAGAAACAGGAAAGTCGACTCAAAGGCGAAGTGAAGAATGTATTTTTGAGTTTTGATTTTTGAATGGATGTCACGTGCGTATATCTATAATATCTCCATTCTCCAATGCCAATGGTCACATGATGTAGAAAAGTCAGATCATACCTTTTGCTATGACGTCAATTTTCACGTTGTAGCGCATGCGCAAGTTGGTGCAAAGCTCGCTCAACGGAGCTTGACAACGCGATCACTGAGCTGCCGCTAGCTCGCATGAATGCAGCGAGCCACCGTGACCTGGTTCAACACAGAAATCAACAGTTTTGAAGTGTTTTTCATTTTTTAGAACCGAATGATCACAGTTTGGTTGTAGTCGAAGAGAAGCTTCTTGATCTTTATTTGTTTGTTCTGGGAAACACTGTAGTATTACCACGATGGTGCCTGGTCCAAAGATATGCCCGCCGAAGCTTGCGGGATGCTGTATGATCACCAGTATCTGGGGATTTGTCATGCTGGTGCGTGAACCCGATGTCCTCCAATGCTGTCAATCTACTGGAGTGACTGATCCCCAAACTGTACCTGTACATTTGTACTTCTACAGATCTTAGTTGGAATTTTCACAAAAGGAAAGTCAGTAGCGCTGTTGGAAGACATGCCAATCATCGGCGGAGGAAATGGGACGGATCCTAAGCACTATGCGTTTGATGAAGTTGCCTTGTGAGTTCAGTAGTGCTGAGTACCAGGAGGCAGTATGGAGACCTTTGCAAGCATACTCATCAGGTTTACATGTGTGTTTGTGTGTATACGCGCGTTGTTGCTGTGCAGGCACTGCTTTGTTGCGGCAGGACTCTATTTCCTGTTTTTCGTCTTCTCACTTTGGCAAAAGAAAGTGAATGATGGCCGTCAGTATGCAGGAGACCTCCACCAACGGTGACAACACAACTATTGACTCGTAAGTTTAATGCACTGCTAGTTGTTCAATACTAGTAATATGCACCGTGACGAGATATGATAGGTCCTGATACCAACTGAACATCGGATATGGGAGAGTTCGCAGTAGAGTTCGCTAAACCGGACCAACCCTTATGCGCATTCACCTGTGGGTTCAACCGTTGTAGCATCTAGGCACGTGGGTGGACTGTTAAGTGATATTGGGCTTCGTTCCCAGGTGGCCTGGTCGTTTTTCCCCAGTGGCAGGGCCGAATTATGCACGTGCATAGGCCATTGCTGGCATGGGCTGCGTTTGGGATCTGGAATTCACAACCTCGATCCTTATCGCATGTTGCATAGGTCGCACATCATGTAGAACTTCTGAATACAGGATGAAAATGTACGCTGTTCCGGGTAGCATGGGCTCGTGCTGTCTCCCTTGATATGGCGACTCCCTGACGCACATCATGACAAGCGATGCTCTTTTCATCGTAGTATATCAGTCAGTGATACCCACTTGAACCAAGTCTGCAATGAACTCCAAAGTGGCATGTCACCCGCCAGAAACTGAACTCTCTCATATCGCTGTTGGTGGAAAATCGGATGCCATCCAGTTTGATGACAAAGGAATTGATGTTGGCATGAATAATTTCTGAAAAGTTAGTCGCTACGAGGCAGTGATGCAAAGGAATATTCGCATATTCGGAATATTCTAGAATACCGACACCAGAAAGAATATTCAAAACCAGGCAGTGCCATTCGAATATTCTATTACCCAAAAATTGTGCTGCGTTGCTGTGATATGCAGCTCCCACCATATTCTCCCCTGCAGTGTTGCGGATGAGAGGGAAAGACATTATGTTCTGAGAACTGTGAAGCTTATTCTTTGGTCAAGTTTGATCTTTCAGCAGTGGATATTTACTATCCACGTGATTTTTCAGCAGTGGATATTTACTATCCACGTGATCTTTCAGCAGTGGATATTTACTATCCACGTGATTTTTCAGCAGTGGATATTTACTATCCACGTGATCTTTCAGCAGTGGATATTTACTATCCACGTGATCTGTAGACAGTATAACTGTTGGGTCTGATTTAGTGAAGTGACTGAGCCACTTCAGAAGAATATAGAATATTCGTTCGTTCGCCAAAGCAATATTCGAGGGAATATTCGTTCGAAGAAAACACCATTTCTTGCATCACTGCTATGAGGTTTCTTCGTGTCCTCATGCCCGATGACAAAGACTTCGTCTTTGTTGAATGCAGGCCGCCCTTATTTTCACCTGCTTACTAAGCTTTTCGATTGCGAACATCGCTTCAACAGAGCACGAGCTATGGGGGAGTTAATGGTAGATTATTTACCACACAGTAGTGGCGAAGTCCGTTCACGTTCAAGTTGCAGGTATCAGGATTGCAGGGTGCCTTACAGTGCATTTCAAAACTATAGACGCGTAGGGTTTTTGAAATATTTCAAATTTGGTTGGAACTTTTTGAGAATAGTTTTCGGAATATTGCTCAGGATCGCTCCACAATTACTTTCATATAGTTTCTAAAGGATTGGATAACAGACGCCCAATTTGGAAAAATTTATGCACAAAGTGATCACAGATTTTATGTGGTATAGATGCTGGCATAACGGTTTTTGCCTAGGTACGCGTCTATAGTTTTGAAATGGACTGTAATTCCTCTTGTGAACTTTTGACTCCGACTTCGATATCCTCGCTTTACACAGTGCTTACTGACACCTGCTCGTGGAGTAAATCTCTGTCTGGCATCATCCGCATGCCGCATGTGGATAAAATCAGCCAGGGTCTGATAACCCCATGGCAAACTAAAGACGTCCAGACATGTTACCAGTACGCTCCGCGTATTTTACGAGCTTTGCTCGCAGGGTCCGTGCAACATTCAATGTGCAGTTTGGATGTTGGGGACGTGCAGATGCCAGAGGAGAGAGTAGAAAGTTAGAAACATGTCTAGATCAGAAGAGCAAGTGGTCATGTATTGATCAAGGCGACAACGTTGTTGCCAGTGTGCGTACAGGTTAATGCCATGCGAATGTTGGCAAACATGTGAAGTAGACATATGGGTGGCCATATTTCATGTCAGGTGGCAATCTGGGTCGTATTTTTGCAGCTCTTCATTTCGTTTGTAGTAGAAGTTTGGGAATTGCAGCAGGACGTAGTAACCCTTTTTCCAGGTAACACCTTCATGTGCGACTCACTTTCCCTTTGTGTGTGGGTGGGTGGGTGGGTGTAAACTCATGCTCTGATGACAATCGATTTTTTCTTCTGGCTTCCCGTTTCACCACCCTATACTAATGATATTTGTGCCACCTGTGTTTGTTTTTGTCGTGCAGATCCTATTTGACATGCTTGAATAACGCTAAAAGGAAAGGTCCACTTCTGAAGCCTTTCCGCAATATCATTATTATCTGCCTGCCGTGGTGCCATTGTGTGCGCAGTGATTGCTTAGAAACTGTACAGTACAGCTACACATGTTCCTTTTTTTAATTTCTCTATTTCTGGCCATGGTGCTTTCTGCACTGGTAGACAACTGTATTGCATTGCGAATTTTAAGAATTTTCTTCCATGTTGGTTTTCCTTTGGCTACTAGCGTTCTAATTGATTTCTATCAGTTGTGTAGTAGGGCGAGCATTATGTCTTGTTGTTCAATTCATTGTGCACATATTACTATTTTAGTATTTACGCCGTATGTGCATTGCCTTTGGCCTTCTGGTCATCTGCATGTGATTGTGTAACTGGTTGTGTCAGCTCAGCTGGGAGTTTGCCGACGAAGAGACCTCGTGTCCCACGGTGCATGTCTCCAGGCTGCTTCTACATTGTAAAAGCACTCATTCAAGGAAATGTGTGCATGGCTACCTTTCCTGGGCAGCTCCAGGCTGCTTTTCCATACTGACTTATAAGTTGTATAACTTTGCCATTGGAGACCCATGAAATATTATAATGGTAAACAGGTCGAATTGCAGGCTCTTGGGCTGGCGGCTATGCACTCGGTGATAGTGATGCTACAATTCAGTTCGCCTGTACTACTTATGAAAAGTCACCTCTCGGCGAGCTCGACTCATCTGAACGCGTCAACCGAACCACAGACCTGTTTGGAAATAGGAAGCTAGCCGAACAGGCATGCTCGTCTCCTTACCTCAATTAAGGTGATGATGGTACAAAAATGCTGGTACATTGTACAGTCAGACCTCGCTTATCCGGAAGAAAATAGCTGGTTACATAATTATTTACAGCATACGTGATGCATCCAACATAAACGGTGTCCGGTTCCCTCGCCTATCCGGATATTTTTGTGGAGAACAGATGTGTGCGGTTATGCGAGGTCTGACTGTATAGTGGAAAATGCTTCACTTTTCACATCCTCGCTCAATGCAGATTTCATCATGTAAAAAAGTCCTGAGTTGAAGATATCAGGACGGACCCCTGGTGTAGTCTCAGTAAGTCTGATCTACCTACTGAGTACTGACAGTCGAGTCTGTCACTGACCATTGTTGACTTCATTTATTCGGACTTTTCACTTATCCAAACCGGGGCGGATAACCTATAATTATGATAATATATGCAACATGTACGTACAAGTACGCTAGATCGATAGAACTGAGCTGATCTGAGCCGCAGTGCAGTGAGCGTGTTGTTTTCCGAAAATAATTCCTGCCTTTCCATCAATTTCTCATTGGGAGGCGCTCCGGTGAGGACAGTAGTCGCTAGTCGCTTCAATTCTATTCTTGTGGTGCTGTCTGGTCCGCATTAGCGGCACCATAGGCATAGGTATGGCGGAGGGAAGAGGTGGCGAAGTGCAGGTGTTCGATATCGCCTCTTGTCCAGTTGAGAGTGTGGTGGTATTCTTGGATCGTGCAGAGGTATGCCGCACCATTGATACCAAGGTGAAGGCTGGAGAGAATGAAGTCGTCCTCCGGAACGTGTCTTCTGCAGCAGATGGTGACTCAATCCGGTCAGTACAATCGTTGTCCGCAACCCAAGTATAAACTCACCTAAATGCTAAATCACTGTACTACCGGTATGTGCATAAAGTACTGATGATTATGATTTGCCACACCTGCAAAAATTCATGAGGTTCATCGACTGATTCAACCGTGAATGCCTGATACCACATAAACAGTATTGAACACTGAGTTCGACACAGTGCTTCTCGTTGAGTATGGTGGCTGTGCACATTTCTCATTCACGAAGTCATTCGCATTTCATCCCGGCGGCTAACAATGATTTCCCAATGCAGGCGATGATGTTGGTAACCGAACAGGCAGTCATAGACGTCATTGCCTCAGCGTACATAGGTCAGGACCGCCGGAAGCAGTTTTGGATTGGTCCGGTAGTTTCAGTGCCTTTCATACAGTCTGTGTATGATATGGCGGGTACACATGACCTCCATAGTAGTGAACATGTGTTGATGGCTAAAATGTTGGTCCGGTGATAACCTGACGAACCGGACTGGTTCCGGCGGCCATGTAGGTCCATGGCATAACAACCCTGGTTGTGCAGGGTTTGAGCTCGCAGCCATTTGGTTCAAGCCACGGCACCGGATAAGCTACACTTCTGCAAAGCCGTCATCCAAAAGAGATCAGTGTTCTTGTATTGTCTCATGGGCCTCTCCTGAACAACCTTCATTGGGGCTGGCAGTGCTATTAACGTTATTATCACGACCTTTTCCGGGCCGCAAAGGTTGCAAACTGATCAACATTGCACAGAGTTGCACTGATATTTGCGTGTGGCACAAGTTCTGTTTGCTCTGCCTATGCTTTGTGGGTCTGATTCCTCCTACATGTGCCAGTGGCACTCGGAACATGAGGCCATATTTTGATTGCTATTATCTGTTGTTCTTGATGCAGAGTGGAGGGTCAAGGTGTGGCCACAATCTCGGAAGTTTCGTTCCAGAAGAAACACGTCACCGTCGATGAGGTTGTAGAAAAGAATCTTCCGGCCACCGAAGGCAGCCAGCAGGAAGAAGCAAAGCTCAAAGCCGAGCTAAAGCAAGCAGAGGAACGCCTTGGGGTGCTCAAAGGGGAGCTGAATCGCTTGATGACTCAGCAGTCTGTGCTGGATAGCTTTGGTGACCAACTGATTCAGCAAGCCGGGCAGGTATGGAGATTGATGACATCATGGGACTGTCCCTAAACTAAACACAGTGTACTGTTACATTTGTATCCATTATCCTATCAAGTTTTTTTTAGGACAGGTTGAATATTGAATCAATATTATTGATACAATGGTGGTTGACAGAAGTGCTTGCAACGACATCACAGTTTGCAGGAAAAAAACGTCTTCACTGATTCCAGTTGGACAGGCCTGACCTGCGGTGTAGCAATGCGTTAGTGGTTGCGCACATGTCTCACAGCTCAAATGGTTTGCCACTGTACACTGTGTTGTTGCAGGAGGGAGTGATCTCACTCGGAGAATCGGAGACACTTCAGGGACTCAGCCGCTATCTAGAGCTGTACGAGAAGCGCACGGAAGAGGTGGACGACAGGAAGCTCGATCTGGAGGCTGAAATACGGATTGTCGAGTCGAAGATCAGCACATTGCAAACAAACCTGAGAGAGCGATTTGATAAAGGACAGAAGAAAAGTACTTCACTTACCAAAATGGAAAGGTTTGTTATCATACTATAGTATGAATGTAGAGTAAAACCTGCTGTCAAGGCGACCACTCGGATAAGGCGACCACTCGGATAATGCGATCACCTGTCCTAGAAGACCACTGAAACCAGGACCAAGGGATGTTATTTCCAGTCAAATGGCCCCGCATACGAAGACCACCTGGTAACAGAGACCACGTTTTGAAGGTCCCTTGAGCGGTCGCCTTAGACAAGTTTCACTGTATGTAGATGATTGTAGTGCCGCCGCATTGTCCTATGTTTCACATTGTAGTGCGTTGTCACATGTCGCAGCAAGTCCATAACTCCAAGAGTATGCGACTCTGCACGCGAGGTCTGGCGCGGCACATTGTCCACAATCATCTCCCGCCGCTATGTATTGTGCAGCTGTGAGGTGAGGAACCAGCCACGCTATTAGTCAAGACTAAACCTATCCACATTCCTGGGCAGCACCCATATGATTTAATAGGTGCGGGTGGCCCGAGCGAATTTTTTCTTCTTTTTACATTGTACTTCAGTAACTTTGTACATGTACTATAATCCCTTGGTAACTGGGTCAGTTCAAGCTGAAGAGGGTCCAGTGGCCAACTCTGCTAGGGAGGGGGGGGGGGGGGGGAGAGCTATTTGCAATGATTGACATTCGAACTGTCTACATTGTGCTGATGTGCAATGATAAGTTTGCAGGCTTGTTCATACTGCAAGGGAAATATGCTAGGCCAATGGCTTTTGTACGTGCTGTTGACACCTATAACGTTAGTAAGTCAGGAATGGAAAGACTTAGGTCAGTAGCCAATCCTATCCATCAATAGTATCTACTAACCGGCAATTTCGGTTTGCATTGTTTGTGACTTCAGGCAAATCTCTATTCTGCTGGATGCTGAGAAGGAAGGCGATGTGCACCTGATTGTTTACTATGTGGTTCTGCACGCCAGCTGGTCACCAAAGTACGATGTGAGAACATTCGTCAAGGACGGCCGTATGCAGGTGAGAGCAAACTGGGAGCATGCGCGCAGAGGTACACTTTTTAGAGCTAGCCCAAAAGAGGCCTACATTCAGTCTGTTACGAGCCTGGCAACCTGCACGTCACGAGTCCTGTTACAAAAGCCTGTTGAGCCATATCCGAACATCTTTTTTTGCGTACTAGTACATGGTCTGCGCGGAGGCTTACTTGAGAAGTACCTTGACTGCCGTTGTCTTTGCACAGACGGTGTTACAAGGGCATAATCCTACTATCATTGCATAATAATTTGGAGACTCCGCTTGCAGCTTTCTTGCTTTTAGTCTGTAAGTGATGTTCAACGCACACCAAACATGACATGCTCTATCTAGCTGCAACAGTGCCCTGTCCCATGCATTAGATACATCTGTACCATATCGGCTCTTCTCACCGTCACGATTCATTCACGCCGGAATGGCACCTACTTCAAGTAGTCAATGGTTGGATGATGAAAATATTGAGCGAACTGATGCTCCAGCCTGCCATGTGCCAGGCGTGAACTGACTGCCATGATAATTTGTACTTTGTAGGTAGGTGGAGTGTGTTATCTCCGGCACGTGTTGTCCAGCATGTGTTGACCGCCATTTTACAGACTATTACGAGAGTTGCGTGTGGAGTCTTCAAATTATATTTCTGTACCAGTCGCAAAACCTCAAGACTGGCACTTGATGGATGCAGAAGGGTCCTGGGAGGAAGCTCGAGCCGCGATCCAGAAAGCTACCCCCCCCCCCCCCCCTGCATCATCGACTGCGCGAACTGATGCACCAGCCTTTCAAGCAAAGCCAGCACCATCCGGACATCAACTAGACGCTGGGCACAACCAGTGGTGATGGTGAGAGGGGATCATACCATGATGATAATCGGTGTGCACAGTGAGTGCGTTCGATTGCGCACTTGAGTCGATTCATGAATGGAATCTCGCCGTTCGATTTCATGTCATGAGCCCTGGAATCGATTCGGAATCCACTCAGTGCACTCACCCTATTCACATTGGGGTGATGTGGATAGCACGAATCAATTCGTGGGCATAATCGAACGCACTCACTATGTTGACTGCCATTTTACAGACTGCTATCACTGCAGACCGGTTGTGTCCCGGCTCTCGTACTCTCTAACCTTGCCTTCACAGTATAATCTGTGCGGCGCTCTGTCCTCCTAGGTGCACTATTTTGGTGTGATCAAACAGTCGACG
Organism: Sycon ciliatum; assembly: GCF_964019385.1. NCBI lineage: Eukaryota > Metazoa > Porifera > Calcarea > Leucosolenida > Sycettidae > Sycon > Sycon ciliatum. The sequence goes on from NC_088646.1 coordinate 34,116,956, forward strand.
GACGAGGACTGGAAAGATGCACGCATTTCCCTATCCACTGCAGTTCCTAGTGTAGGTGGAACACCACCTACGATCACGGCAAGCACACTCTCCTTCCCACGCTATGGCAGATTCAATTACAATGCGAAGAATTCTAAGTCGAGGGGAATGGGGTCTTTCCGCAAGAAGAAACGTCCCCGCGCAGTGGCACAGTTTGCAGGAGGAGGAGCACCTGGAGAGGCTCAGTTTGGGCAGTATGGTATGGATTCCTGCAGCGAATCGGAAGGAGAGATGACTCGGCCGTCGGCAGAGGTAAGCATGGCTCTGTGCTATCATCATCGAGTTGCAATGTCAAGACTTAGTGTTAGCTATTGGTTGCTTTCACCCCTGGTCTGGATTCAAAAGAAGTGCCGCGTGCAGTAGTGGGATAGTATGATCCGGGACATGCCCGTCCAGTACATCATGTATGGTTTCCTCAGTTTAGCGTAAATAATACTAATGATATTCATCTGAACAATCATGTCTCTTCCGTAGCCCTAGCATTGACTGTGTATGCCTTTCCTCTTCTGTCACCAGCCCTGTGTAGACTAGCACGAACAATCACTGTAGCCCTTGCGTGCTGTGTATATCGCATATTTTGATTTAGCACTTTGGAAACGCCTGCAACTGAGTACACTCACAACTTGCACAATGCGCTCCATTCTGAATTTCTCTCACGTTCTGAATCAGCATGTGAACAAGCTCCCACACACTGTATGTCGTCAATCGGAAAATGCCAGTACAGTCAGACCTCGCATAACCGCACACATCCGTTTTCCACAAAAATATCCGGATAGGCGAGGGAACCGAATAATCGAACACACGTACTGTATGTAAGCATGGCATATGCTGTACATTTGAAACCAACGATTTTCTTCCGGATGGCGAGGGATCCGGATAAACGAGGACCGGATAAGCGAGGTCTGACTGTACATGGTCATTGGTCACCGAGTACCATGTGGTACACTCATGTATTGTACACACAGACTGCGTGGGACTGACTGTGCCGTACAAGTATCTCAAGTCGAGGAAACCAATAAACTATTTAAAACCTATAGGGGCTGAGACCTCTGTGAGTAATCTTCATGAGCATGACTAGGCCTGGGGGTTCCTCTTACCAGCATGGTTTTAACCTACGTGTTTGTCATGATTTGTGACAACACGCTGTGCAGGTGCAAAGTGGAGCATTCACAACCACGTTTGACATTGAAAAGACGGCCACCATTCCTGCTGACAACACCGGACACAAAGTAAGTCACATGTCACGATACAGTATGTGAAGCATCCCGCGCAGTGTACGGCAAGGTGACTTGATTTTTGCCTTGCCGTCTAGCCAGAGTCTGTGAGTCCGCAGCTCAAACCTGTTTCAGACTGAGACCCAAGTGGCCATGTGGCCATTGAGATACTGAAGAGGAATACTTTGAAGTTTGAAGGCGAGCCAAATTGAAGCTTCTCCTGCTAAGCTATTATATGTCCCTGAGCAGCCAGAAACCCGCCGAAACCACCATATGTGCATTATCGAATATGCGTCCAAACACCATCACGTTCTGAAGAGCTCCTTCCGACTTCAAGCGCACTTGATTAATTTTTAACTGGCATTTGGAGCACAGAAGTCGATCGAACTTTCCACTCGATAAGCCTGAAAGTGTAGCAAGAAGAACCCATGAGTGTGTGTTATCCCCGGTAGCGCAATCAGTAGGGCACTGTTCCGGAAAGACGGGTGCTGGGTTACAATCCCGCTCGTGGATTCTTCTTTTGCAACATAAGAAAGCACCACCGCCCACAGGTGTAGGTGGCAGGCCGAAAGCCCGAGTTCCCACGCAGGGAGCAACATACCCTACCTCCACGAGTCGACCCCTATCCCACATTTATATCTTCCATCGGTAAAACTCCAAGATCGCTAGAATAATCTTTAAATTCTACAACGCCGTAATGTTGAGTGACCATGTCTGCGTCGATTGTACTCTTGATTACTATAATCGCTAGAATAGTTCTTGCTTGCATACAGATAGATTTTGCACAACCATTAATTTTTAGTCTTTGATTCATTTTAATACCACATCTTACAGTATTCCGTTCTCTGGATGCACATTTCACACGCTGGTACCAAATAATGCTCATCTGAGCAGCTTTTTCCGCTGTAAACAGTTCTCCGTGTGTGTTGGACTTTTGATTAGGTGCAAGTTGCTATTTTGGAGTTCAAGCCTAGCTTCTCCTATGAGTCTGTTCCCAAGGTGTCGGCGCGTGCTTTCCTCAAGGCAAACGTCAAGAATGATTCACCATACGCACTGCTGGCGGGTCCATCCAATATCTTCCTAGAAGGAAACTTTGTCGCAAAGGTAACAACAACGACCAGCGTGCATTTTTCTCATGGCATCTTACTGCATCGCATCCCTGAGTTGAATCACGATAATTGGATAACAGTTTCTTTCAACACCTTGTATCTGAGTTCAATCACTATGTTAATAGTTACTTTAAAACTTACAATGCCCTGTATGGTGAAAAAAGGAGGACAAAATGAAATAATTATATCACCGTGGTCGCACGATTGCTCCCATTGCAGTGGCTTGCCTTCTGCCTACTGTCTTCTTTGTCCCCGTGTGCACTGCAGTCAAGTCTTCCTGCCATTAGTCCGCTGGAGCAGTTTGAGTGCTCCCTTGGTGTCGACCCCTCGGTGCGTATCACCTACAAACCCGTGCAGCGCTTCCGCGAGCAGAGTGGCTTGATGTCAAAGACGACTAAGTTCAAGTATAGCCAAGTCATTCAGATCAAGAACACACAGCAGGAACCGGTCACCATCAAGGTGATCGACCAGCTGCCTCTCAGCACGGAAGAAAAGATCAAGGTGTGCATGAACTTGACGCAGGCATGCATGCTGTGTAACAACTGTGAATGAATGAATGAATGAGGCGCCGGTTGGTAGCCAGAACAACTGTGACACTGACATGGCTCGATGTGTCTGCTGCGTTCAGAAACTTATCACACAGTATTGGATATGTCTGTTTAGGCACATCCATTGCTAATTGAATAAATAGAAGTAGCGACTTCATTGCTTTTTGTTTTCTTTTTGGCTCGACCGCAATGTTCTGGGTAAGATCATTCAACCGGGGTGATCTTGTGGCTTGATATGCTCCCCCTGTGCTTGCTATTTCAGGTGCTGCTGATTGCACCAGAGCTGCGCAAGCCAGAGCGCGGAAAGCAGCTACCACCCGATGCCTATCCTCGCATGAACCAGTCCAACAACATTGAATGGCAGGTTCGGATAGCGGGCGGAAAGGGCGAGGAGCTGCAGCTTCGCTACACCGTGGAGTTCCCCAGCGAGAGCCGGATCGATGGCCTGTAGCTGATGCACTGCACTACCTACTTGCATTCTTGATTGTTGTGACTGCGGTGGCAACTCGTACCACAGGAAGGTGACGGCGTGCTCCCTGGGTTTGCATGCTGCTACATCAGCCGCGCCGTACCGGACAAACACACCATCATACTGCCTTGTTTTCTATGTAACACGCATATGCCACGATCGTGTTATCCCTATTTTACTTGTGTTACAAAAGTTACAGAACTGAATTGGACAATTGAATGTGTTATGTGCTGGACTGTAAAGCGCAGTGACTCTAGAAATTTACACGATGAATGTACGCTTTACTTTGCTCTTTTGGAGTACGAGAAAAATATACAAGAGTTTACTTTCCTATCTCCGTAATCCGTTGAATTACTAGTATCATTACGACTCACTTCTGACAATGTTATAGGGGTGTGTTTGCTTTATCAATCTGTGTTGTGTACCATTAAAATACATCCTGGATTGCACCCTGAGAATGTCTTCTTTCTGGAAGATCCTTCTTCCCAACATCACGACGGCTGCGTAAATGTTGCTGTGAACACAGCCATGTTGCTGTGAACACAGCCATGTTGCTGTGAACACAGCCATGTTGCTGTGAACACAGCCATGTTGCTGTGAACACAGCCATGTTGCTGTGAACACAGCCATGTTGCTGTGAACACAGCCATGTTGCTGTGAACACAGCCATGTTGCTGTGAACACAGCCATGTTGCTGTGAACACAGCCATGTTGCTGTGAACACAGCCATGTTGCTGTGAACACAGCCATGTTGCGGGCTGTAACGGGCTTTTTACAGTATCCACTGCAGCGAGGTGGCCATACTGATAGGCAGCTGATGGTCTGCACAATAGCCATACTGATAGGCAGCTGATGGTCTGCACAATAGCCATACTGATAGGCAGCTGATGGTCTGCACAATAGCCATACTGATAGGCAGCTGATGGTCTGCACAATAGCCATACATGTAGGTTGCAGAATTTCACTTGCGGTGGTGGTGTTACCGGCCAACTAACTTTACTTAGCGCTAGCCCGTATGGGGAAGGGGCAGGAGGGATCCCCCCCCCCCCCCCCCCCCCACCACCACTACCAGAATTGGAATACGTTCAGATCATGTCATGTGTGAGCTCCCACAATAGGGGCCTATGTACTCCCCCCCCCCCCCCCCCACACACACATAATTCCATAGCTTGGGGACTGATGCTGCTGGTGACTCTACGGGACATACAGACACTAGAAGTCGGGCATTTGGCACATCGGAGCTTGTCAAGGCTTGACGTTGTGCATTATGGATGGTTTGACGATCCGAAAGAGTCTCGGTAAGTATTAGTAAGTATGGCGGGGACAACCAGCGCTGGCTTTGATCATCTCTCCTTCTCACGCGATCAGAGCCCAGCACTAGTGACAGGCCCACACACACCACGTGCTGAACTGAACGGCCAACGAGCTTTTTGTCTCCGGCTTCAGCGCTGCCTGAACAGGCTGAAGCGTTGAAGGCTGAAGTGGAGTGAAAGGGGCTGAGCCGCTATAGTGCTGGACAGCAAGCCACAAAGATATCGTGGTCATCCACCAAGTCCACTGTCTGTAGATCTACTTTCCGAGCTCTCTCTAGCCTAGGACTGAGTCACTCTACCTAAGTCCTTGGCTTTAGATCGTATAGCCTAGGTTCAGCGAGCAGCCTGTCTGATCCACTGTAGATCCACTGACTCCTGAGGATACAGGATGCGGGGCTCGGCTTTATCATTATCATGATTATGGGCGGACCATGGATGATGTAAGACTTGACTTGATCTGCAGTTTTGGATCACGCACATCGAGCAATACCAATACTGCAATAGGCAATAGTGGACACAGTGTCGACTTACCGTCGCCGGACCGTGCCACCCTGAGCCCCTCACAGCACGAGCATGACACGGCACAGACGCCGATGGGCGGACAGTATCATGCATGTAGTTCCATAGTCTCATAGACCACGCGTTGATAGGGTTGAGAGGAAAATAGGAAAAGCAATTAATTTGTTCAGTGCAGCACTGGGCCGAGTTTGGAAATCTGCACAAGCAAACGTAACTGCTGGGCGCTGCTGTGGGAATCACTGGCCAGGAATAGAGAACTGTTTCTCAGCGTCCTTTCACTCCCTTCATACTCTGACGAGGCTAGGCAGCAAGTGTCCGGGCCTGGCCTCCAGCAGACGGAGGAAGGGAGGGATGGCGATGTCCATTCAACAGCAGCTCGTTGCTTCCATAGTCGCGTTATTCGTGCTGAGCCCATTTGGTAAGCTTGAATGGTACCATTGCGGTAGATCCGATAATCCTCCTGTACTACTAGTACTGCGGTAGAAGTTAGTAGATCGCTACAAGCTGGATTGATACAGAAACTTAGCGTAACTGACAACAACAATAGCGCCAGGAATATACCGGTAATTGATCGTAATCCTTTGCAGCAACATCTTGCGCTCATCACCTTTATCCTGTTCATAATGACGGACGTATTCAGTAGTCTGGCGTCACGGTATCGGCCAGGGAGTTGCGTTTCTGAGTCCTAGGCATCCGTGTTACAGACGGGGAAATACACTGTTCGTATCAGTTGCTCGCCTCACCAATTAGTGCAATTACCCATCAACCCCATAATGTTCAGCACTTTCAGAAGAAGAAGGGGATACTAGTGTGTATGTGTATGTGTGTGTGTGTGTAGGGGGGGGGGGGGGGGGGGTGTACGTGCTTCTGTGAAATTCCCTGTGGTGCCCGGCGGGGTCGAACATGGAGGTTTCGCACTCCAAATAACCCCAATATGTTCTTACCATTAGTTTCCAGGCCTTACTTTGAAAGTCTGTCCCTGACATCTTTTGCCAAAGTACACTACATCCCTCAACCGTATCAATCTCAGCAGTCTTGAGTTGTGATACCTGCAAACTTCAAAAGCAAAGCTTCAGGCATCACCACTGCTGCAATTTGGAATGGCACCGAAAAGGAAATTCCAGCCAGAATACACGGTACATGTCGGAAGAGGGATTCATAGAAGCTTTTTTTGCGATGCGATGCGTGGTGCGATCTGCTTGTGGATGAGTGCACACACACTACATTGTATTCATCACTGTGTTATAGTTGTTCTCTCCACATCGCCTATTCAAAGTTTCTATTAGCACAAAACCCTGATAAAGATTAAGTGAAATACTCCTTGGTCCTGACACACTCCAAATGCTGATTAATGTGGTTGCACTGTGCACATAATTTGTTTGTGTCGGCAGGTTGTGATGGCGCCTTGCTGCTTGGGCCAGTTGACAAAACGTACATGATCGGCGCTGACATCAATATACCCTGCCGAGCACAGTCAACCTCGACTACCGGCATCCTGGCATATACTTGGTGGTACAACAACACAATAAACCTACCGAGCTGGTACGAACACTACTACATGTACATGTATACTGGACGAGCAATGTTCTATGTATACATTTCATTGGCAAAGAATCAAGAGCTTCCTCACCTACAGAACAATATTGCAAGCATAACTAAACATTATTGGGATGTTTCTGATCCAAACATCCTTGACAGTACCTACATGTACCTAGTACTAGTAATGTTATGTTTGGTTGATGGACTGCCTGCAATGATAGTAAAGGAACCAACTCACATGCACTAACGAGTGTGAGTGCATGTATGTCCATTCCACTGCCTTTCGCATGTACTATCCACGTTCTTCAGGCTTACGCCATGCGGCACGGCCTTTGTCGGCGACAAGTGTATACGGGGTGCCCAGATACCGTACACAGGTTACTTTAGGTGCACGGCTGACGACGTCTCACAGACGCTGCTGCTGGGAAATCAAACTGGACTGATTCAAATTATCAGTGAGTTCATACATTAGGGAGTAGGTATTTTACTACCCCCTGATTAATACACCTTGCACGGCCAGTATCAGATTTTCTTACAGCAATTGCAAGTTAATGTTCCACCCCGGTCTTTGTTCTGCAACTCTTTCATTCCACCATGGGGTACAATGTATTACATTTCCAGTTGAGCTTTTAACCATGTCATTGGCATTGCCACAGTAATAGGTCCCGCTGTGCGCTTATCTAGTTTCTCTCTCACTCATTCAGTCATGTTGTCACTATCAGACATGTACATATAGTCAACTGCCTCTGTGTGAACACATTGCTTCAATCATGCTACAGTTACCGATCTCACTACAATAACATGCCTACCCGCTCACGAAGTGTGCCTATGATCGTGCACGGGGAGGAAGGGCTACTAAAGGCTTTGATGGGGTCAACGATGAACAGGGGATATGATTATGTCGCCCCATCACTGCCACTTACGCTCACACGCACGCACATCACACCATTGAAACACTCCCTATCTCGCTGTCCTATTCATGACAATGATAAATTGCTACCCACTAGTACTAGTACCGTTTGCGCTTTCCGGCCTCAAACCAGTGAATACTAGTACACGTTGTAGTGTTTTCCCCTTTTCCTTGTCCAGGAGCTATAGTGTTCAAGGATCGACCACAGCCACGCACTGTCCAGGTCGGCAGCCCGGCAACATTCCAGTGTTCTGTGGACACGGCGCTGGGTAGTGCGGCGACAATCGAGTGGTTGTACCGTCCACTGTCCAACATACCCACCCGCGTAGCGCTCACCACGGAGATAACGCAGACCGGGAATGACCTGCACTTCACGAATGTGCAGGACACGCTCCTCGGCACCTATTACTGTGTGGCTCGCAATGCTGCAGGCACCGTCAATGCATCGGCCACGCTGAGTGCCTTCGGTAAGGCAAACTCTACAGTCCCCATTCATGTACTTCGGTATTATCCTTCTCTCGAGTGGGTCTATTGCCTTGGTTTTAGGAATTCAATTTAGGTTGGTGTCTTTTATAACCACCACGATAAAAAATCCAATCCAATCCAGAGAATATGAGTTGTATGAGCTATGCAGGCATTGTCGATGTACTGGTGATGCATGCTATCTTCCAAAAGGCCCAGTGGGCCAGTCGCACAGGTATGGCTTGCACAAACATCTTGCCGGATTACGTCGATAATTCGGGTACCTAGAACTGACATCTAGTAGTAGGCATTCCGTAGTCCGTTGTCACTCAGTGAGTGCATTCGATTATGCCCGCGAATCGATTCACGAATCGATTCATGAATCGATTCGCGCTATTCACATCACCCCATGTGGATAGGGTGAATAGATTCCTAATGGATTCCGGGGCTCATGACATGAAAATCGAACGATTTGAATGCATGCGAATGGATTCATGAGTCGGTTCAAGTGCATAATCGAACGCAGCCAGTCTCTTTGGCGTATGTACAAAGATGTTCGGGGACAGCCTTTTGCTTGAACCACCCCGATGATTGATGCGCTCGGTGGGGCATGTAATCTGCACGGTGTTACATGAACAATTGCTCTGGTGGTTGGGAAATGTGCGCAATGTGATATAATTATCTTGAAGCACAAGCCTATCCTGATGATGTCATGCGATTATCCCCGAGGTCAGTGGTTCGGCACATCGATGAACATGCATTCGGATGAGTTAAGTTTGGATAGTTACTGTGTTACCAGCAAGAGTACATAAACAAGAGTGTGCACTGTGACCCTGCACTGCAGCTGGTCCACGCTATAAGCACTCTCCTACTGTGTACATGCTGCAGTGTGTAGAAAGATTTGGGTTTGCTTTTGGCTGTGTTGCAGGAGCTGGAAGTCCTACTGTGAATTTACTGTCGACTCCAGTTGTGGAAAAGACCATTGGTAATTCAGTCACATTTCAGTGCAGCGTCACTGGTCGGCCAGCCATTTTCATTGTCACATGGTACAAAGATGATACTGTGTAAGTACTGCGGCGATTGTAGAACTTGCGCAATTGCGCATATCAGGATCCTGGCTAGGAAATGTCTGCAAGAGTTGGCGGTGGGTGCGTGGAGGTCAAGACTGAACTATGGACTAAAACAGCATAAGTTATCCGGGGATGCAAAGTACATTCTTTGGAGTGCCGCCGTATACGCGTACAGTGAGTGTTACGTGCAGTTCCTTTAAAATTACCCCTCCTCCCATTTGCTTGGTTTGATCCTAGTAAAGGTACATTGCTGTAATAACCCTCTTCCTTTATATGCAGTAAGGGTGGGTGTGGGGCTGGCTGCATGCACATGTGGGCCTAGTTGACGTTGCAGTGGAAGTGCCTATAATAGTAGTACTTCAGTATTATTATACAATCGCATGCTATCCAAGTAAGTTGTTTGACACTGGGCATGCATTGATAATGAAATTCTACTGCAGTGCACCCCGTCGGAGGGTGGCTTTTTCCCCGGGAGGGCATACCACCAGAGTAGGAGGGCGCAGGTATATATTTTCCAAAAGGTTGATGCGCCCTTCCACCCTCCTTTGGCTAGAATCCCGATACCTTAAAAGTTAAAATGCCCTAATGCCACGGCAAGATACGATATGCTGCCGAAAATGGTGCCCACCGCCACCGTCATCAACATCCTAGCTTACCGCGGCTCGCATTCAGTCTTTGTCATTGCTGTTATTCTTGTACCCATGCATGCAGTATCCAGCACTCACCGCCACATCTCCAGATCGAGGCTGACAACAGTCTGAAAATAGTAACACTGACCAAAGGTGATGCTGGTATGTACAAGTGCAGTGCACGCAACACACTCGGAACCGGCTCCTCCAGCAGTGTCAGGTTACAAGTCGACGGTAGGTATCACGGTGACCTATTTCACGATATCAGTTTATTACGGACGAGATTGGCAGCGTGACATACTACATGTGTGTGTGTGTGTGCGTGTATGTGTGTGTATGCAGGCGCGTGCCCCGTATGGGTTCCTGGGTGCCCGGAACCCCTTTTTTCGCTCAAAATGCAGGATTTTGCTTCATTTTTTGAACATTTTCCCGGGGGAGGCCCCCCGGAACCCCCTCCCCCCTTCAAGGGCACTGGCGCACGCGCCTGGTATTCATGTGTGTGTGTGTGTGTGTGTGTGTATATGCACGCGTGTGAGCACTTGTGGTATTGCATTTACACTTGGCCATGTAGTGTGGAACCGATTCCACCTGGGAACTGCGGTGCGATTTTTCTGGCACCTACTTTGATGCCTGTCATTATACTAATTGCATATTCAAGTGCACTAAATCAAGTATTGCATTACCGAGTTGGAGGTCGTTTGCGATCACAAGGCAAGGTTGCGGGGCTGGTTAGGTCGACCCAACTCATGCTCCGATTATTGTAGAGCAACAACACCTGTTGGGAGGGTGCTCTGTACAGCTATAATTATGATGGTTGTCGCTGCCAGGGGGGAGTGAATACCCAATGCTTAGCCAAATTCATCAGAACGCTGGGAGAAATAAAAGTCACAGTCAGGTGTGCTTAACTATAAAATTGTTGTGTTATGGTATGATTGTATGTGAAAATCGCAGAACCAACTGACCCTGGAAATGGAGATAGCGGCTCTTCATCAGGGCTCAGTGGTAAGTCACACCTAGCACCTGCTAGTATGTTACCGTTACAGTCGACCTTGGTCACAAGCGTCACATGACCATGCATTGTAAGGCAAAACCTTTCAAAACAAGTTGTCATGCCTACCAGAATGGCCCTCGAAAAACACCTTGCGGGATTTCGCCTTACACCGTCGGTCACATGTGGCCTTGTGAAAATGGTGATCTACTAGTGCACACTACGTAGAGAAGGCTTGCCCATGTACCTCAGACGTAGGTAACTAGATCATAACAGGCAAACTCAGCTGATAGTCATCTCTCCTTCTATCATTGCCGCTGTAGGTTTTCACCTTCTCATCGTCCATACCCATGATTATAACCTGGGGGTTATGTACTCTTGTTACGATATACGGCACAGTGAAGACTAGAACAGAGTACATGAGAAGTCACAGTAGCACAATGATCAATCTACTCCAAGTGCTGTTTGTGCATGCTTCTTACAACTGCAATTATACCCACTTTAGCACTGAGCCATAAATGTAAGCGCAGCTCCTAGCAGTTTCAAAGAGGAGCAACGTTGACATCGTAATTTCCGGGCTTCAAAATTAGGTACGCAGATTGAGTAATTCTTAGGTAGCTAACTAATGCGTGCAAGTTGTAAGTACTGTAGTAAGTCACATAACCGTTAGCTTGGCAAATACTTCGGGGTAAGTAGTATCTAAAAATAGTGCCAACTAGTGGTCGCAACTTTGGCGCATCGTGTATTGCTTTTCTACTCCAGACTCTGAGAGGACGATTGTCATAGCAGTATGTGCCGGCGGTGGAGGTGTTCTGCTGCTTGCAATCGTGGCCATACTGCTACTGAGGAAACCGATTCAGCACGGCTCCGGAGTTGGTAAGGATTTGCCGTGATTGCTTACGTTTACTGAAGCCGAGGCTCTCCATGATGCCGGCTTGCTGGCATTCACCACAACCGGCCTCCATGCTTCCATGTCCTCTGCATTTTTTCTTATCCATGATGACCCCCCTCCCCCTCAGAGTTCCACAGGTGTGTACTATGCTAAAATACTGCCTGCTGCTAGTGCTACTGAAGTGGACATGTCAGTGCAAAAGCTTAAATTGCCAAATACAGGTCATTGTGTTTGCATGCAATAACCTTGGAGAAGTGCACCAGTAGACAACCAGTAGTGCTTCAAATTTGAGAACACCACCTCTTGACTGGGAAACAACCCCATCCGCAGCACTGTCGTACTAGCAGTCTAGTATTCGACCTAGCCGCTAAGTCTGAATTTAAACCAGCCGAATCTTGTTGGAGCTTCTTCACCCTTCAGTTCTATTCTACTCGATCTTCAGTTCCATCCTACTCAATCTTCTACAAGGAACCGCGAGACACTGGCAAATTGTATGTGTGCACATGTACTCTTTATGTTCATTATGATCATGAATAACAGTGCGTAGGTCGGTACGCCCGTTGGAGACACCCGATGTTCCACCAGTTGGTTTCACATCCAACACGACGGGGATGTATCCCGGCAGACCTAGCTCAAGGATCAGCAAGAAGGAGCACCGCAGCAGCCTGGAACACCGCATGAGCCGCAACTACAGCGACACAGCTCTAATGATTGGCAAAGGCGCACCAGAGAGTGACATTACGGGCCTGACGGGAGGATCCTGACTCTGGTCATACCTTTTTTTGCCCCTGTATATTCTTGAACTCTTGTCGGAGCACTCTGATCAACCTGTATCTGCCCCCCCCCCCTCCACAGGAAATAGTAATACAAACTACATTGCTATGCGTAGGCTTCGAGGCCTTGACGGCTGTGCTGCATAATAATTATTTAGGCCTATGAATAATAATGTATACACTTTTTGGAGCACCCCCTCTCACACATGTCTATACTTTGCAGTTTCTAAGTTATGCGCTTCAAACAGTACCTGGAGTCACACTGCCTTACATGCTTTCCACATTCGCCGTATTTTGTAGAACAAGTTACATTTCAAATAGACCATAGTAATTGGCAATTTGCACAGCATGCATATCATGCCGGGCGGAAGCTCCACTTCTGTCCAATGATGAGAGAAGCGTTGATATCTATTATTAAATTTTTAGAGCGCCCGATGCACACACTCATGTGCATGTGCCGGTACTGAAAAGCAATATACAAATGGAAGAGCGTTCATCGCGGCCATATCACTTCGGTGCAACTTTCGTGATTCCCGCCCCTTGGCAAGAGAGGTAGCTGGTCTGCTACAGGGGGGGGGTTCAGATGCGAGATAGTCAGCAAACAAACAGGCCTACCTGAGTACACCAGCCGGAGACGAGACACCCAACGTTCCACCGCTTTCATGTCCAACACAACACAGTAGTGTAGCATAGGCTATCTGACACAGACAGGATCGATTCGATTGGTCCAATGGTTCATACATGTACAGTCAACTTTGCGTATAACGACACTCGGCGGGGCATCAGAAAAGTGTCCTTATTCGCGAAGTGTCCTTTTACCCGAAGACGTCTCATTATATGTATACAGGTTAGATGGGACTTTGCTCTGGGCATGGACTTGAAACCTGTCGTTACTCGGGAATTGTCATTATATCCGCAGTCGTTATTAGCGAAGTTGACTGTACACCATAAATGGCATAATCTTTATTATCACATGCAATGCGAATGACGTCAATCATGTGGTACATGGTGAGTCAGCGGAACCGCTTATTGGTGCTACAGATGCGGCGTGAGTCGCTAGTGCATCGCTGTGTCACGACCGTCTTTGCCAAAGCATTTCAACTGATGACTGTTATCCCATACGTAACCTCAAAGCACTATGTTCACTTACCGTAGCGGCAATACGGCACTTTTATGGTAGTACTACACACGTACACAATGATATGAGCTGCGGAGTCCATTATCCGGATAAGTGAGGCAGAGCGATCAAGCGACGGATAACAGAGGTTGGCAGCTTGCACGGTACGATTGCAGTGCAGTGCCACAGATCAGATCAGACCTACATATGGGGGGATTAGACTATGCACCGACATTGCAACTTGGAAGTGACAAACTGTACGTCCTTCCGAGTTTCTCCGACTGAAAGTGAAAACAATGTTCGGGCCCGGCCAGTAGATCTGCGCTGCTTGTGGCTTGCAGTGACGGTTGCAGGCGTTTTGGCCATCATAGTCATTAGAGTCACCAACAAAGCACTGGTTTAGTAATATACCACAAAGCTAGCTAGAGCGACTGGATATTTGGGAGTGTGTCCGTGACAGGCACGGGACTGAGTCGTGTTACAAGAGCATGAGCATCGCGGCAACAACAACAATCTCCTCCTCAGTGCTCTTCTGGTTTTTAGAAAACTTTACTTGAATACTGTCATGCTGGCCTGTCGATCGATCATGCAGATCTCGTACAACTACAAGGCGAAAAATGTGTACGTGGATATCGGAGCGCTCGAGCTCGCGATCGGGCGAATCCAGTGGAAACTGCGGAGAAAGCCGGAAGGCCGCAAAGAAAACCCGAGTGATTCGAGTGGAGCTTTGACTTTTGGAGCAATCTTGAGTGAGATGAACATTTTGGATTCATGTAGCAAGCTGGACGAACACAAGAGGAAGAAGATAGTGCCAATGGAGCATTGTGGCTGCAGTATGTAGAAGTGTATTACTCAGAGGGATCTTCTCAATAGGCAGAACTATGGCGTCGCCCGTGCAGGTCGCTGTTCGGGCTCGTCCGCTGACTCTCAGGTTAGCTGTTGAAGACATACTGTATGATTGTAGGAGCTGTCAATTTTCGGACTCGTCCGTGCTGAATAACTACTTCTACTATCCAGCCTTCGTTTCTCGAAAGCGTTGACCTGTCAAGCTAGGAAAAGCAGAAATCAGGGTGGAAATGTGGGAAGGGAAACGAAGAGAGTGTCGCACTTTCCTGTGTGCTTCAACAGTCCTGAGAATCATGGACTGATTTGGTTGAGGCATTTGCACCACGTACATTCATTGGAGATCACCGCAGACTGAGGCACTCGACTAGCCAAGGATAGCATAGAGCATTTCATACGCCTTTAGCCACGTATGGGTATGGAGGGTAGGAGGATGGGGAAGAAGAGACTATCAAGGGCATGATCGTGAAACCACAATTTCATAGCATAAATCACCAGATCACATCTGTTGAATAAAAAGACATACATGCACATATTGTTTATTGCTTGCACAGCAATCACTAGCAGGAGGCTCAAGAATACTAGTACTTGACCCAAGAAAATGGACGCAGACTAGGCTTGACAGGCCATATAAAACTGTCGCCAATGATTGTCGGAACACACTGGTTGGGGGTGTCAAAAATCCAACAGCTCTCCCTAATCGGGGCGGGATCTGCCAGTCGCTCTGCATGATAGAGTTGAACGGTATGACATAATACATGTATAGCTAGGCCACAAGACATGGGGCACAGCACCATTAATATTGTGTATGATTTTCAAACTGGTTATCTGCAGAGAGAGCAAGCCGCAAACCCAGCTCACTGTGGAGATGACACCTCGGTCCGTGCGCCTGTTTGATCCCAAGGTGAGTGAGTGAGTCACTCGCTGCTGCCTTCTCCGTCGCTTTGATAGACATTTTCACTCTGTTGCTTGAGAGTTTATAGCCTGGTGCACGTGTATAATTGTATTCCCACAGCATCAGCTACAGTTGGGTCAAAGAAATACGACCCCCAACTGTCATGCCTTATTTGGGCCGGGACTGTCGCCATTTGTTGCATTTTGGGACTGGAAAGAAGGAGTTTCATCTTGTTGTTCTTGTGTGCTCTCCTGCTGCTGTTGCTGCCGCCGCCATCGCCGCTGTTGCTGCTGTCAGGGTCGGTACAGTGCCGGTGGAGTGGGCCCTGTTGTCCAGGATAACAAGGAGTTTTCTTACGATTTCTGCTTCTGGTCGGTGACAAAGGATGCTGCTAACTATGCCTCACAAGAACGGGTATGACAACAACTATCACATATTTCTATTTTTCTTGCCAGTTTACATTCTGTAGTTTACTGAGTACAGTCAACTTCGCATATAACGACACTCGGCGGGGCATCAGAAAAGTGTCCTTATTCGCGAAGTGTCGTTATACCCGAAGTCTCATTATACATGTATGTATTACAGTTGGATGGGACTTTACTCTGGGCATGGAAATTCTGTCGTTATTCGCGAGTTGTCATTATATCCGCAGTCGTTATTAGCGAAGTTGACTGTATGTGGAAATGCTGGTCGAAGGAAATCTCAGCAAATAATAAGGCAATCTGTGAGTCGTGCCTATGACCATTGTTGTGAACGGGCAGATTGTTTTATTCATTGCAGTGATTGCTAGTACTTTGTTTGGAACCCCTTGGCAAAAGCTTGTTGTGTGGCTGTGTTTTGACCCTCTGAAGGAATGCTTCTGGGGGGTTTCGAGTGTGTGAGTGGATTATTGGGAACATGCTAAGTGTTCGGTCTGCCTTTCCTCTAGTCTGCGCTGTGCAGAGCATAATCATGCCTTGCAATACCGATAGGTGTTTCGGCATAGATGTTGTATGGTATGGTTGGATTGTCAGGTGTCTTCTGGATCTGTTAGCAAACAGGGTGCACACGAGGATGATTGGTTAAATTATATTGGCGTGTGATGTTGTTGGTGCTTGTCGTTCTTGCGTATGTGCGCTCATGTGCATGTGCGCGTGTGTGTGTGTGTGTGTGAGCGAGCGTGCACACGCACGTGTGTGTATGTGTGTGTGTGTGTGTGCGTGTGTGTGCGTGTGTGTGTGTGTGCACTTGCTGTCACCAGGTGTACTCTGACATTGGCCCGGCATTGCTTACTGGTGCCTTCTCAGGCTACAATGCCTGTGTACTGGCATACGGTCAGACGGGAGCTGGCAAAACCTATACCATGATGGGTACCAAGGTACAGTACGGTTTTGTTTGCAACACAGCAGCGTGCTTAGAGATTCAAATACTTCCATGCAATTGTCCTGCGGTTTTTCTTTTCATGCTATGGTGTTGGCAAACTGCAGAAGGTGAACTTCTCGCACTTCTGACTTGCCTCTACACGCATAGTGCAATGTATCGAGATAACTTTCTTGCTGTACGCCTTTTGTTTGTGTTTGTCTTTCTCAGGACGATCCTGGTCTAATTCCACGCCTATGCAAGGTAAGCAGCTACCGCGTACCGGGTACTGCTTTTACATGTACACATTTTTCAAAGTTCTGTTCTTTACCAGTCCTGTGTGGGTGATGAGGCGAATACAGCCTGTTTTGCTAACCCGCCACACTCCTTCCACCCTCTTGTGTATTCTTTGAATCTACTGTGACGTGGACCGAGCCGAGTTTGTACTAGCAGGGTTCTAGCCAGGTCAATATAGTAGGGGGGTGGGCATGGGAAAAGGATGACCCATTTTTCCTTTGTGCGAAATTGTCTTGCCATGCAAAAAGCAACATACAGGGTGAACCCCGAGTTCACCCCTCACGAATGTGCCTTTATGAACCCTCTAGTAGTGACTATCGACTGTATTTTCGTTCAAGGGCGTGAAAAAACACAAAAATCGGAAAATGAGTGGGGTGGGGCGGCACTTTTTCACAGGGGGGGGGGGGGGGGGGGGCGCAAACGGAGTAGGGGGGGGAGGGGGGGGGGGCGCTGCGCCCCCCTACCCCCTTTGGCTAGAACCCTGACTAGGATATGCAGAGGTTGGTCACAATCGAGAATCGCTATGGCTCAATATCTCCACCCGTTTACAGAGGCAATAAGAGACCATGGCTTTTCTTTGGCCCGGCGGACATATACTTTTAACCATTTTTCTCCCTCTCTCTATCTATCTCTCTCTCTCTCTCTCTATCTATCTATCTGTGCGTGTGTGCTTATGTAGGCTTTGTTTGAAGAAATAGATCGACTTCAATCACCAGATGTCTCTTATCGCACGTCTGTGAGGTGAGGTCCACGTGTACATGCAGGGAACAATTTACTTTCCATTTTTTGCATAGCAGTTTTGCTACGCATAAGCAAACTTGAATAGCAATTCGAAAATGTTGCTTAGCAATTTTCTTCAACACTTGACAACATTGTCCTTCAGCAGAGCTGATCAGAGTGCAAGCTCAGACCACAACAACACCGTAACACCTTAGTTGCAAATCTAACCTGGTGCCGGGATGCAGAGCTCAACACTTTTGAAGCTTTGTGCATCTATTTCATCCCTAGCGACACACCTGGCATGTGCACTGTGCATCATAGGGTACAGTGAAAATCAATATGCATCGCAGTTTTCTGCGCCACATTTCTGAAGTTGCTTCGCACCTCAGAAGAATTGCGTAGCAAACTGCGATGCGATACCGGTTAAATTATTCCCTGACATGGATGTTGCATTGTACATACCTGTCACGATTCTAATAGTGGTGAATGGACTGGTACTTCCCCCCCCCCCCGTAAAGTGTTGACCGATAAAGAATTTCCCACCAGGAATAGAAGAGTGCCGGGCTCGGTTGCACAGCTCAGTGTTCCTAGTGCTCGGGTCATCAGCATTCTGTCGGCACATGGTGAATTTCATTAGCCAGCTCTGTACAATCATTGAAATGAAACCTCGCCCAGCCTGTCAGAATGCCATGGTTTTGAGATTGACCATGATCTGTATAGTGCAGTGCTGCTCTATG
This sequence comes from Sycon ciliatum, assembly GCF_964019385.1. Taxonomy (NCBI): domain Eukaryota; kingdom Metazoa; phylum Porifera; class Calcarea; order Leucosolenida; family Sycettidae; genus Sycon; species Sycon ciliatum. The sequence continues at coordinate 34,135,377 of NC_088646.1, forward strand.
AAATCCGGCCGCGTGAGTCAAGTTTGCGCCTTGCACCATTTCGCAGCACAGTGTTTGCAGGCCTGGGGGCTGCGCAACGCCCGGCGCGTACTTGAGTGACTCGACTGGATTTCATTGAGCAGCACTGTACATGTATATGCCTGTTGTACTTTCTTGCATCCCGTGTGTTGTTGCTGTGTGGTGTGCAGTTTTTCCGAGATCTACAATGAGCACATTGGTGACCTACTGCACCAGTCATCTCAGAAGAAGGTGCAGCACACACTGAAGGTGCGCGAGCATCCCGTCACCGGTCCCTACGTGCCCGACCTGACGTCGCACTCCGTGACCAACTACAAGCAGATGCTACAGCTGCTGCACCGAGGCAATGCTGCCAGGTACTACACGCCACTACTGTAGTATATTTCGAGCTCAATACCCACTGCTTAGTTTGAAAACCGCTGTTCATCAGCACTCCATCTTGCGCAATGCATGGTAATGTCGGATATGTAGCTTTGATCATGAAATGCAGGCTGGAGAAATATTTGAAAACACCTATGGGTCATGCTTTGTAGACTTGCCCCGCTGCATGTGTATGTAGATACTAGATACCAACATGTGTGTGTGTGTGTGTGTGTGTGTGTGTGTGTGTGTGTGTGGTGTGTGTGTGTGTGTGTGTGTGTGTGTGTGCTTGGGTTTTGCTCATGCCATTTTGTGCGCCGCTGCAGAGCAACTGGTTCCACTCAGATGAATGAAACTAGTAGTCGGTCACATGCGGTCTTCACAATAACCTTCAAAAAGGTAAGAATGCTGCTACTCTGGCACTCCGCATTCTCGTTTTGAATCCGAAAATGGCAACATAGGCTAGCAATAGTCTTCAAAACTTTGTGGTCTTCATTTGGGTTTGGTTTTCTCTAGCTAGCCCAAGTCCAAGTGATTGTTTCTGAGCTAAGAATGTACTATGGCAGATCTAGTTTACTCACATTGGTTTATTTCCATGGCTGTACTAAGTGATATCCGACCATAAGCGTATGTTTAATGTCCAAGAATTGCACGGCTCTTGACGCTCTCGAAGTTGGACTAATGGCATAGCAATGCTGCTGGTCATACACATGTAGACGCACGGTGACATCATGAATTGGCGCGGGCCACTAGCTTTGCTGTTTGGGTCAAATTTCACCAACAGCGACACTGTAGTTTTGTGCATGCTCAATTTGTACCATGCTTTTCCTCCTGCTAGCCAGGGTCTCCCTGGAGCAGCAAGGTGTTTGTCTGTATGCTCTGTAGCAACCCTGCTACTGTAAACAAATTGTGTGTAATCTAGTGCCTGTGGCTGTTGCATGCCCTTGTGTTTGTCTAGGCTTGCTTCGCCGGTGACAATCCATGCGAGACCAACAGTCACATCAGCCTCGTGGACCTTGCCGGCAGCGAGAGGAGCAAGGACACAGGCGCGACGGGCTCGCGCCTCAAGGAAGGCAATCAGATCAACAAGTCTCTGGTAGCACTGGGAAACGTCATATCTGCCTTAGGTAGGCAGCTGGATGATTTGTTTGGGTACTTCTAGGTTTCCATTCTGCGCATCTTCTCCCCCCTCTGTTGGAGTGTGTAAGCCTGATGGCTTTAACCCAAATGTTCTTCGCAGTACTTGTACTTGTACAGTGTACACACACATAGAGAAGGGCAATACGAGTGTGTGCGCGTGCGTGTGTGCATGTGCATGTGTGTCTACAGCCGACCAGTCACGGAGCAAGAATCGTCGGCGCACGGCAGCACACATACCTTACCGTGACTCGACCTTGACGTGGCTGCTGAAGGACAGCCTCGGTGGAAATTCACTCACTGTCATGATAGCTGGTAGGTATGGCACCTCATCTTGTATTTATAATAGTCTCAATGCACTGCATTTGATTATGGATTGTATTCTGATCAGGAACAGTTGTACAAAGTTCCTGGATCATGATTTCATAGCAGTCAGTACAGTACGAGATCGTAGTCACTCTAAACTCTGTTGATGAGACCTGTAAAATGATATGGCGGAAATATCTAACTGTCTGGAGATCCAGTAGTCAATCCAATTAAACTATTCTTGTTCATACAGGCAAACCAGGGAAATCCCCACTCTGAACATCTGGGGCGCTCTTTTTGACTTTGAGTTTATTTACACGTAGGCTCAATGACATTGTGTGATTTCAATTCAATGATCATTTTGTTACAGCTATTTCACCATCATACCAAAGTTTCGGTGAGACGCTAAGTACACTGCGCTACGCAAGTCGAGCTAAGGACATTGTCAACCGTCCGGTGGTGAACGAGGTAAATGTCTTGCCTGCGTCTTCTTGGGTTTGATGGTGGTATGTTCCTTTAGTGTTGCCGCTTTTCGGTACCTTCTTTTCAAGTCGTCCATCTTCTTGAAATTTCCTTTCACTCTACTTATGGACGTGTGTACTGCTGTACATCTTATTGCAACATACACTGCTGAGTTAGCTTGTGTCCATTTGGTACACGTACTGTGTGCGTGTGTTGATCGATCTCTTGATGAATTTTGTGTGTGTTGCTATTGTGCTTTGACACGAAGGACTCGAATGTGAAGTTGATCCGAGAGCTGCGTACGGAGGTGACACGTCTTCGATCAGTGCTCAAGGCCATGCAGGTGTGTGTTTCCGCTGATGGTCTTAGTCTAGAGTTACAGGGCGGGGGGGGGGGGGGGGGGGGGGAGACATACATGTACATGTAGATGTCAGTCTAGCTGGCCACGCTTTGGTTGAACCACTCTTCAATCGTTCCGCCATGTTTTGATGGCAAAAAAGCGTAGCTGAATGTGGTAAATATTTTGTGAACTACACTTTTCAATGTTATCGCTACAGTTGAACATCGATTATCCGCACATCGACTATCCGACCATTCGATTATCCGTAACAGTATTTTTGGGCGCATGTGCCATAGAGTACGCACTGTGCATGTAGTGAGCCATTCAAATAATACGAAAATTTTGAAAAGTAAAAAGTAAAAAGGTTGTGCGGCTAGTAATAACCACTGAAAGTGTGTGAGTGACAGTTTTTTTCTTATCCAGAACATTTGCCTTATCTGAACACCGCCTGACAGTTGTCTGCCCAGAGGTGGTCGGATAATCGATGTTCAACTGTACTACTGTACATAATTATAGTGAGTATGCCAATGTGCCACATTAGCCCGGCCATCGCCAGTCAGCAGCATCAGTTCTTTGTGATGTGCTACATGGGTGTGATATCAGTTATAATTGTTTGATCAAACTGTTTGGTCAGCGCGGCTCAACGCCTGCTATTTTCCGCTTGTCAACCACTGCTTAGATTGACCTCGCCGAGGGTGTTGGATCCAATTCACTGGCCGAACAGCTGAGAACGTTGGAAAAGAATGAAACCCTGGTAAGTGGACGGAAACAACTGTCAAGTAGATTGTTTTAAAAAGCTCTTGTCCATTTTGTGTATTCCATGCTGGAATGTCCATGCAACTACTTCAGTACTCCTTCCTAATCAGCCTCTGTTTCTGTTTGTTGTTTTGTTCGTACATCCAGGTAAACCATCTGACTAAGCAGTGGGCTGGACAGTGGGATGATTACAAGCAATCCAATGAAGTACGTAGGTGCTTGCGTTGAATATGTGTACAATCATGTACATGTATGTCAGAGTGTTACTGATTACAATGGCTACCTTTTGTCTGTTGTTGTCTCTGATCGGCGATACTGTAGATCAAGCAGAGTGTGTGTGTGTTTGTGTGTGTGTGTGTGTGTGTGTGTGTGTGTGTGTGTGTGTGTGTGTGTGTGCGTGCGTGCGTGTGTGCATGTGTGTGTGTGTGTGTTGGGGGGGGGGGGGGGGGGGATTTCAGGGGGATTTGGGGATTTGGGCGGTTCAATAGCCAATTGAGTCATCTTTCCAAGATTCCTTTTTAGTCTCTCTCCCCTCTCGCGGGGAGACCCACATGACCAGTTTTGGCAGTGAGCAAGTACAGTGCAGTACATGTATGTGTGTGTGTGTATGTGTTGTTAGGTGCACCCTGAACATGGTAGGTGTTAGACACAACCATAATGTGTTGTTGGATGCACACTAAATGTCCTATCACACACTGACATCTGTTTGTTAGTGAGATCGTAGTTGATTGGGATTCGTTGAGAAATTGACCTCTCCTGCCTGATGTCATGGCGGCCGAGAAACACAAATCAGTCATAGAGAGGTGAACTGCTGGTCCTGGCCCCTCCTTATCAGTACATGTACCATATGCTCTTTGACAATGACCATCCTCTCTTTCTGCCTTCGTACAGGAAGTGGCCATCAAGGACGAAGGTGTGAGCGTTGCGCTCAACTCCGACGTACCACATCTGGTATCCATCAACAACGACATCACCTCCACCGGCGTGCATCTCTATCACCTGAGGGTAAGCACTGCTGAAGTTGACTGTGCTCAGACATGTCCATACATGTATACTGCACTGTCTTGCAGCCATGCTGGGAAGCAAGCTGATTTTATTGATCAGAATTTGCATTTTGATTTTTGAAGAAAATTATCGTCCACGTTCCGATATCTGGTGCTGCAGTTGCAGCGTGCTTTCCGTACGTTAGCTCTTTATTCAGCTTACCTAAATAGTGGGCCTCGTGTCGTCATTTCGATAACACGAATGACGAAGAACACCGCCAGCATGCGGCTTTCACTGTGATCGGTGTACGTACATTCTACTTACTTAGACTCACCACATGATTTGTGCTGGACCTGTGTGTTTGATACGGTGATTGGTTTTACTGCAGGAGGGCACGGTTCATCTGACCAGCAACCCGACTAATGACCAAGATGTTGGTAAGCACTAAGCAGATTGACAACCTGGCACTGAATATTTATGTGCAGTGCATGATCTGACCCTGTCTAGGCAGAACCCCTTCACAAAGGGAGGACTAAAGGTGTACAGGTTGTCAGTTTTGTCCAACACTAATTTAGAAGCAGGATACCGGCGAGTCAGAACGTGTAACAATTAGCACAACACTGACTGATGTGATACTGACATTCAACGACCTGATGCTCAGCTGCATCACGTCTGGAATGCCCAAGCCAACAGCCTTCCAGCAGTGTAAACATGTGGTCCTCTTTTTTTAAAAACTTTAATCCTTTGCTCTCTATCTGAGTCTAACCCTTCGTACCGTATGTCAGCACCTTTAAAGCCATGGCCTTATATTCGAAACACCGCTGCTTTCCTAGCTATTTTAGATGCAAAATGACTCACCCACTGCGCCATAAAAGTCAAAGTTCACACAACAATTTCAATCTAAGTCCACTTGTTCACCCTTCCTGCTGGGCTGTAAGTTTGTTAGGATAGTACTTATTCCGTCATTTTTACAAAACATACTTCAAATGTCATTTCGTTTATGAAGCCCATGGCTTTATAACTGAGACTGGCTTTATAATCGAATATACCACCATGGCTTTAAAGGTGCAGATACGGTAAGGAGTTCGAATAAGGAGAATGTTCAGATAAGAAAAAACGACGGTGTGCCTAGACGCCCAATCTCTGACTTGAGTATGTGCTCGGTTGTCCTGTCTGTGCGCAGCTCTGTGCTCCAACAATAACGAAGAGCTGGAGTGTGAAATCACCAACAGCTCGCGCAGTGTCAGCATTCGACCCATCCACGGCCAATGCTCCATCAACAGTGAGCTGATCACGGAGGAGACACGGTTAGAGCAAGGTACGGACTCCACTGCCGTGCCATGATGCAAGTGTTGTCTCATGCCCTTCAGAGATGAATCAAGTTCGAAAAATGCTCCTGCTTTGTTCAACTACTGGCAAATACGTTCCCTTTCGGCAATATTGCTAGCAAGATGATAAATGCCGTTGGAAATCTTCTTCAATGGTTTTCTAGCCTAGAACTTGTGAGTCTGTGGGAGACCTAAGATTCGCTTATTGGATGATACCTCACTCTCACAGTAGTGGTCGCATTTCTGTGTCTTTCTAGGTCAGATTCTCCTCATTGGGCGACAAAACATATTCCGTTTCAACCATCCTGAAGAGGCTGCGAAGCTGAAAAGGCAGAAACACGATGTAAGTGAAAGTGCCATGGAGCAAGCGTTGTGCAAGTGAATGCCGATCTCGGGAGACGCATTGTGACTTTTTGCTGTGTGCTATGTGATGTGCACTCCCATGGCTGCAAACCTGTCATGAGAGAACAGTGCTGAACTATTCCTCCGGATTTCACAAGACACACATACACACACACACACACACACACACACACACACACACACACACACACACACACACACACACACACACACACATGCCTGTGCGCATGTGCGCACATTGCAATACAATGCGTTATAGCTGGTATGCTGCTGCAGCTACTGATGTGTACCCGGCGCCAATGCCTTTGCATATTTCGTTACTGTTTTGTGTATGCAGAGTGTGGCTCGGCAATCTTCGCTGGACATTGCATCCCTCTTGTCGCCACAAAGAAAAAAGTAGGTACAGTAACACTATACCAACACAAGTGAGTGTAGTGTGGGATTGCACTGTTTGTTACAAGTACTTCGGAGTAGGGCTCAGGAGACCAGGCTGATCTTGGAGCTTTGGAAGTCACGGGACTTGATTGCACTGTGGACATGTCTGGAATTGTGTACCCAAAGTGGACTGATGCGCTTGGTTTGAGAAGTCAATTGCTAGTGCTACTAGTACCTGCACACACCTGCACATAATAGGTGTGTGTGTGTGTGTGTGTATGTATGTGTGTGTATGTGTGTGTGTGTATGTGTGTGTATGTGTGTGTGTGTGTATGTGTGTGTATGTGTATGTGTATGTATGTATGTGTGTGTGCGCGTGCGCGCGCGCGAGTGTGTGTTGTTGTTGTGCAGGGAAACGCCAAAGCTGCGGCGGTGCAAAACCACTGCATCTGGTTTCGCATCGTTACATATAGATCACATCGATGATAGAACTGGTGATGATTTCTCTACCATCGAATGCCAGCCCATTGACAGTGTTGATGACCTGCATTCTCGCAAACAGTTTCCAATGGCCACCGAGACGCCTACAGGGCTGCATGCAGCAATGCCGTCAGACTGCTCCACCCCGATACTGCACCATTCCGACATGGTCGCAGAATGCAGTGCATTGCGAGAGCGCTCGCTGAGTGAACTATCGTTTGAACAAGCTGAGCTGGTAGCCGAGTGCCAGCCAGACCAGGTGACCAGTGAAGCGCAGCAACTTGCTGACCTTCTGCTCTCTACGTCCTTCAAGCAAACAGAGCTTCTGGGCAGATTGGAAAGTCGCCTATCAAGTTCGTCAGCAAATTCAGCGTGTGCATCACCATGCACAGATAAGTGCAAATCTCCTTCACTGTGTCATGGTGCCAGTGAGGGACAGTCCCCGACTCTAAGTGGGCGCGAGGCTGCCGAATCTGAGCATTCTCAAGGTACTGACTCTTCCTTGACCGACCTCACTGGATCACCATCAGATGGCCTCGGTCGCCTCAGCCCCGTGACATTTCCTGCTGATACCGTACCCAGCTGCAGCGACTGTGTCTCGCCGGATGGCCACGAGGAAAGACAACACGCTGTTGATGCGACTGAGTACTGTGCGCCTGCCCCTGACCAGCACTCTCCCAGCAATGCTCACTCTAGGGGAACTCCCTCTGACCAGGGAAACTGTCAAGCAGGCAATACGCTTAGCGGTGACACTGTACTGCACCCGTCGCAGCCACCAAGCACAGCATGCCCCGGTAGGTTTGTTGTGCCGATCGCGCAGCATAGTAGTGTTTCGGTGCCGGCAGGTGAAGTGGTGGAGCACACAGCTACAGCCAGCACTGTGCAATCATGTGCTGCACACTCTGGTGAAGTGGTGGAGCACACAGCTACAGCCAGCACTGTGCAATCATGTGCTGCACACTCTGGTGAAATGGTGGAGCACACAGCTACAGCCAGCACTGTGCAATCATGTGCTGCACACTCTGGTGAAGTGGTGGAGCACACAGCTACAGCCAGCACTGTCCAATCATGTGCTGCACACTCTGGTGAAGTGGTGGAGCACACAGCTACAGCCAGCACTGTGCAATCATGTGCTGCACACTCTGGTGAAATGGTGGAGCACACAGCTACAGCCAGCACTGTGCAATCATGTGCTGCACACTCTGGTGAAGTGGTGGAGCACACAGCTACAGCCAGCACTGTGCAATCATATGCTGCACACTCTGGTGAAGTGGTGGAGCACACAGCTACAGCCAGCACTGTGCAATCATGTGCTGCACACTCTGGTGAAATGGTGGAGCACACAGCTACAGCCAGCACTGTGCAATCATGTGCTGCACACTCTGGTGAAGTGGTGGAGCACACAGCTACAGCCAGCACTGTGCAATCATGTGCTGCACACTCTGGTGAAGTGGTGGAGCACACAGCTACAGCCAGCACTGTGCAATCATGTGCTGCACACTCTGGTGAAGTGGTGGAGCACACAGCTACAGCCAGCACTGTGCAATCATGTGCTGCACACTCTGGTGAAGTGGTGGAGCACACAGCTACAGCCAGCACTCTGCAATCATGTGCTGCACACTCTGGTGAAGTGGTGGAGCACACAGCTACAGCCAGCACTGTGCAATCATGTGCTGCACACTCTGGTGAAGTGGTGGAGCACACAGCCACAGCCAGCACTGTGCAATCATGTGCTGCACACTCTGGCGAAGTGGTGGACCACACAGCTACAGCCAGCACTGTGCAATCATGTGCTGCACACTTGACTGGACATCAAACACTAGCTGCCATCGATGCTGCTGACGGAATAGCACACAGCAGTGCAGGTCCAGAGCACAATGTGAGTGAACACCACGGTCCAGTCTCAGAGCCCCGTGTGAGTGAGCACCACTGTCCACTCTCAGAACAGTGCACATCTGAAGCTGAGCTGGATAGCCGGCTGACTGACCACGTCCCTTCGTCTCCATCCATCCTTGACGAAGCCTGGCACGTGCAGAGAGATCGCTTGTTTTCACTGTAAGCACGTTGTGCATATCCACTTCATGTGCTTTGTACTATTCAAATTATTTCCAGCACGACTCTACGGGTCAGAGTGCACCATTTGCAGAGTATGTCCTGCTGCTACGTTAAGCTCAACATTCATGCTAACGATGGTGAATGAAGTGTAGCAGATTATGGCTATTAATTTAACACTACATGAGTTTCAAGGCAATTACAGTCAGTATCGCCTATAGCGTTGGTGTTTGATTTTGAGCATTTTATCACTATGACCGATACTGCATGCAATGTATGCGAGTGGGGTGTCCAACGACTCAGCGTGCCGTGCACATACGCACTACATACATGTACAATGTCATGTAGCTGGCTGTAGCTCCTGGCACACAAAATCAGCATTTCCTCATGATGGAGGCATATTTTGGCAACTTGTACGAGCAAAACTCACCAAACAACACTCACTGGACAAGTTCTTCACGAAGAAGAAACACCCTGTTCTCCTCAGACATCGCTTGATTTTACATCAATCACTATAACCGATGCAAAAATAATGTAATAAAGGTGTTTTGAAATATGAATTTGATCACTATAGGCGATATATTATTATAGACGATTATTACTATACGCGATAACTGTGTATACTTAGTTATGGCAAATGAAAATGAATTTGAGAAATTGATCACTATATCCGGTATATTACTATAGCCGGCAACCTTATAGGCGATACGGACTGTAGTTATCTACACTGTACCTGTTTGTGCTGTCTTACACGTGGCTCACAGTGCTGCTGCTGCTGTTGTTGCTTATTGCTGTCATGTTGTTGTGCAATGCAGTGTGAAAGCCAGTGAGGAAGCTCACCGACACCTCTCTCAAGAGGTTGAGGAGGCGCAGATGACGCTTAGCGGCGGCAATACGCACACCAGTGAGCGTCAAGAGAGCAGCAGTGATGCCGTGCTGGTCGGCTGCGACACGGATTGCGGTCGATCTACGAACGGAAAGTCACTTTGTCTCCATTCGGACGAATCTTTGGACGAGAGTATCACCGATGAATCCTCGCAGTTACTGGACTATATCCGCAATGCACGTATGAAACATGCTGAGGAGGTGTCCAGCTGGGTGTTGAACCTGAAGGGCAGTACACCATCCAGCGATCAGCTGCAGCAGCTTGTTCGTCTGCAGCTACATCAGCAGGATGAGCTCCGGGACGTGCTGGAAAGTGGTGACGGGTGCGAAGCAGCACTGGACCCAGACCGGTTACTGCACAATGATGTAACACTGTCGGAAGTGGAGCAATCTATACAGGACCAGAGCAACCAGCTAAGCCAGCTTCTAAGCCAGCTGCAGAGCACACCAACGCGGTTGCCATTAGAACAGCAACTACAACAGCATCATGATCAACGCATCATGACACAGCACCTGCAGGGAAATCCACAGTTCCGGTCTAGTCGATCGCTCTCTGACGTGTCTCCATTTACCAATGGCAGTGGTGTGTGTGACTCCACCAGCAGGTATGTTTGCTCATGTGTCTTTTCACCGTTTTTCAAAGAACAGCCATAGACGCTGTGGTCCGTTAATGTAGGAAACTAATGTTATATGCTCAGCTCATACAGAAAAGTAGTAACAGATGCTACAACAGTGCACAGTGCTCATAATAATTAGAGGCATATGCCGTATGTTCAACACATCTGATCCGATGATGTAAACATGCTCTGCACACACACACACACACACACACACACACACACACACACAGCTCATATGTTTATGGTCCGATGATGTTAGCAACTGTGTGCAGCGCAGCTGATGCATTCATTCTTTGTGTGCTCGTGGGCAGGTTCACCATACATCAGAGTGGGAGCTCTGCAACCAAATCAGTGGACTCTAGCGAGGATGACATAGCAAACACCATTGAAACAGTAAGACACCGGTATTATGTGTTTTGCAAGTGCATGTCCTAGTATGCATCAGCTTGACCTACTTGGTCCATAGTGAATTTGTGGTGTTTTTTTTTAACTACTATTTTTGTGCTGTGCTAGCTGTACACTGCTGTAGGCTGTAGGCAAATGTGACATTTAGATCATCTACATTTTATTGCAAGGTTTATCTTATGGATCTTTTTCGCGAGACTAAAAACGTTTGTTTGCAGGTAGGTCGAGGCCAGTTCCGTTTTGAAGATATCGATACAATCATGTAGCTGGAAGTCTATATTTACTTGTTTTCAACCCATGCATTGGGGGAGGGGGTGGGGGGGGGGGTAAATGGAAGAATGCGATAACGAAACTTTTTCACCATGAAAGTTATCGATAAAGCCGAATGGCCCCTAAGGCTATGGCATGAATGAAAATAGCGGGCTTGATTGTGTGCATGATATGCATCCAGGACTGCACCACTAATGGAGCCATGGTGTTGGTTGTGTGCGTGTACGTGTGTGTGTGTGTGTGTGCATGCGTGTTTCTTTATTGGCATATTTCATACAGTTCTCCATGGAGAAATACCTAGCAATTCTGCCAACATGTGTTACAATACCATCGGCGAAGCTGCAGGAGACTGGCAAGGGCTCTCCCTACCATGTGTTTCAAGTACAGGTAAGATAGACGTTTTGTTGTTTTCGTGTGCAGAGCTTTTGGTTAAACACTAGAGAGCCGGCTCACAGATGGTTTTCTTGCGATCCGTCTAATCGTGAATCATTATGACCTGAGAAGCACTCGGCGGAAAAAGTTTTACTGGTGTCGAGCTGTGTCAAACAGGGCCTTCGGGAATCAGTGACATGTTCTCTCCTGAGTGTATACAACTCCCTGGTAAGCACACCCAGGAATGGAAGGTCAAACCTTACGTATCACCTGTTACTCTCGGAGTAATGTAGCATGTATTGAAGGAGTGTAGCTGCACTTGCGTGGTCTTGGTTGTGAGTGTTCTGTGTGCGATACCGTGTGATGCTGTGCGATGCTGTGCAGGTCAGTATTGGCTCCTTCTACTGGTCAGTTGAGCGGCGTTATCGTGAGTTTCTGGCGCAGCACCTTCACCTGGTACAGGAACACGGAGAACTGTCCTGCTTACGCATGCCACCCACTAAGTGGTTTGGAAACAAGAAGAGAGGCTTTGTTGAAGAAAGACGAAAGCGACTTGAAGTAAGTTTCAACCTTTCCATGCCACACTAATAGAGAGGTTCTGCTACACGGAACTACGTACCAAACTCCGTGTCAACTGCAGTGAAGTTTGACACGGATTTTTTGTACATTGCGCCGGTTCTGCTCTGCGTAGCATGCTCGTAGCATGCTCGAACTCCCCGTCGCATGTACTCTGTCCGCTTAGTGTTCACACGGAGACCAGTTTGTGTGGAGCGCGCTTCACACGGAAAACGGTATGAAAAATCCGCATGAAACTTGATCCCGTACCGCGGCGAGGTTTCCATACGTACTTTGGTACGTTGTTACACTCTGGTACTGAATCTCACTGGTGAGAACAAACTGATATACTGGGAAGAACGAGGGACATCTGTGAACCACGAAACTCTGAAAACGCAAGCAAACTCTGAACTGCGAAACAACAATTACAAGCAGCGCGGGCAAACTCTAGCCTGACTCTACCTCTCGTAGGTCTAACTCTACATCTCTAAATCTAAGTAACTCTAACAAACAAACTCTAACAAATAAAGCACGGAACATGTGAATATAAAGGAGCTGCGTGCAAGCAGCGCCAGCCAAAGTGCAGCGATGCAAAGAGACACGGAGAGCAGGAAAGCGCTCCGAAGGAGACGCAAAGGAAACATGAGCGCTCACAACAGCTCCGGCCCGGGTCACGGAGGAAGTGCAGTGCAGTGACAGGTGCGGGAATAACAAAGAGTGCGGTAGCCGTGACAAATGCATTGATTGGTGAATGACTGAAAACTGACCCACCGTACTGGAGCCAGCGGCAAAGGGTATCAATGCACACTGGATTTAGTCATGCGGTCATGCGTGACATACTACACACTGTGTAAGGCTACAGATTCATGCAAGTACAAATGCACTACTGCAGAGATGGAGTAGTCCAGCACATACGTTTTACCGTGAGGCAGAACCTCACTATTAACTGCTTTTGGTGTTTCTTGCACATCACCGTTGTGGCACGACATTGGATTTTTTTAAATTTTGTTTTATTCAGCTGCTGCAAACTATCTTTGTTCCAATCGCTGGCTGTTGAGCGGCCTGTGATGGGATAAGATGACGAACGAATTGTTTTTAATCATTATGGGTTATTTATGGCTGTATCATCCTATTCTGATTGTCATGGTTCTGCAGTGAAACTTCAGTAGTACGTGCATCAGTAGTACATACTTCAGTACTACACACTTCAGTATCCCATACTTCAGTACTGCACACTTAAGTACTGCACACTTCAGTATCCCATACTTCAGCACTACACACTTCAGTATCCCATACTTCAGTACTACACACTTCAGTATCCCATACTTCAGTTTGTAAACCATTCGAGGTAGAAGAGAAAGCCATTAAAAAGAAAAGAAAAAAGAAAAAAGGTTATTGTACCATGCCAGACGGCTATTATTAAGTCATGTACCAATTGTAGTACATGACGTAGTAGTCACGCACCTACAAAATACTTTGCAGGATAATATTTAAATTGCCTAGCATGCCTCCAAATCCGCAGAGCATGCCAATGTTAAATAGGCCAACATATGAATACCGAAGGCGGTTACATGGACAGAAGGCGACATCGGTCGAGAAAAGATGGGCCTATTCTCTTCCGCAAGTAAGACGCTCTGCAACCACGGAGGCACGTGATTGACCACCTCAGCAAAACAAATGCAATTTTGCAGCGTAGCTGCGCCATCACAACAGCGTACTGGAGGTCACTATGCTTGTTAACCACCAGCTGAACAATGTTCTTCAATGCACGAGAGCACTCCGTGCCACATATGCCGTTTGTCGAAAAATACGAGCGGGGTGAATGACCCCCTCTCGACATCGACAACACGCTGAAGATAGGCCCGCTTCTTCTGATGTTCATTCCGGGAAATCTGTGCAAGAACTTCCTGTCGCGACAGCAAAGACGCCGAGGGGTGAGTAACCCTCACATCAAAGAATGCATCTTGCTGCGGCGACCAAAAGCCCCTTGCACGGATATCCAATCGAGCCTCTGCAGCACGATTAGCGGTAGCGTCGTGAAGTTGTTCACCATCCAACGGCAAAAGCGGTGGCTCTGTTTGAACATCCGGGATGGCAGAAGTCATCACCTCCACCAGCGCATCATGAAGCTCATTATGTCGCAGACTTGGGTAGCCCCCTGTAGGGCATGTAAATGCATGGTCGACAGATATGTCTCTACCACACACACAAGTTGGTGGGAGGCAGTCAATACCCCAGCCATAGCGCAGGGCGAGACCATCCCGGAAACATGCTTTATTTCGCGCAAAGCCGTTCACAGCCAGAGGCTCAGCCGTTAGCCAACTGGAAACGCCAGCATCAGCAGCAATCTCCAACAGCACCCGCTGACATGGGCTGAGCTCAGGACGCAAAGCAACCTGAGCCTCCTTAGCCGCAGTAGCCATTCTCCGACGTCCGGCATTTCGCAACGCCATTACCTCCGCCTGCAAATTAGCCGGAGCAATGTCAGCATCAGGGCGACAAAGCAAATCAATCACCGGCCGTGCCGAGGCCATACTGGAGGTCCACTGATGCACTGCATGAGGCCCAATGGCAGGAATTGAGAGACCACCGGACTTGACAGGCAAGCCGATGAGACTCCGCTCAACGGTGGACATGTTCTTCTGACCAGTGATTGCTGGTATCGAATTGTTGTCAATCACATTATCTAGCCTGCCGAAAGCATCCGGCTCCGGCAGGCCATGCGAGCACATATAGCAGCGCCAACGCGACCTCAATCCGCGGGAAAAGACAGAATAAGCAGCATGTGGCTGGGTTTCCGCCAGACTGGAGAGAGTACCGACCTCCCTGCACCATACGGAAACATGACGACACAGGCTCTCCAGTACGAATCCTTCTCACCAATGGCCCCACCAAGATAGCGAACACCATTGGTCAGCACACGTATACCCGTAGGGTCGAACAGCTCTTGGGCTTCAGACTCCAGGGTGGGTTTCACCAGCAGAACTGTCTTAGCTGCATTAGGGTAATATCCATACTTCGGGCCAATCTCCTCGATGGATTTCCAAAACGAATGCACGGCCGCCAATCTACAACCAGACTCGCCATCATCCGCGTACCAGCATTGGTTCACATCAGGGTGCTGCTCACGGAGTTTACAAATCGTAGGAGCCACCGCAAGAGCAAACATGGCCATGGCCAGAGGGTCTCCCTGACAAGTTCCCTCGCGCGAGTACAATACTACGCCACCAGGAAGAAATAGTGGAATATCCGCACCATATGTATTACGACAAATTTTTTTCCATCGGTGGACACACACGTGCGATATTATGCAAGGCGCCCTTCCTGTTGATTGCGTTAAAGGGGAAGTTAAGGCAAAAATTATAATTTCACCAGTTGTAGTCTTCGGGGTGCTGAGTCGAATGGTCTTGGTCCGAGGAAGCTGAGACGCTCCCTTCCTACTTGAATCCCAATCGAACTCGCGCACTTCCACCGAAACTGGTCGACTGCGCCCTACTAGATGGGGATTTGTATGCAAAATGTCACTAAAAGCGCCATTTCGTTCTTATAAAAGCATGGATGACCGCGATTGGCCCATATGTTGTAGTCTTTTGGACGCTGAGTCGACTGGTTTTGGTCCGAAAAGGCTGCGATGCAGCGCTCCTCCTTTATTCCCAATCGAACATGGTTGAACAAGCGGTCACGTGCTCCTGCGTACACCAGTCACCTGGTCACCGTGCCTGCAGGGTACAACTTACTAGCCTGTTTGACCTTTTTTAGGTGCAGTCCTGTCACTCGAGTTGAACCTTGGTGTGAAAGTTGTCGCCTGCTGGCGTGGTGACCAGGTGATTTGGGCACCCAGGAGCACGTGACCGCTTGTTCAACCATGTTCGATTGGGAATAAAGGAGGAACGCTGCATCGCAGCCTTTTCGGACCAAAACCAGTCGACTCAGCGTCCAAAAGACTACAACATATGGGCCAATCGCGGTCATCCGTGCTTTTATAAGAACGGAATGGCGCTTTTAGTGACATTTTGCATACAAATCCCCATCTAGTAGGGCGCAGTCACCCAGTTTCGGTGGAAGTGCGCGGGTTCGATTGGGATTCAAGTAGGAAGGGAGCGTCTCAGCTTTCTCGGACCAAGACCATTCGACTCAGCACCCCGAAGACTACAACTGGTGAAATTTTAATTTTTGCCTTAACTTCCCCTTTAAAGGCATTAGATGCATCGATGAGTAAGATTGCATCAGTGTCATCGGCGAGATGTTGTTCCTGGACGGCACGCACAGCCGCCTCACAAGCCGCCGGCACACCAACACACAGCTGATGAGGGATCACGGCTGTCGCAATATCAGACGATATACACTGCAACACAGCCTTAGCGATGATCCGGCAAGCGACTTCCCCCACCGCAATCTGGCGCACACCTGGTCTCTTGTCCAATGCCACGAGCCGTGCCGCAACAAAAGCCGACAGAGAAGCAGGGTCTACATCCGTCGTGCATATCATCTTGGCAGCAGCAGCAAGAGTGGCAGCCAAATTTGAAGAAGCACCTTTAAAGGCCGAGAGCATACGCTGCCAGGCCTGCACGTCCAGGCCAGACGGACCACCGAATCCCTTCATACTGCCAGCCACCCTCTTAATGCCTGCTGCTGAAATACCTTCTAATACTATGTCATTGACCGGTGCTGCATCATTCTCCAACAAAACGGTTTCAGGTGGCTCCACAGGTGTCGGGTGCTTATCGCGAAGTACATCCAGAACCGTCGCACCAGTGGAGGGTACTGCGATTTCATTTGGCTTGAGAGGTCTACCACCACCACCCTGGGATAAACCCGCCATGGCACGATGTAAGTTGCCACGGTGAACGAGATTCACAAACACTGTATCTGACATAACATCGGACTCGCTAGCTGCATGGCTGCCAATCGGAATATGAGCCTGTATACATCTCCCTTCCGAGAGCAGTTCAGAGAGTCGACCAGACGACCAGCTGTCTAGGCGCCGCCGCAGGTGCGACACGTTGTCCTGACTCGTGCTATCCCGACCAGGGCGCTGAAGAAGAACGTGACAAGCAACTGCCACGCCTTCCCAAGCAACGTAGCTTGTAGGACTGTTACAAGCAAATGATGAAATGAAATCAGCTATTAGCTGAACAAATTGTTTACCAACTGAGCCAGAAGGCACCATGAACAGATTCCGTCTCCAGGTGACCACCTGCTGATATGACTGGCGCATCCAATCAATTAACTCAGGACCTCTACCCCATATGGATGAGGATACATCAGCGGCATCACCCACCACCGGACCAGCGGAAATGATTCCAGGGCGGGGAGCAGTTGCAGTCACAGCAGCCAGCGCAGGACGAGGATTGTCACGAAGGAGAGAATCACCAATCACCTGGCCTTCATTCCGGGTCATATCCACACGCACACAATGGACCTGGTGCTATTATCATGTTCTCTCAAGAGCGGAGGGAC
Organism: Sycon ciliatum; assembly: GCF_964019385.1. NCBI lineage: Eukaryota > Metazoa > Porifera > Calcarea > Leucosolenida > Sycettidae > Sycon > Sycon ciliatum. The sequence goes on from NC_088646.1 coordinate 34,152,905, forward strand.
AGGCAGTTCCACATGCAATGACTTCCGAGGCAGTGTCCCGGAATCAATAGTCGGCGATGACGCAGCGGCGGAGTTGCAAGTCACTATTGTGCGAGATTGCGAAATACATGTAGATGACACGGTACCGGAGACAGATGACACGGGACCGGAGCCCGGCACCTCCCGTGAGCTGCGGGGTACCCAACCAGGGGCACAAACAGGCGGAGTGTCCGGCAAAGAACCTGTAGCTCCGACTACAACAGCTGTGGCTTGCAGATTGGCATTACCAAAGTACATTTATCGTCTCTCCCTGGGTAACAATTAATGCAGCACCTCCCATCTGCCGCACAGGAACATGATCGGCAAGTTCCTGACGCTCTGTTACAGGAGCAACACGGTCGAGAACCCACCATACGTGAGCGGGACATTCTCCTAGCAACGCTTCAGCAGCACACAGCGTAGCCGAAGACCATGCTGCACAACTCTTCTGAGAGTACGCACTACTATTACCGGTATCAGTACTAGTATCGGGTAGTTTAGTAGTCTTGGCCAAGCGCCAAGACGCGGGCCGCACTCACGCTAGCGTCGTGAGTGGTGGAGGAGCCGTGACGTATAAACGAAGACGGTCGGAGCAGGAAGCAAAAGCTTAGCTGGTGCGTCTAGTGAGTAGTGTCAACTCGACTCGTCCCATACCAAGTATGCATCCAGAGCACCACTGCATAGTATGCCACCAACCAGGCAGTACAGGGCCAAACCGCAACGTGTGCACAGCACAGCAAGCCAGCTCAAACAGGGCCCAAGGCCCGCTCGCTCAAACGTGCCCAGCACGGAACAAAGACTATAATCGCCGATTCGCAGCGCAAGAAACCAGCTGGATGAAGGATTGGCGGGCTGGACGTGCCCAGGAGGAAGCAAACTACGCGAGCCGACTCCACATGTCACAAGGAAAGTAATGAAAAAGGTTTCAAACCGATTGAATTGAACAGTGGAGTCGAAAATTAGAGAATAACGGAGGAGCAAAAAGCTCAACCGCCCAGTAGTGTACCGGTAGTAGCCCATACTTCAGTACTACACACTTCAGTATCCCATACTTCAGTACTGAGTATCATTGTTATCTTGTGTGTGTGTGTGTGTGTGTGTGTGTGTGTGTGTGTGTGTGTGTGTGTGTGTGTGTGTGTGTGTGTGTGTGTGTGTGTGTGTGTGTGTGTGTGTGTGTGTGTGTGTGTGTGTGTGTGTGTGTGTGTGTGTGTGTGTGTGTGTGTGTGTGTGTGTGTGTGTGTGTGTGTGTGTGTGTGTGTGTGTGTGTGTGTGTGTGTGTGTGTGTGTGTGTGTGTGTGTGTGTGTGTGTGTGTGTGTGTGTGTGTGTGTGTGTGTGTGTGTGTGTGTGTGTGTGTGTGTGTGTGTGTGTGTGTGTGTGTGTGTGTGTGTGTGTGTGTGTGTGTGTGTGTGTGTGTGTGTGTGTGTGTGTGTGTGTGTGTGTGTGTGTGTGTGTGTGTGTGTGTGTGTGTGTGTGTGTGTGTGTGTGTGTGTGTGTGTGTGTGTGTGTGTGTGTGTGTGTGTGTGTGTGTGTGTGTGTGTGTGTGTGTGTGTGTGTGTGTGTGTGTGTGTGTGTGTGTGTGTGTGTGTGTGTGTGTGTGTGTGTGTGTGTGTGTGTATGTGTGTATGCGTGAGTCACCAGCTTTGATAAAGTTATTGTGTTTACCCCTCTTGTTTTCTCATCATTGTGTTGCTTTTAATTTTAATTTTGCCCGTAAAAGAGGCTGTTGATCATGTGAAAAAAAAACTTCAGTACTGCACACTTCAGTACTGTAAAATGAGAAACTTTCGCTAGAGATTAAATTTCGCTATTTTCGCGACCATCACACATTCGCGAATATAAAACGCCGCAAACCCCTCCATACATTGATTGTAGACAGTACAAGGTCCGACTGAAGAGATAGAATCGCAAAAGTTTCTCATCGCAAACCAGCCCAATTTATGAAAACGCTAAATTTGCGCGCCGCGAAAGTTTGTCGCTTTACAGTATCCCAAACTTCAGTACTGCACACTTCAGTATCCCATACTTCAGTACTGCACACTTCAGTATCCCATACTTCAGTACTGCACACTTCAGTATCCCATACTTCAGTACTGCACACTTCAGTATCCCATACTTCAGTACTGCACACTTCAGTATCCCATACTTCAGTACTGCACACTTCAGTATCCCATACTTCAGTACTGCACACTTCAGTATCCCATACTTCAGTACTGCACACTTCAGTATCCCATACTTCAGTACTGCACACTTCAGTATCCCATACTTCAGTACTGCACACTTCAGTATCCCATACTACAGTACTGCACACTTCAGTATCCCATACTTCAGTGCTGCACACTTCAGTATCCCATACTTCAGTACTGCACACTTCAGTATCCCATACTTCAGTACTGCACACTTCAGTATTACGTTCTTCAAGCACTGGTACTTCCCAGGGTCGCGACGAAAAACTAGCGATGCTGTACATTATAATGCAGAGGGGCAGTGTATGTATGCTATATCCAGGATCCTTTACACTGAGTTTTACACACATATACACACGGCCCAGTGGAAGAAAATCCATCTCTACTCAGAATTCCTGGCTTTGCGAAATCACCAGGGGACTGGGGGTTTAGTGTAGTATATTGATATGTTATCACAGTGAATGTGCTCTGGGTACGTGGGTGTAGCTTGAAGGCATGTGATCCTCTGGTCAAGCTTAATCTAATAATCTTGTTACACGTTCTCATGGCAAGTTTGCATCCCTCGCTTCCTGACACCTCACTTCCTCGTTCTGCCTGCTGTTCCTGCTTTCTTTTCAGACGTACTTGCAGACGCTTCTCTTCCAGCTGATACGGCTGCAGCACTGCAACTGGCACACGCTGGTATCCCTGGAGGACCTGGTTAACAAGATGCGTAACGACCTGCCGGTGTTAGACGAGCATACTGTTATTCCCGCCGCCCGTGTGCCCAAAAATACAGCCAGTGAGCACACTGGGAAGCAGGCGGGTAAACAAACTGAATGAAACAACGCACACATTCTTAGTATATTTGCCCTGTGCGAATGCACCCTATGACTTCCTTGAATGGATTTAGTTCTACTCCCACTGATTTGTCTGGCTTGGATTTGCTACATCATGTTGACCGATTGCCACCTCCCTCGCCGCGTCAACGATGATGGTGTCGAGTGGACTCGGTTGATGTACTGGTTGCCGCACCAGTGAAGCCCATTTTCATGACTAGTAGCAGCTCGACTTTGCAGTGCACATCCCAGTGTCACTGTGCATGCCACTGACTGACATTCTTTTAAATACTTTATACTTGTACTATTAAAAGTACATACTGCGAATGGTAATCAACCACCCCAGCAGATTTTCATCAAGGATATGAATCGATGACATGGTATTTTTTACAACTCCCTGATATCTATGTTTGTTCCATCATGAAACGTCTTGCTTGATTTTAATGAGTAGCTAGGTTCACTGCTGTAGATTGTCGTAATTCGAAGTATTTCCGTTTTTTACCGTAATATTGATTTTTTCACCTTTCCACATCTTATGTCCCAGCTGAGCCTTTATGCATGATTGCAACATTTGTCTTTTTACCTATTTGGAGATATGTCGTCTGTGCTACATGTAGAGCTGTTATGACGTTGCCTATCACTTGATACTCACATGTCCGTCATGATCAAAACTTGTTCTGGTACTAGGCTTTGTGATCCTCATCGCGTGGATTGCCAGCTGCTACTCGTTTCGGGTTAGTGGAGACTGGCAACCAGTCGTGTGCAGTCAGTTTTTGTAGCCTTTTCCATGATTTCGGCGCTTTTACAGAACTGTCGACTTTGGTGACAACTTTTTCTTGCTTTCTTTGTCGATCTGTGATGCCCTCTCCCGTGTTTACTGCACATGTGCAGTGTCCTGGGAGACATTGTACAAACTATTCCCCCTCTTCTAACATGAAACGCCGATCGCCCAAATCGTTAACGGATTTCTCCGATGCACTCAATAAACAAGTACAGATGGCTGCGGACTGAATGCTACATACAGCATTGGACTGAATGCTACATACAGCATTGGACTGAATGCTACATACAGCATTGGACTGAATGCTACATACAGCATTTGACTGAATGCTACATACAGCATTGGACTGAATGCTACATACAGCATTGGACTGAATGCTACATACAGCATTGGACTGAATGCTACATACAGCATTTGGAGCTTGTCCAAAAACTAACATATTAATAAGATTGCTACAAACGGAAGTGCTGGATGTGCAGCTGGGTAATACTTCAAATCACTACAGAAAGGCGCCACTGATCAAGACCAAGGAATGTCTGAGCACACACAAGATGCAATGAAGAAGGCAAAGCAAAGCCGTCAAGTGCTGAAGAGGAGAATCCTGAATGAAAACGTAAAACAGCCAGCCTCGTATACATGATATAAAAACCTAAAAAAGGATGTCGCAGCAATACATGAATACAGATAGATGACCACGTTCAAATCCTCGGACACCAAGAGGGATGGATGCTCGCAGGGATACGTCGGATAATGAATGGAGGAGCAGAAACATGTACTGACTTAGATCATGCTGGTCTTCATACAAGCCTGTAGTCGTTGCGCTTGATGTGGCTCTGCAGACCGCATGCACAGCTGATTCCCAGGATCTGAACAACGGCAATGCCCGCAGCAATGCCAACAAGTACAGCCCAGCGGTGTTTCAGCGTGTCTAGGACGCTCGACAGACAGCCGTCCGTGCGCAGACCTTGGGCGACTGGTGTGCACATGCCGCTCACTGGGTGCGTGCAGCAAGATGCTGGGAAGATAGGTACGCCCAAGTGGTCTTTGCCCCACTTGGACTGGTTCCTCTGCCAGTCTGTGTTGCTATCCACACCACAGCATTTCAGGTTGATCTGTACCTTATTCCAAGACTTCTCTAGATTTCCATTGGCAGAAGAGTCATACTTGTCTAGAGTCTTCAGCATTCCCTTGTCAACTATGGATTTCAGGTCTTTACGGTAAGCCACGCCGACACCGGCAGCCGATAGTTCCAACAGGAAGATAATGCTCAAGACAATGCCATAGAAAATCAAGGCACAACGGTGCTCTTTGAGAGCGCCAAGGCAGCCAGCCGCGGACAGGATACAGCTCAGGACTCCGACGGTGACCAGGAAACCACCGTATGTCCCATTGGCATTGTCGATTACCACAGCGTAGTCGCCATGGGTGTGGACCAGAGAGTAAATGCCTGCTCCAGCGCTGGCCAAACCACCAAGGAAGAATACGAAGTTGAAAAGGAAAAGGCTGTACTTGATACAAGAACAACAGCCCTCAACTGCCATGGCTAAAGATTATCCCAAGAAGCCGGCGATAAATTAGTTCCACAGCCAGGCAAGCAATACCACTACTTGAAAAACGACAACACGGTCAAGAGAGGAAAAATAGAGAGAAGACCAACACGCTTATGAATTATGAAATCTTCATGCCCTTCTGCTTTGTTGAAAGCAGCTGCATATCTTTTGTACGGTACTCATGTCATGACATGAGTGCTAGGCCTAGCCCAAATTTGCCGGCAATTCTTCCAGCAAAATATCGAATTTCCCAACGAAAAGAAATTGCTGGCAAATTCCGAGCAAAATATCGAATTTACAGAGGATCCGGGTGTGTTTTGGTAATTTTATTCAAATTTCGTTGGTTTCATTGGGCCAACGTCGTGCTGAAATAGCTCGTGCAGGTTGTCAGGGGTACATAAATTTGAAATCATGCTCCAAAATCCGTAATACTGACACCATTATAAGTTTTGCTTTCCTCATCAGAGTCACCATTCACTTTTACCAAAGTAGACGGTTCATTCGAAGCCATTTTTGCCACAAAGCAGGAGCAAAATGGAGCAAAATATCGGAAACAAAAGGCAATGCCAAGCAAAATATGGAAAGTGATCGGGCAAAATTTGCCGGCAAAATATCGAAGCGCCCCGAGCAAATTTGGGCTAGGCCTAATGAGTGCACATATTTGGTACGACGGTACACATGTGTACAGACTGTAACAGAGTCCATGTGAAATGATTGAATGCCATGATCTGATGATGTGGACAGCTGTTACCTGTTGTCATGTCATGTGCGTAGATCTGCTGGCATCTCATACGAGTCCTCGTACTCGAACTCGTACGATGAGCATGCGATCATAAAAATAAAACAACAATAGAAATTCAAAAAATAAATCATCATGAAGTGCGGAAATTTTTTGAAAGAGTCGACATGACAATAAAATTATGTAGCTTTTACGTGATCTTGTTTACTACGTGAAGTACATAATTTTTTGGAGGCTCTGTATACATGTACCTGGCATTGACGAAGCATTTTCTGTATTTCACATTGTAGTCTGTAGTAGTGTAGATCTACCCCTTCCTACGCCAGGCTAGCTACGGCACTGGTGACCCCCAATCAGGATGGCATCCAGAGAAACTGTCCTGGCTGCAGCCAAGAGATTGGTCACATTTATCAACGCATCTCCATCTCCCTACCATGTTGTCAATCAGTGCAAGCAGTCGTTGAAGACAGCAGGCTTTGTTGAGATCAGCGAAAAAGAAAGCTGGTCTATCAAGCCCAATGGGAAATACTTCGTGACGCGTAATCAGTCCACTCTGGTGGCATTCTCTGTCGGTGGACAGTTCAAGCCTGGAAATGGATTCTCAATCGTGGGATCACACACTGACAGTCCATGTCCCAGATTGAAGCCTATTACTCGCAAGACCAAGGAGGGATACTTGTGCGTTGGAGTCGAATACTATGGTGGTGGTATCTGGTCAACATGGTTTGACCGTGATCTGACAGTTGCTGGCCGAGTTGTGGTCCGTGAAGCCAGTGGCGATTCCATGAAGCTTCACAGCAAGTTGATTCACATTGAGAAGCCCATCATGCGTATTCCACACATGGCCATTCACCTGCAGAGAGAGATGAATGAGAAGTTCAACCCGAACCGTGAAACAGAAATGGTGCCAGTCCTTGCGATGAGCATCACAGAAAAGCTTAACTCGCAAGCAACAGCCAACTGCGCAGCGAAGCCAAAGGATGCCCAGTACGAGAACCAAGCGCAGAAGCATCACCCACTGCTTATCAAGCTTCTGAGTGACAAGCTTGGGTGTCAAGCTGAGGACATTCTGGACTTTGAGCTGTACGTGTGCGATACACAGCCCGGTGTGATTGGTGGTGCATTGGATGAATTCATCTTCTGTCCTCGCCTGGACAATCAGGTGAATTGTTTCACAAGTCTGGAGGCACTGGTCAATGCTAATGGTCTGGAGAAGGATCCCAATGTCCGTGTCATTACCCTCTACGACAATGAAGAGGTAGGCTCGCAGAGTGCCCAGGGCGCTGGCTCCAGTCTCACCGAGCAGATTCTCAGGCGCCTCTCCGCCTCGACGGAGAACCCAGTTGCGTTTGAGGAGTCGATCTCGCGCTCGCTGCTCGTCAGTGCAGATCAAGTGCATGCATGCCATCCCAACTATGCCCACAAGCACGAGGAGGACCTGCGTCCGTCGCTGCATGATGGTCCCATCATCAAGTTCAACGGCAATCAGCGCTACGCCACAACAGCGATCAGCGCGGCAGTGCTGCGCGAGGCAGGGAGACGGTGCGGCGTACGGGTCGGTGATGTTGCCGTCAGGAACGACTCGTCTTGCGGCAGCACCATCGGTCCTATCCTAGCTGCAAAGCTTGGCATGCGCACCGTTGACACCGGTACTCCACAGTTGAGCATGCACAGCGTCCGGGAGATGGCAGGTGTTGAGGCCATCCACCAAGTTACATGCCTCTACCAGAGCTTCTTCGAGAACTTTGCTGACATTGATTCAGCCATTATTGAGGACTAGGCGACCATGATGGCAAGTAAGCAGCTTGTTGTTTGCGCTGGTCTGAAACGAGGATGTACTAACTGCTATTCCTGCTATGGAGCCGCACTGCCTTTCCGCATTTACAACTGCTCCTCGACCCCCTGGACATTCTTATGAATTCTTCTTTTACCTTTGTTTAGGTATGTTGTGTGAAGCATGTCACTTGTCTTGCTTTCATTTTTAGATGTTCTCTCATATTGCCTTCGTCCTACTTGGAAGTAGTTTTTTGGTATTTTAGCAGTGGAACTTAACTCTTTTTAGCAGTGGATCTTGTGTCACCAGATAATGCACTGGCTGGCCTTGTATCTGTTCTAATTCTGTGACATGTCCATAGCATGTAAACAAGCTGAACTTTCAGCACTCCATAGTGACGACCGAATGCTCATTCTGGTCCCGAGTACAGTCAGACCTCGCACACATCCGTTTTCGTATGAACTCAATAATTAATGATCGATATGAACAGTTTCTTCAGAATTCCCAAACTCCATTGCAGCGTATTTCTTGCACTACATGAATAGTTGTTTGTAGTAATTGTACGGCACTTGTACTTCAGTATACAGTGCAGATGTTCGTTTAGAGCTGATACGACCACAGCAGGGTGCTTGCACTGCGGACACCAGCCCAAACAGCTCACCAGCATGCAACATTACACAATATCATGGTGCTTGCAGACATCAGCCCAAACAGCTCACCAGCATGCAACACTACACAATATCGGATGAAGCAAGGGTTGCATCAAAACAAGCACCTTTGCTGGATCATGAGTAGCACAGATCAAAATGAAGGTGCATGCATGGCATAAAGAGTATAATTATAAGCTCCCAGTGAGCTCATTTACTCTTGATGGCATCAATAGAATAAAATAATAATATTGAAGATGATTGGAAAGCCAGTCTGATCACTGATCAGTGATCACATTCATGAGCTAGTATTAGTTGTCACACTGGTAGATAGCACCAATTGATTTCACATCTACCGGTATGCAGAAAAATGTTGGCCACGGGCAAGTAAAGTTAGAGATTTGTCAGTTTGCCCTTTGCCCCCTCCGATACTGAATGAAACTGCACGCACAGAGTGGGAAATTTAAAGTTTGTGCATGGCTCCCAAACAACCGAACATGAAAGGGAAAGGATCGCAATGTCCATGTCAAATTTGGTGCCCAGCCATTAACCTGGCTGCCTTGGATCACAGTAAAATATTGTAGCCATAGACTCTGAGCAGAGAGCTGGTAAAGACATGCACCAGTCCTTGTACGAGCATCTGACGATTTCTCGAATCACGCGCACACAGATTCACACTGGTTTCAATTTACAGTTACCACTTGTAACTGAGTTGCAGAGTTCAGCATGCAGGTACACATGCAGTTCATTGCAGTACCGTGGAACACGACGGGTGACGTTAGCATGAAGGACAGCACATGAAACAACCATTGTGACAGCAGAGCACCTTTGAACAGAAAACACAGAGTACACAGGAGCACAGTGTACTAGTATGTAGTTACGTGGACAAACTACAAACTCCGGACACTGAATAGATGCGTATTGAATTGCGGGTGGGTTACGGGCAGTGATGCGCGGGTGGGTTATGGGTAGAAATGTGCGGGTGGTGTGAATACACGGTCTACATACAAGCCAACCAGGCCATTATCAGCTTGGCCGACAGACGTGCTATCAGATACGTGGCCACGACATGAAAGACAAACGGCTGGCCGGAACACTACTGAGAAATCAGAAAAAAATATAAAAAATTGTTCGAGTAAAATATAGCATGTTGACGGAAACACAGTGCCAGTTTGATCCCTGGGAGGGCACGGAAGGAAGGCAGCAACCAACGCTGAAATGGTGAACCAGGTGGTCTGTAGTACACGTAGCTACACGACTGCATGTGTACGGGCGCATCATCACATCACATCGCAGTGAGCAGGACGTGCGGTGACATGTACAGGGCGCCGTAGGCAGTGCTGCCCCAGTCACCATACAGGAAACACAACAGTATACTTGGAAGTAGGAGATCCAGTCATTGCAAAACAAGCAGTTCTTTATAAAAAAAAACCCAGCTCCACTGGACACAAGTCGATTGCACCTAGATAGACATAAAACTCTGCAAATTGTAAGAGCCGACAACGAGCATGGTGTTGAAATAGTTGGATTGCACAGTGCGTGAGCAGGCGGACAGTCTGAGCGGAGTAAACCTTCTCTAGGGAACGTACGTGTACATGTACGTGGTCCCGCCGACTTGAGCTCGCAATTCAACGTGGCAGCGGGCAAGCCGTAGTCTCACGGGCTGGTACTGTCTGGACAGGCCGAACCTGCTCTTGGCAAGAGCGTGCCCTCAACGCAACTTGGCTGGTATGTTTGGCTGGCCTTCTCGCTGGGACCCACTGCAAGTTCATTGCTAAGTGTGGGAAAGTAGTTGCCGGCTGGGTCTTAGTCATGTTTGGAAAGCGGAAAGCTGGAGAAATCAAAGACGAAAAAATACCACATATTTTCGTACGAAGGGATGATCAGTGAGTCTATCACTAGTACCGGAACGACTTGTATAAACACCTGTCTCACATGACAGCCTGCTTTGGATACAAGTACAAGGATCCTTTCAGGATGGACCATTGGCATATAAGCCTGGAGTTCAGCAACAAGCTTGATTAGAATAGAAACATAACCCTCACATAGACTTGTAAGGTGGTAATGCTACAAGAACAAGCCTGGCGTTTATACCCAATTGTACCAGGGGCGTTCATACCAAGCTGCTAAGAAGAGAACCTGATACAGTACTGCTGACATTAATGAGAGTTCTTTGTAGAAAGGAGAAGGGACACATGGATACGACTTATGAGTAACTGTCCACCACTCTAACTAAATACTATACAGTCAGAATGTGCGACAACTATAAAATAAAAGCCACCAAACCGACAGAGTATTGAGACATATAACGACCTGACACCTAGCTATCTCCGATGCACAAACCAACAGCTCTCCACCTTGGAGCATTCACGGCTAATACTGACTGGCTAGTTTCGAAAACTTCACCACATCAAATATGGAGTGGCCAGAAAGTAGTGCTGTGCACCACACACTTTTAACACAGCTGTTCGAGGCTGCATGGTTCACTTCGATATGATTGATCACCACACACTTGTCTCTACCAGTCACATATTCAGACTACGTTCTGAACCAAATACTACAGAACTGAGCTTGCCGGAGCATAGCCCAGCTGTCAATGGTCAGGAGGCTCCGAGCAGCACCCGGTTACCATACCTGATTAACTCCTTATCTATCGGCGAGCTAGGAGTTGGACTTTGAGTCAGCTCGGCTGCTGCCCCCGCCACTTCTTCCACTGTCCGCCTACATTCATCATGGGGAAAACACGGGGAAAGATAGAGAGAAACCACGTCAAAAGTCAAACAGAAAAACGGAAACTTTGGTCAAAAAGGCCAGAACTAAACAAGAATTTATATACCGTTTTGGAAAAAGTGTGACTAGTAGCTACAAGTAGTAGCAAGACACTCAATACAGGAGTTTACAAATCGTTGCTTGCTCAACAGCTACCCGGCCATACCTGAGATTTGCCTTCTGATCGCCGCGAATCTCCGCCACCACGCTCCGGGCGCGACGACTTGTGACGCGATTCTCCGCCGTGATGCTCCTGGCGAGAAGATCTGTACTGGGAGCCACTTCCTCCGCCTCGCTCGCCGCGATCCGCTCTCTCACTTCTTTCACTGCGATCTCCCCTCTCGCTTCTCTCAGCACGACCTCCTCTCTCGCTTCTGTCACTGCGATCCCCTCTCTCGCTTCTGTCACCGCGATCCCCTCTCTCGCTTCTGTCACCGCGATCCCCTCTCTCGCTTCTCTCACCGCGCTCCAACCGTGCACGTGGTTGGTAAATCTGCTGTGCTGGGCGCTATTATGCACGCATATTAAACCAAAACACAACAAAAGAAACAACACAAGGACTTGTTATTATATGCTTTCCATTAGATACTTAGCTCAGTTTAGTCCACCATTGTCGCAGTCGAGTCTTGTCTTTGTTCAGTCAACCTTTGCATTGTAAATCCCTTTGATAATACAAAAGATTACTTCCTCATGTAATCGGTGCCTTGTGTCTGGCGGACATAATTCAGTCATAAGAATACGGGTGCTCCAATAATATAGCAATTGATAACATTGGCGCCCAACGTGGGGCTCGAACCCACGGCCCTGAGATTAAGAGTCTCATGCTCTACCAACCCTGCCCGTTGATGACACCGAAGGATGTGCGCCGCAACCTCCGGCAAGCCCGCCGTCGCCGGACCCCCGCCTTCGTCGCACGATCTCGACGACGAGCGGAAGCCCGTCTTCGACAGCGGGCCCGGGCCGTTCCTCTGTTGTACATGTCCCCTGTAAACCCATACTCACCCCCATGTAGTACCATTTCCCGCTGCCCCTGCATGCAATAATCAGTACCATACACATTTGTAGCCCGTTTTCCATCCTTCTGACCCTGCACATAAAACCACCGTACATTTGATCTAAATACATCCCTTTCTACTGTACATAGCCACCGGGCTATACACATATAATATACGCGTCAAATAATTGGGCGATGCATTGCACCGTACGCATTTATTGTAGTAAGATTTCATGTATAACGAGACTTCCCCAGAATCTACAAGTAATAGTCAGCCGAATCTTTGGTCGAGTAGTCTAAGCTTTGGTCTAGTTATCGTCAGTCTAATCTTGTCTCGTCCAGTCGTCCACTCTTGTCCCATCTTCTATCAATAATAACTCAATAATACCCGATATCTACTTGGTGCCTTGTGTTGGACCGGGACATAATAAGATTGAGAGATAGACCCTCTAAGCCACCTCTTCAGAAAAAAATCCTCGAAAAGTCAAAGAGTGACGATCGAAGAAAAAAGAAGTGGAAAATGGCCGCTCAACCAACCTGGATTATGCCCCGTCCCTTTCCTGGTAAAGAAAACAAGGATTTTGAAGCCTTTCGCTGTTGGTTGCAGCAGTCCCTTTTTGAGAAAGTTCTTCGGAATATTGCTCACGAAGCTCCCGCAATTTTTCTCGTATAAATTTCTAAGCGATTGGATAACAAACACCCAATTTCGGAAATTTTATGCACAAAGTGATCACAGATTTAACGTGGTCTAGATGCTGGCCTAACGGTTTTTTGAAACCAGAGGTCTGGACTTTCTAAACACACTATAGCCCTAATTGTGCACCACAGATTTTCACACCAATTTTGCGTCCCCGTGGTACAATTCTAGGTGTACCACAGATTCCCACCCCAATTTTGCGTCCCCGTGGTACAATTCTATGTGCACCACAGATTCCCACCCCAATTTTGCGTCCCCGTGGTACAATTCTACGCGCACCACAGATTCCCACCCCAATTTTGCGTCCCTGTGGTACAATTCTATGTGCACCACAGATTCCCACCCCAATTTTGCGTCCCCGTGGTACAATTCTATGCGCACCACAGATTCCCACCCCAATTTTGCGTCCCTGTGGTACAATTCTATGTGCACCACAGATTCCCACCCCAATTTTGCGTCCCCGTGGTACAATTCTACGCCGAGTGTGAAACCAGATGTCTCCGTTTCCACTCAAGGCTATGGTGGTACAGGTGCTAAGCAGAGTACACTCATATCAATCTTATCCGGACCTCGAAGGTACAGGTACTACCAAGAGTACATAACCTTGGGGATTATGTACTCTTGGTAGTACTGTAACTGGGTCAACCGGGCACCCTGTGGGCGAGTTCTAGGCATATTACTACTCTTTTGCCAACATTCTGTGGAAATAGTGACGTCACATGCCAGATCTCTGGCCCTTCCTCGTTGAAACGTATGGGATTCAGAGTTGCGGACATTTCAAAGTTATGGGTAGTACCTGGTCCCGGACTGCCCGGATAACGAGATATGAGTGTACTAGTACTGCTGGTAGTAGCCATGAAGTTCCTTCACACCTTAGTTTAGCGCTTGGAGCTGGTTGCAAACAATCACCGTGTCCATTACGGTACGCGTGGCGATACCTTTGTGTCAAGAAACAGACACATCCTATAGATTTGCATTGTAGCCGGGACACTTCAGTTAGTTACGAACCAGTTTCCAGGGCCTTTGACATCACACTTGCTAGCCCCGCTACTCATATCTCGTTATCCGGGTAGTCCGGGACCAGGCACTGCCCAAAACTTTGAAATGTCCGCACCTCTGAATCACGTACGTTGCAACGAGATACGGAAAACTCGGCCTCCAGTCGAGTCTCATTCAAACTGTTTTTTGTTTTGTTTTGTTTTTGCTAGCAGCAATGGTTTTCACCTACCTTTTTACGTGACGGCTGCTCCTTTCCACCACCACCACCACCACTGTCCGTAGCAGGAGCAGCAGCAGCAGGCTGGCTATCTGAGCCATTACTGCTAGCATCAGCAGCACTAGCAACACCGCTGGAGCGGATCAGCACCTTACGCGGCTCAGCGTCGGCTTTCTCACCTCTACCAGCATGTTCTGTGTCACCGCTGCTAGCACTTGCACTGGCCGCTGCAGTCCGCTTGGGCGGCGCGTGGTCACGGTCGCGGTGCTTGGACGACTTCTCCGGACGGCGTGGCTCGGCACGCTCTGACCGTGCACTTGGCTCGTGCGCGTCTACACTGCCCGATGCACTATCACCATGGGGTGTTCCCTTACGACCGCCGGACGAGTCCTTCGAGCGACCTCCACCGCGTGACGAGGAGTGGCCACTGCCGCCACGGCCATGCGTGCCACCGTCATCGTACGGGTCTTCTCGACTCGCCCTCGACCCGCCGCTACTGCTGTCGAATGCCTTTGTTGAAGAGGCACTGCCACGGCCACTGCGTCCGGAGCCGTGCGGCTTCTCAGCATGGTGGCCGCTTTCTTTGTAGCGGTCCTCTCTTCCATCGACACCAGCGCTGGTAGCACTGCTACTAGTCTTGACACTAGCTGCACTGCTGCTGCTGCTACTGGTCTCGCCGCGTTTGCCCTGCGAGCCGCCGGTGTGCTCCTGGCCTTTGCTGCTGCTACTGCCGCCGCTAGCGCGAGTCTTTCCACGACTATCGCCAGCATGGCGAGATGCAGGCGCGCCTCTCTCTTTCTCGCGGTGCGAGGAGAACGATGCATCGGTCGTATGGGAGTGCTTGCCTGAACTTGAGGAGCTCTCACCGCTGGTCGCCGCCGGCTTGGAGTTTGGTGGGCGGCTGCTGGACTTCCCTTTCTCAGGTGCAGGGTGCTGAAGCACATACAAATAACATGTAACGACATACTGTACTCATTCCAGCTGTTTCAAAGTATAAAGTGAGAAATAACTTTGAGGGATCTTGCAGTTTCATCTGTAGAAAGTGAGTGGACAGCGACATATATTTTTTCAATTACAGCTCCCATACGAGTCAGTCAGACTAACTTTCCTGCATCCGCAGGAATGCTACCGAGCGATATCATTACTATGACTGGAACAGTGTCAGTTGCATCATGCTACTGCATACTTGTGGACAACAAACTCAGAATGGTAAAACTCCCCTAATCCAAGCACATCAGTATATACCAGGCACCTTTCTGACCGCTCTACAGCCATAAAATCGGCTTTTCAACGAAAAACAGCCCCCAAAACTATTTTCATAAAAAGTGTTTATTCGCATGCAATACGTATGTATGTACTTAGTTACCGTCCAGGATGCTCGGTCCCAACCTGCCCGGAAAAGGCGAGTTCTACTGTACTACAGTATAAAAATCACAGAGCTATTTCAATGTCATGGTCAGGTACAGAACAGTATTCCCCGGGTGCAAAGAAAAGCACGAATCAGGCTGGGAAATCTACACGACAGGCATACACACCTCTTCATAGTCCTCTTTTGAATGACTGCGGCTTGGCTGCGAGTCCTTCGTTGATTTCCCACCACTACTGGCCTCACTTTTCTTCTCCTTTGCAGACGTAGTTGGACGACCACCAGCTGGCCTGGCAGCTGCTTTAGAAGTACTTGCAGGAGCATGCTTCTCTGCAGGCTTTGCTGTCTGAAGAAAGCCAGAGGACAGAGAACAAGCCAAAAGGAAACGATGCAGTTTATCATTATGCTTTGGGACGATAGGGTCCAGATAGAAGCCCAGCGGCATACCTTTCCAGTTGCTGCAGCTGACGCACGAGTTGGTGGTGGCCGACTGGTGTGCCGCTGACGAATAAACTCTATTAGAGGGGTATGCTTCTTTAGCTCTGTAATTGGACAAACACACGCAGGTGAACATATTGGTAAACACACTCCAAGGAACAACTTCAGAACTTTTAAAATAAAAATGTCATCTCGGGTTGAGCCAAAAATCTCGGCCGGGGTATAGCGAGAGACCAAAAGCGGCAGATTACTACTAGGACGGCCTGACCTTTTAAACTCCGAAAATAATATGGCAATGGGATTGAACAGGAATGTCAGGTGAATGATGTACCATTGCCTCCTTGGACCAAGACCAGTTGACTCACTGCCCAGAGAACTACTTTGAAGTACATGTTCCGAAGTTGTATTTCAAATTTTAATGCACAGCAGTTGTCCTTCAAAGCAGCGTCAATAACAAAACGCACTTGTCTCTGACTGTTGGTGAGGTCCAGTGCCGCAGCAGACAAGCTGGTTCAGCAATGAATCCACTGCATCCATGTGCAGTTGTCATCTAGTATGTGCTCTCAGTGTCAGCTAAACAGCCAGGGCTACGTAATCCAGGCAGCTGCGGAAGTTTCTGGCTTAAAAAAAAAGAACTTTCTCTCAAGCTTTAGTCAAGGTCATTCGTAGTTTTTGATTCTCAGGGAAGTGCAAAACAATCCATCTCAAACTACTCGTTGTCACACTTGTATTGTGTGGAAGCTCCATGTTGTGAACAGCTAGCAGTACTACATTAGTATTTTCAAGATATATCGTCATAAGCCTGGTTTTAGTGTAGACATACATGGAAATACCTGGCTTGAATAGAAGCCCGATGTGAATAGAAGCCTAGCCCTGACATCGGCTTCTACAAGAATAGGCCCAGCTTTAACCCTTTACCATCCGTGCGTACTTGAATCGATCAGATGGACATGCATACACTAAAACATTCGTAACTCGCAATTCTTGTCGGAATTTAAATAACTAAGTATCTAAAAAGAAGCCGAAGAGCTCAGCTTTCCATTGCATCAATCGGTAAAGAGCTGCGATGTCGCATTCCAAAGATATTTCGCTCGACATTTCAGCTATGGCAAAAGTCGAATTTCTTTCGGAGTGACTGACCTTGAGCGTGGATTTTCCCTTCTCCTGACAAGCTGAGTCACTTTGACATGCTGTGAGCGCGTGGGCAGCATGAAAAGAAACCGAAGCAAAACATTTGGAATGTTTACGATGAAGGAGCGAGAAAAGGCTGGCGAGGAGAGAATTTCCTCGTATATCCAGCGATGGGGTGTATTTGAAGCTCCCTGGTGCTGGATATGTGATCTCGGTAGTGTCCTGTTTGAGCTCAATGTACGCAGCTCGTGGAGAGCTTTCCAGAATGCCCAAGATTGTGAAAATTGGTTGATTAGAACCGAAGCTATTCTCAGAATAAGGTGAGAATTATTGCATTTCAGAATGCTGGGGAAATTTGGTCGGATGGTAAAGGGTTAATATGCGACATTACGGTACATAACAAGTAAGAGGCCAGCAACTTGCAGCAAGGCATGATAAAAGAAGCAAGTCACACACCTTCTTCTTCCTTCTGTTTCTGATCGTCCTCCTCTGCAAGGGCTTCCGGTGGTGGTGGGGGCTCCTCTTCCGTTTCCAAAGTTTTCAGAAATGCAACATACTCCGGATCTAAGAATATCAATATCAGAAACAGCAGGCATCAGAAAACACCTCCTTCTATTCACCTCATTCTGGTATACATCCACATGTGCAAAGGCATAACTTCACAGTTTACAGGATCAACCAAAGTCAAATGCAGGTGCAAAATCACACACACACACACACACCTCAGACCTCAGACATGCCCATCGCGGAAGCGATGATAGCGAACAGCTATGTTAGACATAGCAACTTGTGCTGGGATTACACCATTCAACAGCTTGCAAGGCTGATGAATTGACCGCACACACACACACACACACACACACACACACACACACACACACACACACACACACACACACACACACACACACACACACACACACACACACACACACACACACACACATACACACACACACACACACACACGCACGCACGCAAGCACACAGTGCCACATACACACACTGACAAACAAACGTACATACAAACACACACAAATACATACACACATAGTGGCCAAACAACCTTACCATCGCACAGGCTTCCCATTTTAGGGTCAGTTTTCTTGCGAGTTCTTCGTGCCACCTTCTGGTAGGGAGCAAACTCCACAACCACTGGGCATTCGCGACCTATTTGGCAAAGCAAAAGAAAAAGACTGTTAATCCAATTCAAGCCTGTCACATGCAGCTAATAGAATGGCAGACATGGCCAACTTTGATCTGTAGACAGTGGTGTATTGGCCATATGCCTCAAGTTACGTCAACTGAACACCACTTAGCATGCTAGTGATAGAGAGGCTCGGCTAAACGTGAAACGTAGAGAAATCACGTAGAGAGCAGGTGCCTAAGGCTTCGAGTTTGCGTGTTTTGGGTCCAGATTTCTATGCGTAGATGAGGTTCTCTACGTTGTGGCACACGCAAAGAATACACATACGGATCTGCTGGGTATCATTCAAAAGCAGGCAGCAAACTGTGTCTTAAGCAGCAAACTTTTCACCATAAGTTGTGGTTTCGTGACTTTCATAACTTTATAAGAGCAAAAACCATCGGCATTGGGCAAACGCTGGCCACATCTATTCCAGCGCGTGCTGGTTTTGTCTTGAAGCAGGTTATCACATTTCTATGGAAGTAGTATTAAGAGAGAGAGAGAGAGAGAGAGAGAGAGAGAGAGAGAGAGAGAGAGAGAGAGAGAGAGAGAGAGAGAGAGAGAGAGAGAGAGAGAGAGAGAGAGAGAGAGAGAGAGAGAGGGAGAGAGAGAGAGAGAGAGAGAACAAACTAGTGAAGCGCCCAGCCTATACCTGTACTATCCTTCCATAGCTGGCCGTCCATCAGTTCACGTACTCTGACAGCATCCTCGGGTCTCTTCAGATTGATGTACGCTCGGCAGAAGGCAAACGGTTCCAGACTCCTGCACACAAACGCACAACAACATAGAGGATTAACAATACAAATTGAGCTCTCTAATGAAAATACTCTAATTTCAGAAATTTTAGGTGCTCAATATTTTCGGTATGAGGGCAAAAGGCCAGGTTAGGTGAACAGAAAATTTAGGTACAGAGAAGCAGTTCCCTATTGGATTATGCGTGTTAGTGTTTGTTCGGTACATGTATATTGAAATTTTAGGTATGGAACAGATGCACCGAAAGAACCGAAAATAAAAGTACACCGAAAATTTCTGAAATTACAGTAGTCACAACCACCAAATACACATAATCCCGTGCATGTGTATACTATTGTAGATAATCCAAGCCGAAAGTGTCCATGTGTGTGTGTGTGTGTGTGTGTGTGTGTGTGTGTGTGTGTGTGTGTGTGTGTGTGTGCAAACTACCGCACGAAGACGACAACTTGGAACGACTCTGAGCATTGGCTCATGGAATGTTTGCTCTGTTGTGGAGAGTGATGGATCAGTTCGAGCGGCCGCCGTGAGAGGAATCGTTTCCGACGATAAGAAAATCTTTCAAATAGTTGAACATCTTGACAATGTGTGTGTTCTCTGCTCTGGTGGAGGACGGTTGTACTTTTCCGGGCTCTTGTTTCTGGCCTCCGTCCGTGCTTGTTCTCGCCGGTGTGGACGGCCTGGGGTGTCCCCAGCCGTCCAGGCCAACAGTGCCTGAGGTGGGGTATTCACCGACAGGAGACTTGGTCAGATAGTTACGATGCCGACACTCTCCTCGTCGCCCCCACCTCGGAGTCCTTCGCGAGGCTTTGCAAGCCCGCGAGTGGAGCAAACTACCGCACGAAGATGACGACTTGGAACGACTCTGAGCGTTGGCTCATGGAATGTTCGCTCTGTTGTGGAGAGTGATGGGCCAGTTCTAGCGGCAGCCGTGAGAGGAATCGTTTCCGATGATAAGCCAGAGCCATAGCTGCTGGAGATGGCTCTCTCGAACATGGTCCCGCTCGTCGTTCTATATTGTCGGCCCCGTAAGGGGACACGTGACCGTAATGGCAGTGTTTACCAGGACCAGGACCAGGTGTGTGTGTGTAGCTATCATCGCCTTCGACGATGGGCTTTCCAAAGGTCCCAAAGGTGTGTGTGTGTGTGTGTGTGTGTGCGCGTGTGTGTGTGTGTGTGTGTGTGTGTGTGTGTGTGTGTGTGTGTGTGTGTGTGTGTGTGTGTGTGTGTGCATGTGTGTGTGCATGTGTGTGTGTGCATGTGTTTCAAATCTTTATTCTCACAATAGCCAGTGGCCAATAAGAGATTGTGTTGTACTTATGGTTGATAAATATGGTGGTAAAGACACACCTGGCAACATGCAGTAAACACACGCCTGCCCACACACGCTCTCTAGGCTGCAAAGTTCTGGCACAGAGCTCTCCTTCTCACCACCACCACCACCATCAGTTCGCGCCTGGCGCCTGATCGATGCATGGTTGGCGGTATCCGGCATAGCAGGCTGGTACATCAAGTAGCGCATGGCACATAGAAGATGACACAGCAACGACATAGCTCGATTGCGACGCACGTTTCGTCCCCGCTGGACTCATCAGGGAATCTTCTTCTTGGATGTCTTCATACGGAGCTTGACTCGGGAGAATGAAGTTGAAGACACCACTGCAGCTGTACTTATGGTTGATAAATACGGTGGTGAAGACACACCTGGCAATATGGCGGTAAACACACGCCTGCCCACACACGCTTTCTAGGCTGCAAAGTTCTGGCACAGAGCTCTCCTTCTCACCACCACCACCATCAGTTCGCGCCTGGCACCTGGTCGATGCATGGTTGGCGGTATCCTTTGCAGCCTAGAGAGCGTGTGTGGGCAGGCGTGTGTTTACCGCCATATTGCCAGGTGTGTCTTTACCACCATATTTATCAACCATAAGTACAGCTGCAGTGGTGTCTTCAACTTCATTCGGGATGCACTGTAGACGGAAATATTCCGAAGAGGTAGTCACGGGAAGAGAAAGAGGATTTTGCCACCTGATGTGACGACATTTGCGGTGAGATGGAGGAAGAAAGCTGATCCCCTGATCCGAGTGCGTGTCCCGACTCACCAACTTCTCGCCGTTTGCACGGTGTGATACATGTCAGGCGAGATGCTGGAGCAGAGAATGTGACCGGATTTACGTCACAATCTTGGGAAAGAGTTCAACAAGTTCTTGCCAATTGGAAAATAGAGGCTGTCATGTCAACAGTTCCGTGGCCTTTGCTGAAAATCCGTGGCCGGATGATGCAAGCTACCATCGTCAATGCTATCAGCAGCTCACAAATAAGACTCTGTTAGAGTGTGCTGACAAAGTAGTGAAGGATGTTGAAGATAGGCGTTGAACATCCCTAAAAGTCACTCCAGATGTACACAGCTGCATTATTGCTCCAAGATGGATACGAGGTGTGGACTTGCTGTCAGGAAAAAACTCTCCAGAAAACATCTCTCTACCAGACTGAGGCTGCTCCTGCAACAAAGCTGACCAATGCCACTCAGCACGAGGTGCATTTTCTGAGTGACCATTCGAAGTCTCTTCCAAAACCATCATGGCCTCCTTTGCCTGAGGCACACCTCAGCCAGCGGTGATGAGTGTATTCCAAAAGACCTACACAACTTCTTGGCAAGCTCGACCAGCTACGCATGTGGCATTAGCTGCAGTAAAGCTCTCCATCATTCCGAAGCCATCCATCGTCTGAGATTCGTCTCATCTGATGCTGAATCTGCTTGGTCACTGCCTTTTATATGCCCAAGCAATGGCAGGAGAGCTGAATGTCACCAACATCAGTTAAAGGGGAAGTGCATCAATTTTTCAAGTAGGGTCCAGAAGAAAGACAATTTGATATCGGTTCGAATGGCATATCTCTCGCTTCCATACAATAAGCCAAACTTGCCAAATCGCCAATTGTATGCTCACGTTGCCATAGCGACCAGCGGAGTGATGACGTACGAAAGGCTTAGCTCCTCCACAGAGAAGGTCGATCACTGCATAAATTGGTCATTTTCAATTGTCTTATTGTATTCACGATGTGAAAGAAGTGCTGTGTTCAATGCTGTTAGTGCCGTGAACTATTTGTCGCCCTTCTCATGCATTTCCCTAGGCTGACTGTGCCTTGGAAATGGTTTCCTCCAGGACAAGATGCTTGGAATTCGCCGTCTCTCCTGAGACATTTTCAGCAAACTTTCAAACCTACGACATTATTTCATTCGTCAATCTCCACCACCCGTCGTCTCACCTGGCTTCAGAAGATATTACGAGAGATAGGAGAGTCGCCAGGAAGCATCACATTCATCTTCAGGAAGTGGAAAGAGCAAACGGCATGGTCCTTGGTTGGGGGAAATGCTGAACGTCTGATTTG
Source organism: Sycon ciliatum (assembly GCF_964019385.1). Lineage (NCBI taxonomy): Eukaryota > Metazoa > Porifera > Calcarea > Leucosolenida > Sycettidae > Sycon > Sycon ciliatum. Next base: position 34,175,352 of record NC_088646.1, read on the forward strand.
TCCCAACCAAGATTTCAGCATTTTGTTCGTCACTATTTTCGCTTGTCTGCTGGTGTCTCCGCGCTCCAGCTTTCTCCTATCGGTGTCACGTCCCAGTACACAACTGAGAGGACTACTAACAAACAGTTCACTGCACTTACAGCATTGAACACAGCCCTTCTTTCACTTCGTGAATACAATAAACCAATTGAAAATGACCAAATTCTGCAGTGATCGACCTTCTCTGTGGTGGAGCTAAGCCTTTCGTACGTCATCACTGCGCTGGTCGCTATGGCAACGTGAGTATACAATTGGCGATTTGGCAAGTTTGGCTTATCGTATGGAAGAGAGAGATATGCCATTCGAACCGATATCAAATTGTCTTTCTTCTGGACCATACTCGAAAAATCGATGCACTTCCCCTTTAAGTTGTGATCATGTGTGTGCCTTTTTTCGCACTACCTTATTCACCTGCACAGGTCCGTTTCTGGCACACATGCTCACAATGTGTTACCTCTTGTATGCTCATGTCTGTTTCTGGCTGTGCTGCCACTCACGATGGACCCCCGTTTATGATTTTTGTTTGTCTTTGAAGCTTCTTCTCCGGTTGTATTCATCTTTCAAGTTTGTTTTGCCGTCGCATCTTGAGCAACGTAAACATCTTTGAACTCCGTGGAAATTTTGAAGTTCGCGGCACGACAAGCTATCATGAGTTGTACAATTTCTGACAAAGATGTTCGCTGTTCTGTTTGATTCTGAACTGCTGTTCTCACTGCTCCAGTGAACCTGATCTGAATCCGGATTGACCAATCAAACATGCCCCAAAGGTGCGTGCAGTACATTGTGATTGGTGTTACGGAAAGCCTGATACAGGTCCACTAGAGGGTAGCTAGCCGAGTGCAAACAACAAACTGAGTGCACACTGAGCCAAAGGAAACATGGCGAAGCAACACCACGGCAATGTGTGGCCTATAGAGTAACTTCAAAGTTCAAAGCTATGTGCACCACCGGTAGATCACGCCTTACCTGTCACTTTTGCAAAAGTACAGGAACTCATGCTCCGGAGCATCTTTCAGACGCTCCCGGAGCTCACTCTCGGTGGTTGCCGGTGGAAGACGACGAAAGATGACCTACGTACAAATAAAACCCAGGTACAACGTGGTCTGAAGCTGAGGTGGCAAAGTATCCACTTCAGAGAATTAAACAACAAGCTAATGTCACTCTTTCCGCCTCCTAATGTACATACACATTGGAACATCCTCTGCCGTTGCCTTTCAACATTAGGGAGGTTTCGCTCTACGGAATTACGTATGAAAATAACGTAGGAACTGCACGGAATTTTCATACGTAAAAATCAGAGCTGCTGGGTTTCGCTCTACGTGATTTATCCACGACTGCTAAACAAGCGTTGTTGCTTTGGAGACGAGTTGGCTGCATGCGCCCACCACATGCACGATAAACTGAAACTGCGTTTTCCATCTTATTTTGCACGTGGTGTACGGTGTGTGTACCTTATGTTTCGCGCGGCTTGAACGTTGCCGTGGACAAATGCGGAAAATGCGGAAAAATATTTCAAAAAGTCCTACGGAGGACCCAACGTAGGAAAGCGCTTTCCTACGGAAATCCGTAGAGAGATTTACGTATGAAAGCTGCCCTCGCTCCCCGGCGCGTACGACATACGGATTTTCATACGTAATTACGTAGAGCGAAACCTCCCTATTGTCTACAGCAGAGCCGGTTGTGATGCAAAATTGATACAAACTCAGCACCTTTCCACCCCACTCATAATCGTGAGTACATGTACTACATATTACAGTCGTAAATTAGTACATGTACTGTTTATAAGAGATGCACATAAGTGCCTTGATCCTTGAGGGTGGTGGCGTTCCTGCGTATGCGGAAATATCAGTCTGACTGAGTTCAACGCGAGCCGTGGTATTTATTTATGGTATTATTCAAATTTTATTTTATTCATAATGTCCACAGCTACAGGACACAGTTCACTCTACGGCATGGACTATAAAACAGAAAGGTTCCAGGCTGTCCACAACAGTGCTCAATGCCCGAAGGGCAGAGCTACTTACAACAAGTAGAAGATGAAAAACATCTGCCTGATGATCACCTCGTGCGTGAAACCCAGTAACAATGAATTTTTCATCCTCTACTTCCAATATTAAAAATGATATAAAGCACGCCAATATTGATATTTCGGACTGTTTTTGAACTGGCTCTAGACAAGAAAAAATGGCTGATGCTTGTGGAAAAATGTGCTGCGCTTGCGTAGTTGTTCTTACTGCGATATGTTCTAACAATATTGAGATGCCTTTTGTTGGCTCTTCTGCCTGGATTTCATTGACAGATGCGTTAAGCCCACGGATCCTTCCATAAGTGACATGCAAACTGTAACTATTATTATTATTATTATTATTATTACTTCTTGTATGGCATGAACGATTATGTTTGGGGATGAAGGCGGCACAGATAAAGTCATGTCAGCTACACAGTCACGCTACACCCGCTGGACGGCACCTTTAGTACTGTCAGACCTAGCATAACCGCACACATCCGTTTTCCACAAAAATATCCGGATAGGCGAGGGAACCGGATAATCGAACACACATACTGTACGTATGCATGACATGTGCTGCAAATCGGTAGCCAACGATTTTCTCCCGGATGGCGAGGGATCCGGATAAAAGAGGACCGGATAAGCGAGGTCTGACTGTAACTAGCTATCCATCGAATATTACGTGACATACTCCGAAGTAGAACGTCGCATAGGAAACGAAATGGAGTCCAGCTCGAAATCTTACCGCCTGGCTACAACCGGTATGCTCTAGCATATACTTCAGGGCCGTAGCACCCATTCCGCCCATGGCCAGACCTTATTTTGAAATACAGGTGGAATCCTGATAATTCGAACCTCGAAATTCCAGGAAAAAACTTCTAATTATCCGACCATTCTAATTATCCAAACATCAACCCACAACACAATATGCATGTCAAAATGCTCTCATGGTCACGCAGAGTTGCCCTATGGACCTTAGACACAGATTTCACAGATACTGAACTTCGAATTACACTTTGCTAACTTCGAATTATCAGAACAAATCCCACACATTTTCTATGTGAGTGGAATCCGTGGAACTTCTAATAAACCGGACGGTTCGAGGTTCGAATTATCAGAAAATTCTATGTGGGAATCGTATTGACCGAAATCGGTCCTGGAAAAGCTTCTAATTAAGCGGTATTTAAACAAACGGCGAGGAGACAATAATTTGATAACCGCAATCAATAAGACAAGCTGAATCGACATGTGTGTATACTTTATTCATGCAATGTAAAACGGTGAAGACAATGTGAAATAAAACGATGAAAATAGGAAGAAATAGTGTAGAGAAAATTAGGATTCAGCTCGTCTTATTGATTGCCGTTATCAAATTAAGCGGTATGTTCGAACTAAGCCATATTCGAATTATCAGCATTCCACCTGTAGTTGTCCCACTCAATTCGTGCAAAATGGGTGTTTTCGTCAATAATTTTTTATTTCCCGTCAAGCATCCCATTTGGCCGGACCACCTAAAATCCCAGTGCTACGGTCTCGTACTTGCTGGCTTTATCATCGCCAGCATCTACAGGAGTAGTATCTAGGCATAATGCAGTGCCTCTGTTGGTGCATGGACTTTTGAAATGTTACTGCGTGCATGCCCCTGCCAAATGTCTCCACCCAGTTATGGTACTATAACTATTAGACATGGTAAAATGTAAAATGTGGATGTCTGCAAGAAACATATATCCACGATAAGACTACTTCATCAGCTTACTCGAGTTTGAGTTAGTTCTTTAGCGGCACGACGCGACAAGACTACATCACTTGACTTTTTCGCCTTGGCCATTCCACTAAAACTTCATTTGAAATCGAGATACAGGTTGGAATATGACAGCTATCGAATAACAGTTGAATATTCCGCACAGCTTCTCTTGCTACTTTCCAGACCAGGCCCGGAGAATATCTTCGAAAGTACACGTAACGACTACATTCAAAGTAATTCCACATCCGCATATATGCAGCTACAAGACCTTCACTTTCTTTTCGGAGTTTGCTCCGTTTGAGATGAGAAAGATTTCAAGAGGAAGGCCAAAATGTGTTTGCAAAAATGGGACTACTCACAGCCATTACGTCATGATAAACGCGTGTCCGCGATCCGTTGTTCTTGATTTGAGTTTTCGGGTACCGGGCGTGACTGTGACACCTGCCCCCCCCCCCCCCCGCGGCCCGGCCCCCTACACGTACACGTACAAAGGTAGAGCCCAGGGCAGGGAGTCGTCACATATTGACGACTCCCTGGGCCTGGCATACACCATGGTACTATTACGGTAGATAAACCTTGTTTTTGTTCAAACATGTTTATGTTGTTGGTTGACAGCATGTAACAAGGTGGAGGACACCGTGTTTGGAAACAGTGATCTTTCTACAACCATCCACGGTTAGTAGAGCCCCGGTCGGTTGCGACCATCAGAACCGTATGGGTCTTAGACCCGATTCTGACCCTCTCTTTTCGAGGGGAGTTTTTTTATAGACTGCTTGTAACGTCAAACTCCCCTAGAATAGAGAGGGTCAGAACCGGATCTAAAAGACCCATACGATTCAGATAGTCGCAACCGACCGGGGCTCTACCAACCGTGGATGGTTGTAGAAAGGTCACTGTTTCCGAACACGGTGTCCTCCACCTTGTTACATGCTGTCAACCAACAGCGCACACCATGTACCAGGGAGTTCGTCAAATATTTGACGACTCCCTGGCCTACATACACAAACACACATACACACCGTATTAGGCAATACTTGAGTCATCCTCAACGGGGATGACATGCAACCAGGCAAGAATTAAAGTTAGAACCGAGAATATCAGCATGCAGGACAGTCATGTAACGTGTAAGTATTTGAAGGAAGAGTAAAAAACTAATACGAACATAGGCCTTACAACTGTAGCAGAGGATCATGGCTATACATTGAAGTGATATGTATATCAAAACAAATAACTTCATTCAAGATACTGATACCTGAAAGAGCATTCAAGGGAGAGAGAGAGAGAGAGAGAGAGAGAGAGAGAGAGAGAGAGAGAGAGAGAGAGAGAGAGAGAGAGAGAGAGAGAGAGAGAGAGAGAGAAAGAGAGAGAGAAAGAGAGAGAGAAAGAGAGAGAGAGAGAGAGAGAGAGAGAGAGAGAGAGAGAGAGAGAGAGAGAGAGAGAGAGAGAGAGAGAGAGAGAGAGAGAGAGAGAGGGAGGGAGAGAGAGAGAGAGAGAGAGAGAGAGAGAGAGAGAGAGAGAGAGAGAGAGAGAGCAGTTTGGCGCAGTTCTCATTATGAACAGGTTCATCCGTGGGACACGTGTAACGTTATGCGTGTTGAAAAGAGACAGTATGTGCGCACACAATAGAGGGAGAACACAACATACCAGCAGCCAACACCCTATACATTATCAGGGTATTTATACTTCTGAAGTATGACAGAGTCACAGTGGACACTCCAACACTGACTATGTTCATGCAAGATAGGCTGCCACATTGACAGTGACAAGGATATAGACTGATAGAGGCAACATAGTTATAGTCTCTATAAAGGAGGTATAGAAACATCGATAAAGGTGAAGATCATCATCGTAGATGGAAACAAAAACAGTGTTCACTAATTTTGTACAAACGAACGAGAGTGCATCGGCGCATTGGTCTATGTATACTGTACAAACTGCTGGCAATCACAAATCAAGGCCATGCCTATGCAAAGGAATATTGTTTTCAACAACGGAGTGCTAGTGGGGAGCGGAGTAAAACAGATCAATATGTTCCAGACATACGCTTGCGGTGGGGCAGCCCTGCACAGCAGAGGTAGGCACTGATAATTTAATATTTAGAATGACGCACCCAATGGTCAGACTTCCGTTATCGTTTTCGTGCGGCGCAGGACTTTCAGCCGCTTCTCCAGGTCTTGTTTCTCCTTGCGAAGGCTCACCTTGCGCCGCTCATACTCACTCAGGCAAGACTGTAATGAATGCAGCATTGGGATGGCAAAGATGTCCATGATTGAACAAAGGGCTTGGGTGTAAACTGCGTCAGGAATGGAACAGAAAAAAGACACATAGCTCTTAGAGATGTGTAAGGACCCAGGTTGTTCAACTATTATTTGTATGGTTTTAAAGGATATTGGTGATTATTAAGGTACGCAGTAGACTTATTCCCCTGTCCACACACTGACACACAGTACTCAATACCACACGGGGCAGAGGTTCCTTACAAAGAAGGCAGAGCGAGATTTGTTCGCGACTTGAGTTTCCCCGCTGCACAACCATCAAGCATAACAATTCTTATGTCATTGAGCTAGCGACCCAAAGTGCATACGTCCCGGGAGGTGATGCAAAATTTAATGCTGCTGGTGGTGCACACGGACAAATACGAGTACAGTGATGTAATCGTAACTGGTCCAGAATGCCAGCTTTGCACGTTGGGTCGCATTCCACCTAACACAACTGTACACTCTGCACTCAACGCCGCCGGAAATCTGATGCCCTTCACAGCAGACTGCATCGTGCCCAGGCATATGTGCAGTACGTGTATCAACCGTCATACATGTCCGCTTATTCAAATGCGCTCGCTCACAAGCGTAATTGTTCATGCGGCTGAGTGGCATGGAAGTCAAATTGCGTTGGCCCTGACTATACTCCTAGCAAAAGACACTTTTCAATTGTAAGCACAGGGTGGTATTGCTGTAGCGAGGCGTTTGTTTCTATGCTCGTCACGGGTACTCAACATGAGGACAGAACTGTTCTGTGCTTTGTGCACTTACCAGCGCAGCACAGAAAAGTGGCCATCTACATTACATAAAAATCGCTACTTTTCGTAGCGTGAGCAGTCTGGCGCTAGAGTGACACGCTATCTCAATGTCTAGGGTGCAATCCTTGTGCCAGCATTGGGCATGACATAAAAATCTGTACATGTACTTTGATGATTTTTTTTGTAGCCGAGGTACTCTTTATGCGAAGTCCACGTTGTAGAACGTGACACACCGGGTCCTGAAGTGTACTACAGCGAAGCTGTTCAGTGTAAAGTACCCTGGATATAATATAACATTTATGATTATACTTCTATTGCATTGGATATTTAAAAGTATGCTTTCGAGGACCGTGCATATAATTTTCCAGACTTCGCATAGAGCATTCGCGCATAGAGTACATCGGCAAAAAAGTACAAAGTACAGAAATTTATGTCCCTCGGAGCTCCGGAAGTACGCTATACTGTAGGTTCACTGTATTCACCTGATGAGAAGGCTTCAAAGTACACTTGTGAAACCGAAAACTTTCAAGATGTTCGTATTAAAAGAGCCTGAAGTGTGTCCTTTTTCTGAGTATTATCGCATTCTTGTCTCAGAGGAAACTGTTCACTGTAATAGTTGTAGTTTATAGTTTACTCACTGATGTGACAGCCATGTACTATGCTGCTGTCCGCTGCACTTCTCTCATGGAACCACGTGCTACATTGCAATCCACTCATGGTTGAGTGGGGGCAAGTACTTCATTGCAAACTCAACCATAGGTGCTGCGCATGCATAGCAAGAAGCGCTTACCGGATATATTCTGCAAGAGAGCAATGACATCCTTATCTCCCGTCCTGCAGAAAACAGATGCAGGTAAAAAAACAAACATTTATAAAGTGCAAAAGAATGAGACTGCATGAAAACTATACTTAACTCTTCTTCCAAACACAAAGTGAGATAGCATGTATAGAATAGAATATTATGCTAAGTCCTGAGAGCTTATACTTTCCCTGTAAACACAGGGGGAAAAAAAGTTCATACCATATTATGTGTGCTATCAAACCGATTTACAGAAGTACAGTGTTGCTCAAGGAAATACGATCAGAGAATCAGCTTCGTGCACACTGGACGCGGGGAAAATCCCAGTGCTCGCAGGTCTAGGGCTGCCCAGTGCCCGGCGTGCGCTTGACTCACTCACTCGGATTTCATTGAGCAGCACTGTACTTTCACGTGTCGTTTAGGCAAGAGGAGATGCATCCACAGCATTTTCTTGTTTCCACCGGCTTTTTTCACCGGCTTTCAGCAAGAACGATGGCGGGTTCTTTGTCATCCCATTCTCATAGTGTTAGTTCCGGTAGGACGATGGAGCTTTTCAGAGTCAGCTGCACCTACTTTGAAGTACTTCTTCATGCAGTAAGTCAACTACCGTAAAGTACCGTTGATCCGCCCCCACGCCATGTTGCTTCCCAGCTGGTTTTCGGCAGGGGGTGGGAATTAGATCAAGGCTGTCAAGTGCAGTACGATGTACAACAACTTGGAGGATCAGACTCGATGTGCTAAATTGTGCACATTTTCATCCTGGATTGGCACATATTGTTGACAGCAGTGCAAGCATCGGTTCAACATCGTATTTTGTTGTATACGCCGAAATCGCTTCACAGGTAGAAAATCGACAGGGGGCGGGAATTAGAGAGGGGGCGGATCAACGGTACTTTACGGTAAAACTACAGCAGATGATTAGTTGTCTGTCATCCCTCCTCCTCCCCCCCCCCCCCCCCCCCCCTGATTTCTGTGATTTCAAAATAATGTTGGAGAAGAAGAAGTAAGTTAGTTGCTGCTCATCTGGAAGACTTCTTTTGCTCTGCTAGAGGGCAGGACAAATCAGAGTATAAGCGTTCCAGCAATATTGCTGTATGCGGTGCTTTTCAATGCCACTCGAATTCACCCAGTTTTCACAAAAACACTGCATGTATGCCTAAGTCATTACCCCAGAATGACAACTGCTCATATCTCTCTTATCCGGACCTCAAAGTTACGGGCACCCCGTGGGTGGGTTATTGTGGAAATATTACTTCGCTTTTGCCATTTTTTTGCAAAATAGGGATGTCATATGCAAGATCTCTAGCCCTTCCCCAATAAAAGATTCAGAGTTACGGACATTTCAAAGTTCTGGGCATTGCCCGTTCCTGGACTGCCCGGATAAGCAAGGTATGAGTGCACCAAAAAACAGTTCAGTACGAAGTACTCTGTATACTAGTACCAAGAGTATATAACCTCCCAAGAGTGTGCACCTCTGCATTATGGGGTCTCCGACGGCGAAAGCCCACGTCACGTGTCTCAGATACGTTCGTACTACGTACAAACGAAGGATAGCGTGCGCGCAATCCGAATACCTGTCATGATCATGCTGGGGATTTGCATACCCGCAGTGAGTTTCTGTCAGAGTGCTTTTTTTTATTACTCCGCAGCTCGCTAAAAACAGGCTGGAAACGTACAACTGCGACACTGCACCACGTGATGTGAGTTTTCGCCGTCGGCGTACCCCATAGAAAGGGTATCAGAAGTTGCACACTCTTGGGGGGTTATATACTCTTGCAAGTACAGTAAAACCTGTAACTAACGACCACCCCTTGGTGCCCGGAAAAGTGGTCTTTAGTGGCAGGTGGTCTTTAGTTACAGGTTTGCACCGCGCGACCATATATGGATCCCATTCTATGATATGTATGTCAAAATGCAGATAATACAATGCCCCAACACTTGCGCACTGACATTCTTCTTTCAGATCATACAACACTTGGAGAGAGAGAAAATCAAGTCTTTTATACACCGGAAGCGATACGACCTTTTGACCCGTATGTCGACTCACTGGGTTTCCAGAGCAGCGCTGGCCTGGCCAGGCAGTGGACTAGTCACTATCGACTCCATCCTCATCTGTGTGCGACTACACTGGCAACTGGTATCAGTGTGTAGATCTACAGTGGAAACTCAGTCGCTCAGACTTTGATGTAGTGTAGCGTAAACTGTACTGGTGTGTACTGGTGTGTACCAGTACGTGATGGGGCGATGTTGCGAGTTTTCGCACCTTCACTGTCGAATAGTATCCGCCATCGTATCCTGGCCTGTGTTCCTTACAGGCGAGTACATGTACCGTAGCATGCTAGCTAGCCAACACAGACTGTCAGTGTGACCTGGTGACTGAGCTGTGTGATTGCACTTCGACAGAGAGCCGCTCAGTCTTAGTTTCTCCTTCGAGTAGTAACATCGATCAAAGAGCGCTTTGGATGCGCTCTCCAAGACGTTTCCTATCATGTTTGTTCTTGACAGCACTTGAAATTATGACAGGTGTAGTGCAGTCCACACTGATTCCACAGTTAAAATGAGACTGCGTTCATTTGTCCAGCTGTAGTATCGAAACGACCATGGAAAATCATCAAAATTTCGAGAAGGAGCTTCGAGCAATGTTTGATTTGCTACATCGCGGTCGCTAGTTACGGGTCAAAATTCGACATTGGGACAAGAAAAGGCGGTCGCTGGTCGCGTTCAGCAGGTAGTCGCTAGTCACAGTGCATTTTGAATGTGAGACCGTCCTGACGAAGTGGTCGGTAGTACCAGGCCGGTCGCTAGTCACGGTGGTCGTTAGTTACAGGTTTTACTGTACTTGCAAGTAAAACAGACTATGGGCTACACGGTAGAGTATTCGAGGACCCTGCATTATTCAATACCAGTCATTTGCCCTGGGATAAATAGTGCTTTGCCTGTAAACCACAGATTTCTGTGGCCTTTGGAGGTGCGTTACACTGATGTTTCTCAGCTCAACTCGCTTTGTGTAACTACAAAATAGGCCACAATCACATCTTCATCACACTTCCCCTATAGACGTACTGTGCTAGTGACGCTTCCAAAGAAGATTGCTCCTCCTGCACAAAAGAAAAGAAAAGAAAGACTTGTCAATTGATTACAAAAGCAGGACAAAAATGATACGAGTTATGACTACACCAACGTACTGTAAATATACAAATTTTCGGCAGCCATTTAATTTCGGCTATATTCGGCACCGACCCAAAACGCCTAAATTAAAACGCCGATGAAATTTTTCACAGCATCTGTCGCACCATGCCCCCTACCCCACGCCGAAAATAAATCGCCGCCGAAATGTCAAAAATCGGGAAGTGCCGAAATTTTGCAGCGCCGAAATTTTGTATATTTACAGTAACCAGATCTTATACATGTCAGCGAGTCACCATCCGAGATTAAAAAAGCATTAAAAAAAAGTGTCATTCAAAGACAACAGAGAACAGCGACAGTACGACTAGTGCAGTACAAAGACCTTACCTTAAAAAGAAGATTAGGAATTTGAACTAGTTGGTCCGCCAGGAGCTGACTGGGTGCAGCTGTCGGTGTAATGTCAAGAGGTACATGACATGACACATGCCTGCACAAAATTCGAAGGGATGTGTGTGTGTGTTTGTGTGTGCGCGCGCGCGTGTGCGTGTGTGTGTGTGTGTGTGTGTGTGTGTGTGCGTACGTGTGAGAGTGAGTGTGTGAGAGAGAGAAGAGAAAGACAGAGACACAGAGAGAGAGAGAGAGAGAGAGAGAGAGAGAGAGAGAGAGAGAGAGAGAGAGAGAGAGAGAGAGAGAGAGAGAGAGAGAGAGAGAGAGAAGAGAGAAGAGAGAGAAGAGAGAGAGAGAGAGAGAGAGAGAGAGAGAGAGAGAGAGAGAGAGAGAGAGAGAGAGAGAGAGAGAGAGAGAGAGAGAGAGAAGGGAAAGAGAGAAAAAGAAAAGAGAGAAAAGAGAGAGAGAGAGAGAGAGAGAGAGAGAGAGAGAGAGAGAGAGAGAGAGAGAGAGAGAGAGAGATGAGAGGGATGAAAGAGAGAGGTGCGCAGAAAAAGACACACAGGCCAGAGCAAGATCATCAACAAAAGTGTACAGCAGCACCAACCCAAGAGAACCGAGCAGGTCAGACCCAGAAAAGGTGTGCAGGATGGTAAAGAGGTGTTTCCCCACACACACCGCTTACCCATGTCTAGTCTCAGCTGCTTGAAAGCAGGTCACTTGAACACGATCAACAGCATCCGTCTTGAGCAGGAAAACGCAGAACATAAGGCAAAACAAACTTCTTTATCAAACATATCTTCCTCACAAATTCTCCATGGATAAAACAAATAACACTGAGAAGAAAACAACAACAAACAACAACAACAACAATCTCTTATTGACCACTGGCTATCGTGAGAATAAAGATTTCACAACAACAACAACAACAACAACAACAACAACAACAACAACAACAACAACAACAACAACAACAACAACAACAACAACCCTCTATAAGGCCCTTCATTACTTTAATTGCTTGCCCGCCCAGCTTCGCGTTGAACCTGTGCAATCTATTTTAGGAAACCTTATGGACTTACCATTGCGACACGATGGTAGGGCTCAGATGGAGTCTTTGTATGGAAGCAAGATATAATTATACCTATGAAGTCCTTATCCATCCTCTGAATGGTAAACTGTGTCCCGCAGTCTGCAGCCACAGCAAGAAAACAAGCGAGGTAATGTACAACATAAAATATACGGTGTACACACAGCAGAATCAACCTGCACCTTCAGCGCCCTTTCCTGGCACATCATCAGGCAACTGGATGATGCCGTCACACACAAGCGCTCACCAACATGAGACGGCATGGAGGTGATGTGCGGATGAGAGTGATACCAGCCTATGACTCGGTGTTGGCGTCCTGACGACCCCATGGCCCAGGCCTGCAAGTGGGCAACATACAGTGAACAGAGACGATGTCATCAATGAATATTTCTAGTAAATGGGCCGCCCAGGGTTACTGATTGTTTTTCCAATCAAAACGAAATGTTTTAGTACCTTCAGCCCCACCCCACCCACCCACCCTTATTGCACTTAAAAATATTTTCAACAAAATATTGATTTCAATTTTGGCACTCAGTAGTACGTGGCAATTATCAATGAGCATTCAATTAATAATAATTATTTTCAACATGAAGCTCCAGAAACACACAAGCGAAAACTTTTCATTTTGAAAAACAAAGCATATATAATCGCTAGAAACAAAGTCTCCTACGTATTTTCGAGCTGCCGGTGTTATGCAGGGTTTTTACGCATGCTGCATGCATTGTGTGAAGTCTTTCGAAGTTTGGGGGCGTTTTGTACATTCCATTCCCAGTTTGAGAGAATGCAAGCTAAGTCTGTACTGAACTCTCGTCCAGGATTCGCACATCTATGTTGTTTTCCAATTGCACTATAGGGTGGTGTTCATATCTTGGTCATGTGACCGTGTTTGTGTACAAACATCTTGGTTATGTGACTATGTTTGTGTAGAAACATCTTGGTCATATGACCGTGTTTGTGTAGAAACATATTGGTCATGTGACCGTGTTTGTGTACAAACATCTTGGTCATATGACCGTGTTTGTGTAGAAAGTGTAGATGTCATGTGGACAGTGGAACCAACATGGCCGACATCTCGCGGCCCTTTGGGTGCAGGGGTTCACTTGCACTGCTGTTTGTTGGAACCAACATGGCTGTCCCGCGTGGCAGGCACGTAGCTCGTGTGCAGTCAGCGCAGCCCGGTCACCACACCAGCAAATGGCCATCATACGTACTACATAGTCAAAATGGGAAAAAATGCAGCTATGACGTTGCCAGCAGTACATAGTCACCACACCACAGATGTGCTCTGGCACATAATCACCACACCATGGATGGGCTCTGGCACATCATCACCACACCATGGATGGGCTCTGGCACATCATCACCACACCATGGATGGGCTCTGGCACATCATCACCACACCATGGATGGGCTCTGGCACATCATCACCACACCATGGATGGGCTCTGGCACATCATCACCACACCATGGATATGCTCTGGCACATCATCACCACGCCCTGGATGGGCTCTGGCACATAATCACCACACCATGGATGGGCTCCGGCACATCATCACCACACCATGGATGGGCTCTGGCACATCATCACCACACCATGGATGGGCTCTGGCACATCATCACCACACCATGGATGGGCTCTGGCACATCATCACCACACCATGGATGTGCTCTGGCACATCATCACCACACCATGGATGTGTGAGCTACGCCCCTGCATGGCGGTCATGTGATAGGTGTGCAGCAGGTCCACTATGCACAACAAGCACTTACCTCGGCTTGCACGGCAGCAGCACACAGCTGTTCTGGGCTGGGTTCAACTCGGTCCTTGCGTTTGTCCATTCTGCGCAACGGCAGGATCACTGAAATTCGCACCACGTGATCATTGTCTACCTGTGGGCAAACAAATAAGAATTCATTGGTTTAGCCCAGACTAGCACAACAAACTCAACTCAGATCGTCGCCCAGTGATAGACAGTCCCATTTAAAAAGTGCCCAAGTTCCTGCCATGCAACATAACAGACACAGCAGGATTATATGAACGCGGGGTAGGCACTGAATACACATCAAGAACCCAACTAACTTCGTACCTTCTGAGGCCTCGTTTACACGACGATTGAAAAACGTTTGTGTCGTTTCAAAAACGTTTCAAACGAAAAACGGCCTTCAAAGTGTCTTTCAATCGTTTTCGTTCCGTTTCGTTCTCGTGTAAACGGCAAAAACGTTTTACTAGTACGAGCCTTGTACTCAAAACATGCCGCCGCCAGCCTGCGCCAGGCCAACTTATTGCACGTGACCATTGCGCGCCGAAAAACGTGTTGCAGTGTACACAATTATCGTTTTCGTGTAAACAGCAAAAACGTTTCGAAAACGATTGAAAAACGTTTTTCAATCGTTGTCGTGTAAATGAGGCCTGAGTTTCACGAAACTCTTTAAAAACCTGGTGGTTCCAGCCTAGGCTGTTCTTATAAAATTTGAGGAGCAACTCCAGCGTAGACATTCCTACAATACATGTTCTTTAAAAAAATCCCGTGTTGGACATCTGAGCGGAGTTGCACACTCTGGACTGGCGTATGCACTCTCGGAGCCACTCATCCCGGCTTTATAAGACAGTCATGCACTTTTCAATTTCATGTATTAATTAATTTGGCTGTATGTGCTTGCTTCCGTTTTAGACCATGTGATATGAGTGTTCACTGCCACAGGGCCCATCAGATCGAAGATCCAATACGAAGAGTCACACCGGAAGCGCATTACTAGTGTACTCTTCACCATGCATTATAACTTATCTAGTACTAGTGTTGCATTTATACATCCTCAAAAGAAAGTTTTCAATTTATTTTGCGAACTACACTGTTGCAACGTTGCTGCATTTTGGAACAAAACGTATGCGTGCAGAGAATTTCTGGACCCCATTGAAATATTTTTCATCAACCACCACACCACCCATTGAAATAACTTATTTTGCAAAGTAATAAGGAAATTTACGACAAGGCGTTCTGTTTCCTCAACACTTGAATAGAATAATACGAACATACATCGCCAACCAGAAGTCCCATTACTTCTTCCATCTCAGTCGACAAGGCATGTGTCACGCAGCCATAGAAGGCATCAGACGTGACTTCTACTCGTCTCGCAGTCATAACCGGAGGTGGCAAAGTAATGTTACAGCTAGTAAACCATGAGACACTGAAAACAGAGCGAGATTCAACACAGTACTATACAGGTTGCTGGTGCCGGGGAGTCGAGCTACAAACAAACATCTAGCTACTTGTAGGACAGAAGCAAAGAAGGCTAGATCAAACCAGCCAAATCTTCTCACTTTCAAAAATCACCCTTCACACACACACACAGTTCACACATGTAATAATGTACATCAAGTCATCAACACAGCAGCAGAGCATTATGTCATTACATTACGTGACATGAGATCAAGATCCTCGAGAAGAACGAACGAAAATGCACGTGGCCCATGCGTAATATTGACGTCATTTGTCACAGCTTTTCGATCAGAACAAAAAGTAAACATTTCTGATTTGTACAATTCTGTGTTCGGTATTTTTAGGTCAGGATTTGTAGGAGAAGGTTTCTTCCTGCTCAGCGCCTGGAAGCTTTCCTCCGTTTGGTAGATATGTAAGCACAGACCAGAAATTATGCCCGCAAAGTGGATAACGGTCAGACCCACGTTGTCTGACCCGGTGCTGGATACTCTGAAAGCACTCAATTTCTCTCGGATGACCCCAGTTCAGGTGAGAAAAATTGAAGACGTCCACCTATCATTTAGCATTGAGTAGATAGATGAGCCATTCTTGCTTTACGAAAATGCTACCAAATACCTGCAAATAACAATACTTGATTTTGATTATCCATGCACACCACGTGCAGATGGTCACAGCACCAAATGTCATTGCTGGTGATCAAATCTAGTGCCACCGGGCAATCAACCAATATAGTCGAAAAATTAAGCCTATCATTACTCTCATCTTGTGAGCCCCTAAATCCTCATTAGTATGCACTGGAAGTGCTGATAGTCGTACGTCAGTCGTTTCAGACTGTTGCGAAACGTGCATGCCGATCCTCATGTTCATCCGCACATAAAACACAGGTTGGTTATAGTTCTGTTGAGTACGAACAGGACGACGGCATATTCTCCGGAGACAACAACGGACAACGGGAACAGGTTAGGTGGGAACGACATTTATTAGGGAAGACGAAGAGGCTCAGATGCAGACAAAGACGAACGGAACGACTACATTGCGGAAGAGGGAGACAAGAGAGTGAGACCAAGTGAGGGCGGCAAGATAAGGGGCCTGGGTAGCTATGGCAAATATGGGCGCGCAAGTAGCTACACAGGCCAACGGAACAAAAAGTGACAAAAGGAGACAAAAGGTGAGTACGAGGGCGCATACAGGCCAGCTTGGAAAGGTTGTACAACGTACGGGAGGAGGTACCTAACAGTTCGCTCGAAGGCCATTTATCAAGTCAAGCAATATACTGTATAGCAGGAAATTTTCGGACGGAATTTTTTTTTCGTACGATTTCGTACACGGCCTCTATTGTACTAAAATTAATTCCGCACTAAAAATTGTTCATGTGAAACTATGTACACTGTACATGCGTACTGCTTGCGAACACGTGCATTTAGCATGCAGCACTGTCTGAAAATAAAATCCGTATGAAAGGTGGAATTTTGGCTTTGTCCGAAACTAGAAAATATTTCCGTCCGAAAATTTCCTGCTATACAGTAGTCAAAAAATCAAGCCGGTCATTACTCTCAGCTTGTGAGCCTATTCCGTATCTGGACTAGCAGCCAGAAGCGAGTTGAAGGGAAAGATACTGTGTTTCTTCAGAATCTTTAAAAGTTCTATAGCGATAATCAGTGGCAATTGGCCACAAGGCCCAGCAAAGAGAGCAGTATTGTGAGTGATAGTTGTATTACAACGGGAGAAAAAACAAGTATGGGGAGCCCGCTCACTCGGATATGAGAGATACCAATGATTAGAGTGATGTTGCAGTGCTGCTTCTGTCCTGTGAGTCGTGGTTCGAATCCCGCCGGGGGTGTTTTTTTGCAATATAATAATACTGCATTTTTAGTAATTTTTTACATTTTAGGGGACTTTGTGCCATAGCGCTAATTTTCACGGAACGAAAATGTAAAAAAGATTGTAGTCATGTTACTTTGAGGGAACCTGGGTGCTAGCACACCGAGAATACGTGCAAGATCACACTGTTACACATAAGGTACTGTGGACATGGATACAGTCATGTCATAGACAGTTCTAGACTTCGGGCTCCAGCACAGTGAATGTCCCAGGGGTCTCTTGTTTGACTACTTGCAGTGCTGTGCGAGAGTCTGAAGTCTAAATTGTCTCCCCGGTATTCAGTGTGCTGTTTCAGTGTGTGCCATGATCGTTTGCGCCTACAGGATAACATACGTATGCGTAACAGTGTGATCTTGCACTTTTTCTCTGTATGCTAGCACTTTTACGTAGCGCACTACTTCTTTTTCACAGTAATTCTCTACGTAAAAGAGTGCTATGCACAAGTTCTAGCCATTCAGTACTTTCACAACCTTCACTAATGAGACCTGTATGATCGAGACTGCTGTATGGAAGAATTGATGCCATTATCCACGACAACTTGGAGCTGTGTTGCGGATGTGGTGAACGAGGTTTAGTTTCGTGAAAAGGATTGTTGATAATGTGTGACCCCTTGTGTTGCGGATTTGTATGCTACTCTTTTGTTTTCAAGCTCTGTGTTGTGTACTATGTGCTCTGTTGCCTGCAGGAGGCGACATTACCTCTTTTTCTAGCACATAAAGATGTAGCAGTTGAGGCGGTAAGACAGCTGACTGACTGTGTGGAGTATGTTTAAATCCGGTGACGTCATTGTGTGTGTGCTGTCGGTCCGCTTTTCCTAATGCAACCACTCGTATGTGTTGTGTTGGGCCTGCAAGCCACGCAGGAGTCCATCGCGGGACAAGACAAGGACTGGTTTATTTACAACGAGCATGCGCATATATGATACAGATGAGAGACAGACAGACAGACAGACAGACTGACAGACAGACAGACAGACATACAGAGACAGAGAAAGACACAGACAGACAGACAGATAGACAGACAGATACAGAGAGACAGATACAGAGAGACAGAGAGACAGAGAGAGAGACAGAGGGAGAGACAGAGACAGACAGACAGACAGACAGACAGACAGACAGACAGACAGGCAGGCAGGCAGGCAGGCAGGCAGACAGGCAGACAGACATACAGACAGACAATACGGAGAGAGAGAGAGAGAGACAATGCTGGGACAATCACTATACACTACAGTATGTACTCGAGCATCGGGTATAATTATTGGCCTTCTGACCCAGTCATAGTTCCATTCGACTGCAGAGCTGTTGTGAAGCTTCGGAGCGTGTTGATGTGGCCAGAACAGTTACATGTACAAAATTAGTCTCGAAACTGCCTTTGAAATCACTTCCCCAGTTTCTGGATATTCAAAGAGAATTTCTGGATTTCTGGAGTTATTGCCCAAAGTGAAGGAATCCCGTTAAAATCTTGGCCGCTATGGAAAGCCTAGGTCCCGGCATGAGTTGTCTTTTGTTTCTGATTGGCTGCTTCAGGTGACAGGCTCTGGAAAGACACTTGCATTTGTCATTCCACTTCTAGAGATTCTTTGCCGAAGGTGAGTCGATCGCCCTGTGCTAATCATAATCTGTCAATGGTTTGTGTACACATACATGTACATGAGGCCCGTTGATTTTATTTGTGATCCGGTTGGCCAATGTCATATTTGCTTGGCTGGACGAGGCTGTATTTGGTCAATGTTGCCGCTATCAGTTGTTTACAAACTCTTTGTGTTCGTTGTTATACTGTTGGCTTGTTGGTGGTTCTTTATGAATGTGAATTTCTTGCTCTGTTTCTTTGTTCTGCACCCAGAACTGAGCCATGGAAGAAGCATGATGTAAGTCCAATATTTGCGGACGGGTTTGATGCTGCTATTGTATTAGGTAGCATGCTGCTCATTGGCACTGGCTGTGTGTCTCATTGGCACTGGCTGTGTGTCTCATTGGCACTGACTGTATGCCTCATTGGTACTGACTGTATGCCTCATTGGCACTGACTGTGTGCCTCATTGGCACTGGCTGTATGCCTCATTGGTACTGACTGTATGTCTCATTGGTACTGACTGTATGTCTCATTGGCACTGCCTGTATGTCTCATTGGTACTGACTGTATGTCTCATTGGCACTGGCTGTATGCCTCGTTGGTACTGACTGTATGCCTCGTTGGTACTGACTGTTTGTCTCATTGGCACTGACTTTATGCCTCATTGGCACTGGCTGTATGCCTCATTGGTACTGACTGTATGTCTCAATGGTACTGACTGTATGTCTCATTGGTACTGACTGTATGTCTCATTGGTACTGACTGTATGCCTCGTTGGTACTGGCTGTATGTCTCATTGGTACTGACTGTTTGCCTCGTTGGTACTGGCTGTATTTCTCATTCTTACCCAGATTGGCTGCATCATCCTCACGCCGACTCGCGAGTTGGCCAACCAGATCTCCTCAGTTCTGTCATCCTTCTTGGAGCGCGTCCCTGGTCTCTGGTAAGGCCCCTCCCCTGCAGCTACTGTTAGTGCTGCTGACTCGTTGCTAGCCCTGCTGCCACTTCTGCTGCCTGGCCTCTGTGCTGCGACCATTTGTTTTCGAAGAATATTTTAAACTATATTTCAGAGAATTTGTGCTTCATTCCCAACTCATCACTATTTAGTTCTGAAATTTGTGCTTGTCAACTAAAATATTTCTCATCTTCAACTTCAAGTACTAGGAATTCATAATGGTATTTTGAGATTGTTTCTTGTGGCTGTCTTCCATGGTGAACAACACTTCATCCTGTTCTCTGTTTATGTCTTGTTTACAGCCAGCTGCTACTGCTTGGTGGAGGAGACCCGATGATTGATGTGAACCGCTTCAAGGAGAATGGGTATGTAGTTTGTGATGTGTGCAGCTTTCCCCTGCAGTGGTCTGTTTTTCGAATCTTTTCTGGTGTGGGTTTTGACCAACATGACCTGTGCGTATACACGCTTCATGGATGCTTCACACATGAGTTATGTGAATTGTGCGATTGTGTACACATGTGTGTGTGTGTGTGTGTGTGTGTGTGTGTGTGTGTGTGTGTGTGTGTGTGCGCGCATGCGCATGCGTGCGTGTGTGCGCGTGCGTGCGTGAGGGGTGGGGGCTCAATTGTGCTGTGTGTGTGGTTCTCTGTTGACGAT
Organism: Sycon ciliatum; assembly: GCF_964019385.1. NCBI lineage: Eukaryota > Metazoa > Porifera > Calcarea > Leucosolenida > Sycettidae > Sycon > Sycon ciliatum. The sequence continues at coordinate 34,195,844 of NC_088646.1, forward strand.
GCGAAATGTATTTCTATATTATGTTTGTGTGTTGTACCTGCGCTAAGTAGACCCAACGAGGTCGAAGTAGCTACAATGTCGCTGTCTAGAAATTGACTATTGTACTGTGTCCTTGTGTGTGTATATGTGTGTGTGTGTTCGTGTGTGTGTGTGCGCTGCGTACTAATTGGTAGCGGCAACATTCTTGTGTGCACACCTGGCCGGCTTGAGGACATGCTGAAGCGCCGAGAAGAACCCAGCATGGCTGCGTATGTCAAGCAGCTGGTATGTCGACCCTCATTCATTTCTTCCCCATACTGTAAACCCCCTAATTTTAGCACACATAAACCAATAGCGAATTTAGCGAATCAGTCAAATTCGCTAAAGATAGGGGTCACGTTTTTTCTTCTTCATTTTGTTCCTACTAGTATCTGCACATGGGCTTGTTTGGGTTTTTGTGACAATGCAGGGGCCTGGCTGAAATGCCGTGTCACTTGTGTTTGGGTGTTGGCGTCAGAGACTTTGTGCGTTGTGTACATGTATCTAGACCAACAGCAAGTTGTTGCACCAATACTAGTATGGGGCTCTATACTCAGCGGTGTACGCATAGACAAATACATATGGACCTGGTGTTTTCTTGTATTTGGCTGGAGACATGCAGCTTTGGAATGATGAATTTCGAGTTGAACCCTTCCTATGCATGTGTAGAGCAACAGCTTCCTGGGCGATTGTGCAGCCCCTTGACCGTATTCACGTTTTCTCATTTGATGCAGAGCAGAACCTCCCCAATTCATTTTTTGTGCAAGACTTGGGCAGTGATAGGATTTGGTACCAGTGATGGAATTACAAAAGCCTCGTTGTGTGCAGAATAGAGAGGCACCTGAACCGACCAGTTGGAATCACGTCATGATGTGTTTCAAACCAGAACTTGTACTTTTCACCAGGGAGTAGTAAAATACCGGTATTTCAATACTCCCTGCTTTTCCCCATTTTGTTGTTTGATCGCAGGAAGTGCTGGTTTTGGATGAAGCGGATCGGTTGCTGGACATGGGCTTCTCAGCCAGGTAGGTGCAGGCTACTGCTGTATTGTTGTCCCTGTGTTCGCTGAAGTGTTGAACTGCCCTGCGTGCCCAGTCCAGTGTACATTGGTCACTTTTCGTAACACATCACTACCGGGTCAATCCGGGAATCACCTTCAGAATGCCATCAATGGGTTGAATGGATTTCCTGTAACTGCACACAAGCAGTGTGTGGTGAATTCTCATGCAAACCGAATACGATTTCTGTACACCATATTTTACTGATTCTTCTGCCCGGCCCTACTGGAAAACTATGTATACCTTAGGTAAAATCGACGCCCGAACAAAGCAGGAATCCATTCCAGTGCATGTACTTACTTCAAGAGATTCTTGTACTTGTACACCTGTTACTTGAGTAGATATTGTCCATATCACTACTTGGAAGTACTATGCAGAGCACTCTGTACAATGTGGTTCACGCTGGGTAAGTGTGACAGGCATAGGTGCATTGACATAGGCCATGTGGAAGTCATTACCATGACTGCATGAGCATTTATTCCTGCATGTATGTGTGTGTGTGTGTGTGTGTGTGTGTGTGTTTTGTTTTCTTTCTGTGCGCACAGCCTAAACAACATTCTTGGATACCTGCCCAAGCAGAGGCGGACGGTAAGTCTCAAACGCAGTCCTCGTTGCTTTCCTTAATCTTTTACCTGCCATGTGCTGGTATGCACTGATTCTATGGCTTCCATGCCCCGTGTGTACCCCGCACGGGCTACACACCTGATTGAAGTGTGCTTCTTGTCTTGTTGTGTCTTTGCTTCTTCACCATCACAATGGCAGAGTGTGAAATTATATCTCGTCAAATTGCTGTGTTAATTAATCTCATTGGATTGGCTTGGCTTTGTGCAGGGATTATTTTCAGCCACTATGACCAGCAATGTTCAGCAGCTGGTCCGGGCTGGCATGCGCAATCCCACGGAGATCACCATTCGGGAGAAGCCGACCAAGGAGGTACGTGTACATGTGCAATACTGTGGAGCAGCACTGGTCTATGTTTTCTACGTTTTCTTGCTGCGAGTTTTTTGTGTACTTCGTAGTGCAGTGTAGTTCCTCTCCGTTGACCTGTCCTCCACTACTACTCAGTACTAGTATTATGATTTGACATTCTGTGAATTTCCTGGTACTAGTAATCGTACGCTAGTACTCCTGATACCTCGCGTTTGTTGCAAATATTTCCACGGAAATGCCTACAGACGGTTGCTATAGTATATTGTGAGTGTTGAAACGAGCGGTTCTATAACGAGCGAGCTATCGAGCGATTTAGGCCCTCATCAGACTACGTACATAGAACATCCAGTACAAAATCACATAAAACCTAAAAGGCTACATTTTTCCACGCCTGCATTCAGACTACACATTTTACATGCAATATAGAATATACAGGCAACCTTTGGCTGTGTTTTCATGAGGCGTTTCAACCCGGGTCAGATTTCAACCCGCCATGTACACAACCTCACAAAGTGAATGGCGCGTTTACATGACGCATTGCGCTTGATCCGGGTTGAAATTTCGCCCCCGGTTGATTTCAACCCTCCCCTTGGGGGGAGGGTTGAAATCAACCTGGGTCAAAGATATCGTACTACGTACTTTTGTGCGTATCTCGCGCCAGGTTTGAACAGCACTGCACATGCAAATTTCGCGCGAAAGGATTCAACTGACCATACAGGACTCTAGAAGTGGAATTTTGGCGGCATATCAGTATTTGACCCGGGTCAACTGTCTTCATGTAAACGCTCACCTATTTTGTGTGTCGTACAGACTTTCAACCCGGGCTGAACTCGACCCGGGTTGAAATTTCTCATGTAAACACAGCCTTTGACCCTACACAATTGCGCAATGGGCCTGGGATGCATGAAAGCAGCGGACAGTCGTACCCGGGTACAAAGTTTGTACGACTGCCTGGTGAAAGTACGATAAATGCAGGAAAGTTGCCTTGTACAGGGGTTCGCACTCTGCCTGAAAGGATTGGGCAGCTTTTTAGGCTTCCCGCCAGATTCTTGTTGTTGTCTTGGAAACTTCTATGTAAATTTGACTTATAGGCTGTTTTGTACCTAGTCTGAAGAGCCTAGTCTGAAGAGGGCCTTACGAGTTTTCAGTGATGTGGTGGGCATGAGGATGATTTTTTATGATTTTTTATTAGCAATTTTGTTAACATTTTCAATTGATGTAAAAAAAAGAGAAGAAAACACATGAGAACGAGTTATGCAGCAACTATCCACGACTGTAATAAGATGATAAACAGTCAGAAAGTGCGATAATAGGGCACAAAACTGACAGGCTACTGAGACATTCAGCGACCATGTGTTTTCTTCTCTTTTTTACATTTATTACTGGCTCAGTATCCGAGTTAAAATTTTCAATTGAAAACTGACAAAGATGACTGCGCTGACTTTGTCTCAAATATTTGTTCCACGGCTTTGATCAGAAATGCCTCGGTGCCTCCTCAATACTGGCATGCAGAGGAGGCCAATACTTCAGATCCCGGGTAGTGCGGATCGAGGACTGCTGCTAACACGTACAGACTGTCAGAATCTAGACCGTTGAGCTTGAACCGGTGCTCAATGCGGTCGTGGAGGCGCTTCTTCAATGACGACACGGCTAATCGTCTTCATTATAGCCATTGTCATGATCATCAGCATTGATGCAGGCCGTTTTCAGGGAAGCTAGAAGAGGAAGATACCACGACAATGTGGAGTACTCCTCCCCGTCCAGATGCGTGGTTACCGAATCGACCTTGTGGAGACTGGACAGCAGCTGCTTGGCAGTCTCCCAGGAGATGGAGGGTAATTCCAGCTGCTTCCTATCCTTGTCACACATATCAGCAAGCAGCAGTTGGAGGGGAGACTGCAGCTCAACTAGCCTTGCCAACGTACGGTAGGAGCTGTTCCACCTGGTTGGTCAGTCCTGAATCACCTTCTTTGCCGGTCCTATGCCCAGTAGTGCCTGCTTCTCACCCAGCTGTGTGGCCTTCAATGCTGAATTATTGATGTGACCCACCTAACGGTGACAGCGTGCAAGTAAATTGCAGAGCTGCTTCTTGTCCAGAGCATCCTTGATGGCATTCTGGAGGCGGTGTGCAGCGCACACCAGATTTGCCCATTCCAAGTTCTCCCAGAGAATTCTGCCTGAAGGCACAGAAGACAGAAGCACCAGAAAAAAAGCAACATACTCGTATTAGCCCTTTGTCATGTCTAGATAATGTTCAGCACCCTATAATATACTTGAACAGTGCATGTTGACATGCCAATGAGGAATTTAGCCCCTGCACAACTAATGGTGACCGTTGCATCAAATATTCTCCTTCAGTGCACAGTTCACACTTAGTACAAGTCAATTATTATCAATACAGTATAACAATATTGTCACATCATGAATGGAGAAAGCTAGCATGCATACTGTGAACTAACCTGCCAGCTCAACTTTCACTGCTTCATCGTGCACAACCGCTACTACTTTCCAAGTTGGTATTGCAAATCGTGTCACAGCACCCTTGAGCTGCTGGCTGATGTTGACGCCAGTGTGCGATTCCGGAAAGTGGACAGTTTCGAGGACGGCAGATACGAGCTTCCAATTTTCATCAACAAAGTGGGCTGTTGTCGTCGCATACGCTTGTGTGGCCTTGGACGTCCATATGTCCGTCGTTAGAGCAACATAGTCTGCCTTGGCGACTAAGCCTTTCACTTCCTTCTCGCCATCATCGTGCTGCTTTGTCGTCGCATACGCTTGTGTGGCCTTGGACGTCCATATGTCCGTTGTTAGAGCAACATAGTCTGCCTTGGCGACTAAGCGTTTCACTTCCTTCTCGCCATCATCGTGCTGCTTTGTCGTCACATACGCTTGTGTGGCCTTGGATGTCCATATGTCCGTCGTTAGAGCAACATAGTCTGCCTTGGCGACTAAGCGTTTTACTTCCTTCTCGCCATCATCGTGCTGCTTTGTCGTCGCATACGCTTGTGTGGCCTTGGACGTCATGTCCGTCGTTAGAGCAACATAGTCTGCCTTGGCGACTAAGCGTTTCACTTCCTTCTCGCCATCGTCGTGCTGCTTTGTCGTCGCATATGCTTGTGTGGCCTTGGACGTCCATATGTCCGTCGTTAGAGCAACATAGTCTGCCTTGGCGGCTAAGCGTTTCACTTCCTTCTCGCCATCGTCGTGCTGCTCGCGCAGCAACGATGCTACATGTGTAGTGGATGGTATAACGTAGCCTGGTTCCAAGAGCTGAAGCAATTCCTACAGCCAATGGGATGCAAATAGATTGAGAAGCACAAATGTCAAATTCACTCCTTCCACACTAGTCGAGTCGTGACAAACATAATAAATTATGTTGCAAGAACTAACGAGTAATGATTCGTTCGAAAATTCTAGGAAATACTGATCACTATGCAACACATCAAGTCATCAACCGCTGAAATCAACAAGAACAACTGTGTCTCGCTCTTACCTGTAAAGCTTTGTACTTGACGAGACTGATCGGCCGACCGTCGAGCCAGGGCCAACGTGACAGCACACCTTTGACACCGATAATGGATATTTCAGTGATGTGTTTTACGAGTATAAGCCGCACTTTGAACACTCGAAATTCACCAAAAAAAGGGAGGGGGGGGGGGCGGGGTACGGCTTTTACTCCGATGATCAAATTAACGGTGATAAATAGGATAGGATAAATTGGAAGCGGAAGGATTTTTTCCAGCCATGCTGCGACCCACAGTTAATTGGGAACTCGTGGCCTGGCACGAGGGAAACATCGATGCAGCAAATGTAATTTCGGTCTTTGACCACTTTGTGGTGGGTCTGATCTACTCACCTCCCACCGCTTAGGAGCTGCATCTGCACCTTGATCCTAGAGGGTGGTGGCGGTCCTACGGATGCGGAAAACTCGGCTTCCAGCTAAGTCTCACGCGAATCGTGAAAAAGAAAGAAGAAGAAATAGGATATTATGTCTGTATTTCGTGGCGAAAATGGGGGGGGGGGGTGCGGCTTATACTTCGGAAAATACGGTATGCACTGCTGTCTTGTAGTCCATGCAAGCGGACAGTGACCCGGACACGGTGTTCTTCTGCATGTGCTTGTGCTTTGGTTTAGGCCAGTGGACGTGTCCCATCAAAGCTCTGTAACTATTATGCAGTAAGTTCAAGTTCTGTTGTCGTGCACACTTGTGGAATGGATGATCCTCACTAGATGTTGGTCCCATTCTAACAGTTTATGCATGTTTGGTTACACTACTCTTCTCACCCTAGCTGGGCTCTGTTTTGTGTGTGAAATGGGGATTTCCCCTAGTTCTCACGTGCCAGGCATCGAATCTTATGTACATTCCCACTTTGGCGATCTACAAAGCCATTACCAAATATTCTGTGGATGAACAAAGAAATTCAGGCAGATGAAGAGAAAGGCGCTGAAGCCATTCCCAGCCACATGGCGACTTCGCTGGGTACACAGCTTCATGTTGTCTCATTGTATGCATCTTTGAAATGACGCATTGCCAAGTGCATTGAGCACTCTGGAGCAGTCAATGTTCATCTTTAAAATTTTCAGGTTGCATAGTCTTCTGGACACGGATTTCAAGTGGTCGTGGACCGAAGAGTCGCACTGTTCCCCAATCAAACAGGCTCCGAAATCGGCCTTTTAGCACTCGAAGTGACTCACTGCACAGCTGGCTGGTTGCACGCAGTGACATCATTACCAGAATGAGGTACAATGCGTGTGCAAGTTCACTTGGGATTTACCGAACAAACGATATATCGCAGCGCCCTTGGACTAAAACCATTTTGACGCAGCGGACCCAACTCTACGGACCCCGAAGTTATGATTTTTCACTGGAATTTCCTGTGGGTACTGTGCAGTTGCACGCGTGTGCTCACCTCATTGACCTCATTGGCCTCGCTCGTTCCTCATTTCTTTTGTTCATTTGGCTTATGCGAAGACTAGCCAAGCTTGCTTGGTGATTTCAACGCGAACAAGCAGAATAATAATAATAATTATTATTATTATTATTATTTTTAAATAACTGTGCATAGCCAAGCTGTGTAGCTCTGCTCTGTGCTGGCTTTTAGTGATCTGCTTTCTGTTTGTTCCTCTCTAGACTTGCCCTCCTGCAGACAAGTTCTCTCATCTGCTTCACTTCCTGCGCCTGCATAAGGTATATACTTGCACAGCTACGCATGTGTGTGTGTGTGTTTGCATGTGCGTGTGTATGTGCGTGTGTATGTGCGTGTGTCTGTGTGCGTGTGTGTGTGTGTATGTGTGTGTGTGTGTGTGTGTGGGTATGCATATATGTATTCATGTACCGGTATGTGCCGACGTATGTACATATTCTGCACTCATCAAAGTCGCACAATAAACGTGGCAGTTGTGGAAGTCACGTTAAACCATGTCTACTGCAATCAATGCTTACGCACATATCGATGGTGCATGGTGCGATAGAAGGCTAGAAACACTAGTGTCACTAGTACCAGTACAATCGAGCATGACTTACTACTGAAGTGAATATACCAAAACCATATGGCTCAAACCTGAAAATAGGTTTGCAACTTATAATCGGGGAAATATGGTAGGCTAAACAGCTGAGAAAAAAATCAAAAAATTCAAAGCTGCTTGCTGCTGGTTCTGAAAGCCAATAACACCATTGGACGTGCCTTACTGCCTTGATCTTGTTTGGACAAACCAGCAGTGCATTTTTTTACTGTTTCCTGTATTTGTGTCTGTGCTCAGAGTGAAGGCAAGATACTTGTCTTCTTGAGTACGTGTGCTGCTGTTGATTACTTCACTCATCTGCTGACCAGGTATGTTTGATTATCCTTTTCGTGGCCGATCCTGGGATTGTACACTGAGGGTAGCTTTCACTGGCACCCCATTCAGTTATGAATCAGAATGTAATCTTGCTTGTTCCATGCTTGGCAATTGCGATATTGAGCTCGCCGCCAGTTTTCTTTTGTGTTTGTGCATGTGCCGAGTATAAATACTTACCTCTGTGTTTGCTGTTGCAGTCTAGTCAAGGATGTGGCCATTGAAGGCTTGCACGGCAAGAAGTCGTCTCGGCAACGTGTGTTTGATACGTTCAAGGACAGAGAAAAGTATGTGTCAGTGTGGAGTCGTGCACGCAGTTCACCCTTCTAAAAACTATGCATGTTGTCAAGCTATCCACTGGAGCTACATGTATTTGCAGTGTCTGATTGTAAGGGATGTCCTTTTTGTGCTTTGATATGCTGTAGTATTTATAGTGTGGCTACATTGCAATTGGAATTCAAATTGATTTTTGTCTCTCATTTTTACATTTCCCTTCTCCCATTCCCATCTTGTCATTCAATCTCTCACTCATTTACTGACTCATTCTCTCTTGCTCATTCTCTCTCTCTCTCTCTCTCTCTCTCCATTTTTCGTGTTCTGGTTTCGCTGGTGTCTGTCTGTTGGCTGCAGCGGTATTCTTGTCTGCACTGATGTACTGGCACGTGGTGTGGACATCCCCGTGGTACAGTGGGTCATCCAGTACGATCCACCCTCAGCAGCAAGGTACGATACTGAACCGGGCACGATAGACGACTTGGGCACGTGTGTGTGTGTGTGTGTGTGTGTGTGTGTGTGTGTGTGTGTGTGTGTGTGTGTGTGTGTGTGTGTGTGTGTGTGTGTGTGTGTGTGTGTGTGTGTGTGTGTGTGTGTGTGTGTGTGTGTGTGTGTGTGTGTGTGTGTGTGTGTGTGTGTGTGTGTGTGTGTGTGTGTGTGTGTGTGTGTGTGTGTGTGTGTGTGTGTGTGTGTGTGTGTGTGTGTGTGTGTGTGTGTGTGTGTGTGTGTGTGTGTGTGTGTGTGTGTGTGTGTGTGTGTGTGTGTGTGTGTGTGTGTGTGTGTGTGTGTGTGTGTGTGTGTGTGTGTGTGTGTGTGTGTGTGTGTGTGTGTGTGTGTGTGTGTGTGTGTGTGTGTGTGTGTGTGTGTGTGTGTGTGTGTGTGTGTGTGTGTGTGTGTGTGTGTGTGTGTGTGTGTGTGTGTGTGTGTGTGTGTGTGTGTGTGTGTGTGTGTGTGTGTGTGCAGGACAGTAAATAATTCCTCTTCTCGCGTAACTCCACACTCTGCTGTGGTGCGTGTGTATGTGTGTGCGTTGATGCTTGCATGCGTCTGTATGTTTACAGTGCATTTGTGCATCGCTGTGGTCGTACAGCACGGATCGGTCAAGAAGGTGAGTACCGGGTACATGTAATCATTGTCTTTGCACCATAATACTGGTACTTGCATGAGGTAGTCTGGCCGCCGCCTGAGATATTCTGGTATCTTCCTGAAAGGAACTAGCAGAGCATGTCTGCGTGTCGGAATTACCACTGGGGGCGCTTGGGCAGGTTTTGCATCTTGGGGAAATTTTTCTTTTTTACTTCCGGTTGTAGGTACATGTAACTTAGGCCTCGTTTACACGACAACGATTGAAAAACGTTTTTGTCAAAAACGTTTTCAAAAGAATACGCTTCCACAGATTTTGATAAGAGCGTTTACACGACAACGCTGAAAAACAATTCAAAAACGTTTCAAACGAAAAACGGCCTCCAAGTGTTTTTCAATCGTTTTCGTTCCGTTTCGTTCTCGTGTAAACGGCAAAAACGTTTTACTAGTACGAGCCTTGTACTCAAAACATGCCGCCGCCAGCCTGCGCCAGGCCAACTTTTTGCACGTGACCATTGCGCGCCGAAAAAAGTGTTGCAGTGTACACGATTATCGTTTTCGTGTAAACAGCAAAAACGTTTCGAAAACGATTGAAAAACGTTTTTCAATCGTTGTCGTGTAAATGAGGCCTTACTCTCGGCTTTGAAAATAGGGTTGTTGCACTCGGGTTTGTGAAGCTTCAGAAGTACGAAGTAAGTTTTCCCTGACAGGACCCCGGTCGCTGCACCTGATGACTAATGATCTCGGGAAAACTTTTACGTCAACGAAAATCCCGCCATGGGCCAAACTGAAGATGCACACAGTGGCACTCTTGTTTACATGTATGTACTCTTGGCTCAATCCTTCTTTTGTTCATGTTTTGTTTCGTGTCCAGGAAATGCCCTCTTGTTTCTTTTGCCTCTTACATTGAATTTCTGGGCATCAATCAGCAGGTCAGTGGGTTCGTACACTTGTTGACACTGGTATGGGCTTTCTAGTAGGGGTGAAACGGTTCCATGCTTTTCATGTTCGAGTACCCTAATGCCAGCATAGTTTCCCACGGGTCGGGTATCGGTTCCATGCACTCCATGCATTTGTGAAAATTATTTGTTAGACAACATTTCTGTGAGCAAGAACGAGACATCGGAGAGTCCATGTGCGAAGAAGATAATGACCAGGAGAACCCTTTGGAAGAGCGGTGATCGTAAGGTAAAGACATTTAAAATCTTGAGTTGACTTGACGTGTACATGTATTTGTACAAGAACGAGATTTTTCAAGTTTCGGTTCGAAATTTGACGGAACGGGTACCCGATTCTTTTCAGCTGGCGGTTCCAAAACCGGTTCCTTACCCGAACCGTTTCAATCCTACTTTCTAGAACTACTGAACTACAGTCCATTTCAAAACTATGGAGGCGTACCCAGGCAAAAACCGTTATGCCAGCATCTATACCACATAAAATCTGTGATCACTTTGTGCATACAGTCCATTCATCGGAAACTGGCCCGCTGGCTTTTGAAAGTCTGATTTGAGCCGAATTGAGGATCAAAAACCCACTTTAAATCTCAAAATCTGGGTTTTGGATCTGCTTCTCCATACATTTTGCCATGGTATACCTGTCCCAATTTTGTAAAACCTGGCCGAATTTCTATTTCCCTGTTCTTGGACTTTTCTGGCCTCAAATGTTGCAAGGAGTAATTGCACGGGTCACACAATGCAGGATGTACTCTTGGTTTCACGATATCTACAACTATGTGTGGGAGACACGAAAAAGTTAGGGTGCCAGTTTCCAATGAATGGACTGTAATTTTTTTCCAAATTGGGCGTCTGTTGAAATGTCGAAAGTTTGCTCCTTACTTAAGTTAGAACGGGGTTACTTTGTACACTGTGGGATCCCCTCACCAAGAACAGAAAAAGATTGAAACTTGACTCCAACGAAAGGCTTTGCTGACGTGAATTTGTGTTTCTTCAGCACCGTGGTTGTGAACCTGTGCTTTTCAGCACCTGTGCCTTACACTAGCCAAGTGTTCGTGTCTGGTGCAGACAGAGATAACGTTGATCATGCAGCAGTCCTGTGTCTACCTCCTCTCTCTGTCTCTCTCCCTCTGTCTCCCTCTCTCTGTCTCTCTCTCTCTCTCTCTCTCTCTCTCTCTCTCTCTCTCTCTCTCTCTCTCTCTCTCTCTCTCTCTCTCTCTCTCTCTCTTGCCTATGGATACCTTGTCTACACTTTTACAGATCACCCTCCAGAAAATGGAGTTAGACAGCGACATCTTTGCCGCAACGAACAAGATCCGTAAACTTGTGTGCCGTGATCGGTATGTCTTCATCTCGGCCCCTGTTTGTGTGTTTTCAACTCTGGAGCATGCAGTTGTTTTGTGGAACTTGCACAATTGGTGGTGTAGCTGGTACTTTGGCTGTATGGTTGACTACCTTCATTCCTTGATTCAGGTATAACTTCTGCCCGAAAATTTCCACTGCCTCCAGCCTAGGTCAACGTGATGGTGACCTAGGTAAGGAAATGCTGTGAAAACCGTATATTGACTGGGCAGTGAAGAAAGCAGTGATATAGTGCCTCGTAACTTCTGACTGCGCAGATGGAAAATACAGCCGGTTTGTCCATTTTTGTGCTGTGAGGGAGACATTCTACACCGATAATTCTTCATGTCTCGTCTGTCAGTGTAGTTATTATGTGCTGCTGTTTGGTTGTCAACTATCAATAGCCTATCGCAGCTGTGTATCACCATTTCTTTCCCTGCTCTTCTGTTTGCAGTCAGTTGATGGAGAAAGGCACGCGGGCGTTTGTAGCGTTCATTCAGTCCTACATGAAGCATGAGTGCAGTTTAATCTTCAAGCTCAAGGGTGAGGACGACTGCACATTTTGTTAGCATTGTTTGCCAGTGTACGCCCCTTGTATCTGACACGTGTAGTGCTGGTGTAAATGCATATGCATGTACTGGCTTAGAGGAGGCCTCCCTGTGGAGTTCGTCGTTGCCAGGAAAGTGCTGTGTCCACACTACATACTGTTTCCATCCTGTGGCTGTGTTGAGTTGCACAGCACCAATTCAACCCATTCACTTCACCCCTCACCGCTGACTTGTGCTGTGGACCTGAAGACAAGGCGCTGCCATGTTCCCTGGTAACGTGTGCAGTTACTTCAAAGTAGGTTTAGCCCAACTGCAGATTCATGTTCGTACTTGCAGTTGTGTAGCCCTGTAACAGAGTTTTATGTAATCGCTTGGTGCTCTTATGCTCAGATCTGGACATTGGCGCCCTGGCCACCAGCTTTGGTCTCTTGCGTTTGCCACGCATGCCAGAGCTACGCGGGAAGACCGTCACAGGGTTTGTGCAAGCCGATGTGGATATAGACTCCATCCGCTATGCGTAAGTCTACTTATTGTGCAATGAAAGGAATAGAAAGAAATGGAGTGTGTAAGACAGGGGAAAGAGAAAGGGATTAGTCTTGTTAGTGACAAGGTTGTTGCTGTAATTGCACTTTTGATGGTTGAGATCATCAATAGTCAACGTCGTTTCTCTTCATGAATTGACTTCTTACAGTGGTTGACAACAACATGGAGCTGCCCTTTCACAGAATTTCGATCTTTGTGACTTTTGGTGGTCTCCATCCCCTGTGTGTGAATGGCTGCAGGAATTCTGTCATGGAAGAAGCCAGGCAACGAAAACTGGAGCGTGCCAGAGAAGGTATGCTTGAATTGATCATTAGAGAGGTTTAGTCACTCGTGCCTGAAGGCAAACAAAACAAGGTCTACTCGTTTTAGTCACAATCTCGTCTTTTTGGACTTGAGAGGTTAAAAGTCTCTCGTTATGGTTCTTTAGTAAATCTTCACCACATGTTTTGGTAGGGCGTGTCCGGTATGGGGACATGATTTGGCTCTCATGCGGTCACACACGCGCACTCTTCAACAAACTGCGCAGACCCTGCTTCGTTGTAATGAAAAATTTTCACGAAACCCTGCCAAGGCTCATCCCTGGACCGGTTGGAAAACTCAGGTTTGCTTGCTTATCAACAAGTGACTTTAGTGCCAGCTCTGTACAACTGTTTTGCTTGTTCACTGCAAATTGCTGGTTGGTCACAAAGTTGGTATATTTGTTGTGTTGCTTTTCTTGAATTTTTGTAGCGGCAGCGGCGGCAGCACCTGGGGGGAAACGGAAACGATCGGTAAGGCGCCTTTCATTTGTGTTCCTGTGAGCATGCTTTCAACATGCCATGGTGTGTGCAGCTCTGGTCAATACAGCTTCATCTACTGATCGTTTTGCCTATTGCACTGCCTCTTTATGGTTCAAGATACCGCATATTCTGTCTTCTAAGTATTAGCACATGCCTCTCTTACAAGGGCATGCCGCATGTTGTAATTTCTTTGCTTTTCATTCAAAGTCACTTTGGTATGCAGTGCGCACTACGGAGGCTGGAGGTGCGGTGTATAGTATTGCTCGTATGTGTGGGGTTTGTGACAGTACATCCCTGTTACCAGTACTGCACTGAAACAGGTCTCCGTTAATCCAGCACCCTCGATTTCCGGTAGGATCTCGAACAAAACCGAACCATTGCCAGTATGACTTGTATACGTTTTACCATGTGACTGACGATGTCAAGCCGACATTTGCTGTCCAACTGTACAATGTGCATGTACTTTGGCACTACATGTACAATTGTCATGTACTTCATTCTTTTTTTATGCCCTGGCTATCCTATATACAGAGCTCTCAAGATGAAGCTTGGTCGAAGAAGAAAAAGAAGCTGGAGAAGAAGAGAGCGTCCGAAACTAGACAAGTTCGTCTTGGATTCCTCGACAAGGTATGTGCATGCATTGTCCTTACCTATCTGTGTGTATGAGTACATCAACAATGTTTGTTGTTGGCTTACTTTCCCAATAATGCTACTTGGTGCATTATTATGTCAGTTCAGATTTGGCCTGAATTGTCTTGAGCTTTGGTGACACATGTTTCACTGTTGATACTGCAGAAGGGCAAGGCACGCTGGAAAGACAGTGAGCTGGATGAGCTGCAAAGAGAAGCCTCCTTACTCAAGAAACTCAAGCGGGGAAAGGTGAGTCAGACACTACATGATGACTGCATCTATTGTAGGTTGCTAGCACATGTGTGTTGTTGCATCTAGTTAGCTCTGAGTCTCTGACTATCTTCATCATAATAACTAGTACCCAACTATTTGTGATTTTAGCTAGCTCTATCATACGACACATTCTTGGCCGATCCATGCCACTTCCACACCGCTGCGAGGACCCCAACTGAGATAACTACATGTATGGATATTGAGACCCAGCTGGGGTTTTTTCTCCTTCAGAACTCAACATTTGGAAGTTCCTCTTTTCTACTTCTACTTCGAAGTACTTGTGTAGACATACTGAAGTTTGGCCGTTGAAAGTCTAAAAAAGCTTGTCATCTTGACTGGCAAATCATGCCATTCACTTTGCGTTGTGTTTCATTGTTTGACTTTGTGTGCATTCAGATCACACAAGCCGAGTTTGATGAGCGGACAGCATGCGATGATGATCTCTAGAGTGCCGTGAGTTTGAAACACCGTCCTATCAGCACTACACTCGTACGAACTGACAATCTGGCCGGCAAATGCTGACTGTGCAGGATGTGTTCAGGCTGACGAAGCAAACATGTGACTCTTTCTATTTCCATGTTGAGGGAATTGTCATCGTCAGCTTGGAATTCCTTGCTGGTCCTGTTCACTTCTTGTACATGTACATACTCTCTGTATTATAGTTTAGCTATTGCACATAGGTGACGATTTGTACATATGACGTTGCAGATTCGTAGGCTTTCCTCTGTATTATAATGCAATGCGTGTACATGCAGTGCTAAATTATGTTCCTGCTTCCTGAAACACAGTGCGGGCTCGGCCTTTGTTCTGCACGTTCTCTGCTGAAAGTCAAACAGCATAATCCTTTCTTGTGAAATTCAGTGCTTTTGTCTGGTGTTGACATAATTATATCAGAATATTGAACAAAGTTGTTGACCGGTGTATGATCATCGAGGTTTGTTCGTGGCTGGTCAGTGGTTGCAAGTTCTGTACTTGTGTAGTGTCTGGCCTGGCAATGGCCACCATCAAAAAGGGGTTTTGTATATTTGTCACTGTGTTACGTGCAGTTGCACGTGTGAGTGTATAGCTCAAATCTGCAGACATAGACCTCTATCTTGGATGTAACAGAATATCTCTTTGCACTGGATGTGAAGTACTTTTCACCCTGCATATTCTTCTCCGGTTGTTTGGCCTCGGATCATACATAGTATATTATAGGGAAGTATTACAGTAGAATGTGTTTTTCCCCTTGTACTTTTTAGGTGTAGGTACCAGGAGCATAACCCTTGTATTCGGAGAGGTTGTGTACTCTTGATCAGGGAGTATTTTGCTACTCTCTGGCCCTGGCCCTGGGACCAGGGACTGGGAGGCTGCGCTGGGACCCTGACACTGGACAGTCGTACCAAGAGTACAGACAGTCATGTACATGACTGACTGTGCTCTTGGTCGTACACACAGCACATTATGCACTGTACAATAGTATCAAGAGTACATAACTACACAAGAGTGTGCAACTCCACGCATGGGATCTGGTTCATCGGAATTCCTAGTTCAACTGCATGGTGCGCGGCGTGCGCGATGTTTTGCAGTCTTCGGATCGCACTTTGGCCCACAAACTGGCGCCAGACGCGCAAGACGGCAGAGTGAGGGTGTGTAGTTATGTACTCTTGATAGTATCAATACAATCATGCATATTTCAAGAGTCGAGTCATGAATCTCATGACTGTGGACTACGTCATCGAAAACATCACCTTTATGTCATTCTTCTGGTTACCCTTGGCGAAAATGGCGTCGAAACTTTCAGCATTTCAAACGTTGAAATTTACCTGGCCTCCTTCATAGTTTCCGCAGAGATGAAGCTGCAGTAACTGTTGTTGTTTTAGTGGATTTTCTTCAGAGGCAGTAACAAATTTATTGTTAGGTCTTTCATAGGAGCGCGTGATGGCTGATAATGCTCAAGTGGCAGCAGCTGGCCCTGGTGATGCTGCACCAGCTGGCGGCGAGCAGCAACAACAGCAACAGCAACCTAGTATTTTGCGTACAATTCTCACTCAGCTGTTCATAATGTATGCGATTAACAGCTTTTTTCGGTCAGGGAAAACCTCCGGTCCTGCTGCAAGCGTAGGGCGCAATTTATTTCCTCCTAACCAGTCTATGGTACGTGATGCACTCATCTGTAAGGGATAAGTTATCACTACAGCTGTATTTGATTCTAAATGACTTGTGGAAAGTGAAGGAAAGTTTCATCCGTCAGACCTTGATTCAGGAAGTGTACTTGGTAAACTATTATTGCTCTATTAGCCCAAAAGGTCGACTGTTAGACCTATGTTTGGCCTAGCTTTCTGTAAACTGATCCCTCGGCTCCTGTTGCTATCAGACCACAGATAACAGGTACCAAAGTGACCACCGCAAAGCGAAATTTCAATCCGTATACCCAGATCTCATTATCAAACATACAGAGCCTGACCATGGCAGTAGTTCCACTGAAGTACAGCTGCGGAAAGTAAAATCTGGAACAACGCATGCCTTTAGAGCAGTGAGTGGATCTGGTTGACCTGCATGTGTTTGGGACAGTGCTGAGAACACCAAGACCGAGTGACCATCAGCACGGTGTACACTGGTTCTGATTTCACGTAACGTAACTGTAGATTTCATCGCACCGAACGATTCGAGGGGCGGAAGTGTGCAGCTCTGGAGTCGTCAGTCACATGCTCACCCCTTCCCATGCAGTTGCAATCCATTGCAGTATCAGCTAGCAGAGCACTACTTCTCCAGCTAGCTGACACGCTACACTGAAACTTGTATTAGCTAGCAGAGCACTACTTTTTTGACTAGCTAACACGCTGCACTGAAACTTGCTGCTTTTCAATGGGAGAAAGACAACACCAGCGTTGAGGCCATCATACCCACTACAGTTGATGCTACGATGCTCGGGGTAACATTGGTTGGAGCGTGGTCGGTTTGTAAGAAAGTCCCCATTCTATTTGGTTACAGGTACACACATGCGCAGTCAATATTTCTTTCGATTGGCGTGAGAGAGGGAGGTGTTGCTCTGAAAGACTGAAACTATTATTACTTTTCATTTCAAGACATTGATTTTTACGGAAAGCCCTTAAACTCTATGTGCATTGTATATCTGAGCTTTGACTCATATCAAGTGTGTTGGTTGTGTGTGATTTGTCGGTCCCTCGTTTAGGAACTTGCTGTATACCTGACAGAAAGTAGCAATTTTACTGAATTTAATTGCACCAGCTGCTTGCTATGGGAGGAAGCCGAGCTGGTGATGGGATCATGGACGGATGGTCCCAATAAAGATGGCAAATTTTCATTCTCAACGAATATTTCCATATCAGAGGTCAGTGAAGGTGTTACTATGGTATGATCGTGCAGCGAAATTCCTGTAGATCCTTCATGGAGGTATTTCTTCCAAGAGTCTTCATGGTCATTGATAGTGCACTTGTATGCTAATAATTATGAAGAATACTCCTTTGGACTGGATCTGTTATTGCCTTGACTTCCGTTGTAATCTGTTTCTTGTTCGTGTAGCCCATGCTATTCCTTCTCATTTGGTCTCTCCCTCTCTCTCTCTCTCTCTCTCTCTCTCTCTCTCTCTCTCTCTCTCTCTCTCTCTCTCTCTCTCTCTCTCTCTCTCTCTCTCTCTCTCTCTCTCTCTCTCTTTCTCTTTTGTGCAGGCTGTTCAAAACAATGGTTCATTATATTTGCATGCGTTTGTGACCAAGACGGGCCACTCACCTGACCCAAGTAGCACTACCTATAATCAACTGAGTACTGTCAACTCCTCAAGATGTAAGTCACATGACCGGGAGGAGCAACTTTCCGACATTCAGGACCCTTTCACAGTGACAGTACATATAGTATAAAGAAAAGTTATGCAGTTGCGCAGCCGAACACAACCACTACACTGTATTCAAGAATGGTTGGTTTTCGAAGATCTGTTTGACTGAACGTTGTCTGCATTCTAACCAGTTTTGTTTGTGTGCTCCATTCGCATTGCTTCATCTCTTTGTCACTCGCAGTGTTGACTAGATATAAGCCACAGCCGATAAAGAAGACGGCAAACTTGTTGACTGGTGAATCGGACCAGAACGTACCAGAAATTAAGGTGAGTTTCTTTCTTTCTGTTTCTTCTTGGGAAGTGCAGTTGTTGTGCTCGTTCAAAGGAAGGAAGAAGAAAGTCCACCTGCAATACGTATGCATATTGAACCAACATGTTCTCAGCAATGCACTGTTTTGTTGCTGTCTATTTATCGTCTAGGACCGTGGCTTCACCTTCTGGCCTGTGCTACCCAATACCTGTTCCAAGAGTTTATTTGTATACTGTACTGTAAGGGGCCATCCGTAAATATAGATATTTAGTTAGAAACGAAAACTAGTCGTTTAGGGGGGAGGGGGTTGAGCGCCTGTTCGTTTCTCCAAAAATATCAATGTCCATTTTGCATATGTGAGCATGTCCAGAAAAAGACCAAAAATATTGATACTATGTACCATTTGTATGTGTTCGTTTCTCAGGGAGGGGGAGGGGGTTGAAGAGAAACGACTAGTTTTCCTTTCTAAATATATATCGGTATTTACGGAAGGCCCCTAAGTTACAAGCAATGTTGTTCACTTCATGTGTTGGATCTATGCAGGATGACACGCCTCGTAAGATCATCAGCTTCTGGCATCCTAATTTGACACTCAATGTCCTGGCAGATCATACCAACTGGCAGCGAGATGCTGTCCCACCTCCTATGGACAAATGTGAGTGTCACACCTCAACTCTCCCTCCACATTTGGATCATATTGCTAGTCCACGGCATTGCAAACAGTTTGGTATAAAGTACTCTGGATATGAGTCATACGACATCCTATGGGATACAGGTGCTATCCTTGAGAACCCTGCGTTATGCTGCACCTGTCATCTGACCTAGGTCTACAGTACCTTTCAGCTTTAAGGCACAGACTTTACGACCCTTGGGTGCCTTTTACTGACATGTCACTGTACTACTCTTGACTGACTTGCCATGTCATTTGTATGTTGAAGAGGTCATTTGTGTGTATGTCTTCTAAAGCACTGGTTGTTCTGTTTATTACTTGTCCACAGTCATCGAATTTGACAACATGACAGGCGATTACTTTCCTGTTCTGTATATGAATGATTACTGGAACATGGCCAAGGATCACTATCCCATCAATGAAACTACTCCGTAAGTTCTTTCTCTCTCTCTCTCATCGTCTCTCTCCCCTCCCCCCCCCCCCCCTCTCTCTCTCTCTCTCTCTCTCTCTCTCTCTGTGTGTCTCTATCTATCTGGGTGTGTGTGTGTCTCTCTCTCTCCGTCTCTCTGTCTGTCTGTCTGTCTCTCTCTGTCTGTCTGTCTCTCTCTGTCTCTCTGTCTCTCTCTCTCTCTCTCTCTCTCTCTCTCTCTCTCTCTCTCTCTCTCTCTCTCTCTCTCTCTCTCTCTCTCTCTCTCTCTCTCTCTCTCTCTCTCTCTCTCGTCATTGTGTATTCTGTTGTGGTTGTAGCAGCCACCTGGTCTGTATGCCCTCTATTCTTTGTACCAAAAGTGTTAAATGTATGTCAATAGTCACCAGGAACCACCAGCATTCAAAAGCCAGCCAGTCCGGTCGCTCCAGCTAGGTTTCATCTTTACATGTATCTCCATTGCCTCGTCGTGGTTCTGTGTTCTTTTTGCATTGTATTGCACGACTGGATGTTCTGGGCAGCCTTCACTCTACTGCTGTCACATTGACTATCCCTTTCAGAGCCATCACTTGCAGTCTTAGTACTCTGGATGTCTTCCCTTGACCAAACATAGCCACTGTGTAAGCAACAGGTATCATGTACATGTTTTCATCATATTTATTCACAGGAGGCTGGTTTCACATGTATCTGTTCTGTCATTCTTTGCTGTTTCTGATTTGCGGAGATAGAGTTCTTCCCCTGAACCTGGAGTACAGTCCATTGACTATCTTCTACTGGCAAATGTACCTCTCTCAGTCCATGAAGCCGCAGTGGATGCAGTGGATGGGTGAGCAACAGGCTACTGATGAAGAGCAGGACTCGTTCAAGGAGACGCTAGTTGAGACCAATCCCTACCTGCTGGGAATGACCATAGTGGTCAGTCTACTGCACACGGTCTTTGAGTTCCTGGCGTTCAAGAATGGTGAGTGTGCTGGGTCACGTTTCTCTACCTTGTTTGGTGTCTTTTGGGCATTGTGCCACTGTGAATGGAAGCCTTTGAGAGGGCTGTGTGTGCTCTTAATCGTCCTCTACGGGTTGGAATGGGTATTTGAAGAATAAGAGGTTTGAACTTTTTCTCCTCACTTGTTGCACGTTGTACAGTAGATTTGGGATGCTTTCGAGAGACGGGTTGTTCTGGTGGTACTTTCATGGTGATTGTTTTTGCTTCTGATGCTGCAGATATTCAGTTCTGGCGCAATCGCAAGTCGCTGGAAGGTCTCTCAGTGCGCACCATCTTCATGAGTGTGGTGCAGAGTGTTATTGTTCTGCTGTACGTCATTGATAACGACACCAACACCATGGTCATTATCAGTGTGGCCGTGGGCCTGGTCATTGAGATGTGGAAACTACCCAAGGTTTTGAACATTGGGGTAAGCTGCTGCCGCCGCTACTGCTGTTGCTGCTACTGCGTGGTCATTGGAAGAGTATGTGCAGTCCTGGCCAGAGAAACTCGACCTCATCCTGGCTAGAACTGTACAATCATGTACATGATTGTGCATGTGTGTTGAGTGATTTTCATCAGTAAAGGTTTGGAGATATTGAGATGTGATTGTTAGCATATTTCTACAAGTAATTTGCCTTTGTAAACGTCTCCAGTGTGACCTGTTGAAAGCATGTTCATGCGTATAGTGTGCAGTGCCCTTCTTAAGGCTGGCCCTCGATGCTAACCTTGTGGTGATGTTTGCAATCTTCTCTGGACTGTTTCCAGATTTCTCCAGATCGGAAGCTGCTTGGTGTGCTGCCTTTGCCAACGTTTGCATACAAATCAACCTATATTGAGTCTCCAACTAAGAAATACGATGAGGTAAGCTGATGTTATCATTTTCTTTCCGATTTCAAAGTAGAGATAACTATAGAAGCTTAGGCCGCAACCACACTACGTAAAAATCACAGTACAAATTTTCATGCATATCTCAGTACAAGTCGGTACGCAACCACACTACACTTTTCGGTCTGCATAGATGACGTTTTCGCGCGACCAGCACGTGACGTTGTCGTACCAAAGCGTGTGTCATGCGCTGGAAAAGACCGGGAAATTCAAAAACAATGCTGATGCTGATGCTATGTACGACGACCAGGTACAAAAACAAAGTTGTACACAGGAGATGGAGCGCGAAAATGACGAAAACGACAAACGTGGCTTTCTACAGGGGTGCGCCAGTTGCTGAAAACCTACAAAGCGCATTTTGCATTTCGCACGCGTCGGCATGACGATTTCTACTGTAATGCCGTTTGTACGTGATTTTGTACCTAGTGTGGTTGCAGCCTTAGCAGCACTGGGTGTTGTATTTACGGGGTTTTTTCTCCTCCTTTCATCGCTACTTTTTCCGTGTCACCGTCAGCCAAATGATTTTCCATTTCGCTTAGTGCGCTTTTGCTTATGCTGGGTGGTAGTGAAGGAAGTCAAAAGCGGACAGTGCTAACACCGAAGGAAGCAGCAAGATAGGTTCTGGATATTGAATGGGATTGATGATATTGCATGGTGGAGAGATTGACTCTGTAAGTTAATATGGTGATATGAATCAGATGCATTGCTATTGTTGTAATCAGACTCCACGTTCTGTTGCTGTTTTGTGGCCACTGAACTACTGAAGCTTGTGCACCTTTTCCTGCGTGTCGATGTGTGCTGCAGATGGCCTTCAAGTACCTGTCCTGGCTGGCATTCCCACTGCTAGTCGGTTATGGAGTGTACTCGCTGCTCTACCAGGAGCACAAGGGATGGTACTCGTTTGTACTCGGCATGTGCTATGGATTCCTGCTGACATTCGGTTAGTGCTGGCATGCCCTGGCAAACAACAACACGATTACACGTTTCTGCTTTCTGCGTTTGCGCAGTCAGAACCATCTTCTCTCTTTCTGATACTAGTAGTCATCATGATCTAGCAGCGAGATTGTTCAATCACGTGGGTAGCAGAGCCACATTGGGCGTTTGCAGGTGTTTGAAAATCCTATCGTTCCGGCTTGCCTCCATAAAGTAACGCTTGTCATGATTTCTCTACGATCACCATTGGCAACGAGTCAAGTTTTTAGGTCTCGGAGAATGCCTATGACAGTTAGCTGAGTGCTAAACAGAGAATGTTTTCTCCTGTGCTGCTTCACCTTGCAATTTACCTTTCTTTTCAGGTTTCATCATGATGACACCGCAGCTCTTCATCAACTACAAGTTGAAGTCAGTCGCTCATCTTCCGTGGAGAATGATGACGTACAAGGCATTAAACACATTCATCGACGACATCTTTGCGTTTGTCATCAAGATGCCAATGCTGTATCGCATCGGCTGCTTGAGAGATGGTAGGCACCTGCTGGACATTTTCAATTGTACTGCATGTGTGTTTGTCGTTTTAAAGTGGCTTGCGTGTAACATGCCTCTGTTTTTGAGTTTTCACTTTCCCTTATTGCTATGCTTTGGTCTCCCACTCACTGAAGTATTGAATTGGTTTTCTTCTTTGAATCCTATGTGCAGATGTAATCTTCTTCATCTTCCTGTATCAGCGTTATATCTACCGTGTGGATCACACTCGTGTCAATGAGTTTGGCGTGTCCGGCGAAGACCTTGGTGCACCAGGAGAGGGGGTCAGTGCTACTGCTGCTGTTGCTGATGCTGCAGAGGTTGCTGATGGCCAGGAGGCTGAGAGTGCTCCGGAAGCGTTGCCTGAAGATGACGAGGCAGACAGAACAGAGGAAGACGGTGGGGAAAGTAGCAGTGAGCCTGCTGCAACAGCTGAAGATGACAGCGTCGATGATGGCACTGAGCTGCGGAGAAGACAGGCCACGTCAACGTAGTCACTGTGTATGTGTGTGTGTGTGGTGTTTGGTAATACTGTTTGGTGATGCCGGCGGTGTTACATGTTCTTCCTGGGACGGATGTGGAAAGAGGAGATGCACCAGCCAAGCCGGTACACTGTCAGTCCGCTCCGCTGCGACAATGTTTGTCTCCGGAGTTCAATGCGCTGACAGCTGCTACCCCGGGGTGGTCCTGCTTACATCCTGCTGCCTCAGCTTGTCCTTGCGGCTTACTGGCCTATCAAGGCTTATGCACTGTGCTTCCGTGTGATTTTAGTGCAGCCTGCCTTTGATACACATTTCTTCAGCACGTCATAACCATGACACATGACCATGAAATTTAAATATAAGTTATGCAATTCCATTTCTTCTACTCCGAGGAGACACGGACTTGCTTGTGTAAGTGTTTCAAAAGCGTTCCATCATCATGTCATTATTTACACAGCAGAGCTGACCAGCTTTCCATCTCTCTTTTTTTAAACTCATTGTGTAACGAATCTTTGTGAAAAATGCCGGATTGGCTACTTCAATTCCAATCAAGCCATGCAAGATAGGAGCATTGTGGTGACCTTGTCTTTGATTGTTTGTTTTTTTGTTTTTTTGTAACGTCCAGTTGGTTGTTCATTTTCCTGGTTTATGTACTGTCGTATGTTGTAACCCGAACTAACTTGTATGGATATACCCTACACTGGCTACAGTACAAACTGAGCAGTGACCCTGGCTTGCAGCTACCTGTGTGCTTGTCATAATTTTGGGGACCCAAGCTGTACAGGTGTAACCACGCGAATTTCCGGACGCGGCTGGAAAGGGACTGTACTGGGTTTCTTCTGAAACTGACAATGCAGTGCCATCCATGATCGCTGATTACATCTCATTTCATGCCGCATTAGAGTTTTGATATCTCAGTCACTGATAGCGAGTCGAACTCACCCTCAGTGTCGGAACAGCTGCACAGACGGTGAAGACAAGTCTCGCTCTGGTAATGCCTTTTTCCTGTGTAGGACCATCGGTATCTCAACGCCATACAGTAATCAGGTGGTGATACTGGACTGTGGATAGTTTTTTTTTAAGTACTGTGCCCTTCTTTGAAGTTCTTTCCCTACATCATGTTATTATCTGGTGAATAGCCAGCTTCCAAGACAAAGCGTCCAAGGCCTTTGTTGTCATCGTAACCATGGCGCTTGGCGTAGCCAAAGACAACCCTTATTAGTTTTTTGGCGTTTGGGGTCCAGGTGTTTTTGGATGTGCGTTGTATTCCTTTGCGGTATGCAGCCAGAAGCCCCTTCACGCGAGCAAGGATTTCGGAATGCATGCGTCGGAGCAGCATTCACTACATATAGTCTATGACTCTATGGTGAGTATGGAACTACGAGGTCTGAATTTCCATGTGCACGTGAGTCTGACAATGCCCATAGCATCATCCCGCCATGGCTTAGCCGCTAGAACAAGGTGCTACATGTCTCAGAAACCTCCAACTAGAGTAACTAACTTCGCGGCCCTCGCAGGCTTCAGGTCTGAAAGTGAAATGTCTGCCAGAGATACCTGACCACGGACCATGCTTGTGTAATAGCATGCGTCGAACTCACACATGAGACCAGAGACCTAGACACTAGACAGAGTGTCAGGACCACACGGCTGTTGGTTGCTGCGAGGTGTAGTGTCGTCTCCCGTCTGTTGACCTCCCAGTACTGCAGTGTGCGTATTGCGTAAATCTACTCATCTTCGACTTCGGACATTTCAAACGGGCAGAGAAGAAGACGGAGATCCTTTCTCTATGCTGTGAGCACACACGTAGATTTACTGCCGTACTGGGGACTTTGGCGAGTTGACATAGAATGTCCTTCGAGAGCGGAGAGGGGAGAAAGAGGACGTAGTAACGGTTGGTAAGCAGATAGTTACCGAACACCGTCCACCATTCAGTATTGTGCGGAGAAAAGTCGGGAAAAGAGAGGTGGAGTACACCGATATCTGGTCGACGGCATGCCAGTTGGGTCTGGTTAGTTTTCAGTCCTGCCTGCGGGTAAACCAGTCGGTGACGACATAGTCATTGCGAGCATGCCGGAGAAGCAATGAAGAGTCAAAGTGGAGGTAGGTCACCGATGAAACGCTGTGCTATGCGGTTGTTATGTCCCCACCTGAATGCTGCATGGCCGCTGCAGTTATGATAGATAACTGACTGACTGAGGGTTAGCAAGCGACCTGGGCAACTAATTACTTACTTGCTAGCACTGGGCATTGATCGACATACAAGACGAACATGAATTTACACCTTGCGAAGTCTCAAGATGAAGCAGCTTTACTGGCGATTGGAAGTAGAACTCCACATTCCAGACGGAGAGAAACAGGGAACCATTGTGGCATTGGCAATACAAACCTGCATAACCATAGTCCGACGTCGGACTGTTTCAGTGGATGGATTTGAATGGTCATTATAACTTCATGCCTCGGAATCCCCAGTGGCGGCTAGTGTAGACATTCATCAACCCTTTCTGAAGTAGATTTAGTACACGATCATGCAGCCTTCCTCAGGCAAAGCGCTGATGTCAAGCGCATTTTGTCGTCTCTGAACTGGGTTTGGAGCTTGGACCCTTAATGGCCTTATATTGATGAGCATGCATCCACAGTACTGGAAGACACCAACCACAGTTTAATAGTTGCCACAGTGGCTAGCAAACTCTGTTGTGTAACGTTATCAATGATAAGAATCACCGTTCTATAATCTCTACAGATTCTGTTGATGGAGGGCGGCTGGCAGAGGATGCTGTCGATGCTGTGTTCACCGACCCAATGGATGGCTGGGAGAGGGCAGTGACATCAAATGGCATACCCTACTTCATCAGGTAACGTGTAGATCGACTAGCATGCAATCACAACAGAACAGTATGCTCAGCACATACCGGTATCATCGTGGTACACGGAAGGTGCCATGCACTGTATACGAGTATTACTAACGTTGCAACGAAATTGTATCTGAGCTGTATTAGGTGCCCTTCCAACTTGAGGCACCGATTCCACTGAATCCTTTCATGCCAATCATGCAGTGCAATTCTTTGGCATAGTGGGTTAATGAGGTTAATGTCAGCTAGAAGCTATCTTGCACATGCACAGGGTACAACCGGCCTGGGAGCCAATACTACGGTCTCAACAGCGAATAGAACTCAGTTCTCATTGAAGCTGTGTTGATTGACCTGATGTGATAATGAGACTATACAATGTAGCTGCACAAGCTTCTGCATTGTGCGGCTTCTTCGCCTTGTTCCATTAGGACTTGTTTCTTACTACCATCCATGATTACTTGGCTACTGCAAATCCCTTGTGTGTTTCCTATGTTGTTGCTTGCGCACTCAGCCACGGAGCAGAGACTACAACATGGGATCACCCATACATGACGAAGACTCTCCGTGCCCTCGGTAAGTACATCCCTGTGTGCAGCTCTACTGGGTGCTAGGCACACAGTGTGATGCAGTACTGTGAACATGTAGTGATGAGGCTGTGTGTCTGCAGAGGCTGTACTCGGATGTGTTTTATACATCATGACGTCATGGTCTCACAGGGAGTGCATATGCTTGCATTTGCCATGTTGTGCTGTTTGTCATCAACTGTGTGTATTCTCGTATACAGTCAACTTTGCTTATAACGACACTCGACGGGGCATCAGAAAAGTGTCCTTATTCGCGAAGTGTCCCTGTACCCGAAGTCTCATTATAATATGATTGTATTGCAGTTAGATGGGACCTTTGCTCTGGGCATGGAAACTCTGTCGTTAGTCGCGAATTGTCGTTATATCCACGGTCGACGGTTATTAGCGAAGTTGACTGTGCGTGCTATGTGTGCTATGTGTACAGAGGGTCTGAATGCTATCAAGTACGCAGTGTATCGGATGGCAATGAAGTTGAGATCTGTACAGAAGACGGCCGGCTGTAAGTAACTTAGCACTGCCCACAGTTACCTGGTCATTGTATTGTTGCCGGCTTGTATCCGTATCATGTGGAACTCGACTCATCATGTAACTTAGGATGCAACCTGCAGTAGACAATATTGCTGTAAGGGTCAGAGCTAATGTGCATTGGTCAATGGCCCGGCAAACTTGGACCAATTAACACGGAGTCAACACGTTGCCACAACAATGCCATGACTGTACACGAGGGCAGGGGTGTTGCACAAATGGACCAAGGTGAGCAATTCACATGACCAGCAAAATTTTATAAGTTATGTCATGACTGTATGCCATGCCTATACAATACGGTCATGTACTTGATGATAGGATGTTGGCAGTTTGTGCTCATTGACTGTTCTGTCACCTCGCCCCTTCTTTTACAGTGGATCACGTGACGTTGGCCTGTGTTGAAGAGGCGCTGCACAACAGTGGCGTCAGGCCTGGCAAAGTGTCGTGGAACTCCACCATTGCGGTGTCAGATGCGGAGACCGTGATCGGTAACATTTTCAAGATGGTGAAGAGCAAGTCGGCGCAGCAGGTTATGGACATCGCACAGTGCACAGACCTGGCGCTAAACTGGGTTCTAAACACTTATGACAGGTAACATGCCATGTGAAAGCTCCGACTGGTATCAATGATTATGCTGGAAATTGGTACATAAGTTGATTCACTGCCATGGGTAATTTTGTTAAATGGGAAGTTTTGCATTCCTCCTGGAGTTGCTAGTTCATCTTGAGTCACTGGCATATTTTCACGGATCGCTTTTATTGTACTACTGTGAGCAGTCCGCCACCATGTCATGTGACATCTGTATTGTTCTGTATGTGCACGTGTGTATGATTGCTTGTACAGCGGTCGGACGGGTCTGCTACATACCCTGTCTCTTGTCACTGGCATCATACTGCTGTGCAAAGGCAAGCTGGCAGATAAGTACCAAGGTAAGGAGATGCATGACTTCCAGCATTCCAGCTCTGTATTTGCAACACTGCTAATTTGGGAAAGAGCAAATGAAAGATTTTGATTGCCTTGGGTTTGGGACTTTTGTCTCTTATTCGGTGACTATGCTGGTCTTATGCCATTGCCAGTTCGAACATGTGTGGTTGTCGCGCATGGTTGCAGGCAGGTGTATGTTTGCATGCACAAGAAATACAGAGAGAGAGAGAGAGAGAGAGAGAGAGAGAGAGAGAGAGAGAGAGAGAGAGAGAGAGAGACGAAGAAAGAGATAGTGTCCCCAGCGAAGTTCATGTTCCAACACTAATTCTTTATCATGATTGTCCTCCATGAAACTGACACAGCGCGACTTGTGTGCATAACTGTCGTCTTGCATTGTAGCTCTCATAGCACATATTGGCGGTGGGAAAGATAGCCTGACTCGTGCAGACTGTGAGAAGTTTCTTCAGGACTGCCTGCAGGTAAGCACGGAGTATTAGATGACTATACATGCAGCATGCGATGTCATGTATTCATGGACGGTTTGGATACATGGCAAGTACATATGGGTCACGGGTTCACTAAGCTGCAGAGCTTGCTTTCTCAATGGACTCAGCGGTCGACTATGGTAAACTAAAACATGTCCAATTTTCCCAGTGAGGCATCATCTTCAACAGTCTTTTCTTGTGCATTTCATCCAGTAGATCACACAAGACAAATCAGAGGCTTCATGTAGTTTTTGCCTTGAATTGCTACACGCACCACACCATATTCATTGTCGTTACACCCATCTACACCCGGATGACTCAGGGGCGTCACACACGGTACGACCACTACGACCATGGTCGTACCACTTTTCGTCCAGGATGGTCCACCCAATTCATCCGAAAAAGCAATAAAAAAATTCAAGGATCTTCGGACTTGTACAAAACATCGCAACTGTTACTTTCATTGCAAGGAGCATACAGACTTGATGCCTAGCACTAGCAGCTACCAGGGCTACGCCCAAGACTCCAGGCGGCTATCCATTACGATAGGCGGTTGGAGTCACGGTTAGAGATAACCAGACGATGGATTCCTCACGGACGCATTCACTGCAAACTTGACGGAAACAGAGCTGAGCTGGCGGCGATCACTGGGTCCAGAACTAAAATTTTCCAAGATCTACCATGTTACAATGGCGATCAGCACGTCAAGAGACACTACATGTATGTCACTTGTCAGCTACAACATAATAATTATGTTCTTACTCGAACATGCCTCCGGATAGCACACGACTCGTTGTTTTAGAAGACTGTATTATAATGTTTTACTCTGACTCTGATCGAAATCATCTTGCAGTACAAAGGCAAGTTCTGCCTCTCTCGAAGCAGAAGCGGAGATTCAAAAACATTCAAATCAAAAGATCGCGCGAAAGCAGTGTACGCGACTACGCGCATCAGACGTGAATACAACATGAGAAGTGAAAGCAGTGTACGCGACTACGCGCATCAGACGTGAATACAACATGAAGAATGAAAGCAGTGTACGCGACTACGCGCATCAGACGTCAGCTGACGTGAATACAACATGAGGAACGAATGCGTAGTAGTATGATAATGCACAACAGTACAACAAGCAGTACTGATAGACACATAAAACGGAGTGGCTCTGTACCATTATCAGTGGGCTGGATATAGACTGTACATATCCCCCTTCCTGCTCGAATGGCATGGTGGAAGGAGAATGATCAATGAGAGCAGAACTAAGATTAGAGAGATCATTGATGTAAACAGGAGAAAGAGAGAGAGAGAGAGAGAGAGAGAGAGAGAGAGAGAGAGAGAGTTTACTTGGCAGGCACCTCCGGCTCTACCTCAAGTGGAACCAGCAAGTTGGTCGGACGCCGATACGTTTTGCCTTTGACGAGGATGTCCACCACACGCACGAGACCGTCTGCTCCGGGGAAAACGTCCACCACTTTGCCGAGAGGCCACATTCCACGGGGCGTGTCCTGTGCCATGTACAATACCATGTCGCCAACCGTTATGTTGCGACTGCGCGTTCTCCAACGTTGTCGGATATTAAGGGTGGGCACAAATTCCTTCAGCCAGCGTTGCCAGATGTGGTCCACAGCAACCTGCACAGCTTTCCACCGTCTCTGCGGGTGTGCTGGTGTCATAGAAGCTTGTGCCGCTTCTATGGCCGTTTCCACCTGAATGTGGCCAATGAGGAACTGCTGAGGTGTCAACGGGGCGAGATCATCAGCATCTGATCCAACTGTAGTCAGTGGCCGGCTGTTTAACAGGGCCTCTGCCTGAACAAAGGCAGTTTGCAGTTCTTCATCAGTGAAGTTAGCAGAATGCAGTATAGCAAACACTGCTCGCTTGGCTGACCGGACAAGCGCTTCGAAGAAGCCGCCATGGTGTGGTGCCCGGGGCGGGTTGAACGTCCACGACGTGTGCTGTGTCGCTGTACGGGTGACCACTTGACCTCGGTCAATAGCTTGAAGGGCATCACGCAGCTCACGTTCTGCACCCACAAAATTTCTGCCGTTGTCTGACACTACCAGACGTGGTGCTCCGCGGCGCTTACAAAATCGGTCAAAACACATCAGGAAGCCTTCAGTGGAGAGGTCATAGGCCATCTCTAAATGGCATGCTCGTGTCTCCTGACATGTGAAGAGGCAGATATAGCGCTTCAATTGTGAGCGTCCACGACCTTGACGGGTTAGGAATGGGCCTGCGAAGTCCACTCCAACATGCTGGAAGGCCTGCTTCGTCATAGCAACTCGAGCGGCAGGAAGTTGGCCCATGAGCTGGTCTGCAGGCTTCCTCCACTGCCGAATGCAGCCATTACATCGTAGGCGATGCGATTTGATCGCTTGTTTGCCTTTGATCAGCCAATACGAAGTTGTCAGGTTGGCCCACAGATGATTCGTGCCGACGGCATGGTGGGTTTTGCGATCCTCATTGGCAATGATGAGGTCAGATACTGGATGCCGATACGGCAGTATCAGTGGCTGCCTCGTACCTTCCGACATTGCTGATGCCTGCTCCAGCCTGCCTCCAACGCGTAGTACAAATGGCCGTTCAGCGGTGTCTAGGACTGGATTGAGCCGGAGCAAAGGGTCTGAGGGCTTAACACTTTTCTCCCGCTGTAAGGTCGAAATAGTGGCCGAGTAACACTCCTGCTGGGCAACGCTGATCCAGTGCCGTTCTGCTCGCTGTATTTCAGTTGCCGACAGTTCGGGAACTGCTACATTCTCTGCCGACGACACAGCTACACGAGAGACCGCATCACTGCCCTCAGGTTCTTCCCCCTTCTTGGCACCTCGGCAGTTTGAGGAGAACCGGATTATCCAAGCCGTGACACGCTTCAGTCGGTTCCAGGATGAAAAGTTCTCGGGACGCAGTCTAGATGCCGTGGCTTCGGCGACAAACGTCAACGCTTGGTGTCGCTTAGTTTCTCCTAGAAGCTTGCTTGGGACGGTGATATCGCGTTGCGGCCACTCGGTCGATGGCTTGGACAGAAACTCTGGTCCTGTCCACCATGTGCTGCTCGTTGCTAGCGAGGTGGCTGGCATTCCTCGTGTGGGTAGGTCTGCCGGGTTGATCTTACCGGGCACATGTTGCCATTGCAGGGGTGATGTGGCACGTTGAATCTCCGAGATTTTTACACCGATATCTGTGCTGAATCGTCGGCTGTGGGATCTCAGCCAGTACAACACATTGAGGCTGTCCGTCCAGAAACGATGCTCCGTCAATGGTATCTTCAACGCTGCTTCCAGCTCTTTACTTAGCTGTACTCCAAGGACTGCTCCTTTCAGCTCGAGCTTCGGGATACTTAGCTTCTTGATAGGAGTTGGCCGTGACTTAGCGAATGCCAGTGTCACCTTCACGCGTCCGTCTGGATATTCAGTACGGACGTAGCAGGCTGCTGCTGTAGCTGCATCCGATGCATCGACGAACGTGTGAACTTCCGTCTTCACGCAGGTTGGATCCGCATCGGTGTACTTGAAACATCGGTCAGCGTGGATCTGTGCCAGGTCGGGTAACTCTGATAGCCAGCGCTTCCAACGAGCCGTGTCGTCGTCATTCAGCGGCTCGTCCCAACCATATCCAGCGACACATGCCTCCTGAAACAGTACTCGTGCACGCATCGTGAACGGTGTGAGCTGACCTCTTGGATCGAAGATCATTGCCATCTGTCGTAGAACGTATCGCTTGGTTAATTGCTGGGACGCCTCTAGTGCCTTATATCGGAAGGTAAATACGTCCTTGTCAGCAAGCCACATGACGCCCAGGGTCTTAGACGACGGTAGAGTGCAGTGCTGGTTACTGTTGACATCCAGGGACACCTGCGGGGCTCTGTCGGCTTCTGGCACGGACTCAATCACCTCGGTAGAGTTGCTTAGCCACTTGCGAAGCTTGAAACCACCAGACTGTAGTAGCTGTGTCAGTTGTTGCTGGGCATCTATTGCCACAGAAGCTGACTGGAAGGAGTCCAGAAGATCGTCAACATAGAAGCTCTCCTCGACCACTTGGACAAGGTCGTTGCTGCGCATCGAGTCGGTCGCGAAATCTTGTGCTGTTTGCAGTAGAGCCTTGCCGGCGAGATAGGGCGATGCTCTTAGGCCGAAGACCAACCGGTTAAACTCATACACTTGCATATCATCGTCTGGGCTGGCACGCCACAGAAACCGAGTGAATCGCCGATCTTCTTCTTTGAGCCCTACTTGCATAAACATCTCACTGATGTCGGCAACGAGAGCTACTGGTTCAGCAGAGAACCGCAACAGGATGCGAACGATGTCGTTCTGTAGGCGTGGTCCCGTGTGCATTTCTGCGTTGATGCTGCGACCTTTCCAGACGGCAGCGGCGTCAAACACAACACGAACCTTGCTGGTGCTCTTGTCCTCCCGGACGATTGGGAAGTGTGGCAGGTACCACTGGTGCTGGCAGTCTGCTGCGGCGATGGCTTCAGGCACAATCCGGATGTACCCTTTCTCCAGATGTGCTGCAAGGACGCGGTGATATTCTGCCTGGATCGCTGGCTTGGCTGAAAGGGTCTTTTCTAGACCTCTCAAGCGCTGTTCAGCTTGAGCGCGGTTTGATATGATGTTCGGACCAGTTGGGCGGATCCAGGGAAGACCGATTTCGTACCGCTGCCCATCATGGCGCATGGTAGCCGTGGCCAGTTCCTCCGCTTCACGTTCTGCTGGTGTGCGGTATCGCTGGTCAGCGTTCACAACACCAATGGACTCAGTGTCCCATAGGTTGAGGACGAGCTCATCCAGACGCGGTTCTGTGCCAGAGGAGGTCATCTCTGATCGTACAGCGGCAGTGGCACAGTTCGTGATGATAGGCTGGGACCTCTCGGTGCTTGTACCTGTGGGGCCATAGCAAACCCAACCGAGCGGGGTCCGACGGGCAATCGGCGCATCATCGGGGCCTCGTCGCTCTTCCAGCGCTGTGTGGAGTGGCGCAGCATCCACGCCAATCAGCAGACCAATGTCGCCGGTGTCCATAGTTGGGAATGGTATGTCGTGCAGATGCGTCCAGGCATCTTGGTGTTGACTCCAGTCGACGGCCACTGTGTCGGCTGTGACACATGGCAGAACCCAAGCGCTGATCTGGTGGGTCAAGCTGCTGTCTGTACTTTGAATGGTCACCGGTGCGCGTCGGCGCATGGCCTCCATCTGGCTGCCACCAAGTGTGGTCACTTGGAGCGGTTCCGGATCTCCAGTCAAGCCGATAGCTTCAGCCACTGCGGCTTTGATATATGTGCTGGTGGATGCAGGATCAAGTAGTGCTCTGCATACGGTTTCTTGACTCCCGTTGCGAACTGTGACCGGGACTGTCATGAATGATATGGCAGGGAGAGACGTTCGTCGTGGTTGCGAGCGGCACACATGCAGAACTTGCTCCTTGACAGGTACCTTGCCCTGACTGTTACTGCTATTAGACTGCTTCTGCTGAAGCTTGTTGCTGCTGAACTTGTCGAAATGCAGCAGTGCATGGTGCTTGCCGTTGCACTTTGCGCAGGTGGACCCGCTACAGGACATGCTACGGTGGCCAGGTCGCAAGCAGCAAATACAGAGAGGTGTGGGTTTCACTAAATCCCAGCGTTCTCGTACCGACATTGCTGTGAAGGCGGGGCACTGGCTCAGGAGATGATTACCGTCACACTTGAAACATGCATTGGGAGTCTCCGCTGGCTTACCCCTCGAGGCATGGAATGCATGTTGGGTTTGACCTGAGCTGGGCGCTCTGCTGCTGTGGGCGTCGTACGGCTTGCGGGTAGATGCTGTGGCGGCCTCTCTGGGAAGTGCGAGGCGCGCATCCACCTGCTGCGCTCTGTGCACCTGCTTCAGCAGCCAGGTAGACAACACCTCCGCATCACAGCTCTGGTCATCATACCGATCCAGGAATCGGGACAGCATCCGTCTTGGGAGCTTCTGAGACACTGCTATGTACAGTTCGCGTCCGGGTACGACGTTGGCCGTTTTCAGGTTAAGCAGAACGTTTCTCAGCTTCACTGCAAGTCGTTGCAAAGCTGTTGTGTCATCTTCCCGAGAGATCCGGGGACTGGCCAATAGTTCCTGCTGTTGCCGTTCCAGCTCCCGGTTGTCGCCGCCAAACCACTGGTCGAGCTCCTTCAGCACGGCACTGTATGCCCCAGGGCCGTCCAGAATACCACTGACAAGTTCTTCAGCCTTCCCACCATCCAGCGCCTCACGCAGCCGTGCCATCTTATAATCCTCCGTTGACATGAGGTCGTCGTCTACGAGACGCATGAATCGCTGGCGCCATCGAAGATAGCTCTCCTGTTGGCCATTGAATTTGGGCAGTTCCAGCGGCTTTATCTGGAACTGCGGAATACCAACATACCCAGCACTGTGTGGCACGCTGTTTACCCAGTTCTGAACGTATCGTGCAGATGCAGTGGGATCCTCTGGACCATGTGGACGGGTGGCTGGATTCTGTGCGCTCACAGACCGGTGTGGCGCATCAGAGTCAAGGTGCGTTCTACTGGCTGCACCAGCCTTTGCTGGCTTGAAGCTCCTGGCTGCAGCATTCATGATAGGTGGACGCTTGGCCTGTACACGGTGTACAGGAGGCTGTGGCGGTGGTCTGGCAGGTCTTGTCAGCTCAGACTGGGGTGCGACAGTTACTGCAGGTCGGACACAATCTCCTCTGTCAGTGTCACTGTGATTGCTCAAACTAACGTTGCTGCGTCTTTGGCTGTCAGACTCCACTTCCTGCACTGACTGCTCATCCGCAGCGTTCATATATCCAGAACTGCAGTTGGAGATCGAGAGAGCACCGCTACGATTTGAGCGCACACTTGCAGTTGAGGAGCGATGTGAGCTACGTTGGCTACTGTCGTCCGGAATACTTTCCTCATCGGAGAGCCTAGCTAGGTCCTCGGCCAACTCCAGCTCCACTAGTCTTTTGTCTTGTTCGAATTTCTTTGCCAGAAATTCCTGTTCAAGACGTAACGTCTTCGCAGCGGCCTGAATCTTCGCTTGTCGTCGTGAGGACGATGTTGCTCTGGACGTACTACTAGTAGGGACTTCAGACCATTTTTTCAAATCGGTTTTCTGTGGCTTATGTTTTGCTTTTTGGATAGGTTAGAGCTTCCTGAGGAGTTTGGTCTTTAATTTTTCTAAATCGGACAAAGGAAACTAAAGTTACAAGCAAAATAGTCATCGCCTATCACCGGATTTGTCCGACAAACGTCCCATACATTTGAGATCAGAGAGATATGTCAAACTGAGAGAACCCACTTTCCTTGGCAACGCATAGCAACCGCACACCAGATCCAAAAACAATCTTGATTCTCCGCATGAAATAGCTGAATAGTATGGTTTACAATGTAGTGGTTAGTAACAGGAGACATTGATAATACAGTCCTGAGATAGCTTCGGACTGTTGGCGTGGTTGGTGTCAAGAAAAGAATGATCACGGAAGAGGCACTGACTAAGCTCAACATGTACATGTACAGGACATTGTATTGGCTGGGGTAATCGTAGCACGCACATCATCATCAGCAGAGATACAGCAAATAGCAACAAGAGTATACAGCACATCTCCCAGTTCGGCACTCTTTCAGCTATTCTTGCGGAGCTCAACCAGATCGAAACAGCATTGGAGACAAGAATCGAGGCATGGACCGAAACAGCCAAGAGCAATTCAATTTGTACATCAGCATCATTTAGCGCAGGGTACTTCTCACTGCTTTCCATACTGTGACTATGGCGGCGCTGCACGGCAAAGTACAAAGAGGAATAATGCAAGAAATAGGTCTTCTGGAAAGTGAAAACAATAAAGATTACCTTCTATCTAGACTAATTCGAGGTCGTAGAATACGAATATCACATTTTCAAGAAGGGGACCCGGACGGATCATATGGTTTCTCACCTTTCCCTTCCATCCGCATACGTATCTCCGTCAAAAATGAACGTAACAGCTCCATTCTTGCTGGTCCCAAACGAAGGCAAGCTCCAACAAGACGAACCGAAACTTTCTCCAACTGTACAAGACTTCCTTCATTTCGAAAAACGGTTCCACATTTCTTTACACGACTTGACATATGACCATCACACGATTTGTGCAGGCGTCGATTTGCACGCTTTTGCCAGTTTTGGGCCATAAAGTCACGTGGTCTGAAGTCCCTACTACTAGTACCTGACCTACTTGATTCTGCGCTTCCTACAGACCTGGCATCTGCCATTGCCGTTTTCCTGGCTGCCAACGAAGGAAATTCGAAGCCTTCTGCCTCATCCCTTGCTGGTGGAATGCCTTTTAATCTTCTGCTTTTTCGAACTCGCTGTTCGCTCTCAGCTCGCTCTGTCTCTAAGTCCGCCATCCGGCTCGAAGGACCATTATGTTCTTACTCGAACATGCCTCCGGATAGCACACGACTCGTTGTTTTAGAAGACTGTATTATAATGTTTTACTCTGACTCTGATCGAAATCATCTTGCAGTACAAAGGCAAGTTCTGCCTCTCTCGAAGCAGAAGCGGAGATTCAAAAACATTCAAATCAAAAGATCGCGCGAAAGCAGTGTACGCGACTACGCGCATCAGACGTGAATACAACATGAGAAGTGAAAGCAGTGTACGCGACTACGCGCATCAGACGTGAATACAACATGAAGAATGAAAGCAGTGTACGCGACTACGCGCATCAGACGTCAGCTGACGTGAATACAACATGAGGAACGAATGCGTAGTAGTATGATAATGCACAACAGTACAACAAGCAGTACTGATAGACACATAAAACGGAGTGGCTCTGTACCATTATCAGTGGGCTGGATATAGACTGTACAAATTATATTCTTTCCACAACGACACCTACCTAGTACCTCTGGCTCCTGACGATCTACTGCAAGCGGATTCGAAAATGCATTACACCCGCGAACGCAGCGCTTGTCAACAGAAAAGGGAAGCGCTTCATTCTCCGAAGCTGAAAAGTGTTTGGACTGCTGCTCCACGGCGGCAGAATATTCTGCAGCTGTTCACCGACACGACCCGCTTCACCTATATTATAACGATTTACGATCGTTTCGTTCCCCGAGTTTTCTGGTAGCAGCAACAAGAATTTCGTCCGCGACGACAGGACGAAAGTCTCTCGAAAAATAAAGTCCTGTTGCCACGAAGACAGAGAAGATTCCGCAAGCGCTTTCTTCTGCTTCCATTGTTGTAGCTCTCCGGTCCACTGGCAGATCTTTCAATCCCACCGAACAAAAACAAAGGATCTTCTTCTCTCCCTAAAAACAACTAAAATAATTACTTCGCGACTGCCCAGGCCGGACGTGTACATAGTGTACGCGACGCGGCAGACTTTTGCAGGACACGACATACGTTTTTGCATAGCCGCTGGCGCTAGACCGCGCAGCACGCTTGTAGTTGTACTTCGAATTTTGCGATTTTTTCGAGGGCAATGGCCCTGAATCATTGAATGGGTTCCATTTGCCTTGCTTGGCTACCTACGATGTACAGAAAATACCAAAAATCCATGAGAAGTACGTGTATGTTTTTGGAGCTGGAGTGGGGTTGTCGAATAAGTGCTAGGGGAACCCTCCTTTGCGGCTGTAGAGCGCTAAAAGGTGGCCTGTTAGCCGAAAAATCCTTATTCCCCCCGGACCCCCGGTCGTACCACTCCCAGCCACCCTGTGACGCCCCTGTTCAGACTGTAAGGTACTGTAAACTGCCTGATGTTTGCGACGTATTCATGTTTGCTAATTTTGCGAGAAGAGCATAACGCAAATACTAACCATCGTTAAAACAAACTTCAACAGTGGGTGTATATGTGTGGCCATAGTGCTCCGCGAACATTTGCCATCGCAAACTCGCTGGTTCTGAGAGACCACAACAATTTAGTGACACAAACATTGGGTGGTTCAGTACAGTATAGGGCTAGCAGTGGTGCCGTTGTGTATCATTGATAGTGCAATGTAGTTATCTCTGTGTTTCTTCTCCAGATCCCTCGCCAGTTTTTTGAAAGTGGTCCATTTGGTGGCACAAACGTCAACATGGCTATCATCAGCCTTATTGAATATGTAAGAAACAGCTAGCAGACAGATTGTTAGGACCAGTTGCAGCTGTGGCATGATTTGTTTTGTAAAGTACTTGTGTGCTACTTGTAAGCATGTAGCTGTATTACCAGTCTTGAACCTGATTTCACCTGTTGTTGTTTTTTGCTACAGATCAATGTTGACGGTAGCACAGTTAACAATGATGATGATTTCAGTGTCAGTGCATTGGACGTGTTGGATTGGTTGCTCGAAGAGCCGCAGACGATAGTCTGGTTGCCAACCATGCATCGCCTTGCGTCCGCCGAGACTGGTACGTCAATAGA
This sequence comes from Sycon ciliatum, assembly GCF_964019385.1. NCBI lineage: Eukaryota > Metazoa > Porifera > Calcarea > Leucosolenida > Sycettidae > Sycon > Sycon ciliatum. The sequence goes on from NC_088646.1 coordinate 34,234,826, forward strand.
GATGTGTCTACCTGTGTGTCAATGTGCAGGCTTGAAGAGCACTCACACTGATGAGGTAATCTGCACATGGTTCTACCTGTGCAAGGCCATGCGGGGAAAGCACTGGGCACCAGGGAACCTGGGGAAAAGGCAGAGGAAAGCGGTTGTCCAACTCCGTGCATTTGCGATCTGTACGATGTTTCCATGTGTATGAACGTACCTGTGTCTGTGCAGTTCGTCATGAAGCAAAGTGCAGCAGTTGCAAGGCGTACCCTATCATCGGCATGAGGTAAGAACGGTTCAACCATACATTCAATCCTACACATGTGCACACTGTGCGGGATCATGTACATAATGTTCATGTACTACCAGGCTGTGAGAAAAAAACAGAGCCAATATGGCTTACCAATGGCATGTACTTGTACTATTTGATAAGGCAGATGATGTACATCTTGACGATTGTTGTTAACCTTATCTGAGCTCTGTTGCAGTGAGTTATTGCCATGCCAATCATGACCAACCGTTTCTCCTATTGTGCTGTAGATATCGCTGCACTAGGTGTGCAAGCTACGACCTCTGCCAGGTAAGCAGCACTCGGGCCGTAGTTTGCTAGGTGTCCTGCTGTCATAAGCTGAGTTGGACTGTGCAATGTGTACAGACCTTCTATGGCATAGTGTTGGATGCGGTGGCCGAATTGGCAGTATAATTATACTGTATTATCCTGACTTTAGATGACGACTTAAAGTACCCTGAAAGCATGTGGTCGAATTGGACCTTTCTCTCAAAAGCACTCGGCAAACTACTCCACCTCAAGGCTCACAGTGATCTGTCGGACTGCTATGGGGCTGTGCTGCGCTTAGCAGTGGTTTCTCTCGTGACGTGTTTGTTGCAAAGTTGTCGTTCTGTGCCGTGTGCCTGTATGTAGACCTGCTTCTTTGCTGACAAGGTCTCGCAGAAGCACAAGCAAACACACCCGATGAAGGAGTACTCTATGCTGGTAAGCCTTTTCTCTAAGGCGGCGCTCTTGAAAACGGCTCAGTTCTAGTCGAAGTCCAGTCTGTTCTAGACTCTAAATCTCTCTGATTGAAACTACAAGGTGGCAGATTTCTGGGCTCACATTATCAATGAGGTAGCCCGAAGGCTGTGCCTCCTCCCAATCGACACACATTTCTAAAATAGCATTTTCAGGATGTCACAGTGAAGTAGTGTAAAATGGTGTATTTAATACTCTGTATTACTTATCCAGACAACATCCGGCGAAGATGTGAAGGACCTCCTGTCATTTATCAAGAACAAGCTGTCGACAAAGAAGCGCCGGCAACGTTCTCTGGCCAGGAGAAAGAGCAGCTTTCTGCCACTTCCAGCCAGGACACAAACAGATCTGTAAGTGTCCGCAGGGAAGACTCCGAATTGGTTTGGGTACAGTGATATGTCTTGCTAGGAATCCCATTGAGCCTTGCCGCATCCTTGAAGTCTAACATGGAGCTGTGGATTCACCGTCACCACTTACACTCACAATAGAGGTTATGTCCATGATGTTCCGGTGGCGACTCAGTCAGCAGATTCGCTTATGGGCACTTGTGAGCATGAAGCATTGAATGGCAAAAAGAGGAAGTGAGCGTCAAGTGGTGCATTACTGCGCCTCGGCCGAGCTGTTATGCAACCAGTGTTGTGTAGCATTGGTGAAGCTTAAATGTGTGTGGGCTTTCCGATCCGCATAGTGCTGTTGCGACTGTGAACACATAACACAATAACAATGATGTGTTGTAATATGATGTATGCTACAGAGGAAGAGGAGGACAGACAACACAGAGCTCTGGCAATGCTGCGGATGTACACGGCGATATTCAGAGACTACGACAACGGTAAGTATTATTTTAGTGGTTTCTATTTCATGCTTTTCAGTGTGTGAGACTTCACTCACTCGTTTTCTCTTTCTCTTTCTTCTTCTTTTTAGGAAATTGTGTGTTTCTTGCATGCCTTCGTTTGCTGTTGCTTTATGTCTTCTTTTTGATAGTGCCGCAGGCTGTTGCTAATTTGGATTATTACTGAGTAGTGCCCCCCCCCCCTCCCCTTGGTCTGCCCTGCATCATTATAGACACCCGAGTGCATGTACTAAGCCGCCGGGCTTTGTGCTTTGTGCATCAGTGGTATTTTGGCAGTTTTCACCATCCTTCTTTGCCTAGAATAGCGTTACCATGATTTGTGTCACTGCATAGCGATTGCCTGGAGATATCATGCTGATACCTTGCAAGTCACATATGTGTTGTACATGCTGGTACCATCTCTCAACGGAGCTTTCCAGAGTTTACTATTCAGTGTTGACCCGAGTCTATTTAGCTCCTGGTGTGCAAGGTTGGATTAGTGCAGTAGTGTAATTGAGCGCTGGCACCTAGCACTTAGTTCAGGTTGCCGTGTGAACCGTTTCGTTGGTGCTGCAGTATTCATTTACAGTCTGTAGTGCAGTAATCAGAATGTGTATTTGTCATGTTATTGATCATGTGACCAGGCTGGTTAAGCTGGAGAGTGCAACGCAGCAAGTCAACACTGAAGCAGAGTAAGTGCCTGTTTGTTAGCTCATTCACTTTAGTGACATACAGTCAACTTCGCTAATAACGACTGCGGATATAACGACAATTCCCAAATAACGACAGAATTTCCATGCCCAGAGCAAAGTCCCTGTAGTACCGTAGCCCACGCTTGCCAGAGCAACTGCTTGGTTCCAGAAGATCTGTATTCTGATTCTGCATGATGCGACACTTGGCTTATAACACAATACGGAATGTGCCAAACTCTACACTATAGTATGATGGCGTTAATGCTATAACCTATACTCTACAACCTAACACTGACCACTATGATAGCACTAATCCCAGCACTACATTACTCCCTCTCAATGAAGAAGAGATAAGCAGAAAGGCTAGAAGTATAAGCGAAGAACACAATGAAGGTTGAGCAGAACTTAAGTAACGCAATGTGGTAAATACCAAAGCTCATACAATGTCTAGCGCAGACTGTCCGAATACAGACGGGCCTTCTCTGTAGCTTGATCTGCCGTCCGGAGCGGGTGACTGCTCCATCTATGAAACGGTGGTCCCCGCTGCTGGACGCCACGGGTTCGCAATCAGCAGTGGTCTGTTCGGTCGCCGACCGTTCGGATGTATCTTGGAGCTCAGGATTCTGGGTGACACAAGGCTGATGCGACGCCGGGGGTGAATCCACTGGATGCGGAGGGGTCAACACCGACCTCTGCGCAGAAGACGTATCCTGTCTCGACTCAGGTAATAATGGCATAGGCGGACACTCGACGGGTTTGTGAGGGCTAACGTACTCGCGGACATGCTGCCGGTTTCGGAGTAGGTAGCGGGAGCCATCCGTTACTCCAACCTGACGACCGTACTGACTCACCACCGTCCACGGCCTTGCCGTGTCGCAGTAGCCATCCTGCACCACAACCTTCGTGCCAGGCCTTAGGTCAGGCAGCATGCGTACACCTCGTCGAGAATCGTGATCGTTGGCCATGCCTGCTTTAGCCTTCAACTGATGCTGTGGATTGACGATCATAGGGTCTATACGAGCTGGGATTCTTGTTCGCAGCTGCCGAGAGAACAGTGCTGCGCTCGGTGATGTGCCCAACATCCTGTGACGCGAGCTGCGGATGTCAAACAGCACTTGGTTGAGCCGGCCTGCCGGTACAACGAAACATTCGCATTGGATTGACCTTTCCCCGACGGCAACATCGACATCCGCCATGCCAAGCGTCTTGACTTCGCCGCCATTGTACGCGCGCAGCTTACGATCACTGCAGCGAGTGGGCTGTACCACATCATCCGTCAGGATTGTCCGTGTTGCGCCGGTATCGAGAAGTCCCTCGCACGGCCTGCCATTAACCATGAGCGTCATAATGAATTGACCACTGGCTGCCTTGTCGCTGCAAGCGTGAATCGAATCGTACACAATTCGCGCGGCTTCACTGTCCTCATCCTGCACCGCATGAGCTTTGCTGGAGAGACAGACTGCTGCGAAATGACCTACTTTGCCACAGTCCCGACACCTTACATGTGCAGCCGAGCAAAATTGCTTGCCTTTGGCATGTACACGACCACAGTATTTGCATCCTAGGCTCTTGGTGGACGTCTTCCCCATGGCGCGCGGGTCGCCACTTCCGATTCCACCCGAGACGCTGCCCGAAACTACAGCAGCCAATTCTGGTCCTCTAGGCGCTGATGTCTCCAAGCCTCCTGGACTCGTCCGACTTTCGTATGGCTTGCAGTCGGAGAAAGATGCTTCTAGGGCCACAGCCTTTGAAACGGCATCCGCTAGCGTCAGCTTTGCCTCCTTTAGCAGTTCCCGTCGCAGCTCCTGCGATCGCAACCCTGCAATCAGTTGGTCACGCACCTGTGTGTTGACGACCGAGTCCACGTCTGTCGCTGCAAAGTCACACCACTCCACCTTCTCGCGTAACCGACTAACGAAGGTGGAGACAGATTCATCTGGCGTCTGTTTAATCTGCCGAAACTTGTGCCTTTCAGACGTCGTGTTTCTGGATGGGCGAAAATGAGCACGGACTGCCTCTGTAAGGGCTTTGTATGTATCTCCTGGGTCGTCGTGTGTTGCATCACTTGGAGCGGGAACAACCAGACCCTTGACAATCTTCCTGATCCCAAGACCAGCCAGATTCAAGAAGAGACACTTCTTGTCCTCTGGAGTCGAAACTTGACAGATCTTCATGTAGTCGTTCACATCCTCCAGCCATAGGTCGAAGTCGGCACCCGTGTCTTGTCCGAAGTCAGGATGAAATTCCTTGGGTGGCCGGCCCTTCGCCATAGCGTCCAGATGCTTGACTGCCGGTTCACTGCGCCAATGTAGTACCGTAGCCCACGCTTGCCAGAGCAACTGCTTGGTTCCAGAAGATCTGTATTCTGATTCTGCATGATGCGACACTCGGCTTATAACACAATACGGAATGTGCCAAACTCTACACTATAGTATGATGGCGTTAATGCTATAACCTATACTCTACAACCTAACACTGACCACTATGATAGCACTAATCCCAGCACTACATTACTCCCTCTCAATGAAGAAGAGATAAGCAGAAAGGCTAGAAGTATAAGCGAAGAACACAATGAAGGTTGAGCAGAACTTAAGTAACGCAATGTGGTAAATACCAAAGCTCATACAATGTCTAGCGCAGACTGTCCGAATACAGACGGGCTTTCTCTGTAGCTTGATCTGCCGTCCGGAGCGGGTGACTGCTCCATCTATGAAACGGTGGTCCCCGCTGCTGGACGCCACGGGTTCGCAATCAGCAGTGGTCTGTTCGGTCGCCGACCGTTCGGATGTATCTTGGAGCTCAGGATTCTGGGTGACACAAGGCTGATGCGACGCCGGGGGTGAATCCACTGGATGCGGAGGGGTCAACACCGACCTCTGCGCAGAAGACGTATCCTGTCTCGACTCAGGTAATAATGGCATAGGCGGACACTCGACGGGTTTGTGAGGGCTAACGTACTCGCGGACATGCTGCCGGTTTCGGAGTAGGTAGCGGGAGCCATCCGTTACTCCAACCTGACGACCGTACTGACTCACCACCGTCCACGGCCTTGCCGTGTCGCAGTAGCCATCCTGCACCACAACCTTCGTGCCAGGCCTTAGGTCAGGCAGCATGCGTACACCTCGTCGAGAATCGTGATCGTTGGCCATGCCTGCTTTAGCCTTCAACTGATGCTGTGGATTGACGATCATAGGGTCTATACGAGCTGGGATTCTTGTTCGCAGCTGCCGAGAGAACAGTGCTGCGCTCGGTGATGTGCCCAACATCCTGTGACGCGAGCTGCGGATGTCAAACAGCACTTGGTTGAGCCGGCCTGCCGGTACAACGAAACATTCGCATTGGATTGACCTTTCCCCGACGGCAACATCGACATCCGCCATGCCAAGCGTCTTGACTTCGCCGCCATTGTACGCGCGCAGCTTACGATCACTGCAGCGAGTGGGCTGTACCACATCATCCGTCAGGATTGTCCGTGTTGCGCCGGTATCGAGAAGTCCCTCGCACGGCCTGCCATTAACCATGAGCGTCATAATGAATTGACCACTGGCTGCCTTGTCGCTGCAAGCGTGAATCGAATCGTACACAATTCGCGCGGCTTCACTGTCCTCATCCTGCACCGCATGAGCTTTGCTGGAGAGACAGACTGCTGCGAAATGACCTACTTTGCCACAGTCCCGACACCTTACATGTGCAGCCGAGCAAAATTGCTTGCCTTTGGCATGTACACGACCACAGTATTTGCATCCTAGGCTCTTGGTGGACGTCTTCCCCATGGCGCGCGGGTCGCCACTTCCGATTCCACCCGAGACGCTGCCCGAAACTACAGCAGCCAATTCTGGTCCTCTAGGCGCTGATGTCTCCAAGCCTCCTGGACTCGTCCGACTTTCGTATGGCTTGCAGTCGGAGAAAGATGCTTCTAGGGCCACAGCCTTTGAAACGGCATCCGCTAGCGTCAGCTTTGCCTCCTTTAGCAGTTCCCGTCGCAGCTCCTGCGATCGCAACCCTGCAATCAGTTGGTCACGCACCTGTGTGTTGACGACCGAGTCCACGTCTGTCGCTGCAAAGTCACACCACTCCACCTTCTCGCGTAACCGACTAACGAAGGTGGAGACAGATTCATCTGGCGTCTGTTTAATCTGCCGAAACTTGTGCCTTTCAGACGTCGTGTTTCTGGATGGGCGAAAATGAGCACGGACTGCCTCTGTAAGGGCTTTGTATGTATCTCCTGGGTCGTCGTGTGTTGCATCACTTGGAGCGGGAACAACCAGACCCTTGACAATCTTCCTGATCCCAAGACCAGCCAGATTCAAGAAGAGACACTTCTTGTCCTCTGGAGTCGAAACTTGACAGATCTTCATGTAGTCGTTCACATCCTCCAGCCATAGGTCGAAGTCGGCACCCGTGTCTTGTCCGAAGTCAGGATGAAATTCCTTGGGTGGCCGGCCCTTCGCCATAGCGTCCAGATGCTTGACTGCCGGTTCACTGCGCCAATGTAGTACCGTAGCCCACGCTTGCCAGAGCAACTGCTTGGTTCCAGAAGATCTGTATTCTGATTCTGCATGATGCGACACTCGGCTTATAACACAATACGGAATGTGCCAAACTCTACACTATAGTATGATGGCGTTAATGCTATAACCTATACTCTACAACCTAACACTGACCACTATGATAGCACTAATCCCAGCACTACAGTCCCATCTAACGGTAATACATATAATGAGGCTTCGGGTATAAGGACATTTCGCGAATAAGACCACTTTTCTGATGCCCCGCCGAGTGTCGTTATTCGCAAAGTTGACTGTACCAGCAAGAGTAACTGACATCCTTTTTATAGGCTGACTTTTTTGTTTGTTGCAACTTCCCTGCAAATCTGTAAGCCTCCTGAGGTTGAGTTCTGCATGCTATTTATAATTGTTCGCTTGGTTCAACATGGTACTCTTCTTTCTTTCTTGTTTCAGGGAGGATGATCATCTTCTCACATTACATTTGCTTGGACACAGCCAGGAATTTGACCCAGAACAGGTAGGGAGCAATATCTATGATGCGGTGTATGGCAGGCTAACCAGTATGCAGTTCCGCTGCATGACACGGCTGATGTAAATGTATGTAGAATGTGACCACATCGCGTTTTAAGAAGGATCTTGCATTCAGGCTTGGTGACACATTCTTCATTGAAGGTTCTGTCTCGACTACATGCTCCTGGTCAGTCAGTCAGTACATGGCTCTAGTATGATGCCCTGGACCCCACTACTTGTCTCTCCCTCCTCTTCCCATGATCTCTTTGCTTGTATAGTGAATTGGCCATATTTATCAAACAGTTGCCATGGCGTACCCCCTGACCCCCACCGTTAGGTGCTTCATGTGCCGCTGGGTTTACCGGGTGTTAGCGGCTGTCGTGAGTTCCCTTCGGGACCGGACGCGATAATTTACTTTTACTTTTGGTCATGACAATGCTGTTCCTGCTTGCATTCATTCAAGGCTGCTGAGCTGACAAGGTTGCAAGAAGCAAGTCAGGCACAAGACGGTCTCCATGCTGTGATTGATCAGCTGAATGACGAGAAAAGGTATTGCACTAGCTACCATTCTATTTTTAAAGGAAGTACTGTAAAAGCCATATATATATAACGAAGTGCTAACTCTAACGAGTTAACGAGGAGAAATCTGTCGTTAAAATAGAAATCGTTATACAGAAATCGATACATATACTGTCCTATTGAGCGTTGAGAATGAGTGAGAATCGTTACCTTTGGTACACGTAAACTAGTCACTTTTGGGAAATTGTTATATATATGCGCCTCGTTAGAATAATGGCTTTTACAGTAGTCATCTCTCATATCATTATGTGGTCCAGGCTTTCAAAATTACATCTCTCTTCCTCCAGGTGCATTGCCAAACACAAGTACACGGTTGGCATTGAAAACCGTTGCAGTGTAGTAGCGAGCCTTGATCTTCTGGAATTTTTCTTTCTCTGTCAATCCTCATGAACCAAGACGCATACTGCAGGAGCTCGAGGAGCTTCGAGCATCCAGCGCCCTGCAAACGGATGCTCCTGACGCAGGGTATCTGAGAGCAGACAGGCAGCAACTGCTGGACAGGATAGCACGGCTCGAAGAGCACAATCAAACTCTAGAGGAACAACTGCGACGTCTTAGAGAGCTTCTCCAAATACCAGTAAGGCTAGTTAAAGGGGAAGTGCATCGATTTTTTGAGTATGGTCCAGAAGAAAGACAATTTGATATCGGTTCGAATGGAATATCTCTCGCTTCCATACGATAAGCCAAACTTGCCAAATCGCCAATTGTATACTCACGTTGCCATAGCAACCAGCGCAGTGATGACGTACGAAAGCTAGGCTTAGCTCCACCACAGAGAAGGTCGATCCCTGCAGAATTTGGTCATTTTCAATTGGTTTATTGTATTCACGAAGTGAAAGAAGGGCTGTGTTCAATGCTGTTAGTGCAGTGAACTGTTTGTTAGTAGTCCTCTCGGTTGTGTACTGGGACGTGACACCGACAGGAGAAAGCTGGAGTGCGGAGACACCAGCAGACAAGCGAAAATAGTGACGAACAAAATGCTGAAATCTTGGTTGGGACAAATCAGACGTTCAGCATTTCCCCCAACCAAGGACCATGCAGTTTGCTCTTTCCACTTCCTGAAGATGAATGTGATGCTTCCTGGCGACTCTACTATCTCTCGTAACATCTTCTGAAGCCAGATGAGACGACGGGTGGTGGAGATTGACGAATGAAATAATGTCGTAGGTTTGAAAGTTTGCTGAAAATGTCTCAGGAGAGACGGCGAATTCCAAGCATCTTGTCCTGGAGGAAACCATTTCCTAGGCACAGTCAGCCTAGGGAAATGCATGAGAAGGGCGATAAATAGTTCACGGCACTAACAGCATTGAACACAGCACTTCTTTCACATCGTGAATACAATAAGAAAATTGAAAATGACCAATTTCTGCAGTGATCGACCTTCTCTGTGGAGGAGCTAAGCCTTTCATACGTCATCACTGCGCTGGTCGCTATGGCAACGTGAGCATACAATTGGCGATTTGGCAAGTTTGGCTTATCGTATGGAAGCGAGAGATATGCCATTCGAACCGATATCAAATTGTCTTTCTTCTGGACCCTACTCAAAAAATCGATGCACTTCCCCTTTAACTACAAAAGGTACATTGTGTACATGTGACCCATTGCCTAATCAGACTTTAGGTGCAGGAGGTGTTAGAGGCGTCTTGTTGTAATTAGCACAGTGACAATGAGGGCCGTACCTCTCCTCTCTCTCATCTCCCTCGCCTTTCAAACCCAAGTCCCGTGCCCAATCCCAGATGGGTCTGCTGAGGTTGGAAATCACCCGTTAAACTGGAAATGAACTTGAACTCACGGTCTCATGGTTGGGAGGAGAAGGTTCCATAACCATTCTCCATCCCTTCACCCCCCTCCCATTACATGGTCGTGGAGGAAGATTGCTAAGATATGCTGGGGCAAATACTGCGGCAATAAACACAAGTGTGAAGTATAGGTGTCTCGACTCTACAGTCCATTTCAAAACTATAGACGCGTACCTAGGCAAAAACCGTTATGCCAGCATCTATACCACATAAAATCTGTGATCACTTTGTGCATAAATTTTTCCAAATTGGGCGTCTGTTATCCAATCCTTTAGAAACTATAATGAGAGTAATTGTGGAGCGATCCTGAGCAATATTCCGAAAACTATTCTCAAAAAGGTCCAGCCAAATTTGAAATATTTCAAAAACCCTACGCGTCTATAGTTTTGAAATGCACTGTAGAGTCTGATTCTTTGGAAGGTGGACACAACTGGCGTAAAACAAGTGATGTGGCTGTAAGCTGTGCATACACGTTTACACATGATGCTGGTGATGATTGTGCGGAGGCGATGCAAATGCTCAATGTTGCAATCCAATGCAATGTGTATATGTGCATAGGACTCCTCTACACCACAGCCAGCACCACGGGCAACTCAAACATCAGCGCAACCTGTAACTCAGCCCGTTGCTCAGCCTAGGAGGCACACTGGTGGCGATGGTGGCAGTGTAGCCGTTGACATGGCACAGCCGTCAGCTGCACCACCAAGAACAGCACCACACCAACTGGTTCATCGTCCATCAGCTGCCGGTGTCACACCAGTCGTGTTGGCTGCTACTGATGCAGGACATTACAACAGAACCACTGGTAAGGTTTCAATCATCAAGCAGTATATCCATACATCCACACATCCACACACATCCACACACATCCACACATCCACACATCCACACATCCACACACATACACCTATCATGGTTCTGAACCACCTGTCACGTACAAAAAGATATGGAGCTTCAAATTGGTATATGCTACTAGGAACTAAGGCAGTTCTTGAATGGGCTCATTGGCCTCAGAGAGTCCTTTCCCGACAGCCAACCACTGGGGGGGGGATGTGAGAATGGACATCGACATTGAAGGCATGTGCTTTGCTAGCGAACCACCGTGACTCAGTTCTTGATACAAGCTCTCGTTTTTCAATACGTATGACAGATGCAGATGTACTGCAGAGCCCAGCCCGGTACTATCAACCTATGGCGTCAACCGAACAGCTCGGTCTAATGGATTCTATGCAGCCGGCACGCCAGGCCAGCCACTGGGCTGGTCCAGGCGACCATACACATGCTTCTGCTATCGCTCCTGGCGGTGGAGATGACACTGACCTAGCCAGCGTCGTAGCCATAGCTCTTCGTGACCTGACCATGCCAAAGAGACAAGTCAACGGTATGTTGTCACTCTAATTTTGCCTATAGCTAAGCCGGTTGTTGGCTTTTTGTCCTGTGTTCCGTTTGTAGTGTGCACTACAGTTGACTGGGAACAGTTGCGATTGCACACGCATATGTGTTCCTGGGATGTTGTATTCTTAGCAAAAGTTTATCCTTCAAGGCTACTTTCACACTACAGTAGAACGTTTATTATCCGAACGTCAGCTATCCAAAATGCCTGATCACACCGAATCATAATTAAGGGGACAAGAATAGGTTCTTGCCGTGTTTCCCAACCCACGCACAGCACTACTGCACTAAGTACAACAGGAATGGTGTACAGGATGCTTAACAGCAGGATGTTCAACGGTCAAAACATACCCCATGCCGGCTAACTCCAAGGAGCTGATGTGTGTTCTATTCCTTACTTTTGTAGTACTGCCAAAAGAGAACGAGAAATGAGGAAATGTGTATGCTTTAGATGGATGTGTACCTGTCCCCTCATCCGAATATACTCCTCATTTGAACCCCTGGAGATGGTGTTGTACCACCGAGTGGGTATAACTGTCTACTGTACATGAAAGTCCGCATTTCCATGACAAAAACAGCAATAAACAGTGATGACAACCACAGTCACATTCGGGAATTTATCTGTACAACCATACAACATGAGTCCTGTCTGACGTCTTCCTTTTCTCTTTCGTTTCTTGTTCTTTCTCCCCTACCCTGTCTCTCTCTCTTTGTTGTTGTTGTCGTCGTTGTCGTCATTTTTGTCTTTTTCCAGCTCCAACCATGAGGACAACTGCAGCACAGTCACCCAGCGGACAGGACTTGATCGGACTGAGTGAAATGATTGGGATTGCCATGGAATCCTTGTCGCAAGCAACGGCGACAACCTACAGCATGCATTAGTTTGAAATACTCTGAATAGAAGTAATGATAGTGAAGGGCATCTGAGTGCATCCTGGGCTTCACTGCACGGCTGCCCAGTCGACTTTACAGGGGCAGGCCTATACTGGTAGTTGATACAGATCACATCATTGTTTTCCCTTTAAAATACTACTAATAGTCATTCCTTCAGCAAGCGTGCTATGCAAGCAGCCACTGTTGCTTCCCAAAGTAATAACGGTGTTTGCTATGAGCTGCTGAGAGACAGGTATTGATTCACATCGCAGCATAGAGTGGATATGTGAACACATAACTATGAGAATATAATCAAATATCAATCAAGACACTTGCGTACATGGTTGTTTGGTTGGATTGTTTTCATTTAAAGTCGATGAACAGACAGGCATACCAATATTTTGCCGAATTACATTATCAACTGAAGACACAAGAAAAAAGGAGGTAGAGAGAAATTCAAGTCAAAATAAGAAAAGAATACGAGCAATGAACGTGGATAACGGCACACAGGAAAGAGTGCTGTTTCTTCATCAGGGCCATGTGTTGCTCTATCAAATTGGTGGCAAGTCCTTGCGCATGGCTCTCAAAACAATACTAATTGTATGCATATAATCCCAAAGTGTAAAAAACAGTGCAAGTTGACCACCTTTTTGGGAAACACAGCACTTTCACTGTATGATCAAGCCTGAATCATCTCTGGATAGAAATCAGGGGAAACGGATTCTGAAAATGGCGAGGAAACAACCAGGTATTGCTCGTAGTGCCAGTCAGTGTGTGGCAAGTATTACCTGTTGCTAGCGTGACATCATCAAGTAAAAAATGCTGGGAAGAACCCGCTCATGATGATAAGCTTCTATGGGCTCAAGTGATGCTAGCCTAGGGGTCAACATTATTAAATATTCCCTCTGTAGACACAGCAAAAACCGTAGATATCCATTTTACACGGGATGAAGTAATAGTTGTATCTCACTCGTAAGTAAAGTCCAGCTTTGCTTATCACATTAAATTTTACTTTCCCTCTTTAGCAGTGCCAGTTCCTCGGCCTGGAAAAGCTATGCCTGATGTCATTGTTCTTGTTGGTTGGTGGATTGGTTGGTTGTCATGGTTCCCTTTGGTTGTGTCATGACCAAGATGAAGCATTTGTGGTTAAAACAAGACTGCATACATGTACACCGACATGCAAGGCATATAAGCAGCAGTGCAGTGAACAGTCTGTGGGAAATGGTCTACAGGAAAATGGTCTACTACTTTTGATGACGTACAATGTTCTCATTACCACCCTCGCTGCTAGAATCTTGAGTGGAGGAAGGCGGCGTGGGCTTCATTTCATTGATGCTTGTGCCTCCAGCTGCAAAGCGGGGGATTTCTTCTGAGTGCGGTGCTGACATGGTTTCATAGGAGTCAGCTGACTTTGGAGAGGCACATCCATCATTGGACATTGGCATATATTCATCATTTAGATCTGGACTACTGATTGGTCTCTTTGTTTGTGTGGCATCGCCGCGATATACTCGTGAGTCTGTTAGGTTGGGCGCAATTTGACTCGATGAGCTGGCTGCACTCAGCATGCTTGGTGTGTGCGTATGGGGTGCATGAGCACGGGGTATGCTGTAGGTCGCAAGAACGGGCTGCCCGTTCACACCGACTCGAGGTGACTTGTAGCACCTCTCCTGACCACACGGGGACAGGTTAGGACTCTCGCGTGGTGAATTGTTGCTGCTGCCGGAGCATCGACTCTGCCGATCATTGTGGAAGCCGAAGGCTGCGTTGTTGGCAAAGTGGCGGGACAGTGTGGCTGCCGAGTACTGACCATCATCCATGATGGCTGCGGCTGTAATCTTAAGATGCTGCTTCTTAGCTCGGTGGAACTGACCCGCTCTGATCAGCAATAGAATTACGATGATGACGAGGACGCCTCCTAAAGTACCGATCACCACCAAATAGATATGCGTGTCGTCCTTCGCTGTCGTTGCTCCGGCTTGTTTGGTGGTGCTATGACGACTGCCAGCGTCTTGGCTGACGCCCCTGTCACCACTATGCACTGAAACTGGTGCTGTTGCTGCAGCTGCTGTTGTTGTTGGTGCTACACTGGTTGCTGTATGTATCATACAATAGATAAGCACACACACAATAGTTACACCTTGGTATCATATCATTTCCCATGTTCACAGAACACCTGTACCTCTCTTCTGTCTGTCTGTCTCAAACTTCCACAACTGTGTCAGTTCATTAACTTTGTGATTCCAGTTATCAATTCAAAATATCTGCGTCTCACAACCCCAATTCAAAGAATTGACTTTGAATGTGACAGCTCTAGAAACTGATCAGCATAGTGGCTTTGCCATGGAGAGGCTGTCATCAGTACACTGGTACAGTAGTAATAGAGAGGTTGCGCACAACGAAAATTCGTAGCGCTGTAACAAAAATTTTTAAGGAAAAAAATTCGTAAACCGTGAGGTTGCGCACAACGTGTGAACTTTTTCTTAGAAGGTCGATGCGGCGCGCGAGCGGATACGGAGAGTCAAGACAGGGAGTTGTAAAATATCAGCATTTTAGTACTCCACGTTACGAACAATATTTTCGTAGATCTGCTCTGTTTCGGTCGCGTTTGGACGCTTCGTAGCAACTTTTGTTACTCGAACCCGGACGGTCAAAATCTTACGAATTTTTGTTGTGCACAACCTCTCTATTGACGATTGACTCAGAATGATGCCGTGCATGACATTATAGTTGGTATGGGTGACATCATGGGTGACATCATGGCGTACCTGTGCTGCATCTGGCCAGCTTGCTGCTGCTGGAACTAGAGATGAAGGTAGCACTGCAGTCCCGTGTGCTCTGCTGGCCGCAGTAGTTGTTGTAGCAGTGAGCGCTGGGCTCTCCTGGGCAAGACGCCCCAGCACATGGCAGCTGCGGCTGCAAGTTGGTCTGCCGCGCACATGTTGTGGCCACCTGGGTTTTAGGGCATGCTGGAGGAGAAGAGAGATTACAAAAAGGCAACATTCCCTAGCTGAGGAGAAATCGTACTGGTGGAGGCGAATTTTTGAGCCAATTCTGTAGTTGACACAACTTCAAAACTCCCTACCACGTGTGCTCTTTGGTCAACCTCATTAACAACACCAGCCACACAACTCCAAGTCACGATACTGGTAGACACTCAGTCCGTCGTACAGTCGTTAAAGGCATGAAGACCTCATGCATCTCATTCTGTGATGGCTGTGGAATGCTGCCAGACCTGAAATTTTGAATAGCTGCACTATTGTACACATGCATGCCGACAGTCACTGAAAAAAGGAGGCAGCGCAATCCTGGGGTTGGGAATAGCAGAAGTGCTAACACTCAAAGCGCATGATTGAGCTACCTCATCATGTTTCTCTGTGCTGTGATGAAACCCCTCTTAAAATGAAACAACCTTGCACAGCACAGTTCAAGTAAGAACATGAGTCACAGGTCATCACTATAATGGATGAAGGTGGACAGCTACACTACAGGTACTGCAGTATCTCGACTTACAGCATTCCCAGAATGCGACCTCTGAGATTGCGAATGGCTGCACTCTTCCAAAATTCACGATGATGAAAATCTCGATACGGGTAGAAGACCTGCTTGGTCCACGGACACTACCGGTGGGAGATTGTCGTGGCAGGCTCACTGTTGCTTCTGTTTTATCGACGCTACCTTGCGTACCCGTACCCCAACGGATGTCAGGGGGCAGATCCTGTGCATAGTATGCATCAAACTGGGCATTGCCGAGCGTAGGACCTTCGGCATGGATATCAATCTGGCACAGAGACACGTTCTGATGGAAGTCAAATATCAGGTGGATCTCAGGCCGTTGCCATTGAACCCATATGCCTTGTGTGATGCTGCCTGTCTGGATACCGTCAGAGAGCCGGCCTAGACCACCAGTGAGATAGCCAGTTGCACTGCGCTGTCCACCATACCGATTGTCAGAGAAACGGAGCCGCTCAGTGGCGTTTGACGAGTTCCACATGGCACCATCTTGGCCACTGTACTGCAGTGGCTGTACCTCGTACCCATACAGCACAGCTACGAGATGGACAAATCACACAGAGCAGCATACAAGACATAACTGATAAGTCACATGATCCCTGTGCAGTCTGTAAACCATTCAAACAAAACTTCTGCCTATCTGGTGCTGGTCAGTGTAATCCACCCAATTGAATATGAATTAGCGTTTGCCGCAGTTACGAACCAGAGGCTTCCAAGAAATAACAATGGGTACATGAACGCCACTGCTGACCCATCGTCGTGTATGCGCCTTAACCAGGTGCTGCAGTTGGAGCACATAGGGCTTCAAAGTGTGACGCCAGGTCGTTGACAACTTAGTGGCAACTGGGTACAAACAACCATTGCACCCCTCCTCCCCCCCCCCCCCTGCACATGGTGTTTTCTTTTGCAGCAAAAATTTCAATTTTAAAAAGTGCCCTTGTACAGATTATGCTAGATACAGTACCTCTCATGAAGTAACCATGGTAACCAGATGTCCTTTCGGGACATGAGTCTGCTAGCACTTTTAATTGCATTTGGTTTTCCTTTCAAGTTAGTTGACAAGAAAAAACAACCCAAAACATGCTCATGTCATTGTGGGCCTCATTTCTTACTGCTTTTGATGGAGATTGAGACGGGCAGTGCCGAGAGTGTTATGGCTAGCACTAGCAGCACATTTCTCGACGCCATGCTGCAACCGCAATGTACCGTCACAGATCTTCGTATAAACTTGCAACAGCTACTCCAGTTCGCTGAGCTGGACACCGAAACATAGAGCAGAGACGAAAAACAAATTCAAATAAAGGCGCTTGCAGCTGGGCTTATGAACCATAAGTTTTGATATCTGCACATGCTCTACCGACCAGCACAAATTCATTAGGAAACAATTGCACGATTCAGAGTCATCTTGTTGGATACTAAAATGCACACCAATGTGGAATAGGCCGCAGTGTTGGCTCCAAATGCAGCAGTTACCTGCTTGTTTGGAGCCTCAGGAAAGTTGGATTTACCAAGGACAAATCCGACCGGGAAACCATTGTACTGTGAATTACCCGGTCAGATAGCAATGAATGCTTGGCTGGAAATAATGTTCCGGATGGATTTGCTGATCAATATACTATGCTCACTCCATTTCCTGTCCCGACTACGACCCTCTTGCTCACACTGAGACCCATCACGGGCAATCCATTCAAAATCTCTCCGACGTGTGTCTCACTGATTGTGTGTGTTTTGTCTGCGGACTGCATCCAAAAGTTGCATCGTGGCTTACATGCAGATCAATAACAGGTGTTCACGAACTTATGTCTGCAATGACCTGCTACTTTGGATCACCGTGGCCAGGACATTAACTGGTAAAAGTTGTTTGTTCGTGATAAGAAAATGAATGGGACACAACATTACGTCAATACACTGTCAGTGATATGAATCCGCTCGGGACTTGTATCCCACGGCAACCCACCAACCCTGAATCAGTGCATGGCACCAACCAACGCACGTGCTGTGCCATGCATGTGTTTACTATAGCACGGTGACTGCTGTTTCTGATAGGCAGAGTGGACGGCTGAGATGGATACGCGATGATAAGCTACAACTGTTGGAGTGTGTGCGTGGGGACACAGAGCCAATGGAAGAAACTCAGTGTATGAGACTATTGACGCTGTCACCCATCCAGGGTTTAGTCTGTGGCAGTTCACTGAAAAGAAGACAGTAAGTCAGGACGTGGGTACCCGCTAACATTGACAACATCTACAGTCTCAAAGCAGAAGCTGTGCAAGTGTGCCTGACAAGTGATCTGACATGCACAGGCCACACATCAACACATTGACGCGGAGTGAAGGGAGCAGACTGCATGGGACTGTGTAGACAGGCCACCCTGCAGGCTATAGTGCAACATCTACTCTACAGCAGCGAGCGCTAAACATCCTCTACGGCCCTAGCTCCGAGTCAGTGGGATCTGCACCGTCAACTCCCAGCTCACAGTGCACTATGATCCCTGGAGACAGCTGAATGAGCACGGCACTGGGCGCAATCACAAACAAAAAATGCTCACAGCGTGACGTTCGCCTCCTCACCAGCCTAGTGCAATTCGGAATCACAAAAACCTGTTATGAACAGCTGCTTGGCCCCTGGGCAACCTGCAAGCAAGGCTGGCCAATAGCCTAAGTCACCTTTCCTAATAGTTTGGCCAGGGGTTTCTGTGCAATAACTTAAGGCAATGTGTGACCCGCGGATCACTACCCATTTCAAACTGCATGCCCCCGACAGCCTGCTTCAAAGATGCAGTATGCTCTCACCTGACACGGAGAGGTCATGGCAGGCCGGATGTCTAGGTATCTTCCAGGTCTGCAATGTGCATAGTGCCGTGTTTGACTCCCTGCCAACCACAGCCAATGACTTCGGATATTCTTAGAATACATCCAAAGGGGATTTGACTCTTTGGCGCTAAACCGGCATCCTCTAGATAAACAGACTGCTCTTAAATTTCTATTATTTCTGTTTGAAAATCATTCGACTCCATGCATGACATTTCACCAGCTACAAATGGTCAACACTGCTCTCAGTCTCTTTTCAAGCGGCTCCCTGATAAATGTTATGATTCCACATCCTTTCAACAAGCCACTGCTTATTATGTCCTCGTGCGCGCCTGTCCTCACGAACAACGCTGATTTCCATCACACAAACTTTCCCACTTTGCCTTTGTCCAACCTTCCCAGCCAGTGTTGCTCCTGTTACTCAGAAACGGTGTCCTAATAGAGACTCTAAGCAGTATGACTGCTGAGTGGTGGGCCTGGTTTTCCTTCCACAACGCACACCCTTTTCATTCTTCTGGTCCACGTGTTAGATTGCCGGATTACAAGCCAGCAGACTCCAGCAGTATGCAGCACCAACCCAAGACAGATGCACTCGTAAAGATTAAGTCGTTTGAATGGGATAAAAACAAGACCCGCACAAGATGTAACGCACATGCCGCGGCACATGCTTTCTTACCAGTCTGAGTCCTACCCGGACATCCAATTTGGCCAAGCAACTGGATCGACTGAGCTCTCGTCTTGTCCGCACTTGGAACCGTGCTACAATTCACGCTTTCTCTCCAGCCGCAGAGATCGAAGTCACCTCCGACGAGCTAGTCAGCAGCCGCTGCCAACTCCCACCGAGCCTGTCCCGGAACGTCAGTGAATGCTAGATCCGCAACTTGCTGTAGACCTGCTGCACCGCAATGTTTCTGAGCACTGGGCTGACTGATGCCTTGATCGATTTTTGTTGCAAGAACGACTGTCCTGCGACCTCCGCGCGCAACAAAAGACTATTTTAGTGCAAGCCAGGACAGTAGAAGTACATGTACGCTCTGTACTCGTCCTCGTTCTACACGCAGCGAAGATTCTACAACTCCAGTGCAGCCGTGATCGCAAAGGCAACCTTGGAATGGCTGTGCATGCAGCTCGCTTCCTGCCTGAATTATTTGTCAGTCAAGTGCTACTGCAGCTTACTGCCGAAAAAGAAAACCCACCGACTCGTAGGACGTGTAGTGCACTCCTCGATCCGGTCGGCATGCGCGTGTAGGTGGGAATCCGCTGCTGCAGCTAGGTTGCACGGCTTGACATGCTGATTCTGCCACAACAAAAACTCGGCAGCCAAGCCGTCTCGGACATACAAACACTGCTGCTCCCATCGTTGCTCTTCCTGTGTTCGTAGCGCTGTTTCTCGGCGTGGGCATTGACATCACACCAGAGATGGCCTGTCAGCTTGATCGTGTGATCAGCAGCCCGCGGTTCTTCGGGCTCAGCTCGAATGCCATTGAATGGCCCTAAGCTTGCTGAAGTCTTTAGGAAGCTCCTGGCTGATAAAATCTGCTCCGAAGGCTTATGATGTCTCGATGGCCGACGCAAGGTGGTGCAACAGATCCTGGGAGACCCTATTTGCGGTTGAGAAGACCTTTCCCATCACTTCTAACTGAATCTTGTACGTACAGACACACTTAGCTGAAGAGTTGTAGAACAGTAGACCATAGTAGACCCCACGGCAAGATGGTGCAATCTACCAGTAGGCAGTAGTGTCTGTGTCGTCAGGGAGTCGCCCAAGCCCTGGTCAGCACGATCAAGACACACTGTTGAACCTTGATCATGATCAAATTGTCTGCAAGTCTCTTGCAACGCGAAGGGGCCGGTACAGTCATGTAAATCCGGACTTCGATGATAAGAAAATCAAAAGACTGACATACATGTACATGTACATAATGTCATTGTAAACGTAAACGTACATGTATGTGTCACGATAATTATACAGTCATGTTTATCACTCCCTTTAAAGTATTGACTCCCATAGATTTTTGTCATACCTAAGCAGTCAAATATTCCTGCATATTTCACTCCTTAGGGCCTAGGGCTATATTGACCGCTTATATTTGACTCCTTTTTAGCGATTTAACACAGCTAGTACAGGCTTTGGTCAGTCGTGATAAATCTAATATTGACTTCGTACTTGGTCAGTATTGGAAATAAGAGACCTCGTAAACATGGTAAAAGACCTCGGCTTCGCCTCGGTCTTTTACTTGGCTTTTATTTCCTTGAAATTTTTTAATGATTATTATCAGCCCGGCCGTGCGTTCTAAATTCTAGCCAGCGGGTAGTCGGAAAGTCGCAGGGGATTTCAGTGGCAAACATGTCATGCACGACGTACATGTCCTGAAGTACAGTGCATGCCGCGTCAAAGACATGGTTTGCATTTTACCGTTCACGCTATTTTCGACGGTCGACTGTCGGTCGGCGTGTACCGTTTTTGTGTGTGTGTAGTAGGCATGGCATTTTGCCGTTCACGCGCTAGATCCAACGGTACTCGTACCCAACACCCAAAATACCGTCGGTTTGGTACTATTTCGACGATAGAAAGCTCTGTTTAGCAGGAGAACGAAACGGTAAGATTCCAACTAGGGTTACGTCACAAGTCGATCGTTGCGTCTGGCGTCAGACAGAAGCCGAACTGCCAACCGTGTCTCGAAAACACACAAAAAAGTTCAAAAAACTAGTGTTTAAACCGAACACGGATTCTTCGAACGAATAATCTATCGAATAATTTCGCCCTCCATCGAACGAATAATCTATATTCTATCATACGCATGATGGCATTTTTCAACACTTTTTCAGCACTTTTTAAGTAGTTTTTTAATTTTTTTTGCTGATTATCGGATTTTGATGTCGAGGTGCCAAACCTGTTAACCTGTACCGCCAAGAGTACATAACCCCCCAGAGTGTGAAACGCCTGATCCAGTTCTGCATAGGGTCTTGGTCGAAAGTTGTCAAAGACCGAAAATCACATTCACTGCATCCATGTTTCCCTCGTATGGAAAGAACAGAAGTACATGTATTACTAGATACCGATAGGAGATTAAACCTTGGAGGAGAAGTGATTGAGAAGAAATACTACGAGCAGATCTACGCAGTGCAAATATCAGTAGGGTCAGCACTGAGCATAGATCTTTCGATTTCTGATAATTCCTACGACTATTCGATTATTCGTTCACCCCACGAATATTCTAAATTATTCGATTATTCGATTATTCGTTTCAACACTACAAAAAACAGTAGACTCGCCCTCTACACGCCGACCGTCGAAAATACATGTAGCGTGAACGGTAAAATGCTAACCATGTCTACACAAGTAAAACGAGAGATTGGAAGCTTTGTTACAACTCTGAGTTTCACGTATTACTACGATCATCAGGCATGTCTATTAACAGTACAGTTACTGTACTTATACAATCACGTAGGATATGTATACAATCGTCTACATGTAGATCTACCATTTCGAATCAAGCAGCAGTACAATACTCATACCAAGTGGACGTCTGCTCTCGTTCACACCTTCCAGCAGCAGAATTTGACAGAGAGTCGTATTATACAACCCCACGGCTCCCTGGGCAGAAATATTGGCTTGAGCCTTGACAATCGCGCGCCCTAGACTCCATTGCATAACAGGGTGTGAATTCGCTCCCGCCCAGCTCGATCTGTGGCAAAGCCAACACTGACGTTGTAATAGTGCTACCATGCATGTACGTTTAGGTGTACGACAGCACTAGTGGCTGTGACACATAGTGATAGCCACTAGTCACTGCTTCCCTGGGGGTCCGGGAAAAGAGAAGCTATGCATCCCAAGTAACAGCTAGCTTAGCTGAGCGTTACAGGACAAAACTACGGAACGCTCCCACACGGCCAGCTGTCATGTGTGAGGGTGCCTGCAAGGCCTGCGTCGATCATAATCATGGTAGATCTACAGTCTGTACTTGGTAGAATCAGGGAGTAGTAAAATACACTCCCTGGTAGAATCACACATCAACTAATAATTACTTCTAGACCAGTCTTACCATCTACATGTACATGCCACGTAGATCTACTACGGTCATTGTGGACATTATTTTGTAAGAATCGCGTTGTGCCGATACATAGCATGTAAATATGCACATCTTGACCAACAACAGTCAACACAGCTGCGGTATGTACATTACTGTACAGCCACGTACAATGTCATGTACACGGATGTAGCTCTACTGGTATTACTCAGAGGCAATCATGACATGAGTAATCAGAGCTAGAGGTAATAAGTAAGTTACAATAACGTTACATTCGGAGAGGCGTGCACTATGGTGAAGATCTTGTTGGAGCTCTCAGTACAATTCATGTATTCCACAAAGACAAGTACATAATTGTACTGGGCAATCAAAGTCTCCTGTGCTTGTGAATGAAACTTTCGAGTCACGTTGAAAAAAGTGAAATTTCGAGTAGAGACGGTTTAACCGCCAAGATATTTCTACTTCAATGACCTCCGTGTACTAACAGTCGATATACATGTACTTCGAGTTTGAAGTACAGTACTTGTGTTGAACTGCATGACACTGATCTGCCAAAACGGCCAACACCATCGTATCGGGGCTGTCGCTCTTTGACATGCGAGCCAGCATTCCAATCAGTAAGAATCCGCCTGCCTTTCCACTGCTCCTGACAATAATAGTTGAGCTTGGATAGGGTGATGAGGACGTAACGGACTGTAACACTGATGCATCTAGATGAAATGATCGATAGAAGAGGCATGAACTCGTAAAACATTTAACGACTCCATGGGCAGAAGCATTTTATAGCACCAACGTCCTAAAACCGAACCCAGGCTGCACTGGGAGGTACTACCGTGACCGATGGATAGTAGCTATTCAGGTACTAACAAGCCAGGACTGAATGCCACGATATGCATGGAGCACTGGTACACATCTGTTTTCAACAGTAAGAAGCACAGTGGGTGGTGGAGCTAAGCTACTGAAGTGTAAAACTATTTCTATTATTATACCTCTCCTAGCTATAAATACAATCAAGAGTATATGTGGGTTATGTACTCTTGATACAATGTAGAATCAAGAGTACAGAATTACATGTACATGTATGTACAAGTACTTATTGATAGAATACATGTTCACTGGAGTCACTCAGTATGATTATGTACATGGAGGAAATTTCCTTTACTCGCTAGGCTTTAGCCAGCGGAGAGGGCTCAACACAATAATGTGGAGCACTTACTATTAGTATTACACACAACAAGGTACACAGGAGGTTCACAGAGTTCGTTGCAGCAGCTCCGAGTTTCTCGCAAAATGCAATCATCAGGTGACCGTTGTCCTTTGTGCCTTTTGTTGTACATGTATGTAAACTGGTACGAGTACTTCGTGACCGACATCATCAAAAAAATACAAAAGATCCGTGCCGTGGTAGGGATTGCATTATATAAATTTTATAATAATAACACAGATACGCGTACAACATGCACATTATATTTATGTATGTATAACTCATAATCACAAGGTGATCGTAGAGGCATTAATCAGCGAGAGAATTGTGAATGATGTCTCTGAATCCAACTCTATCGTGTGCTGCATGAGGGAGAGCGTGCAAGGGAAGACCCGTCCAACTTTTAATGTTAGAAATCCATGATGTCGCGGGCCTTCCTCTCGGTCGAGATCCAGGAGTTGATCCTTGCAGGAAGGGCTTGGAGAAGACTATAACAGACATCTGCCTATCTCTTAATTTGCTGACAAAAAATCCTATATATAGGATTTAAAAATGTATGACCTTTATGCCGTTGTTATTGGTCATCATGAGTCATTCATGACCCATAATAACGGCATAATGCATGGTTTTCATAGAAGCTGTAAATATGTTCGAGGCATGAATGTTTACTTTTCAGATTCATAGGACATCATGAATACCCATTTTCAGGAAGAATCGGAACTTTGAGCAGCATTGTTAAGCTGGTGTCATGGAAAGGACTGAATTAGTGAATGTGCAAAAGAACATTACAGGTGTGGCACGGGGTGGTTTCATGACGACACATGCCGTCGTGAAACTGTTATGTTGTTCCACACGGTAACTCAGTAGACAAACAGTTAGAAGATTTGGATAGAACTGAAGTCACAAGCAAAAGTAAGAGTAAGACTGAGAGCAAGACACACTGAATAAGACTGACTGAATGAACTGAACTGAACTAAAGCAGTAATGTCGAGGGGTGTACCATCGGGCAGGTACGGTTTTCAGAGCTAGTTGACCACGGACGGGGATCTGAGCACCCGTAGCTGAGACCAGACGGACAGTGGACGAGAGCGACGTCATGGTGTCCAGAGGGAAGTGGATGGATGTGAGGAATGAGAGAGAAACGATCGAGACCGAGACACCAGTATCGATAAAGGCAGTGACCGGAACTTGTGCGTGGGTAGGCGTAGCTGTAGCCTTGTACTGTTGTAGGCCACCTGAGGTGTAAGGGAACGTAAAATGCGGTATGGGTAGTGCATGTTGCTATGGGAAGTGCGTGCGTCGTGGGTGCTGACTGTAGAGCGGGCATGTTGAGAGGTAGATCTACATGTGGAGACGGAGCACGCGGAGGCTTTGTATCGGTGTAGGTTCGGTGTGTGTGGATGGTGCCAGCGGGTCAACGGTGGGCGTGCGTGTATACAGGAGACGAAAACAATCACTAACAAGCATAATAGGTTTGAGAAGAACAAGATCAGGCAGGGAACGACTACTTGAGAAACCATACTGAGGCAAGTCACAATGGTCGTGCACAAGAGGACTGCAAGCGGTGATATGCAACAAGCTGTAGGGGACTCCCTTGTCAGGTGTGGGGATGCAGAAGTTTGAGAGGTAGTAACTAGCAGTTAGGGGGCAATGTTTGGTTGGAGAGTTCGGACAATGGCATGCACAGGACGTATCCAGCATGGCACAAGAAATACTAGGCTGGCCCTGATCAATGGAGATATCCAAACCATCCCTATCCTGGGTGGGCGAAGGAGAACAGGAGGAGGCCATGGGAGATGCAGAACTAGTGGCAAGCGCGTGACCCGTCGCACTCGCCGCAGGTAGTTTAAACGGCGTGACATGTTAGGCCTGCTGGGACCCTGTTTACCGTGGGGTTTGTTTTGCCCTTCCTGAAAGGGATTCCTAGGAGGTGGTGGCCCAGAGTGTGAATGTATGGGTGGACGCTGCGGGTATTGAGCATGTTGAAAATGAGGTGCGCGTTGAAACTGTGGAGACCTGGACCAGCAATTGTCACCAGTGTGACTGGGTTTGGAGCAAAACTCACAAATATTTCGTCGGGGCGCAGACTCGTTCGGCGCCTCACGGCGTGTGCGACGCTGTTCAGTTTCGAGTCGGCCTAGCCTATCCGAGATGTCTCGCAACATTTTCCGAAGCTCTTCGCGCTCTTCGCGTTCACTGCTGGGACTAGCCAGCGCGGCTGCCGTAATGGTTTGCGGCGCGGCCACGGTGCGCTGGAGGTTGGCCTCCACGACCAAAGCGCGGCGAAGTGCTGCACTTAACGTAGCCGGTTCCGCGTCCAGCACGCGGAGACGCAGATCTGCCTCCAAGGAGTCAATGAATGCATCTTTGGCAAGCTCCTGTGTCATGTCATCTGCGGCGTCGGGGTAAGCTCGACAGGCAGTGATGTGTATATCACCGGCAAGAGAGTGTAGTGTTTCCGTTGGTTGACGGCGCCGCGTTCTTAGCTGGGCTCGCTTTACCGACCGAAATTCTGGCGGCAAAAATCGTGTTAGCAGTTCCGTCCGTAGGCGCTCGTAGCTGGACAAAATGTCGTCTGGAAGTGTTAACAGAATGCGTGCCGCCCTACCTTTTAATGCGCGCTGGAGCATGATGTGTCGCATGTTTTTGCGTTCATCTTCCCCGTAATCCTGGTCCGGTTCGGGCCAATTGTTCGCCGCACAGGCCAAATCGAACTCGAAAAGGCCCATGTCCTCATCCGGGGTCCCCGAAAACGTCGGCGATTTGACTAGTGACGCGGCCATGATGGTGTGTGTGTGTGTGTGTGTGTGTGTGTGTGTAGATTGTGTTCAGAGGGAGCTATGGAGGTAACGAAGGGTAGAGCGCTACGCTAGACGTGGGATATATGGCTGGAGAAACTTGTCGCTGCCTTGAACACTCATGCTCCTATCCGTCTACACCGCCCAAGAGCTCCTACCCGGAAATCCTTCCCCTGGAAGACGCCAGCTCTAGATGACCTAGTCCAGCGACGTGACGCGGCCCATCGACGGTGGAAAGCATCACCTGCAGACCCAGCTCTACGCAATGTCTTCACTTCTGCCCGAGACGAAGCCAAGCGTATGTCACGACATCTCCGAGCCACCTACTTTAGGGACCTTCTTGCTGCTAACGTTAGTCAGGCCAACGCACGAAAAACCTGGCAGACCATCAACTACCTCAGCGGTCGTAACAAGTCCTCAGCTCCACCAGCCGTCAGTGTCTCACAGCTCAGTGACCAATTCAGCGGTGCTGTGTCAGACCCAACTAGACCACTACGTCTCTCAGCCCCATTGGGTCCCACGAAGAAGGAATGCCTCGAAGAATTTGCTCCAGCAAGTGTGCAAGAGATCGCTAAGCTGCTCTCCAACATCGACGTGCGCAAAGCTGCAGGCAGCGACCCGGTTCCAGCTGCAATCCTCAAACACTGTTCTCCTGTCCTTGCACCGTCCCTCACCATACTAATCAATGCATCTCTGGCTTCTGGTGTTGTTCCTGCATCTCTGAAGTTTGCGGATGTTTGTCCCCTCTTCAAGTCAGGCGACAAAGCTGTCGCTAAGAACTATAGACCAATATCGTTATTACCAATAGTTTCCAAAGTCCTAGAACGGGTAGTCCACACGAGACTCTGTAAGTTCCTCTCCGGAAATTCCTTGTTCCCCGCAAACCAGTTCGCATATCGCCCACTTCACTCCACAGAAGATGCCCTGACATTGGCTGTAGACAGATACTTGGAGGCAGCGGATCAGCAGCGCCATACAGGTCTTGTACTTGTCGATATGAGCAAGGCCTTCGATAAGGTCAAACACCAAATTTTGGTTACAGATCTATTTCAGCTTGGTATTACCTCAACGGCGCTCAGTTGGTTCATGAGCTACCTAACTGACCGCCGTCAGCGAGTCGTCCTGAGCAATGGCCAGTCGTCCGCCCTCTCTCCCTGTGAGTGTGGTGTTCCTCAGGGAAGTGTGCTGGGTCCTCTTTTGTTCTCCATCTACACAATGGAAATAGAACAGATCACAGCTCCAGCCCACTCACAGCTGTTTGCTGATGATATCCTGCTAGACGCCATCAGTCAATCCGTCGAATTCTTGAATTTAACCCTCTCCCGTTCGGTCTCCAACCTGGCCAACTTTCTGGAAGAAAGAGGCTTTTACTAAATCCCTCCAAAACCCACGTTCTAGCCCTTCATGCGTCTCGCAGGCAGCCCTTGTTACTGAACATAGAATGCAATGGAAATCCCCTAGCTCAGACCACAAATGCTCGATATCTAGGTCTACATCTCGACACCCAGCTTCGGTGGTAGACTCAAGTTGCAACTATTACACGGAAGACCTCCCAGAAACTGACGGCGCTGCGAGCCATTCGCTCCTGCTTAACTGAGCAACAAGCCCTGCTATTTTACAGATCGTTAATACTACCGGACATGTTGTATGGATCTAATGCCTTCTTCTCAGTTCTCTCTGCGCACCAACGGCATCAGCTTTCGGTCCTCGACAAACGATGTATCCGCTGCGTTGCCAACCAGCCATTCCCCTCCCACACAGATCCCATCTACACCCGTCTAGGCCTCATCCCCATCATCCAAAACGCCCACTGTAAACTCCGCCTCCTCATGCTTCGCATCCACACCGCCAGAATTAGTAATCTCCTGTCCAAGCGCCTCCGTCACCAGACTGAAGGCGTCACTCGGATCAACGATCCAAATGCGTATGTTGTCCCTGCCACCAGGCGAGTCTCTGGTGACTGTCGGCCGCTCGTTTCTGCTGTTAGATTATGGAACGCCCTGCCCCAAGAGTTCAAGTCCCTCGCCTGCCATAGATCATTCAAGAGACTTTTAAAGGTTTATTTTTATGGTTAGCCAGCATCTAGGCTTGGACTTGGAGTCGTGACTCAACTGTGCTTTCTTCTTCTTCATTTTTCTTTTTTTCCCTTTCCCTTTCCCTTTTTCTTTTTGAGTATTTGCAGTCTGTGTTTTCTGTGTTTTTCTCTCTTTCGTGGAGGCTTGCTTGTTGTATCCTTGGCTCTCGGCCGTTACTTTATCGCCATCATAATATTGGGCACCATTGCCCGTTTGGTCTGCGATACAAAATAAAATTTCAACAACAACAACAGCAGACAGTCGAAACAAACGAAGTGGCGACTTACCTGGCGCACGGGAAGACGAAGCGCAACAACCAGGGCAGATGCTTGCACAGCACAGCAATCGGGAATCTCAGGCTCGTGGTATGCGTGAACCGCTGTTGGGCGCCAAATGTTATGTTCTTCCACACGGTAACTCAGTAGACACACAGTTAGAAGATTTGGATAGGACTGAAGTCACAAGCAAAAGTAAGAGTAAGACTGAGAGCAAGACACACTGAATAAGACTGAATGAACTGAACTGAACTGAACTTACTAGACAAAGCAAACGGTTTTATAGCCAGCGATAAGAGTTCCAAGAAGTAACAGAAACAACGAGGCGTGTCATGCATAACTACTAGAAATCGCCTTTGAATGTGTGGAAGAGAAACAGTGGTAGAATAGTGTCGTGGAAAACACTCGGAAGACAATTAAGACCGACGAATGGAAGAACGAGCTATACGAGAGTGGGGAAGTATGTAAAGCGAGTATAACCGAGAGATTTGTATGATTATGTACACAAAAGACGTCAGAATGCTGAACATTAGGTTCATGCATCATAGTCAGTTTACATACATGTAGAATACTACGTTAGCAAGGCAGGAATATTATCATTACTAGGGCTGAAACGATCATGGATTTTCACGTATCGATTACTCTTTAGCTTAACGATCGAGTAATCGATTATAATCGTTAGCAAATAGAGTCATAATTCTGTGCAAACATTACTCTGTTTCCACAAACTATGCCTTCATAATACCAACAAATCTGCATTAGTGAAAGGGTAGCTCCGAAGCATGGCAGTTTTGAAGTCAATTTAACCTCAGAATATAAACCATACCCCTGGCAACTGCATACTCCCAGCGGAAACTGATTCAAACGTCACAAAACGAGGGTTTACCGTACTTTCTGGACACAAATTAAAAAAACGCAAAATAATCGTAATCGGTAATCTAAACGATTGCTCGATCGTTAGAGTTATCAAACGAGTACTCGATTATTCGGTATAATCGTTTCAGCCCTAATTATTACACTAAGTGGTTGCGCGTGCGGGGGGAAAGAAACACTTACAACGCATGCGTAGTGTTCAAGAACTACAATTATGTAACTAGTACTGGTACAGGAGGTTGCGTGCCTACTGTACAGTGACAGTCAGGGATACTACATGTGTACTACACTCTACAGACGTAATAGTACAGTTATATGGAGGAAAACTTCCTTCTGCCAGCGGAGAGGGCTCGACACAATAATGTGGAGCACTATTACACACAAAGGCACAATGGTGTTTTACAGATTTGTCGACACATCTGTAAAACTCCCTGATTGTGCCTTTTGCATGTAATACAGTTATGTACATGTCATACTCATCTAATCTAACAAAACTACCAGTTCATTGCATTCTCAACTCATCACAACCACGCGCTCTTCAGCCGAACCATACAGACAATGAATTGAAAATATGGCCGAAAGCTCTGTCGCAATATTTAGTTCCAAAACTACCAGTTCTAAGGATAAAACAAGGTCCAGTAAAATCTCAAATCCTATATATAGGATTCGAAAAATAGGGCACGGGCCTTAGCAAGAGTACATAACCCCCGGGGGGTTATGTACTCTTGGCCTTAGTAATATTGCGCAAGGAGATGAGCCATAGGTGTTAGCATTTGAAAAAAATATCTTATTCAACTCCCCATATCTACTAAGACCTAACACGGAAGAATTGGTCACATACTCGTCCCTAGTCTCGTGCCACACCCATTTTGAGTTGAAAAATATGACCAAAATCCTATACAGTGTATATACATGTACATGTACATGTAGGATCTAGCGGATGACAGTGATATGAACCGAGGGATTGATATTCGGTACAGACTCTGAGTAGTCTGCGCAGGTCAATATCCTATTAATTTTTACTAGTAGATCTACCACCAATTCCCCCCAAGAGTAAAACAAGCTTCATATGGGAGCTTATTTACTCTTGGTATCCCTGCTACCCTGACTGGTTACTCAGTATCTGGACATCCTAACCATGCCGCACATGTACACAATTCATTGTATTAGTGGAAATCAACCGGGCTGCATCCTCTTGCATCCACAGGATGCAGTCACCGCCGAAAACAGTTATATACGGACCATTATACCATTCTAGAATCATGTAGAATTGCCCATTTCACAAGCAATGATGCATTGTGATGTGAAGTGGGGATTGTATGAGGAGCGGAGAGCGGAGATATAACAGCTATCTCGAGCAAAGGAAAACCCGATTTCGGGTTGGTTTACACTGTTATATCGAAGCTCGAAGCTCCGATATGCAATCATGTTTTCCGCGTGAGTTGTTTACAAATTACAAGTCGGTCAAAACAGATGTTTGAGCGTGATGAAGACAGTTGGACAAGAGACTATGATAGACAGGACGTCTTATATGCATCGATGACGGTCAGTGAGATGCCATCATGGCGCACTCCAAAGTTGGTTAGGGGCCGTCCGGGGTTACCGATTGTTTTTACAAAACGAAAAGTTTTAGTATTTTTCAGCCCCCACCCACCCACCCACCTTTTCTGCAGATAAAACGAATTCCAATAAAATGTTGATGTCAATTTTCGACACCCAGAAGTAACTGGGCATTCTCCATCATTCAATTTCATTCTCCATCAGCATTCAATAATTATTTTCAAAACGAAACTCCATCAAACCCACCCACCCACAAACGAAAACATTTCGTTTTGAAAATATTATTGGTAACCTTGGACGGCCCGGGCCCTCAGACTGTGACTCGCTGAGGTTGCGTTTGGTAGTGTCAATGTTGAGCTTGTTCTCGTTCCGGAAGATGATCAGATCCCGGAACAAAACAACCACCCCGCCCTGCAAGCTGATTGGTCAGCCCGGGGTATCTGGGAGGGTAACCGGGGGCATTGTTCGACAGCCCCCGCATCGTAGACGCTGATGCTCATCTTGGAAAGCCATAGCTTGGAAAGCAGCAGACTAAAAAAAAGCAAGGCGAGGAAGTGTGGCCAGGTGAGCGAGCAGTTCCACTCTTGTTTGCTCCGCTAAAATTCTGTACTCGTACTCTGCCATCATGAGTATGCTGCCTACCATCGGCAACTTGCCAGTCGACAGCTTGCACACAAGTGGGGAACGTCCTATGTGGTAGTTATGGCGTGGGTTCGCATTCGCACCCGGTCCGCGATTTTTTCGTGCAGTCGACCTTCACCTCCGAAGATCTCGCCAACGACACATCTGTTTGTCGGTCCACTATGGCCTATGGGGCAGGCGTTGGAGTTGGGCACGCTGGCTATGTCACTAACGTGACTTCCTAAAAATTTATGATATTTTGGCTTGGATTGCGTAGGTCTTAA
This sequence comes from Sycon ciliatum, assembly GCF_964019385.1. Lineage (NCBI taxonomy): Eukaryota > Metazoa > Porifera > Calcarea > Leucosolenida > Sycettidae > Sycon > Sycon ciliatum. The sequence goes on from NC_088646.1 coordinate 34,267,067, forward strand.
AAACCCCGGCTTTCTTAACGCGTTAAGCGATACTTGGGGAATTGTGTGTTGCTCCCTACATCATGGGAGCTCGCGGTTTTCCTGCCGACTTGAATTCTCACTTGACTGACTCACGACTGCCATCCAGAGCACGCGAGAAGTTGTCCCCAGCGCGGGCTTGTGAATTAGATGGTTTGGAGGCAACAACGTTCAAGGTTGTGAATGGCCAACGCCGGTCCTCCGCGCTTGTTCAGCACCTCCATGAGCGACACTGACTCACGTAGTGCGCGGTCCCATTTCGAAAAAGAGTCATAGTTTAGAAGTTTCGTGGCAAGTAGGAGCTCACAAATTTTTTAGAGCTATTTCTGACTAAGTTGTGGCTGCTGAACACGATAAAAGTATCGCCAAATCTGATATGGCGATCTTCCGCTGCATACGGAAATTGTACATGTACTCGAACCCAGTCATTCTAGGGTATACTTTAGTAGTGGGTTTCTGCATACAGAGTCCGTCAAGAACGCTGCTATCTGGTGTTCACGAGGTGTTTGTCGCGCTGGAAACGGAGCGTCTCTGTAAGTTAAGTGTGTATCCCTGGTGATGTTTGTGCCTGGAGTGCACTGTAACAAAAGTGGTGCTCTTCGGGCACAATCTTCCCGCTCAGCCTACTCATGCTCAACTGATGTGGGGCAGTGAGTTCCCCGAAACACTGTGTATTGAGCAGGGAGTGGTGCTTTCTTGCAGGTTTGCCGAGTGGAAGGTTCGATGGACTTCTCGTGTGCTGTGGATGGCAGTCGTGAATCAGTCAAGTGAGAATTCAAGTCGGCAGGAATACCACGAGCTCCCAAGTAGGGAGCAACACACAATTCCCTAAAACAAGATTAGATTAATACCGTAAAGTACCACCATCTCGTCCTTTCGTGGTCGTCTTGTGGAGGTGGTTTCCTGTCTGTAGGTCATACGACACGAACCTTGTACACACATTGCACATTGTGGAGTCCATCCGTACCCAGTTTACCTTCGAGCGGATGCGAACTCCACATAAAAACATGCCAAGTGTGACCTTAGTACGCTAAGGTTCTCACACCGTACAAACTTAGTAGCACTCTGGTATACGATTTTCTTCCCTTGGCTGTAAAATCAAGGTGGGGCGCTCTGGCGGTGCTTTACGGTAATTATTTTAACAAATTGACAACAAAGCACTATACGAGCTAAATCTCAGCAGGCCGCTGTGCAAAGAGCCAAGAGAAATAGTCTGCAGCCAGCAAGACTGAGAAAGAAAACGAGAAGTGCCCAGAGCTATGCCCTGGTGTCATATCTAGCGAGTCCGTGTTTCGACACAATCATGTGTCGTATTGCGAGAGGCAGTACCGGAAGGGCAGGCATACCGTTACTGACACTGTATCTACTGTATGTGTTGCCAGCCAAGCAAGCTTAGCACATTCTGCTGAGCAGGTACCGCGAAGAACAATGATCAACTCCAAAGCAGGATGCGAAGTGAAATGAAGCACAAGAGAAAGCCAAGATAGAGTTGAAAAAGAGGTGTAAGCATGTCTGCTTGTGTGTGTGTTTAGTTGGGGATGGCAAAGCATAAGAATACAATATTCGGGGTATGTACAATGCTGAGTAGGGAACACAATACGGCAGCTTGCAGAAATGATAAAATGCGAATGGGCGAGAGCTAAATTTGGCACAGAAATTAGAAAATTACTCGTCAACAACTAGTGTATTGGTTGTTCACAAGGAGACAGAGGCAGATAGAAGCAGATACGGAGAGAGAGAGAGAGAGAGAGAGAGAGAGAGAGAGAGAGAGAGAGAGAGAGAGAGAGGGAGAGAGAGAGAGAGAGAGAGGACACCAAGAGCATCGCAGTTGTTCCAACTCATCCAGGCACCGTTGTGTTATGCCGTATGGAGAGGCGAACAGATAGTGTCAAATGCCGACATACGGTAACAGTCCTCCTCGTTATTACCACCACCATTGCGACTACAGCTAAAGACCATGGGTAGCTGTTGAAGGATATCAAGAACTGAGCCAGTCGGTACCGAGCAGCCAATTGATGTGAGGTATGCATTGATGCTATCAGCAGTAGCGCCATGAGGATGAATCATCAGGAAAGAGGACACAACGGCCACTACAGATGCAGCTTCATTCGAAAGAGGTTGTTGGTGGCTAGGGCCGGCATCAACAGTAACGCACTCCCTGTCTTCGTCCTCGCCCTCGGCATCCTGCAAGATCAGCATGTCAGCGATCTCATAGTCTGGCAAGTTAGGCGATATACTATCCAGGTCATGGGGGTGCAAAGCCAGTCTCTCCTCCTCGACAGCTGATTCACCATGAGTGTCTACTTCCGCTGCTGCTTGCCTCTTCTTCGGCAACTGTGGCTTCTGCTCCTCATCATCATCAGAGAGGAAAGCGGTCTCCTCTACCCAATTGAGATTGCACTCACCGTCCAGCAGAAGTGAATCAGATTTTCTAGAAGACTTCCGGCGGCCATAGGCACTGTCTTCTCCCTCACCACACTCGTCGTCGTCCTCATTATCCGAGACGCCCGGTTCATCTGACAGACCAGACCGCGACAACTTCTGGAGAGCAAAGAGATTAAAAAAGCGACAATTGCACGTTATTGAGCTGTACACGTACATACCACCCCAGCAGCCTGGTGCTGTCGTCAACTTATCGTTACTACTCTGGCCACAATATGTGAGGATTACGGAAGATGGAGGGGGGAGGGGGGGGGGGGGGGTGCGGCACTCATCAACTAAAAAACTATAGGAAGACACTACTCTATCATTTCGTCAGTACTGTACAAAATCGGCCGCACAAGGCCGGGTATAAACAGTCAAGCTTGCACCTAGAATGTGTTGAATGCCGTGCAGCATACGTCATACTACAATGTACAGGAACACCTGTAATGGCAACCACTCGGATATGGCCACCACTCGACCATGGCAACCACTTTTCCTTGTCACGGACGCATTCACATTCAAAACAGCTTGGACAAGGCAACCACTCGCTCAACGCGACCGACGACCACGCACCCGTGACCGACGACCACCCACCCGTGACCGCGTTGCACCCTGCTAGTACATGTACATCAGGGAGTCGTTTGGGTGGTTTGGGCGCTGTGGTAGTTGTGCATTGTACATCACGCCTGTAGTACTGATGTGCACAGTCATGGTAACAGTGCATTGCGTAATGCTCTTGGCCATACGCTGCTGTTGGGCTGGTTTTACAGATGGAGAATCTGAGAGACACAATCATGAATGGCTGGTTGTCTATTCTTTCTGTGTGCTTAATTTGGTTTCTTGTATACCTACATGTAGCTAGCTAGCTACAGGCTAGGCACGACTCCCTGATGTACATGTGCACCATGCATGGTAGATCTACACATCAGCACAGGAAGTACGACATGCACGACAGCGTCGTGCTGTAGTACGAGGTGATTTGTAATTTTTTAACATTGAGTCATTTCTTAACAAATCGGTAAAATATCTCATTGCAAGCGCCTGCAAAAAGTCATGTCAAATTTCTTTTTGCCATTGCCATTGCCAATGTTCTGTCAAGTTCGCCTCCAAAATTGAGACTGATATTCCTTCAGGAAGTGACATTGCAAGAGCTTTCAGTCTGCATGTGCGCGATGTTTACGGTAAAATAGAGTATAAGAGAGTCATAGCCGCTGGTTTCAACCTCCAGTGACAACACATTTAGCTGAAGAGGAAACATATGATAGCTACACACTGGAAACGACGCCTGGGAAGGAGAAATGTCGGTGTGTTGGCCCTGGTATTGGCCAAACATTGGCAATTACTGAAATTACTCACAGATGTTGATCACAATTGCATATGAAATCAGGGTGATACATCTATTGCTATGCAAGCTTGAATGGCTTGTATTTGGATGAACATATTCTTGATCCAGTCTTTCTGGACCATCCTGGATACGTAGGGTCTCTTTCTATTGAAAACTGACTTGAAATTGTGGTGCTAAGGCCTATTTTACCATGATGTTAAGAAATGACCACAACAAATAATATGCAGAAAAATTGCCATTTTTCAACCGCCCCCTGCTTTCCAACACCAAGGAATATGTGAATGAACAACCCACCATCGCAATCTAAGGACTTCAGTATTACATTTATAGAGGAAGAAATGGAAAGATTCGCACCTCGAACCCTACGGAAGGCTTTTTTACTTTCGTGTTAAATAATGACGAATCACCTCGTACACTGTACATGCCTACCAGTAGGTGTGTGCAATGTGATACACTGATCAAAACGATCACATGTATAGTGAATATGGTCACGTGACCCACTGAATCTGGATAAGAAGACCGCAGTGATCTAGCCGGCTCAGCCTGGAGGGCGACCTGCGGGCTGAGACAGCTCCAAGGGTAATTTTGGCCGGCTGCAGTCACCCCCATGTAGACTGTAGTGCTGCACTAGCACTTGAGTGGAGATGGTGGAGTACAACCCATATCCTAGGTATGTACAGTACAGTACGTAGCACTGGCTACTCAGGCTCAGTGCTAGCTCTTCACTTAAGCTCAAATGCACTTGAGTATGCACTTGAGTACGTCAGTAAAATGTAACAGGTACTAGGTTGGGTCATGGTTCGCTGCTTCTGGTGGTGTACATGGCTGTGGCTAGGCTGGGTCTTGTCAGATGACCAATGTACACTGCATGCAGACATGACCTTGGTGAACACAATCATGATCCATGCTCATGTAGCTGTTTGCTTCCTTTTTCATATTTTGTTACCTATAATCACATTGTCACAACTGCCTGATGAATGCCCATAATTGGACGAAGCGAAAGGAGATGCAAGCTGCAATGAAAGATTTGTAGTGGTGTGTGTGTGTGTGTGTGTGTGTGTGTGTGTGTGTGTGTGTCTGCGTGGATACGTGACTGATGGCGGGGAACGATGCATTTTAACTAGAACGTTGGCCGGCTGGCATAAAATCCTGGCTAGACCTCTGAGACCATCTGTGAATATGGTCACGTGACCCACTGAATCTGGATAAGAAGTAGTGCTGACCCGAATTTGCCAGCTGAATCTCGATATTTTGCGGCATAATTTTGCTCGTGCATCGTCGAAATTTTGCTTTCATTTTGCTAGGCCACTCGATATTTTGCTCCCTTTTTGCTCCAAAATTTGTGTCACGTGTGAGAAAACTGACCGAAAGTGGGTTACGTGTTGGCAAAAATGAGAAAAAGTGAGTCACGTGTTGGTAAAATTGTGCCGAAATGAGTCATGTGCACCGTATATGTGTAAAATCTCCCAATTCCCAGCCAACACACCGATATTTTGCTCCATTTTGCCAGCAAATTCCCTTTCAAAATTCTTCGATATTTTGCTAGAAGAATTGCTAGCAAATTCGGGTCAGCACTAATAAGAAGACCATCTGTGAATATGGTCACGTGACCCACTGAATCTGGATAAGAACTTTTAAGAAGCCCATCTGTGGATATGGTCACGTGACCCACTGAATCTGGATAAGAAGACCATCTGGCCAACTCGGGTGACCACTATTTCTCGTCGCTTGATTGGTCGCCTTAGACCGGTTTCACTGTCGTACTTACCCTTACACTAGATGATAGCTGCTGGTGCAATTCAGAGATCTGAGCACACACAAAGCGCAAGTATACACACAGAAAGGACGCATTGTGAGCTTCACTCCTCGTGATACGAATGTACATTGTATTTACCTAGGAATACTTTTCGTGACCTTTTTTCCACCGTACAATTTTCTTTCGGAGCAAGCAAATAAAACCTGGGAAACTCAAAGAAAACTATATCAAACTTAGGCGATGGGTTCCAATTTTCAAACAAGTCCATTAATACTTTTACAAACTAATTATCAGTGGGATTCATCAATTGCATTTGCAGCACTGAATGGACTAGTATACATAGTAGAGTTCAATGAAAATTAAGTGTATACAGAGTAGATTGAGCCAGGTCTGGAGTAGCAAAAAACCCGCCAGGGGCCGGAAACACATGTACTGTGTACGCACTGGTTGCAAAGCGGATGGCCACATGACAATGATAATACGGATTATGGACGTACCTCTTTGTTCTTTCTGGCGATCAGAGCACGACACTGGTGCTTTATTGTGACCATGCGTACGCCCTGCCGCTTGGAGCTGGCCAGTAGTGTGTCACGCACCATCTCAAGGTACTCAATGTGCTCCGTAGGGCTGAGCGAATCTACAATAGGGACACGCCAAAAACAGAACACCTTTACGTCTGGACACAACAACACTTCACACTACCAACACCTGAACATGCGCAACGGATCAACGGCAACCAAAGAGCATAATATTATTACGGAGGGGCCAAGATTAAGGCCCGCTATGGCTTGATATCCACCTCAGAGAAATGGGCAGTTGTGGGACAGAGCAATTGAGCATTACCGACAAGTCCGGCGACAATAGCTGATTACGGCCCACACAACAGGGCGGATCAATGACAGGTCATAGTGCAACTGCCTTACCTTCATCAATTCGTTCCACAGACTCAGGTTCATTAGCTTCCATGAGATTCATGAATCTAGCTTCTTGCAATTCTTTCTTCATGTCCTAGCAACATACAAATCATTGGTTACAATGGGAAGGACATAATCAGACTGGCCCGCAAGGCATACAGTAAAAGCAGAAATACCGTATTTCCTCGATTAATGGACCATGCTCGAATAATAGACCATGCTCAAATAGTAGACCCTCCTAGAGGCCTCACGGAAAAATAGTAGACCCTGCCCGAATAAGAGACCCAGTCTCTTATTTGAGTTCATCGCTTTGCGCATGCGCACTAAGGAAGCACGTGGTGGATCAAAAAAGGACACGATTTTAGGTTGCGCAACTACAATTTTTGTAGTGGCTAGTGCTTTCTTTCATTATTTGTAATATAGAAGTCATTATTTGAGCACGGTCCACTATATTTTCATCGGCACATCGCTGGAAATGGTGGATTTTTAACACGTCATAATATAGAAGTTCTATATTTCCAGCGATGTGCCGATGAAAATATACTGGACCGTGCTCAAATAATGGACCATGCCCAAATAAGAGACCGGGGGTCCAACCCTCTTCAAAAAACAAAAGACCGGGTCTATTAATCGAGGAAATACGGTATTCGCCTGGAAATTTAATTTCGTCTTTTCGTCCAAGGAGGTTTTGGACTAAATTAAATGCCGGACTAATGTCGATTTGTCCAGTTTTTCAATACACTCTTATGATCCATGGACGAAATTTACAACCGGACGAACTCCCTTTCTTTGGTGTTGGACGAAATGTTCTGCCTGTACAGTATATTGAGGCTCTTGAACCTAGCATGCAATGTACAGGCGTTTAGCTTATTGACTAGTATTAATATGCGGGAGTCCATATTTCACACTTGCCACAAGCGTACGTACAGTGCAACAAGTACAGCTATATCACCATCAATCCACGCACCAGTGGCTACACAGTACCTACCCCCCCCCCCCCCCCACACCTGTCTCCCCCCCCCCCCCCCCCTCCTTGTCTGCAAAATACTGGCGAGTATGACCAGTATCAAGGCCTTCAACTCACCTGGAAGTTTTCCAGCCATAAGTCCAAAGTCTTTTCTTGAGCCTTGGTAAAGATATCACTGACATTGCTGCTGTGCAAGGCCTCCACCAACGTGTTACAAGAGCGGACTAGCACAGACCAACAACAACACGAAAACAGGCCAAGGCAGCAACCGCACATTAGACGAATACTTGTAGTCTATTGCTTCGTGACGCCGGCGTTTGTGCAGTGCTCAAGCAAGCATCTCATGTGCAATTTTGGAGTGCTGATGATTTGACTGCCAGTGGTGTGCTTCTTTCCGGTGCCTTCTGGATCTTATCAACTACAGGTGGAATCCTGATAATTCGAACCTCAAAATGTCAGGAAAAACTTCTAATTATCCGGACATTCTAATTATCCAAACCACAACACAATACAGTAAGTATCGTTTATAAAGTGACCGGATATAATGATATGCCGGTTATAGTGATAGAACACGTCAAAATCAAAATCAAATCAGAAAAAATACAGCTAAAATATCACTATATACACTATTATCGGCTATACCGATATATCGCTTATTGTGATGGACTTCAGGAAGCAAACCATATCAAATGTACAGGAAAATATCGCATATAATGATCAAGAGTGATGATCACAAAACAATTGTTTTTTCAATAAAGTTCACTTCTTCCAAAACTGATCCAGTGTTGCCTGGTTGCATCTGGCAGCAGACGTGGCTGAGAGAAAATTCTCAATTTTAGACAGGCGTCCCTGTATGCTGTGGTCACGAATGTCACTCGACGGACTCATGATCTCTTTTTGCACCAACCCATTATTTTACCTGCACATGCACACACATGTCCGTTTCTGGCTGTGCTACCCCTCGCAATGTGCTCCCTTTGTATGCTCTTGTCCGTTTCTGTATGCACATGTCCTTTTCTGGCTGCGCTACCCCTCGCTCCCTTTGTATGGTCTTACCCTTTTCTGTATCTTTCTGCATGCTCTTGTCTGTTTCTGGCTGTGTTGCCTCTCACACAGTCCGCGGAGCATGCATGCACTTTCAGCATGCTTTTTCCAGCGTGTACGCATCATTTCATGTGCAGTCATGTGCCATGTGTCGGTCAAACATGCAAATCGGCTATAGTGATGCACCGGATATAGTGATAAATTTTCGAAAATCAAAGGGCACGTTATATCCGATATTTACTGTATGTATGTCAAAATGCTCAAATGGTCACGCAGATTTGCGCTATGGACCTTAGACACATATTTCACGGATACTGAGCTGACCGGCACAACCTGCTCATGCAAACTGAACTGACCAGTACAGTGAACTTCGAATTACACTTTGCTAACCTAATTATCGACACAAATCCCACACATTTTCTATCAGAAGTTTTTATGTGGGAATCGTATTGATAGAAATCGGTCCTGGAAAAACTTCTAATTAAGTGGTATGTTCGAATTAAGCCATATTCGAATTATCAGGATTCCACCTGTATAAGCTAGGTGTTTGGCAGAAGGGTGAGGTTACCCGGAAAAGCTGTCACATTGCAAATAAAATTGAAACGCACCACTCTTCACGCACTCACCATGACGATCAATGGCACGGAAGTGCTGCTCCTGATCGGATTGTGTGGCCATGACCTCTCTGTGGGTGTGCTGGATGATACGGGATAGGCGGCGAACGTGTGAACTGAGGATGGCCTTCAGGAGGGCAAAGAAGAGATCTCGCGACCCCGGTGTGCATTCGCCTCGAGAAAGCCACTCCGCACTCTGCTCAACAAACATCACTCACGCACACACGCACGCACACACACACGCACACACACACACACAGACACACACACACACACACACACACACAAATGCACAGAGCACAGGATACACACAGTGTGTACATCCAGACAGAAACAGCAACTACCCTACAGCTAGTAGCTACCTAAATATAAATGTTGACCAGGCGGGCAGTATCATCTAAGCCCCTACCCCTCCAAAAGAAAAGAAAAACTGCTATCCGTGAAACGCACATGGTTCACTCTGGAGGGTGGAGGATTGGCTAAATATCATCATTCAGACGCAATAACAAAATGCTATCGACTGATGAACATAATATGCTGACGAAAGGGGGGGATACTGTATGAAGTGTACGACATCCGTTCAGGGGATGTTCGCCAGAAACCTTTTTGATGACCACTCAGCTATTTAAAAAGAAGCAAGACACATTGAAAGTATAATCTTCTTACTAATCTCAAGTATGGCTCCAAGTTCCGGTCGCCATTCTCGAATTTTTCCGTAAGGTCAGCTACTGTAGACTCTGAGAAATCAAGCCGTGCTGGTGAAGGAAGGGTTTTCCGAGGTGTTGTCACATCGTCACCCTGACTGCCATTCCTGCCCATTCGCCGACGCTTTGCTACCGGAATAGAGCTGGACCCGATGTCACCGGCATTTGACGAGACTGATGGTGAGCGAGAGCGCTTTTTTCCACCAGCATCTGCTGCAGTGTCCTCATCCTGTGGAGAAGTAATCCAGCAAAATAGGGAGAGAGAGAGAGAGAGAGAGAGAGAGAGAGAGAGAGAGAGAGAGAGAGAGAGAGAGAGAGAGAGAGAGAGAGAGAGAGAGAGAGAGAGAGAGAGAGAGAGAGAGAGAGAAGGAAGAAGGGAGGGAGAGGGGAGAGAGAGTGAGAGAGAGGGGGAGGGGAGAGAGGGGGGAGGAGGGGAGACAGAGGGAGAGAGAGAGAGAGAGAGAGAGAGAGAGACAGAGAGAGACAGAGAGAGAGAGAGACAGAGACAGAGACAGAGGGACAAATAACTCTAACAGCAGCTGCACAACACTGTCACTTCGTTAGGACGAAGGCCTTGAAAGTGGTGAGCACACCGCTACCTGAGCCAAACGCACCTTTCCTGGTTTCTTTGATGAAGTGGAATAGTCGACGAGCAGACGTCCAATAGCCTCTGGCTGCTTTGTACGGTCCACCTACAGCACAGGCAACACATGCACATGTAGTGGTTACATTGTTACCAAGGGGCGAGAACCAGAGGTAAAGAAAAGGTGCGGATGTGCTGTGTGCTGTGTGCACATCTAAGTGTATATTGTGATAGATGTGACATTTTCGTTAGCCCTGTTTCTTACCTTGATGTACCAGCCGCTCATGGCAACGGCTCGCTCCACCGCCTCTGCATCGGCATACTCAACGTGTGCAAAGGTCTTGCATAGGTGAGTGCGAGACTTGAGTCGCAGTGACTTGATCTGCCCGCACTCACTGAACACATCATGGACATGGTGCTCGCGACAGCGCGGCGGTAGCCCTCCGACAAAAGCCGTCAAGCATCCGTCCGGCCTGGGTTTCACCGCGGGCAGTGGATCAGAAGCAGACTGAGGGTATATCAGCACGACGCCACGTTGGATGTGCCGGCCGGGTAGTTTCAAGCTACCGTCGGTGTTCACTCTCAAGGCTGCCAGTGCTGTTCCGGCAAGACGAGGTCGATCTGGTGAAGAGCTGGCATTGCTGTAACCGGTGTTACGTTGCCGCCCATGCTCGTCACCGCGATGCCCGCCGCTTCGCAGGGCTTGTGCATCACGCATCCAGCCATCTCCATCACGCGGTGCACTGCGATTAGCATACAGGTCCCTGCCACCAGTGCTGCCTCTACTTCGGACTGGGCTGCAGCGGTCCTCGGTCTTGTACGGCGGTGAACCGGGATCGTAACCGTCCTGCCCCCGTCCTCTTGTCTGCATACTTGGATAGCCGCGCGTGGCTTGACGAAAACTGATGTCACCCGGAGAAGACGCACGACCTCCTTCGCCATGTCTCCCTGGTTCCGTACCACTGCCATCGCGGCGGGAACCGGAGTATCGGTCATCGCCACCGACCAGTCGTCGGTCAAGCGGATCCCAGCCGCAGGACACAAAGTTGTCACGTGATCCAGGACCTCTACTACGATCTCGCGCCGCACGTTGGTCGTAATCATGATGATACCCATCTCCATGGCTAGACGCCGTTCGGTCAGTTGTATTATTCATCTCAGAGGGCGAGACTCAGACACGACAGCGTTGAACAGTGTACGATGCAGTTCCTTGATATCGCTTGATGTGATCTTGGAGTTCACTGAACTTACTCAGCCACCTTATCTTAAAGTGCTCTGCAGTCCAGGCTGTTCTAACGTGCAGCTGCGATCTCTGTTCTCCTAAAGCCAGTAAAGCCTAAAGGTGGTCTAGTTGCCAGTCATTATTGACCGATTTCACTACGCTGTCCTGTCACGGAAAACTGCGTCAGGAAGAAAACAGAGCCTCGAGAAAGTCGCACACAATACCAACACTTCCAGGCTTTCCGTTCGGTGAAGCTGAGCCAAATAATTAATGGAATCCAGGTCGTAGAGGTGAAACGAAAGCCGCTTAGCTTCAACGAGTTGGCAACAGCAGAATGTTCATATCCCCCTCTTATCTTTATTCAAACCTGCATGATATGCCGCGGAGCTTTCCTTCCAAACCATAAATCGCCTAAATCGAAAAGGATGAGCAGCGCATCTCTTGCTCATGTGCCACATAACGCGCGCGAGCATTTGCCATAATCAGATCATAATCACAGCTTGGGGAAATCATTTTTGCAAAATGTTTATGTTGAGAACCAAAATGCAAAGAGCAAAAGTTTTTGTTTTGTTCAACGTTGAACGGTGCGAAGTATTTTAGTTTGCGATATCATGCGATGAAAATGGCAACAATGAGGATTCTAAGTTATTTGATGGTGCTAGTTCTACTTGCGCAAGCAAGTTCTGCCCTGTATTTTCACATCTTGGAGACATCACACCCGAAATGCTTCATCGAGGAAATTCCGGATGAGACTTTGGTTGTTGGTAAGATCGCTGACGTGGCTCTGCTTGTAGATTTTTTGAGTATTGTTTGATTGGATACATTTTGTCTGTGCAATTGATGCTGAAAGGCAAGTATAAAACCCAGGCATGGGACGACGCCAGCAACACGTTTCTTCCGTCCAGCCCTGGAATCGGAATGCATGTAGTGGTCACGGACCCATCGCAGAAAACTCTCATGTCCAAGTTTTATTCATCTGAAGGAAAATTCTCCTTCACATCTCATTCACCTGGCGAGCACACGATTTGTCTGCAGACGAACTCAACGAAGTGGACGAGTGGAAAGAAACTGGTATGTCTTCAAGTGCTAACTGCTATCGATACTGGCCAGGCTAGGACTTGTGTTGTGATCCGTGAGCTACAAATGCAAGCTTGTACTTTCCTAGTATGCTGTGTGCTTATTGTATGCATTTGTCACGCTACAATGCTTTTTGTCATTCTGAGAATGAAGTTAAAGGCTTGACTGCTAGACCCAAGCAGATTATTAGTAGGGAAATCTCTGTCTGTTCCTCGTCTGTTCGTTGCTGGTCAAGCTTCTAGTATACTGACGCTATGTCTGTCTTTTGCTTACTGAACTGCAGCGAGTACACTTGGATATTGAGGTTGGAGAGCAGGCTGTCGATTATGCACAAGTAGCTGCCAGGGAAAAGCTCACCGAGTTGCAGCTGCGTGTACGCCAGCTGCTTGATCAGGTAGAGCAGATCAGCAAGGAACAAAACTACCAAAGGGTATGTCTGGTTGCTGTATTTTGCCATCGCTCCACGCGTGCGCGTATGCATGTGTGTTGCTGGGTGGGTGCATGCGATGATGTGCCCATTTCACACACACGCACACACTCGCAGTGCAGCTGCCAGCACGCATACACACTTGGCCCACCACTGGCATCTTAACGGCTGAAAGCCTGTGGGTTTACAGGTCCAAAATTCCACACGGCACGGCACAAGTTGGGTGGTATCAGTGAACCCATCAGGGGCATGCACACCAGTTGCTCTGGTTGGACAGAACTCAGGCGTGTCCCTAGGTATGGTCCGAGTATCCACGTGGATGCAGAGACAGATTCCCACCACCACACTGTTGTGGCTGTGCTGCTCCACGTGCTGCACCTCTGCCACATCCAGTTGCAACTTGACAATAGGGAGGTTTCGCTCTACGTAATTACGTATGAAAATCCGTATGTCGTACGCGCTGGGGAGCGTGGACAACTTTCATACGTAAATCTCTCTACGGATTTCCGTAGGAAAGCTCTTTCCTACGTTGGGTCCTCCGTAGGACTTTTTGAAATATTTTTCGCATTTCCGGATTTATCCATGGCAACGTTCAAGCCGCGCGAAACACAAGGTACACACGCCGTACACCACATGCAAAACAAAATGGAAACGCGGTTTCGGTTCGTGGGCGCATGCAGCCAATGCGTCTCCAAAGCAACAAGGCACGTTTAGCAGACGCGGAGAAATCACGTAGAGCGAAACCCAGCAGCTCTGATTTTTACGTATGAAAATTCCGTGCAGTTCCTACGTTATTTTCATACGTAATTCCGTAGAGCGAAACCTCCCTAATGACATCCTCGACGGTGGTGTGGATTTCCGCTGCTATGGGTCTCGGCTTCATCACTACTTTTGGTCTCGCCAAGAGTACACAACCCCCAAGAGTGTGCGACTCCAGCATACCCTGCTGTCCCGACAGAATTTAAAGTGGACGTCATTTTTATGATGCAGTGCTTCTTGCATCCGTGACGTACGACATCTGTACGGGGTGCCAGCGCATCACATGTGTTTCCTTGAAGTAGTTTGTACAGGATCAAATGGGGCTTCATCCAACACAGGCTCAGGATCCGACTGATAATACGCGTACAATGCGCATTGCATCATTAAAATGACGTCAACTTGAAATTATGTCGGGACAGTACCCATACGTTACTGTTGGGTTCCGAAGAACCGGGGGGGGGGGGGGGGGGGGGGGATTCAGCCTTGTGGCCTTGGCTGTTCTAAGTTATTTTCACCAACAGTACTGTAGTGGAGTTGCACACTCTCGGGGGGGGGGGGGGGGGGGGGGGGTTAATGTAGGCTTGGTCTCGCTGTAAGAGCCAGGAAGGCTACGATGGTCCACGTCGATTGCCTCGTCAAGCTGGACTGTCGGAGCATCAAAAAGATATGGTTTCTGCTGTAAGACTTCGCTGACGATTTGGAACCACTTAGCGGGTACGACGTTTAACGACCCTGCCGTCACACACCCGTATTCTGTTTCTCTAGTACAGAGGAGAGAAGGAATAACACACTACGTAGTAACGTTTCGTCAGTCAACGATGGACTTTTTCTCTCTCGTTTAACGCTATACTTTGTGCCCCGTTGGAGACAACTCTTACAGTAATAGAAGTCACGCAGAATCCACTTACATAGAAGATGTGTGGGATTTGTGCTGATAATTCGAAGTTGGGAAGCTCACTGTATATTTTACAAGTCAGTTCAGTGTGCGTGAGCAGGTTGTTCTGGTCAGTCCAGTGTCTGCGAAATCTGTGCCTAAGGTGCATAGCGCAACTCTAGGTGACAAGGCGAGCATGTCGACATACATAATGTGTTGAGCATGTCGACATACATAATGTGTTGTGCATGTGGGTACATGTTTGGATAATTACTCAATCTGCGGACAGAACTGTTTCGTCCTTTGTGGAATTAGAATGTCCGGATAATTGACTTTTTCAAAATAATCAGGCCAGGTTTTACGTAATGTTATAATAATTAGAATGACTATACAGAACGGTAGATGCTAAACCTACGTAAGAATTTAATGATGTATGTTGAGGTTGCGCCTTGATCCAAGAGGGTGGTGGCGTTCCTACGGATGCGCAAAACTCAGCCTCCAGCCGAGTCTCACGCGAACCGTAATTTTTTTAGATTGAATTCAGCCCGAAACAGTTTTCCTATCTCCAAAGTCCATCTTTTCTGAACGGACTGTAGCCAAAGTACGTATCAACCCAAAAGTGTGCAATTGTATTCTCTACTGAGAGCCGTGTTGGCAGAGTTTTGGTTCAATAATTCGCGAGTGACTAGTGCAGAGTGAGTATCAGATGGACCTGCCTACAGTCCATTTCAAAACTATAGACGCGTACCTAGGCAAAAACCGTTATGCCAGCATCTATACCACATAAAATCTGTGATCACTTTGTGCATAAATTTTTCCAAATTGGGCGTCTGTTATCCAATCCTTTAGAAACTATATGAGAGTAATTGTGGAGCGATCCTGAGCAATATTCCGAAAACTATTCTCAAAAAGTTCCAGCCAAATTTGAAATATTTCAAAAACCCTACACGTCTATAGTTTTGAAATGCACTGTAGAGTAGGTTCAAAGTTACAGAATGGCCCAGACCACGCAGTGGTTGCCAGCTATTTTGGATTATATGAAGAATGTGAAGTCGAACATATCAATCAACGTGTTTGGCCTAGTTTCCTAGCATGTGACAGCTTTTTTTGTAGTGAAATGTTTTTATTTTTTCATTTGTTTTGTTATGTGCATGCTTGAGGTGTCCTATAAGACGGCCCGTTTCCTTGTAGTTCATTGGCCTTTGATAGCGAGCCTTTGAGAACATTTGGGAGGGCAAGGGATGGGACGTTGATATGTTCGACATCACATTCTTCATATAATCCAGAATAGCTGGCAACCACTGCGTGGTCTGAGCCATTCTGTAATTATATTTCAGAATGCTCTGTGTCCATATCAACGTGATTTCGTAGCTTATTTGCCAGTGGTTGGCAGCGTCTTTTTGCAGGATAGCATCGCATTAGAATAAGAGACATTGTGCTGAGGTTTTTAATAGAATTTCTGGAAGACAGATTGACTGCTCCAGTCTGCAGCTTTGAGGATGTCATTAGTCGTAATGCCAGAGTCTGCAGCGGCTGAAGCCGATGCACTTCTAGTCGAGTGTGCCTTGAAGATAGTTGTATCAATTCCTGCCTGTGATAGACAGGCTTTGAGCCAGCGTGCAATTGTAGAGGAAGTCACCGGTTTGTGAGGCCGGATTGTTGCCAGAAATAGGCGAGTCTCGCCCGAGCGGTGAGGCTCAGTCCTTTGCACATACTCCATCAAGGCTTTGACTGGGCAGAGTTTGACATCATCAGTGAAAGTGGCAAAGAAAAATTCAGCAGAGGTTTAGATTGTCGAGACTGCTTTGCAGGAACACGCGACTGAAAGGTTACACCCTCCAGGGAGAATTGCTGGAATCTAGTATCAAGGTTAGCTAAGTCAACCGACTGAGATGGTCGTGTCAAGGCAAGTAGCATGACTGTTTTGTGAGTTAGATCAATAAGTGTTAGGGTAGAGTTATCGCCCAGGGTTACGATAAATGACAGCACCTTGGAGACATCTCACGTGGTACTATATCTAGGTTGCGGTGGTCTCTGATGGAAGACTCCCTTCAGAAGTCTTATGACCAACGTGTGCTGCCCGACATCATAGCCATCGATTTTTTCATGAGCAGATGAAATAGCTGAGCGTTAGTTGTTGATAGACCGGTACTGGTAACCATCTTCAAAAAGAGATGCCAGAAAGTTAACTATGGCGGAGATATAACTTGAAAAGGGATCTGAATCTTCTGAAATGGCCTGTTTGTTCGCCATCGAAGTTACTTCGAGGGAGATTTTTGTTTTCTCCTCCTCCTGAGACACTATCTCTCTTGGAGAGTGAGATTGAAAGGGCTTCTGAAGCTACTGAATTTCGTAACCCTGAATACATTTCAAGACCCACTGGTCTGAGCTGATTGCATTCCAGTTTTGTGCAAACATTGCTACTCTTCCCGCAATCGGGAACTGGTGAAATACGACACTTTCTGTCATGTCTTTTACACCCATCTGCTGGAGAGCACTCACAACAGAAGACATTGAATAGTTTTGAAAGCTCTTTATTTCCTTTAGAGGAAGGGGTAAAGGCGGATTGCTCACTTTGCTGACTCCTGACGACTTCTGTCTTTGGGCCTCCTGTTGAACTGGGGCTTGTACTGGTTTCCGCTGTAAGGTCGGAATTGGTTGCCGTTCTGATTGAAACTGCCCCGATTCGAATGGCCTCCCCGTGGGACATGGTTGGCTCGGCCTCCTCGAAAAAACGATCTGGTGGAAGCCTTGCCACCTCGCGAGGACACCACCTGCGACAAACATTTGAGCTCTTTGCTCCGTTCCTTCGCTTTTCTGGAGAAGCCATCTCCAAACAACTGGGGTGCAGACATTTTGAACGTATCGTCATCATCTGCCATTTCGGCAAGGTCGCGATTCATACAAAGAATGGCATTTCGCGGCCTTTCTCTATTCAAATGCGTATTGGCATTGCCAATAAAAGCCAACGCCCGCTGGCATGCTTCGACCGTGGCTTGTACGGTGAGAGTCTCTTTCCCAGCTTCCTCTAGTACGTAGGTCAAAGGACCTACGGCGTCCAAAAGCAAGGCCTGTTGTTTCGACAGGACCTTGTCTCGCGACTTGGTCGCAGGGTGTAATCGGGACTTCACCATCGTGTCCATGATGGGCGCAGAGGCCACATCTACTTTGGGGCGCCCAAAACGACTACGTCATTGGCGCCGAACTTCGTTCGAGGTAGTTGTTGTAAATTTCTCCCGAAAGAATTCCAAAGTATCCGAGGACACTTTGAAATCCTGAGACGATTTGTCAAGCAAGCTTGACTCGCCCCTTTCCTCCTGTGACTCACAGTCCGAGGGGTTGGAGATCTCACGGGTTTTACCCGGTGTTGAAGAAGCGCTTGGCGCCAGAGCGGAAAACGAAATAGAGGCACTTTGTGCTGGGTCAGGGTGGGATTGAGCCGCTTCCAGAGCAGACACTCGTTCCGCAATACTTGAAACGTCTGAGCTGATTTGCTCCATCACCTGCGAGACCTTTCCAAACTGGCTCATAATGTCCGCCATGATTCTCGATGACTGACCAGCAGCATCGGGAGAGGCAAGGGAGCTTGCAGACGAGTCCATCATTAAGATATTTTGCAAAGGAGCAAATCGAAGGCGATCTACAATAATCACACACACCAAACAGATTACGTATAGGAACAGACAGAAAGCACATTTCCACAACGCATGAGAAGCTTACTTCAAGCGAGCTAGAAAAAAGGCCAATGAACTACAAGGAAACGGGCCGTCTTATAGGACACCTCAAGCATGCGCATAACAAAACAAATGAAAAAATTTAAAAAACGTTTCACTACAAAAAAGCTATTACATGCTAGGAAACTAGGCCAAACACTTTGATATGGAGACAGAGCATTCTGAAATATAATTATCCCGCTCCGGGCAGGACTTCTTTGTCACGTGATGTAGCATTCTGCATTCACAGAACCCGTTGTCGGCTTCAGTTGCACACTCTGTTGCTGTGTTCTATGACACTAGTAGTCTTACCACTCCTGCTATGTGTGCCTTTTTTCTCTCTTCCATTTGTAGTTCCGTGAGGAGCAGTTCCGCAGCACTAGCGAAAGCACTAACTCCCGTGTCCTGTGGTGGTCTCTTGCCCAAACAGCCATTCTCCTTGTCCTCGGCTACTGGCAAATGCGTCATTTGCGAGGATTCTTCGAGGCTAAGAAGCTTGTCTAGGTACACAAGGAATAACTATTCTGCTGCGTACTCTGTGAACTTTCACCGATTATTATTTCACGGCTTGTTCACCTTCTTGATCTGTACCCTGCTGGGTGGTTCTGTAAAAAAAAAGGGTTTCGTAACAGTTGTTGTTGGGGAGGATGCATGCCAATGGCTGCAACTGTACATAATGAATTTGTTGCTCTTCATCTCATAGATATCATTGTTACACTGCTGCCACTTCTTTCAGTGGGCTCAATGCTGTTTGCCTATTCGTGGTTTTCGGGCACTTTGCTATCTCGCCCACGCTATGCATGTACGTTTTTTTTAGAAGAGGATTATCATGCACCCTCTCAGTATGTGTGTCAGCTGTTTGTGTTTTTCGTGGTGCTAGGGTGGACGCATTGTGTGGTGTACATGGTTTATGGTCCCTCCTGCATCCTTGTGATTTTCGTTAGAACCCATTTACTTGCCCCCCCCCCCCCCCCGGTTTCATCTAGCGTTACATGGAAAGTGGTGGCAAGTAAACCCAGGCCAGGGAGTCAGTTGTATGACTCCTTGGTGAAACCCAACCTCTTGCATTTGCCTGTGCCAGGGCTGTGAGCATGTGGCCCTACACCAGTATCGCAAAGCACCGCAAGAGCACCCCACCGTCACCTTTTCGTGGTCGTGTTTTGGAGGTGAGGTCCTGTCTGTATAAATATGACGCATACCTTGTATACACATTGCACATTGTGCAGCTAATCCGTGCTCAGTTTACCTAAAAACCGAGCGCATGTGGGGTCCGCCCAAGAACATGCAGCTAAGTTTGACTTTGGAAAATAACTTTACATTATAAGGTTCTCGCGTCGTATGCACAAGCTTAGTCTCGGCCATACACTTTCTTTTCCCTGGGTGTGAAGTCAAGGTGCTTTCGTGAGGGAAATAATTGATCGACGACATAAACCTGTCGTGCACACATTTTTACATGTAACCGTTCGCCTCTCTTTTCTTCCTACTGACCTAGGAACCAATGCAATAAATCAGTGTGAGACGTCTGACTGTCCCCGGGGAAAATTGCAATTCCGCGGCCGCGTTTTTTCCCCGCGTTTTTTGCGATTTTTTAAAAGACCGCGTTTTCCGCGATTTTCCCGCGTTTTTGAACTTTTTTGTTGCACTACACGTACACACGGTGACACAGTGCACTGTTCGGTCAGCAACGTCTCATCGTGGCGGCTTTTTACTCAAATATGACGAGTGCTTACACCAGAGACTTGTAACTGATTGATTTCACTACATACTCACTGAAAATTGCCGCACATCAATATTATTCACCGCATATTTACCGCATATTTACCGCAAATTCACCGCAAATTATGCCGCGTTTTTCCCCGCGTTTTTTGCGATTTTTTTCCGCAATTTTCCCCGGGGACAGGTCTGAGCAAAGCTGTCACACTTGGATAACAGGTGCACATCTATAGCCGTCGTGTACCAGTGTAAATGCCAATACGAGTTCTTGTCGGCAGACACCAGTGTCATAACCAGGGAGTAGTACTTGTAGTAAAAATTGTACTGTAGTACTTGTTGTAGTTTATGGTAACGTGGCAGCCACTGGCTGGAACTGTATTGTTACTTGTGCATGCTCTGCTTGGTATACCTTCTGCGTGATGCCATTTTCCGTGTATTGATTGTAGGTTAGTGAGTGCGCGTCCGTGCGGTGGTGCATGCTTTTCCATTCACTGATTGACCTGTCAGCGGTCAATCTTCTAGTTGCGGTTTCGGCGTGGTCTGCGCTGCCCTTATTCCGAGTTTGTAGCTTTTGTGTGCATCCTGACTTATGTATGGAGTGTGCTTGCGTGCACGCTTGCTACGCGTTACTTTTGGCAAGCTGGCCATGGTTCTTTTTCTGGCTTAGCTTCCGTTTGATCTTGGCGTGGAGTTAGTTCCAACTTTAGGGTTCACGGCTTGCCACTAAAAGCACCCGTCACGTGCGCCTCCATTTTGGATTATGGACGCGCGCTACAGGCCGCGACAGCGCCTATCGAAGTAAAAAAATATCGACTCGAAGTCTAGCCGGAGAGCGTACATTTTGAATTTTTCCTTGGCTTCAGTGGCTTCACTTCACTCGGGCTTTGCATTTTTCTGACTGACCTGGACTTGATGATGGCGGCGGTGGCGGTCTTGGCGAAAGATCCAGTTCCATCTGAGACACTCTGTCGTCTTTTCTTATCTGCTGAGGTTCTGGCAAAGCGCAGCTGCATCGAACCCGACTAGATGTAGCTGCACGCATCCTTTGTTTGCCCTGCAAATCTCGATCTGTTGCTCTTCTTGCTGTTTGGCCGCTGATGCCATGGAAGAAAATATTCTTCCTGTAAAGAGGCCGAAACTGAGCTAGGGCACGTCAAGATATGTAGGGTATACAAAGAAAAAGAAATGTCATGGTCGTTTCAGCAGCTCACGACAGCCAACACGCTCCATCGTCGGGATTGGAAGTATCCAGCACGGCTGTTCCGAGCGCTGCTGCTCTTGTTATTCTTCTTCTTCAGAAATTCTCCACACCTTGTCGGCCAAAGTACGCGCGCGTGCACGGAAAATAGATGCGCTGAGCCGTTTCTTGTTCGATTTTGACAAATAATGGCTTGTTGTTTTGCTCTCGACCTTGGCTATCCTTCTACCGTTCAGTATTTTACGGAAACGCAACGGCTCCCCCTGTTTTTTTAGCCGAACTTTGGCCAAAGTTACTGGAAAACCCGGAACTCGTTTGAAAAAATACGAACGGTGGAAGTCTTGGAACGTCTTTCGTGCGTGTGGATTCAAAAATTCAGGCAGTTTGAGCCAACCGTAATGAATCCCGTAGAGTTGAAAGTGAGTGATATTGATGGGAAAATGCGATTTGAGCACTGACCGATTGTGTGGGACAGTATATGCACGCGCCTGTCACGTGCATGATGTAGCTGGCGACGCTAGCATGCCAATCCGTGAACCCTAAACTTGTGGTGATAACAGACGTTTCTCATTTTCCATCTAGAAGAATAACTAATTTCCTTGGAAGCTCTGTGGTGTTGTGAGTGAACTGGCCGTAAGCCGGCGTGGAGTGCATGTTCTCCAACAGCTTTTGGTGCCGAAACCCGGGACAACGTGTTGCAGAGTAGGACTTTTGTGGAGTCGGAAGGAAATAGAAAGTCTTAGTGTTTGTTCATGAGAATAAAATGTCTGTGAAGTTGGATGGATTTATGCGTCCGTACCGAGGGCGAGGTGACGACCTAGATGTATTCTGGTCAAAGTTTATGATCCTGGCGAAATCCCACAAGTGGGATACGGGCAAAGAGCAGATGGCAAACTTGCCGTTGCTCTTGGATAAGGCTGCGTATACTGTATTCAACGCCATGCCCGACTCGGACAAGGAGAAACCTGACGAGGTGAAGAAGGTGTTGACTGAAGCCTTTGCTCCTTCTGCTGCGGAGTGTTACCGCTTGTTCAAAGCGCGTTCCATGGGATCCACAGAGTCAGTAGACGAGTATGCGGCGGAGCTAAAGAGGCTGTTGAAGAGCTCTGGTCACAACATTGCGGACGACAAAGATCCGATGCTGTTAGAACAGTTTGTTGGGGGCTTGCCCAGAGACTTCGCCAGAGAGGTGAGAATCCAGTGCTCTAGCGGTAGCATGACTCTTACCGATATGATCAAACGTGTCAGGGCTATGTCCGTCGATGATACTATAAGTGTCAGTGGAGGGAAGTCCGTGGCTGCAGCTGTCAAGTGCTATTCATGTAAGGAGCCTGGTCATGTAAGAAGGAATTGCCCTAAGGCCAAGGGCAACAGCCACACCACTGGCAAGTCACGAGGGCCACAGTGTTACTCTTGCAAAGAGTATGGCCACATCAGGCGAAATTGTCCAAAGGCCAAGACTGAGTCTGCTTCAGTGGCTGTGAGTGCTGGGCATTGTCAGGCTGGAGTGTCTACTGATGCTGACGGAATCCCAATATCAACTGGTGGGCAGAGCTCTAAGCTGCTGAAAGTTGATGTGTGTGTTAAGGGCCATGATGACTCTTGGATATCAGTCGCAGCGGTTGTGGATACTGGATGCACGCGATCTCTGATGAAAGAGAGTGTAGTAACTGCCGTGGGCCTGGCTGATCAGGTGGAATCGACAACTGACTGGGTGGTCGGCATCGACGGCACGTCCCTGGAGTCAGTTGGATCTGTTGCTGCGACTGTCCAGCAACATGATGATATAGTTCAGCTTCCGGAACTGTGCGTGGACTTCCTGGTAGTTTCAAAGCATGAGGGAGTGGATGCTGACCTGATTCTTGGCAATGACGTTGCCAGCGCGGCTGGTGGTCTTGAGATACGCTACCAGAATGGCTCGGCGAGTGCTATTCGGTTCGGAAAAGGGCCCGATGTAGCGGCTGCCGCAGCTGGCCATGCTGAACGAGCGCCGAAGCAGAAGCTCTCGAGGCACATCTCTGTTGAGCGAGATTCGGATGGTGTCACCCTCAGTTCAGCCGATTTCAAGGTGCGCTGGGACAATAGTGCAAAGTCGTGGACCGTCGCCTGGGTCTGGGGAGGTGGTGTAGAGCCGACTGATAGCATTGGCTCCGGAGTGACACAGTACTCACGGAAGAAGCTCTCTGCAGAGCAGGAGCAACAGTACCAGAAGGAGGTGCAGTCGTGGATCGACCATGGTTGGATGGTGCCCCATGATCCAGATCGACACGGCAAGTCAGGTGCGATCCTCCCTCTAATGGCTGTGTGTCAAGGACACAAGGCGTCTACGCCTGTACGTCCCTGCTTAGACTACCGTCGTTTGAATGAGGCGATTCTTTCCCATCCTGGAGGCGACGCGCCTGCATGCGACCAGAAGATCAGGGAGTGGAGACGCCGTGGCGGTGACCAGGTAGTCGTCGATATCAAGAAGGCGTTTTTACAAGTTCACGTCGACCCCAGCCTCGTTCGGTATCAGACCGTGGTATTCAATGGAGTCACGTATGTCATGGAACGAATGGCATTTGGTCTCAGCATAGCTCCGAAAGTCATGGACGCCATCGTGAAGTTTGCGCTGTGCGACTTTCCTGATGCAGACAACTATGTCGACGATGTCGTTGCTCCGTCCGAACAACTTCCGGAGGTGACTGCGGCGCTGAGTCGGTACGGATTACCGACGAAGCCACCAGAGGTACTTGCCGGCGCAAGGGTGCTTGGCATGCAACTATCGGTTGCTACGTCGAGTGAAGACGTGATGTGGCGTCGCCGTGATGGCATGGATCTGACGTTGCCAGAGCAGCCGACGAAGCGAGAAGTGTTCTCCTGGTGCGGTCGATTGACGAGTCATTACCCTGTTGCATCGTGGCTGCGACCGTGCTGTAGCTACATCAAGCGAGTGAGCTGTGAAGATGCTGCGGTTTGGGATAAGCCTGTCTCAGCTGCGCTCGAGAAGTTGTGTCGTGCGGTGGAGGATCAAGTTTCACGAGAGGATCCCGTCAACGGCAAGTGGACAGTCAAGTCGACTGGTGGCGTGTCCCTATGGTGCGATGCATCCAACCTGGCGCTAGGTGTTGTCATCAGCGAAGATGGCTCCGTGATTGAGGATCACTGTTGGCTCAGGCCTAAGTCAGACAAGCGGCACATCAACGTTGCCGAGTTAGACGCCGTCCTTCGTGGCTTGTCTGCTGTCGTGGATCACAGAGTGGCCAACGTTCGAGTCATGACCGATTCGAAGACGGTGCATGGATGGCTAAAGTCTCTCTTGGGCAACATCCAGCGAGTGAAGGTGAATGGCCTCTACAGAGCTCTTGTAGAGCGTAGATTGCAGCTGATTGACGACTTGGTCGAGGTTTACAAGTTGAAGATATCTGTCGAGTGGGTGCCTTCACAGAAAAACCTGGCTGACCGTCTGACCCGTGTGCCGGCATCCTGGCTCAAGATGCCCGAGTCACCGGTGGTTGCGGCGGCGACCCAGAGCAGTGCGTGTGCAGGTGTCCACAGTTCTGCCCCACTTGCCTTCGACATCATCCGGGACCAGCAGGGAGCAGATACTGCCATCCAGCAGACGGTGGAGGATGTCAACGGTATGCAGACAGTTAGGGCGAAGCAGTTTCAGAAGGTGGCACCACAGCTGAGAGTGCGGGATGGCGTGCTGTATCGGTCAATCAAGTTGCCGCCTGCCAATGAAGCATGCGAGGTGCCCGTGATTCCGAGCTTGCTAGAGCAAGATGCCCTCCGAATCGCCCATGAGAACACTGGCCACGGATCATGGGAGGTGGTCCATGAGATGATGCGTCAGCAGTGCTACCTTCCTGGGATGGCAAGGAAGTGCCAGGAGTTCGTCGGTCTTTGCGACAGTTGTGCCGCTGCAAACCCTGCTGCTGGTGGTCATGCTTCGCCGACACGTCCCGAAGTGCCGGCGCGCCCATGGCAAGTTGTGGCGATTGATACCTTGGAGCTAGGACCGAGCCGAGCTGGGTTCCATTGCGTCTTGGTGTGTACGGATATGTTCACGCGCTATGTGGAGGTGATACCTTTGAAGCACCATGACGCTAAGTCAGTTGCCGAGGCGTTTGTGTCTGTGTGCTGCCGATGGGGTCCGCCGGAGGTGGTCAGATCAGACAACGGAACAGAGTTCGTCAATGCTGTCATGGACGCCTTGTACTTGGCGTTTGGAGTGGAAGTCAAGCACGGTGCAGTGCGACACCCTCAGTCACAAGGAAGCGTGGAGAGATTCAACCGGACCCTGTTGACTCTGATTCGCAAAGTACACTCGCAGTCCAACGACTGGAAGACCGACCTGTCAATGCTGCTGTACTTCTATCGCGTCCGACCGCATGGAGCAACGGGAGTTTCGCCTCAGCTAGCGATGACTGGTTGGCAGCCCCGTGGTCTTGTTGTAGAGGCCCAACAGCCCCTGTACACCTTGCCAGCATGGACGGCTGAGCTGCAGCGTCAAGCAGCTGCCATTCGTGATTTGATCGATGAAGAAATGGCGTCAGCTGATTCCCAAGAAGACGCCGACAAAGCAAGTTGCTGTTACGGGCCTGGTGACGTGGTGATGATGAAGATGACCAGCCGCGCGCAGAAACGCCTCCCGAAGTTTCAGCTTGGCTGGAGAGTCAAGAAGGTGTTGTCGGAGTCGACTGTAGTCGTTCAGAAAGTGGAAGACCCCAGGGTGGAGAAGATCGTCAACGTAGAGCTGCTGAAGCGTGCCGCAGCCAATCCTACTGTAGACCTGCCTGAGCCGCCTCAGCCAGATGATGCGAGCGAGGATGACGGTGGTTACCCGATGCGGCTAGAGCCCGGTGAGCTAGTCGCAGGTGTGCCTAGAGCTGAAGAGCCAAGATATGTGCTCCGGAACAGAGCTGGTATCAGGGCTCCAGTGAGATACGACTGAGAACTAGTAGCTGGTGATGGTTCGCAGAACTTTCATGTCCTTTCGTTTCTCTTTGCTTCTTTCGATGTGCTTGCCTGTTATTGTCTTTTTAAGGTGATGTTACCAGGGAGGGAGATGTTGTAGTTTATGGTAACGTGGCAGCCACTGGCTGGAACTGTATTGTTACTTGTGCATGCTCTGCTTGGTATACCTTCTGCGTGATGCCATTTTCCGTGTATTGATTGTAGGTTAGTGAGTGCGCGTCCGTGCGGTGGTGCATGCTTTTCCATTCACTGATTGACCTGTCAGCGGTCAATCTTCTAGTTGCGGTTTCGGCGTGGTCTGCGCTGCCCTTATTCCGAGTTTGTAGCTTTTGTGTGCATCCTGACTTATGTATGGAGTGTGCTTGCGTGCACGCTTGCTACGCGTTACTTTTGGCAAGCTGGCCATGGTTCTTTTTCTGGCTTAGCTTCCGTTTGATCTTGGCGTGGAGTTAGTTCCAACTTGTGGTGATAACAGACGTTTCTCATTTTCCATCTAGAAGAATAACTAATTTCCTTGGAAGCTCTGTGGTGTTGTGAGTGAACTGGCCGTAAGCCGGCGTGGAGTGCATGTTCTCCAACATACTCCTTGGTGAAAACCACCGCCTTCCACATCGCCCACAGCGGCCGTAAAGCCGAACAGAAACTCATTTACTTCGAAGTACCATCAACAGCACCCCACAAGCGTGAATTTTCCTGAACTCAACATTCAAAAGTATGCATGTATCCTGGATAACCTATTAACACTGATGCTGGTTTCAGCATCTGAACAGCCGTGGTGTGTGTATACATAATTAAAAACCCTGAAAATGGAACATTTTTGGCATAGCAACCCAAGCTAAAGGTGTCTAGCATAGAGATGTGCCCAGATCCGAGGTGCCCGGATGAGTTTAGTGGTATTGTGCCTGTGCTCTGCTGTTGTATATAGGTCTCAATGCTGCAGTCTGGCAGCACAAGCATAGCACACGTGTCAATGAACGGTGATGACCAGCTCCAATTTTGCTGTAAGCAGCCTGGATAGACTCCGCTGCTCAGTGGCAGATCAATTGGTATAGTGTCTGCCGGGCAAGCACTGCAGTAATAGTCACGCACTACAGCAACAGTCTGGCACTGCGTTAAAAGTAACCAAGTCGGGCACTGCATGCAGGGATAGTCTGGCAGTACAGTCAGACCTCGCTTATCCCGTCCTCTTTTATCCGGATCTCTCACCTATCCGGATATTTTTGTGGAAACGGATGTGTACGGTTAAGCGAGGTCTGACTGTAATAGTGACCAAGTCTAACATTGCAGCAATAGTGACTAAGTCAGGCACTGCAGAAATAGCCGTGCACTGCAGCAATAGTGCCTAAGTCTGGCACTGCAGTAATCGCTTCACCTATATGCAGAGCTGCAGCTGTGGTGCTCGGCAAGTAACAGTTTACTCCCGAAGCAGTTAGGGACCTTTCTCAGCCTTCTCAGCGCCGTTGTCACTCCTCTTCTTCCTGCTGGCGTATCGCATAAGCTCATCAGCTTTGTCCACTATATCCTCTCTGTTCTTTTTGCTTAGAATGGCATCCTCTCCTGACAACACATTCCTGTGCTTGTACTGCTGAAGCAAATCCTCTGAATAGCCAGCTGATCGACCGAAGTATACCATCATATTAGAAACAACTCGTGGCCCGCAGAGACCAACCACTGCGAGAGAGCAATAGAAGGCCAGTGGACCGCTTCTCTTCAAGAATTTCCTGAGTCGCTGGGTGAATTCTGTCTGCCACTGGTGCTCGGATTCAAACCGTGGCACCTCCTTGTCGGTGAACATGTTTCTTGTCTTCCCCATTTTGTCGCATCCAATATATTGCACGCACCGGCTCTCACTGATCAGCACTGTTTCGTCCACTGTTGCTTCTGGGTGTATTTGTAGTAACGTTCACCCTCCAAGAGTAGATCGTCCAAGCCAAGGCTTACAATTGTAGTCGATAGCGCTGGACATAATAATAATAACTACTTGTCGTTTTGCGAATATTCATTCGTTTTGTGAACACAAACGACGATATAATGCGCATAATTATGATTGGTGTGGTACAGACTCAGTACCGCGCGCAGTGTCAGTAGATCTATCGCGCGTGCGTAGCTACGTAGCTAGGTCGTCTTCTCGACCGTCCTTGACCTTGGCACTTCGCGTCGGTGAGGAGTAGATCTACGAGTGCACTCGTACTCGAGATAGACGTCAACCATGGTCAACAGAGTGAGTGAGTGAACTACAGTACAGGCTGCACGCTGAGTGAGAGTTTGTGTGAAGCCCAACAACTGAACATACAAGTGAACCAGGCCATGGTCATTGGTCAGTGCATGAAGCGCTAAAAAATACGCCAAAAAGAGTGGCGTTGTCGGAACCACCCGCGTGCATGCTACAGTACTCAGAGTACTGTCGCTCAGCTGTTCTGTTTTTAGCTGAAGTGAAGAAGACAAGACTAGTACTAGACCTACCATTAGTTGGTTTTCGACTTCGGACCGGTCAGGATCAGCGGCGAAGAGCGTCGAGCTCGGTAGATAGATCCCTTCAATACTCGGATATAGTTGTTCCGAGCTTTTCGCAGCAGTTGTCTAGCGACGCCGTGTCACTCGCAGGTGTCGACCTGCTTCTGCAGTTCTTTCATTGACTGATTGAAGAGTGTCGCGCTACTTAGTGTTTGTGTGTGATCCCCGGTCTTGAGAGGCTGTCGTCAGAGTCGATTGCGTTGCGGTGATTACAGTATTCCGTGAGAGGCAGACAGACACTCAGCTAGATCAGACCTGATCCTGTAGGATTCTGGGCGTTGAGAGCTGAGCTTAGGCGGACAGGGTTAGGGGTGCTATGCCGTTCTTCAAGTCGAGCAAATCGCCCACCGACGTGGTGAAAGCAACACGCGAGGCTCTTACAGCAATAGAGAAAGGAGATGGCGGAGCTAGTAAGAAGGCTGCCAGCAAAGTGAGTGTGAATCATGTGAACACTAGCTGCAGGGAGGGAATAGTAATAGTGGGTCTGAATCATGTGGGGGAACTCCCCGGGAGTAATGCGAACACTAAAGCGGCGGAATAACACTATAAGTAGGCACTTCACCCCATTTTTTGAAATCGCGTTTTTTCCAGGTTTATCATCGGCAATCGATGGTGGTGGGTATCACAAGGTCACACAGAAAATTTTATTGAAATCCACAGTGATACCACTCAGATATGAAGGGTTGAAGATAGGCAGTTGGATGAGGCGAGATCAATACAATTTGTGGCACCAACAGCATCTCCGAAGTATCACCAGTGGATATAGTCACAAAACATCAGAGTGTTTTTTTCAAGCACACATCACTCACTTACACCGACAACCCTGTATGGATCGAAACAATACAGATCAAAGTTCAGAATAGGCAAGAATACGGCAATTGTGACCGCAATCACTATAGCAACTCCATAGCAACCCATAGCAACGCCATAGTAACCCATAGTAACAGTTTCAGTTTGCTGTGAAATGAACTGATAACGACATACTGGCAGGCTCCGGCGGGTACAAAAGCGTAAGAGTTATAAAGACATTCTTCTGGCACAAAAACAACAGAGAACTTCCTCGTTGTACGCCGGACACCGCAATGTGGAGGGTATGTACGCGCGCGCGCGCGCGCGAATTACTGCACAGGACATTCGTGCTCACAGTCATGCCACTTCAAGTGATTCCAAGTTGGCAAGAAGTTCTTCAGGACCTCTGTTGGTAGCTTCTTTCCATGGTGTGATATCTGCCTCCCTATCCTTCAACTGCTCCATGCAGCAGTCATGAATTGCCTGCTGGTGAGCTTTGAAATTTTGGTGAAGCGTGGCTGGCTGCGTATATCAAAGCATCCCCTCATCAGAGGGTTTCTCCAGCAGCCACTGTGCCTTTTGATTGTTCGTAAACATCAGTAGGCCTTCCAGCGCAACCGTGTCAAAACTTGGCTTTCAGTACGCTTTGAGAATTCGCCCAGGTAGGACGACGCATCGTCGTTCTCCTCCGCCTAAAGCGCATACTTCTCAGTGCCTACGTACATAATGTCTCCTTGCGCAGCGATGCGCAAACCCTGGTAAACAAGAACTCTACTGTTTCCGAATGGAAAGACGACGCTGAAGACGATAAGCAACGTTTCAAACGCGAGCAAACAACAGTTCTTTGTGAAAAAACTCTTTGCTGGTTGTGTACGTGATCTACAACTCGCAAAAATGTACGCACTATGACGTATGCGGGATCTACTGAAAGCTGAACGTCAGAGCAACACGATGCGCCCAACTATCAGCCCGTACAACGAAGCATAGTGCGTACCTGTACAGTTTAGCGCATGCACTTGACTGGTGCCACGCAAGTACGCACTCTCACCTCAGCAAATTTTGACAGGTTCTGTCACGTGACTGAAGTGCCTACTATAAGCAAAGTATACGCGATAGCTACTATCTGTGCACTAAGCAACAGTTTAATACCGGTACCGGTAGTACTAACTAGAATTGTAATTATTAGGTTACTGCGAGTCCTGCATGCGCGTACAAAGTCCAGGGGCCAGTAAAGTAAACAAAAAAAGCACCAGCAGCAGCAACACCATCTCTTATTGGCCACAGGCACAGGCCATTGTAAGAATAAAGATTTGAAACCACCACACAACAACAACATTGTCATGCGTAATTATACTGTGCAGTTCAGTATGCGAGAGTACAGGTGCGCTCACTGACATTCGACCCAAAGTGCAAAACTGACGCCCTGGACCAGCTCCGATTACATCACTGTACTTGTCCATTCGTACCACTTCTAGCCGCATTCGTACCACTTCTAGCCGCATTCGTACCACTTCTAGCCGCATTCGTACCACTTCTAGCCGCATTCGTACCACTTCTAGCCGCATTCGTACCACTTCTAGCCGCATTCGTACCACTTGCAGCCGCATTCGTACCACTTGCAGCCACATACGTACTCGCTTCCAGCTGAATTCGTACCACTTCCATGGCGAGGGCACCAAGGGCCGTGCAAGTTGAGGGCGCCACACATGCACTATATAGTTTAGGTCGGATTTCACCAAGCGCAACTCTAGTATCCTCCAGCCTGTATATACACCACCAAAGCCAGATTGACCCACGATCTAAGTGCCCGTAACCATGGTGACAGCCAGTTAGATCTCTGGGAATTCAAAAGTATTTAAAGGGGAAGTTAAGGCAAAAATTAAAATTTCACCAGTTGTAGTCTTCGGGGTGCTGAGTCGAATGGTCGTGGTCCGAGGAAGCTGAGACGCTCCCTTCCTACTTGAATCCCAATCGAACTCGCGCACTTCCACCGAAACTGGGTGACTGCGCCCTACTATAGTCTGTTTCAAAAAGATTTACAATCAGGTTTGGGTCTTAAAATGTATGAAGATAATGGAAATTTGGACAACAAAGTACATAGAATGGCTTGTTAGGACACGGCAAATTGTTCTGTGAAGGTTTCGGAACAATTGGAGCAACCGTTAAGGAGTTAGAATTTCGGCCAGATTTCCGGCCTTTTCCCATGGTTTACAATTTGCCCAGGAAGCCAGTATCGATTTTTTATCAAAACCCACGATTTATCCTTTCCTTTTTGGCCTTGTGGTTATGAATGCTGTCTGCTGACCATGAAGTTGTGAGTTCAAATCCCAACCTCTCCTCAAGTCAAACTTTTTTTTCATTGTTTTGGTGATCAAGCTGGTACAAGACAAAGAAGATGGCTGCACCAAACGACTTGTTGTTGGAGCTCGCGCTTCCTGCCGAACTGACTGACACTTGACTGGCTCACGCCATGTGAACACACCCACAACACTGCAATGGTGTGAGTGAATTATAATGGAAGTCATCGCGCTGTAGCTTTTGAGATTTATTTTCGTATTTCAAGATCGCCAATTTATTTGAATTTAGCAGTCAACGCCGCCTTCTATCAGAGTTCACAAGCGTCTGCTTTTCTCAAAATGTCGTCGAAGTCACACGGATAGCTTTGCCAAGTCATGGGCTTGGGAATGAGTCCGTGTCGATGTCGTTTTCGTCATACGGTGAGTAAATTGCATCGCAGCTCAAAGAAACTATTTTGGTCACAAAACGAATTGGGACTCATGCCGCTCGTCAACATTTACAACACTTTCGTTTCGACATGTCCTCTCTGACTCCATTATCGATACGAGGAAGAACTCGTTTGTTGTAAACCAGACGTACATGACTGTATCAACGTGAGTGAGTTGTCATTTTTCCTGCTTTCGCGCGGAATATTTCTTCGAGTTCACAGTGAGTTTTTCCAGGCAGCGCTCGAGTGCTCATACGGTAAGACGCCAAACTCCGCGGGCGATCGCCAGGATTGCAAATCTTTTTGAAACGGACTGTAGATGGGGATTTGTATGCAAAATGTCACTAAAAGCGCCATTTCGTTCTTATAAAAGCACGGATGACCGCGATTGGCCCATATGTTGTAGTCTTTTGGACGCTGAGTCGACTGGTTTTGGTCCGAAAAGGCTGCGATGCAGCGTTCCTCCTTTATTCCCAATCGAACATGGTTGAACAAGCGGTCACGTGCTCCTGCGTACGCCAGTCACCTGGTCACCGTGCCTGCAGGGTACAACTTACTAGCCTGTTTGACCTTTTTTGGGTGCAGTCCTGTCACTCGAGTTGAACTCGAGTTGAACCTTGGTGTGAAAGTTGTCGCCTGCTGGCGTGGTGACCAGGTCACAGCAGGTGATTTGGGCACCCAGGAGCACGTGACCGCTTGTTCAACCATGTTCGATTGGGAATAAAGGAGGAACGCTGCATCGCAGCCTTTTCGGACCAAAACCAGTCGACTCAGCGTCCAAAAGACTACAACATATGGGCCAATCGCGGTCATCCGTGCTTTTATGAGAGCGAAATGGCGCTTTTAGTGACATTTTGCATACAAATCCCCATCTAGTAGGGCGCAGTCACCCAGTTTCGGTGGAAGTGCGCGGGTTCGATTGGGATTCAAGTAGGAAGGGAGCGTCTCAGCTTTCTCGGACCAAGACCATTCGACTCAGCACCCCGAAGACTACAACTGGTGAAATTTTAATTTTTGCCTTAACTTCCCCTTTGATGATACATCATCCAGCCGACCCATCGAGAGTCCGGAAATGTACAGGCGACATGTGCAAGACCACGCTGTATGGTGTCCACAGTGTACCGTCACCAGTCAATCATGGCTGCAGGCGGGTTTGTGGGAGATAATGTAGACGACATATTCATTATGATCAAGTGCAGGTAATATCGCCAGTATGCCATACCGTGGTTAGAGTCTTCTATGGCACTCACTGACTGTTTATGCCTCTCTCTCTCTCTCTCTCTCTCTCTCTCTCTCTCTCTCTCTCTCTCTCTCTCTCTCTCTCTCTCTCTCTCTCTCTCTCTCTCTCTCTCTCTCTCTCTCTCTCTCTCTCTCTCTCTCTCTCTCTCTCGCTCTCTCTCGCTCTCTCTCTCTCTCTCTCTCTCTCTCTCTCTCTCTCTCTCTCTCTCTCTCTCTCTCTCTCTCTCTCTCTCTCTCTCTCTCTCTCTCTCTCTCTTTCTCTCTCTCTCTCTCTCTCTCTCTCTCTCTCTTTCTCTCTCTCTCTCTTTCTCTTTCTCTCTCTCTCTCTCTCTCTCTTTCTCTCTCTCTCTCTCTCTCTCTCTCTCTCTCTCTCTCTCTCTCTCTCTCTCTCTCTCTCTCTCTCTCTCTCTCTCTCTCTCTCTCTCCCGCCACCAAAATTGTCACCCTGAATTGAATGTTGTGTGTATGTGTGTATGTGTATGTGCCCATGACTGTACCCGCGCTGACTGCAGGCGAGTGAAGAAGCGACGAAGGGCATAAGTGGTATCAAGTTGATCCTCTTTGGCACACCAGGTAAGCAACACTGTACGGACAGAACAGGATAAATTGTGTCAAGACCTAGCTAGAAGAATGACAGTGGTGGAATCATAATCGTCTACTATGGAACATTGATATCTGGGTGCGGCTAGGTGCAGTGGGTATTGAGCCAGCATACGTACATGCCTGCTGGTCTACTGCGTACGTATCTTAATCGGAGTAATCCGATTGTATTTTTCATCCTTCGTAGCTCTACTTATCAAATCCTATATACATACTGTATAGGATTTTTTGAAAAAATTCCAATATTAAATCATGACCATGCTTCTGCTCGGGATAAGTTGTGTGCCTAGATTGTATTGTAAGGTGTTAGGGCAGTACCAGTAGGTTCTCTTCAGAAGTTTTCAAGAGTGCCAGTATTATCACTTGACTTATAGGGCCGTTTTGTAGAGAACATGTCAGTTTTTTGTCGGATCCTATATATAGGATTTGAGTATTCTGCATTATCCAGAGTGTTGTAATGGATGCAGATGATGATAGAACTGGCAGGGAAAGTAATATAGAATGCTTAGTATGCTGAATAAGTTCACACATACATGTACCATGAATAGATGTCTGTGATTGATTGGGGAGCACTGCCACAGGTTGGCATATCATGTAGGTTTGCAGCGTACGGCAAACCGTAGTTATCGCGGACAACCGAGCAGCAGGCAAAAGCCACGCGCGTGGCTAGGCGCGCAACAATGGGGGTATCTGGCATGCAATGGCGGGCAACCGTACTAGGGAAAGCCCAGGAGCACTAGTACGCCCACAGGCGAGACTACCCCATATTTGCATGAAGGTTGTAGTGCTAGTATTAATGCAAGGATTACGGCAGACAGGGCGCAGGCATGGCGCCTAGTCTCTATATTAGGAAGCAGGTCCTTTCGTGGCACGAAAGGGGTCCAGCCGCAGCACGCGTACTAAGTCTCAGCCAAGCGGCAACGCATAGTACTAACCGAGCATGCAAGATAAAACTGCAACAAGGCGGTACGGGGTAAGGACTAGTACAGTGCCAGGCGGTATGGCAGAGAAATGCGTATCACGTATGGAAAAGGCGAAGTCCCCGGGGGCTATCGGACCCACGATGGTACGATAACAGACACCACCATGCTTATATGGAAAATAAGGCGCGAGAGCTCACCAGGTAAGGTGGGCCGCGGGCAGGAAGACAGAAAATAGAGGACCCAGCATGGGCCGCATAAGCGCGTGGCAAGCGCAAATGGTGTAAGACGTACTCACGAAGGCCACCACGCGAGAATGCGGCAGCATGGCCTGTGTACGAGAGTACGATGCCGGGGCAACGCAGGGCGGACCAAGCTGTGGTGGTGCTACACAGCCTACAGGCACGAAGCACCTCAGCAGTTGGAGGTGGCGATCGCAGTGTCAGCATCAGTTCTGGCAGCTAGCAGCAGCAGATGGGCTTGATTTTTTTCTTTCTTTTCAATATTATCAACGAGGAGCAGCAGGCAACCCTCGTTTCACAATGGTGATTGCATAATCACATGGCAAAACAACAAAAATGCAACCCCATTCTACTGTGCTATGATGTGTGTGTCTCGGGGGGGCGATAATAATGCATTTTTAACTGTACTACAGCGGAAGCTTCACCCCGAAAATTGGCCGATCGGCCTGAAGTTTGGATTATTCCTACGGACGTATATGGAAAACAGTTCCAAACACCTCATGAAACCATTTCATCAATTTTCATAGGTTGTTTAGTGAAATTCTCGAGCCAGAAACCAAATCCTATATATATAGGATTTGCTGCTGACAGTTTAAGAGATATACAGCTCAGTACAAAGATTTCAAAGTGGAATGCTGTGAAGGGAAATCTTTAGCGAAAACTATACTTTGGGAATTCCCGGACGGAAACTTTCTCGAGGAAAAGATTTGAGATTCTGAGATTTGCCGTTTGAGAAGCTGAAAAATCAAATATAGCAGCCTGTCTCACCCGGACGTTTATTTGCTCACGGTGAATACCAGTTTGTCAGTGTTGTCCAGTGGTGAGTGGTCTCAGCATTAGTAATATCATGTAACTCAATTGGCTGTCTTGACATGCCACGAGGTGCAGAAATAAATAAATAAATAAATAAAATAGCTCTTGTGTTACGTTATCACATGCAGGTGAGCGTGCACTAGCAGTCGTGGCCGTACCTAATCCTGACCTCAAGTTGTGTTCAAACTCTGTTTGTGTTGCCGTTGTTGTGCTGGCTGTCCAGATTCGGAGCCGCACGCAGAGTCCGTGGTGCAGCTGTCTCAAGAAGTGTACCACTCCAATCTGCTAGTCTTGCTCATATCTTGTTTAGAGCGCATGGACTTCGAGGTTAGCATGGCCCGATGAATGTAGAGGATACATCACGGCATCTGTATTTGTATGCGGCAGTACATACAACAAGTGCCATGCTATCTAAATCAATGCTAGGTAACAGTGTCTGTCGATTGATTGGTTAAAGATACCGTGGGAAGACCGTACTGATGTCACTTGTAGAGTAAACATTGGCTGAATTATGGTAGTGCAATCTGCGTGTACATGTACTGTATTTTCCGGGGTCTAAGCCCCCCCCATTCGGGTCCAAAATTCATACTTTTGTTGACGTTCGGTTCATAACTTCATAAGCCACATGCGGGACTTTGAATTTTTCACAACCTAACTTTAAGTGAGTATCAGTACTTGCCAGATGTTACCAATGGTAAAAAAAAAAGTTGAGAAGTACGACTGAAGTTGCAGCAAAAGTTTTCTTTACCCTTCACGATGAACTGACAACGTAGAAGCTTTGTGCTACTGCAATGACGGATTTCTGTCTGATGAAAAGTAGTGGAATGACTCGTGTCATCATGCATGCAGC
Organism: Sycon ciliatum; assembly: GCF_964019385.1. Lineage (NCBI taxonomy): Eukaryota > Metazoa > Porifera > Calcarea > Leucosolenida > Sycettidae > Sycon > Sycon ciliatum. The sequence continues at coordinate 34,304,070 of NC_088646.1, forward strand.
ATACAGAGTAAGCTCAGCCATTTTCTGTGTTGCACCTTTTATATTGATTGATTTCAGTCACGGAAAGACATCGTTCTCATCTTCAACAATCTCCTGCGGCGGAACGTTGGCGGTAGACAACCGACTGTCGAGTACATCATCAGCAGCAAACCGGAAATTATTGGTCTTCTTTTCCATGGGTGAGCTGGTTACAGATTATTCATGTTTGACATTCCTTCTGCATTTCACCGCGCTTTGCGGTCTCTCTGGAATCGCAGGTGATCTGTTCTCGTTTCAATCAACACCATACCAATCTATGCTGCCGTCAGAGTGCATGTCCGAACCCCCGACCTATGACCACCATTCACTATGTGTGCTGATGTTCCGCCGTGCTCGATGCTTGTACAGGTACGAGAACCCCTCGATTGCTCTCAACTGTGGCATGATGATGCGTGAGTGTGTGCGCTATGAGCAGCTTGCAAAGCTAATTCTTAAACATGAAGACTTCTTCTGTCTATTCAAACTGGTCGAGCTTCCGACTTTTGACATCGCTTCGGACGCCTTCTCAACCCTCAGGGTAAGTGCATTTCGTCTCCTAGAAAATTGCTTACAACTCAATGTGAATGCATGTTTGTTTGCCTTGACAGCTAATGCCAGCGGCCTAGTTTGTTGTGTACTTTGTACTTGCGCATGTATTGAGTCCTTGGAAGGGCTCCGCTCACATCCAGTTGTTAGTGTTCGGAGATAAAATGTGTGATTTTGTGCCGTGTATGATTCATCCCGTGCACAGGAATTGCTAACGAGGCACAAAGTTCTGGCAGCGGAGTTTCTCGAAAAGCACTATGACCAGGTGAGTGGGTAGAAAAGCGACCATTAGCGGACAAGATGCCATCACTAATCTCATGATGGACTATGGTACATTTGTGCAGTATACATGACAACACGACGGTACTTGTACACACCATGAGGGAAGAGGGTGTCACACGGTCAATGATTTGTTTTGCCCAGTACTTTGCCCTGGCCATGGTAAGTCGTGGTCCTTCAATACACAGCTGCTTTGGAATGCACACTTTCCGGGTGTTGCGCCACGACCCAATAGAGTGTTTTAAAACACATGTGCCGGTGGTGGATGGGGCCTTGGGGTGTCAGTTACACTAAGTCTTATGAGTTATAGAAAAGACGAAAGGATCAAGGCCCGGAACTACAAGTAAGTTACGCTATAATGTCCCCTAACACCGCCAGTTACTAAATAATCAGCTCATGCGATAACATTTCACGACACTGACCGACTGTACTGACGTTCTACAACTAACTGGGTAACAGCTCAACGTCCTTCGCAGCTCAGACTTTCAGCTTGTCTTGGTTGCGCTCACCTTCCCCTCCTGTGTTATCATATAACTTAGAATCCAAGTTGGAAGGCTGTTGGAGTGCGCATCCAAGATGTGCTAGAGCTGTCAGCCAGTTCGTTGTAGAACGTCAGTGTCGTGCAATGTTATCGCATGAGCTGATTATTTAGTAACTGGAGGTGTTAGTGGACGTTATAGCGTAACTTGTAGTTCCTTGGTCCTTTTTCTTTTCTATAAATTTATCCTTGGCTCTCCATCCGAGTCCACTTGAGTTATGAGTTAGTTTCCTACTATGTTGCCTGTTGCCGTGATCCGGCTTTACACCACACTTAGATCATAATTATAATTATGATTACCATCGGACATTGTGAGGTGTGCTGGTGGGGGGCTTGTCAGAACCTCTATACAAGTAGTAGTATGCAGTAATAGTAGTGTTTTACTTCTTTGAAATATTTGAATTGGGTAACCCGGCCGACTACTGCTTGCTTTTCCACCTATCTCTATTTGCAGGTTTTCTCCTCGTATGACCACCTGCTGCACTCTGAGAACTATGTCACGAAGCGGCAGTCTCTGAAGGTAATTGTATGTGCGCGCGCGCGTGTGTACATGCATGCGTTTTCACGTATTTACCCTTCCACACATTGTATACTGTAAATATACAAATTTTCGGCAGCTATTTAATTTTGGCTATATTCGGCACCAACCCAAAACGCCTAAATTAAAACGCCGATGAAATTTTTCACAGCATCTGTCGCACTATACCATGCCCTCTACCCCACGCCGAAAATAAATCGCCGCCGAAATGTCAAAAATCGTGAAGTGCCGAAATTTTGCAGCGTCGAAATTTTGTATATTTACAGTAATTGAAAATAGGGTATGTGTGGGGCGGTGAGGTTCGGAATGACTGCTAAGACAACCATGCATCAGTATGGGTATAATTTGTGTGTTCAGCGGCATGGGCATGTCATGGTGGAACCGGCTTATTTCTCTGTTGTTTAGAGTATGCCATGGTGCACTGTTGTCTTTCTGCTTGAGCCTTCTTCTGTATTTTATACCTTTTATAGCAAGCGATGTTTGACCCCAAAACATTTATGTAACGTTAGAGCAAGGGTTAATGAAGCGAATCTAGATGTTGAAACAGAAGGAATGTAAGCTTCCCAGAAGTTCCCCAGAACCCATCATTTTTCTGCAGCATGTCGGTCTTCATCATTTATGTGCGCAATGAATAGCAGCATGCATCATGGTTACCCTCTGAGTGCCCGGGTAACTTGTATGCGTAGTTGTGAGGCTTGAACTAGCCAGCGGTGCAACCCGACCGTGTGGAGACCGTGATGCTTGTGTGTTGTACCTGTGGTCTGCTGCTGTGTGCATGCGCTTAGCTCCTTGGCGAGCTCTTGCTTGATCGGCACAACTTCGCCACAATGAGCAAGTACATCAGCAACGTGGACAACCTTAAGCAGATGATGAACCTCTTGCGGGACAAGAGTAGAAACATCCAGTACGAGGCTTTTCATGTGTTTAAGGTGAGTGTCACGTGACCAAGAACTTAGTTTAAGGTGAGAGTCACGTGACCAAGAACTTTGGTGTATTCAGCGAATATGCTCCTGATACCCATACGAAGCTGCCCCTCTTCTGTTCTTTCGCTCTGCACTTCTGAGCATAATTTGCAAGCAGTTTTTGCAAAGGTATTCCGGCGTAGAGCCACCGTGCAGTGAACAGTTACCACGTTTACACCTTACAATGTCATTGAGGCAGCTACAGTTGTCAAGTTCTAGCTGAAACCTGACCCAAAGTGCATAGCAACTTAAGCGACCCCGCACACTTGACAGCCTGGAAGTGTTACAGACACTACTGGACACTACTGGACATACACAGTGTTACAGACACTACTGGACATACACAGTGTTACAGACACTACTGGACATACAGAGTAGCGTAACCTACCAATACAGTAGTCACGGTCAGTGTGGGAACGCCGGGTCCAGGGCAGACTAAATCCTTCACCCCTGCCAATTGTTATGTGTTCTCAAGGTGTTCGTGGCTAATCCGAACAAGAACAAGCTGATTCTGGACATTCTGCTGAAGAACCGAGAGAAGCTCATCGATTTCTTGGGAAGGTTTCACAATGATCGTTCCGGTAAGGGCTCACTCATTTCTCATGCACGTGTACTTGGCAACAACCCCACTTCTCCACATGGCTGGTTCTCTATGCTGGGCAGCTATTTTCACACCCTTAGCGTTCATATTACTTCGAGTAATTTTTACCTCAAAGTTAGGGGCGCTCGAATTGTCCTCATCATCATGTCGAGGAACATCTTAGAAGAAATTAGTTGAGTAATCCAATGAAGCAGTTTCTGCCGGCCTCACTATTTCTATGGAATCCGGCATAGTATTGAGATTTTCTTAGTGTGCCTCCATGTGATAATGGGCTTCCACTACCGTATTGTATTGTATTATTCATGGATTCTCCAGAGGTAAATTGCTACCTATCATGGGAGTCTCTCCTAACCAATAGAATAATGAAAAATAGAATGAATAAAAAACTCAAATAAAATCTGAGAATTTAAAGATGCCATGTGCAGGTTTTGTCATAGTTGATATGGGAAATGCATACGAAGACGGGTGGTTTTAGCGGGAACATTCCAAACTCTTCTAAACTATTCTACCCGTTCACTCTTGGATGAGGGTGGAATTTTTTAGGAGTTTCAAGAAGCTTTCTGAAGAGGCCAATACGCCAACTCTTCAGAAAATAAAACTCCTCAAAAGTCAAAGAGCGGCAATTCTAACACCCCCTTTAGATAACAATAATTATTATCGATGAAGTGGAGAGCCACAGTTTGCTGTCCCTCCAGGAAATCGCTATTCCACGGATGCAACAAATTTCGCGATTTTCAGCAAAATCCGCGATTTCCCGCGTTTTTGTTGTTTTCTGCACTAAATCTCACATTTTTATGTACTTTTCACGCCGTGCTTTCCATGATCCTGTAGTGTAGGTTATTTGCACAGTACGACTCGTACTACTCCCGAGTAGATATACGATGCAACAAATTTCGTGATTTGGCCCAAATCCGCAATTTTCTGCAAATAATTCCGCGAATTCCTAGCAAGTTCTGCATCATTCTGCACTTGTCGTCGCATTTTTGTTGTTTTCTGCTGCAATTTCGAGAGTTTTTTTCCACAAATTCCCGCAGGGACAGAGTTTGAAAATAACATATAAGCGACAGATTGTCAGAAAAAAGGATACCCAAATTCAGCAGTCGAAAACGAAACTCAAGAAAAGTGCAAGAGGCGCCCAAATTCAGCAGTCGAAAACGAAACTCAAGAAAAGTGCAAGAGGCGCATGCGGATACCCAAATTCAGCAGTCGAAAACGAAACTCAAGAAAGTGCACGAGGCGCATGCGTTGCTATGTGTAGTGTGAGCCACTGCCCCCTTGTTTGCTCTTTCATGCACATAGCTTCAGTATTAGGGAGGTTTAGTTCCCACGTAACGGAAACGCGTACGTGGGTGATCCACGTAAAGTGGATGAAGGGCACCCACGTTGCAATGTTGTGTTTAGTCACACGGAACAAACAAAAGCATGAAGCGAAAGGCCAAAACCTGGTCAAAGACGAAGCTACCACTGGCTACCCCGGCCTAAGAAGCTCATCCAATATTTTGATTTCGTGCTTCGGAAACTTATTCAGCTGAGCACCCTCACAGCTCGCACAATGCGCTCCATTCTGATTTTCACCCACGTTCTGGCGGAACGTGGGTGAGCCTCCATACACGGTATGTCGTGAATCAGAAAACGTCTGTACGTGGGTCACTGAGTATCACGTGGTGCACCCACGTAAAGTACCCACGGATTACGTGGGACTAAACCTCCCTATTTACTTGATGCTGGTACTTGTAGGCATTAGTAAGCTTCACACAGTACATGTATTGATGTATAGTAAAGCATTACTGGTGGAGTGGTGGTGAGTCTAATTTCCTGGTTAATGTTTGATAAGCTCATGCTACTGTCCCATCAACTAGAAAGCTGTGGAAATAGACTAGTGCCAGTAGTGGTAGTATTAAAGCCTGGGTATTGCATCTGAAATTTATTACTTCCGGTAAGGTTTTCAAAATCCACCAGTCTCTTTTTGTGATGGTAACACGATTATCATCACTGGTTCTGTTGTGTTTTCTGCGTCCTCCCCCGCATGACTGACAGAGGATGAGCAATTCACTGATGAGAAGGCGTACCTAATCAAACAAATCCAGGAACTGCAGCAGCCAGCCGAGAGCAAGTAGTAGTAGTGATGGCGATGACGATGGCAGTATACATCCTGCTGGCTCATCACAGCATGGTCACCAATAGCAGCGTACAGTATTGTTGTAGATGAGATAAAACATACTACTGTATCGTACACACACACGTTCACACACACACACACACACACACACACACACACGTTCACACACACACACACACACACACACACACACACACACACACACACACACACACACACACACACACACACACACACACACACACACACACACACACACACACACACACACACACACACACACACACACACACACACACACACACACACACACACACACACACACACACACACACACACACACACACACACACACACACACACACACACACACACACACACACACACACACACACACACACACACACACACACACACACACACACACACACACACACACACACACACACACACACACACACACACACACACACACACACACACACACACACACACACACACACACACACACACACACACACACACACACACACACACACACACACACACACACACACACACACACACACACACACGTTCACACACGTTCACACACGTTCACACACACACACACAGCACACAGCACACAGCACACATTAAAATAGAGAAAGGAGCAGAAGATGGGGTGCCTTTTGTGAACAAAATGATAGTGTTAAAAACGAAACTTGAAAGAGAGGAACGGCTAATTGGAAATCTCAACGAAAGTATATTTAATCAAAGTCATTTCCTACTGGGAGTGTGTTACGTGCCATGCAGAGATGTTTTATTGAAGAATATCATGACTGTTCAACCTAGATTTTTCATTGTACATGTAAAATAATTTTCTTGTTTTGTGATTTTGATGGCGGGAGGTTTTCTATTTCTCATTTGTGAATGTTGTGAGTATGAAGCGTTTTGCCGCTCCTTCATTGGTCTCCATCTGTTCGTTCTGTAGAATAAAAGTATTTAAAAAAACTTGGACAACAGCGCTAGCTAGCTACACTTTGAGGTACAATGCAGCAGGTAAAAATCAGGAATTTTGTGTATTGCTAAAAAGTAAAAACAAATACCAAAGGCCCTTTGCTGTGCTAGATTCAGCAAGTATCATATTACCAGGGTGGCTGTTACTAGTTTGAAGACTTTGGTGAATGATTGAGTACAGTCGTGTAGCTTATGGCTATGTTAGTAACAACAGGGTTTGTGTGAAAGTAAACTAACATTCTGCTACGCGTGCATACTTGCATCCAGTAGAGCAGGTGCATGCACTGTCTGCATGATCCAGTAGTGTGACAGTGACAGGTGTTAGCCGAGTCATGATCTGCTCTAGACTTTAGCCCGGCATGATCTTCACCTGGTCGTGCAGTCACTCGACGTCAGCTCGCCGTGATCTCGACCTGCTGTAGCAGTTGCTGGACATACTAGCTCGTCGGGATTTCCACGTGGTCTCGCAGTTGACATTAGCTCAACATGATCTCCACATCGTCCAGCAGTTGCTAGCTCATTGTGATCTCGACCTGGTCTAGCAGTTGACGCAGCAAAGACTTGTCACTGCAGTTGGCCTGCAGCTGTTCACACACTGTCTTGTCCGTCTCTGGCGTGTGAGATTTCCAACGTCCCCCGAGCATGACGTTCGGCATGAACAGGAAACCAACCTGTAGTGTAGTGAGAGCAACAGGAGCAGCAGCCACAGCATGAAGAGTGAAGAGATGAGTAAAATAACAGAGCACAGGTCAACACCTGGCACAATAGGAGCACAGCCTCAAATCTGGCACAATAGCGCGTAGGCATGGGCACAACATTCGGTAGAAAGTTACTAGAAAGCTAGTAGAAACACAGCACACTGTAACCTTGATATGCACATTGCACATGAGACCATGCACCATGTCTGCAGTGCCATGGTGCATGGTCTTGAAGTAGCAAACACAAATCAACAATCCAAGCCACTTCCGAGTTGAACACACCAGTGCGCATTTAGGTCACATTGCCACACGCACACGCACCTTGCTGAAGTGCCATGGCTTGGGCAGCGAATCCAGCTCCACAGCTGGTAGATCACCATCACTGGATTCAGTTGGTGAGGAGGACAGCAATAAGGTGGAAATACTAGTGCATCTTCCCAGCTCGGTGCTTAGCTCAGCAACTATCGGCTGTGCAAAGCCCACTCCCGAGAGATGGACGTATGGAATTCCTTGGAGGTTGGCATCAGCTTTTAGTTTCGCATCAGCTGTACTCGTTAATCCCAGGTGTGGCACGGCTAAGAAAGACAATCTGAAGAGAGATCAAAGTTCAAACAATTCCACAGCACATGATAAGAGCGTCATGATCAATTAAACACTGCTGCACAACAACTTGCATTGTCAATCAACTGTTGCAAGTACAGATTAGAACATTACAGGAAGGCACTGAGGTGTTGTATCTTAGGCAGACGTAGTTTAAGAAGGTGGCTGCTCCTAATGTTTGGGTTTGTGCGTCAGTCGCCAGGAAGGGCGAGCTATAACAGTACGAGCAGCCAAGTTAAAGGGGAAGTTAAGTCTAAATCAAATTTTCACCAGTTGTAGTCTTTGGGGTGCTGAGTCGAATGGTCTCGGTCCGAGGAAGTTGAGACGCTCCCTTCCTCCTTTATTCCCAATCGAACTCGCGCACTTCCACCGAAACTGGGTGACTGCGCCCTACTAGATGGGGATTTGTATGCAAAATGTCAATAAAAGCGCCATTTCGTTCTTACAAAAGCACGGATGATTGCGATGGCCCATATGTTGTAGCCTTTTGGACGCTGAGTCGACTGGTTTTGGTCCGAGAATGCTGTGATGCAGCGTTCCTCCTTTATTCCCAATCGAACATGGTTGAACAAGCGGTCACGTGCTCCTGCCTGTCCAAGTCACCTGGTCACCGTGCCAGCAGGCGACAACTTTCACACCAAGGTTCAACTCGAGTTCAACTCGAGTGACAGGACTGCACCCAAAAAAGGTCAAACAGGCTGCACAGTTGTACCCTGCAGGCACGGTGACCAGGTGACTGGTGTATGCAGGAGCACGTGACCGCTTGTTCAACCATGTTCGATTGGGAATAAACGAGGAACGCTGCATCGCAGCCTTTTTGGACCAAAACCAGTCGACTCAGCGTCCAAAAGACTACAACATATGGGCCAATCGCCGTCATCCGGGCTTTTATAAGAACGAAATGGCGCTTTTAGTGACATTTTGCATACAAATTCCCATCTAGTAGGGCGCAGTCACCCAGTTTCGGTGGAAGTGCGCGAGTTCGATTGGGATTATAGGAGGAAGGGAGCATCTCAGCTTCCTCGGACCAAGACCATTCGACTCAGCACCCCGAAGACTACAACTGGTGTATTCCTGATTTCAACACTTGCCCTCCGCTCTGACTCGTTGCTTGCTCCTCATTGCATATACCACTATTCATTGTATTCGACAAAAATGTTTTGACGTTGACGCATAGCTTTCAGCAAACAGCTCATGCACGGATATTTCAACAGTATCGGTGGTGGCTATGAGTGGTGGCTATGCCATTGACTAGCAACTTACCTGTCCAAGAGTAGCGACTGAACTTGCAACAGTGTTGCCATTGTGATGAGATCTAATTACAGAAGAACGGCGCAGGCATCAGTGGAGATGTTGTAACTGATACATTCTGCCCCATACATATGTGAAGTCAAGTACACTGCGTACTCTGAAGCAATGTACTACATGTATGTATTAGTCAATAATAGTGTTCAAGAACTTGCACAGTAAAATTGTGTCTAGTGAGCAGTGAGCGATGTCATTGGAGAATGTGTTTTGGTATGATGGGGCAAAATCGTGTGAATCTATATCCTGTTGAATCACACAAACTACACGTCAATGACAAAAAATATCTTCCCCCAATTGCCCTATACTAGTACCGTATTTTTACGGTTGTAAGTCGACCTTTTACGACTAAAAATAGAAGGAGAAAGGGTGGGGGTCGACTTACAACCGGGATTCGACTTATAACCGGGAACTATCAGTATCTTACAAAAAATGACTTGCACTGCATGCACGAGTGCACCATGTGTACACATTTTTGCCAGTTTTTCGGCATTTTTTTCAAGGATTGGGACGTTATACCCTCCAATAAGGAATGTTTACATGATTTGTTGATGTGTTAGTAGCAGGGAGTGGTTAGTAATGCGTCGTTGGGTGAACACTTTAAAGCGCAGAATTGAGACCTCCGGATACGGGGGTCGACTTACAACCGGTAAAATACGGTAGTTGTTTGTCGCCCCATACAGGTGATATCCATCTATATTATTATATTCTATAGTGATCAGCACTGGTTACACCAAAGTGCAAATTGACACGAGTGTTGGTCCTATCGAGACTTACCCCGTTCTTCTGCTGTGAGGATGTACTCAATGTCCATTGACACAAACGTTCCGCACTGCAACGGGTGTGCAGACTTGTCAAACGGGCGCATCGGAGCCGGTAGCATTTGAAAGCCGCACGATGATGCCTTTCTTGCCCACGCTTGCACCTGCACATAGAGAACGGCGCATTGCTCAGACCAATACTGCATTTATAGTGGGGAGGCAAGTTGCCGCTGTACGTGTGTGCATGTATTGCGGGGCGGGGGTTCACAATCCAGTGCCACACTACACTACACACTACACACTACAGTGATATATCCTGATAATTATATCCCCTACCAGGCGTGCACTGAGTATCCCCTACCAGGCGTGCACTGAGTAGGCTGAGGAAGATTGAGGTGCTGTGATTGTGATACGAGTGCGCACATAATTTATTACTTGAATTGCTATTAAAAAAAAATAAAAAAAAATTCGACGGGGTTCGCGTACCGGGCAGGTCAAGAACAAGGAGTCGTACAACTCCCTGGTCAAGAACCACCTTTCCGCTTCCGTGGGACGCCACCACCCCATGATCAGTAATTGCTATTAGTAAGATTTTTGTCTCCATTATTGTCTCCACGTCACCTGTTTGAAACTTATCCCAACATACTTCATCCACTCACCATATCATTGACCAGAGATGACGTCGCCACCATCCACTGGACTTCAAAGTGGAACGCGCA
>NC_088646.1:34319752-34467252 GCF_964019385.1 Sycon ciliatum
TGAAGGCAGAGTCAACGAGGGCTTCTGAAACAGACACCTTGGAAGAAGACTGTGCTACAGTAGGACCTTCCTCGGTTGAGCCGGATTGAGAATGCCCGGATTTAGTCGCTGTCACAAGTGGCAGGAGCAGGAAGCAACAGCGCCAGTATTTCAGAGACTGACATGAAACCAGAACACAGGGAAGAGAAGCACATATCCGTGAACAAACGAGTACACACCACACACACACACACACACACACACACACACACACACACACACACACACACACACACACACACACACTCACACACACACACACACACACACACACACACACACACACACACACACACACACACACACACGCACACACACACACACACACAATGTGCATGTGTAGATTCAAACCACATTGCACATGACTTCTCCTGGATGTATAGAACAATGACTACACATCACACAGAAACCGGAATACACCCCACAATCAGTGCCCCAATCATACTATCGTAAACCCTGACTGTAGATGCAAATGGCACAAGCTAATACATCTAGTAGCTTGTGTGAGCTACATATACATATACATATACATGAAGAAGTTACCAGTGCGAACAGTTCACTGACCTCCAATAGATCGCAGAATGACCGGTCACCACACACGTACTGGTCCAGGTAGTTCCAGTTATACTCGTCCAGGGTGGGATGTGTGAACTGGACATTGTGCATCTGAGCAAGGGCAAACAGCGATCATCGTACACCACCGGCCAGGCAGATAAACAATGGCAATGAGGTGGATGCACATCACACAAGCACGCACTGGTATCTAGGCACAGACCGTGCTGCCATGGCTACACTAGACCTGCCTGACAACATTTGTCTGTCAATCACGACGTGTTCATGGGATGACGATAGGACTTTTCGTGCATGTATGCCATTCATGTGAATACATTAAAAACTAACAAACAGTTCATTCCCTAGGATGGCCTTGTGTTTGAGCATGTTCTGAGACTCCCTGCCAGGGCCCTGGGTTGGAGCATGCCCGGGACGCCCTGCCAGGGCCCTGGGTTGGAGCATGCCCCGGGACGCCCTGCCAGGGCCCTGGGTTGGAGCATGCCCCGGGACGCCCTGCCAGGGCCCTGGGTTGGAGCATGCCCCGGGACGCCCTGCCAGGGCCCTGGGTTGGAGCATGCCCCGGGACGCCCTGCCAGGGCCCTGGGTTGGAGCATGCCCCGGGACGCCCTGCCAGGGCCCTGGGTTGGAGCATGGTCCAAGACTGATCACTCCCTATGACTCCTCTGTCATGTCATTGTCCCACTGTGCTGTCCTTTACCCTTCTTGTAAGCTGGCTAACGCTCCCAGTGAGTATAGAATTACGTACCGTAGAGCAGCATGAACTCTGACAAGACAGGGAGTACTTATAGTTGATAGGTGAAGCTGCATATTGGTACCTGAACAAACATATACGCATGCATGCACACATGAACACAGATGCACACAGATGCACACACATGCACACACACACACACATGCACACACACACACACACATGCACACACACACACACATGCACACACACACACACATGCACACACACACACATGCACACACACACACACACACACACACACACACACACACACACACACACACACACACACACACACACACACACACATGCACACACACACACACACACCACACGTACGTACACACACACACACACACACACCACACGTACACCACACGTACACCACACGTACACCACACACACACACACCACACGCACACCACACGTACACCACACGTACACCACACGTACACCACACGTACACCACACGTACACCACACGTACACCACACGTACACCACACGTACACCACACGTACACCACACGTACACACACACACACACCACACGTATACCACACACACACACACACACACATACACAAACATGCACACACAAACACACACAGGCAGATTGACGAAGGACCGAGCCTGATGTCGGACGCGCAGGGCAGACACAGAACTCACTTGGCTGACACGAGACAATCATGCTAGTTTCCAGCAATGTTACGCCTCCATACCTTGGTTTGTAGCGAGTTATCTCAATACCAGAGCTAGCACTCTGCAGACGCAGTCGATGGATATGCTGGCCAAGCACAAGCCAGTACTCAGACTATACACATGAACAGAACCAGAATGCAACACAACAGTGAACAGCCTGTCATACAATGGAATACATGAAACACAGCCTCTGACAATTAACCAACATAACAAATTGAACAATGCATGCAACGTTATTTTCAAGCAGACAGTGGACTCTTGAGCGGGGCATCACAACTATAGACCATGGATTCCATTCACTTACTGACAAGAGATTCATTCATCACCGGATAGTGATGTAGCCAATTACGCCGTACAACACCAACCACAAAGATACAGGTAGTCTCTGAGTACGACACAGCAGATCCAAGGCTTGCTAAGAAGGATGCGACTCCGTGCGTATTCATAGGTTTTCCAGTACTGGTCCTAAACTTCTGATGCAACAGTGGTGTAAAAAAGTCAATGACTACTGTATCCATAGACACAACACCTACCATTAAAAAACCCGCATTTACAGTGCATGCTGTGCTTACCCGCATGGGCATAGTTTGGCCAGTTTCCAACTTCAACGTTTGTACTTCGCCCTTGAACTTGCTGTCGATCAGTTGAAATCCCTGGCATGCAAGAGAAAGAAAATGCACGACATGTGGAGATTGATTCTACAATAGACATGGTAAGCATGCTACCGTTTACGCTAAATCCAACGGTACTCAACCCAGCATCCGAAATACCGTCGGTTTGGTTCCAACTCTTTCCGCGCCCTATTTTCACATTTTTCCCTTCAGCGCGCATGCTCGCTCCTTTTCGCGGGAAATATGAAATGCCCATGTGGTGCACGCTTCAGTCGTTTTCAGTTGTGCTGTCTCTCGCAAAGGTTCTTTCCTCCGCTTTACTTCGATTTCTAGATATGGAATCATCCCCTGTGCGTGTCTCAAGGTACGATTTGCCTTTCTGGAAAAGTTACTTGAAGTATCTCGTTCACGTGACAGACTCACAGTACTCCTGCATGTTCAGTTTGTTGCTGGTGTGTTTCGGTCTTCAGTCGAATTGGCGAAGATGCAGTTGGACTTCTTTTCATTTTTCCTTCAATGTTCTCTCCTGAATCATTTCAACAGGCCAAGTTGGTGGTCACAGTTGCAACTTGTTCAGATATCATAATCATGTTTATTAGGGTTTTTTCAGTTGTGTCAAACTCCTGGAAGTAATCCCTGTTCCTGACCCGCAGCAAGACGAGAAGGAAACGATCGATGTACCTGCGACTCCCAAGAACACGGTTGGATGACCTGAATTGACCGCTCGTGCCTTTATTTCTGGAAGGCGGCACATTCCTTGTTATTAGTACAATGGAAGACACTGACAAGAAGAAAAAGGACAAAGTAGCGGCGGCTATGATGAAGTCCTTTGGAGCGTCCAAGAGCGTAGCATACAGATCCTTTACGAACAGGCGGCTGCGAGAAGACGAAAGTGTGGATGCCGTTGTGGCAGATCCGAGACGCCTGCTGACCATGTTTGGTCACACCGACGCCGGCGACAAGGATGCTATGGTCATCGAGCAGATGCTGGGCAGGTGTATCGATTGACGTTGCTCAGCAAACCCGGTTGCCGCGGCGGTTGGTCTTCGCAGGAAAGGAGATGATGGTGACAGGATGTGCTGATGCAGTTCGAGCACCCGTCTCGGTTCAGATTCTGTCAAGGAGTGTGGCTGCTGTTGCTACCAGTCGGTGGTGGTGGGTTGTGCTGTACGTTTTTTTGTTTTTTGTTTTTTTGTTTTTACAAAAAAACACACACCATTTGACGTACCGTGAGCCTGGGCATATCAGGAGAGATTGCTCACGCACAAAGTCATTCGGAAAGTCCAAATCGAGCAAGTCAATAAATTGAAGCAAGTCATCGGAAAAGAGGCCTGCTTCTTTTGCGAGACCGAGGGCCATACCAGGCTGGAATGTGCAGAGCGCAAAGCGTGGCTGGCCAGTAAGAAAGTTGACAAGGGCTGCGTCATAGTAATTTTGAATAAAGTTGACTGTTCGTTTACTGGCTGCAGATCTGGAGTTGAGAAGCCATACACAGAGAGACAGCAAATATTGGACGATGTGCTTGAGATTTGGAGAGAGAAGGAGGTGCAGGTGAGCTGCAAACCCGACACGAAGTCCAAGGCAGACAGGAAGAGCATTGCTGCTGGCGTGCATCCTGCAGCCTTGGCAAAATACAAAGAAAAGCGGTCGGCAGCAGGCGCAGCTATGGAATCAACAGCAGCAACAACAGCCACGGGTGAAGTAACCGCAACTGCAGCAGGACCAGCAGCCATGGCTCCCGATTGTTGCAAGCCTGCCCCGAAGCGGCTTAATATACAACAGATAGTGAATGAGCGTATGCAGTTGAAGAGGGAGGACCTGGATCTGCGAAAGCAAGAGCTTGCACTGGCCCGGGAGAGATTCCGGCTGGAAGCAGAAGAGCGCTGTCTGCATATGGAGTTGCTCAGGGCCTGACATAACTACTATCTTATTCTTGAGCACTGCGCATGAAACTGAGAGTTGCAGCAAACTAAGCCTTGTTTCCACTGTTGTACTGTGAAACTCATTCTTGAAATGAATTATTACTACATCAGATACTGTTGCAGAGTTGGGGGCTGAATGTTGAAGTATGGAGATGTGTGATTTCTTCCATAAAGGCATATCATGCAGTTCAAGAGGAGGGTGGACACATAGGAACTGCATTTCAACCTAGAAATGAGTAAGTCAAGAATCTGCGTTGAGTGGTGGTTCGCTGGCGTCATGGCACAGTTCCAGTTGCTTAATAACATGTGGACAAGGCCACGGCTATTCCTTCAACCCATTGGTCAATACTATGTTGTGTCCCGTGGCCGTGTGGGGTGGCGCTTAGTCCGTGATATGGCATTGTCAACTCAGCTTCCAAAGGATAACCTACGACGAAATCAGGGACAACTCCGGGATAAGGGATATGTGCGTGGATCTGCTGCAACACTTCACTGGCATATAGCAGGGTGGCATCATGCCGACGACCCTCATACGGCCTGAGCAGGTGTGCGACTATACCGCATGGGAGCATCAGCGACTGAAACTTCATGACATGTCACCGCTAACGGTACAGGCCAACAGTCGAAATTTGGGCAAACGGTAAAATGCTAACCATGTTCATGGTTCTAGCCAGGTAAAAAATAGTAGGGGTGGGGGCAGGGCATACAGTTACCCCGCAACCCATTTTATCCCATTTTCCAAAATTGTCTTGCCACCCAAAATGCAACGTACCCCGACATCACCCTAGACAAGTGTGCCTTTATGAACCCTCTGTTAGTGATAGTGACTATCGACTGCATTTTCGTTGAATGGGCTGAAAAAAAGCAAACATCGACAAATAAGCAGGAGAGCGCCAGTTTTTTTTCACAGGAGGGCGCTGGTGTTAGTCTTTTTACGGAAGCCTGGAGAGAGGTGCGCACACGTTTTCCTACCTTTTGAATCACAACTGGATTCCAACTAGCACATGCACATGCTCCGGTGTACAACCGAAGCAGACGCTGAACTAGTGATCATCCTGGATACCGTCATCTACACAGTCACATTGTCGCCAGGACTGTATTGCTAAAACAGAAACGTCAGACCGTGCAATAGAGTGCTGGATACCCAAGGGCAGAGCTACTTAAAACAAGAAGAAAAGGCTGAAGATTATGTTGTAACTTTGAGTTTCACATACCAGACAACAGTAATGGGAAAAAGGGAAAATCTCCATGCTGGCACATGTACCGTAAAGTACCGTTGATCCGCCCCCGCTCTAATTTCCGCCCCCTGTGCATCGTACTGCACTTGAACGACTTGATCTAATTTCCGACCCTGCCGAAAAAACAGCTGGGAAGCGACACGGCGTGGGGGGGGGGGGGGGATCAATGGTACTTTACGGTAGTATCACAATGTATGTGTGTACTGCTGCATGTTGCTGCATGTTGCTGCATGTTGCTGCATGTTGCTGCATGTTGCTGCATGTTGCTGCATGTTGCTGCATGTTGCTGCATGTTGCTGCATGTTGCTGCATGTTGCTGCATGTTGCTCACCTGTCCCAATCGCTGTAGCACCAGCTGAAAGAAGATCTGGCGCTCGGACAGGTCGGGGTGACCGGCCACGTCAGCCGCTGCCCGTTCCATCTGCGTGTCCCACTTCTCGTCGTCGTAGTAGAGCGTGTACTGGGACTCCATGAAGTCCGTGCTCAGGTTCTCCGGTTCAAAGTCAGTACCCAGCGGAAGACAGGCCGGCTCAGCCAGTGACTTCCAATCGAGACGAACCTAAGAACACCGGCAAGCAAACAGACAAAGGCAGTAGGACGGTGCATACATACTTATTCAGCAGTAGGGGGTGAATACTGTCGTGGTCATTGAAATCCGATTAGATGCCCGGGGCTGGTGCCTTTACTGTTTCTAGCGCATACATGCACTGTAGTTCACGCACACACTGTAAAGATGGACCAGCAGTGCTCGCGGCTGCAAGGCCAGCGCCCCGTGACCGCTTGACTTCTCAACGGATTTCAATGTCCGCTACAGTAGAATAATGACTGAAGAATCACACCACATGACACACGCACGAGTGCACACAAACACACATGCATACTAAAAGACAGTGTACTGCACTTGTACGTGTGTAGCTGTGACTTCAGAACTCACCTCCTTCAGGAAATCCTGCTTCTCCGTGTACTCGGAGGGCACAGCGTTCTCGGCCGGTTGCAGAAGTCGCTTGCTGGAGCTGTACAGATACAGTCAAGGAAACACGATGAAACAAACAGTGAAGCAGATGGTCATTGAGACGGACTGCACAAAGCATAAGAATGGGTGGGTAAACATCCCAAGACACGTTCAAAAAAGTGTACCGGGCTGCTCCTGGACCTTGTGATCTCAAAACATAGTTAAAAATAATTTTAAAAAGAGCACCAGGTGCAAGCTTGAGAAACGCTTTCAGCTCAAACTGGGCATGCCATAACACTATGATTGTGTATTTGTGTTGATACAGCACAACAATACTACATGACTGTACTCACTGGTAACTTGATAGCAGGCTGTTGGACTTGTTCTGCGATGATGGCTGTCGCATGAGCGACTCCTCTTGCATGGTGGACATACTGGAATCCAGTGTGACCAGCTCATCACCACTACCAGCACTGGACGCGTTACGTGCTGCCACTGCAGCATGGCCGGCATGAGAGAAACGCTCCTGTAGACGCTGCCGATCCGTTTCGTCAAACTCCGGTTCTTCGGCGCCTGCAAAGAAGACAACATCGGGCTCTCCTTCCTCGGGCACACCGCACATAGTCTCGCGGACCACAGTGTGATGCTCCTGCATGGGTTTTCCAGAATCGTCCACTGGGAAGGCCTGTCTCCATCGGGCGTTGTTTGCTGTCATCTTGGGTTTCGGCTGGTTGGAAAACGGATTGATCAGTAGCTCCAGGGAGTGCGGGCGAGACATGGATTTGCTGGACGCGGACGATGACAGATGCATCGCAGACTGGTTGCTGCCAAGTCCGCTCTGCTGAAAGGAGCGTGCCTTTGGCATGCTGGTGGAGGAGATGCGTAGTGACGTCGGCAGAGCCGCTGTCCTGTGCGTTACGGACGCATGGCGACTGGACACAGGAGAGCGATAGGAAGTTGGCGTGTCACGTGATGCAGACCGGCCCCGGCGCGTGCCCGGAACGGCCATCGGCGGAGACCCGACGAGCGGATGCGATGTAGACGTACGGCTACGCTGGTCTTCCTCTGGCGATACCTTCATCAGGTCATCCGTGCTCCTTGAACGCTGCTTCGTTGCCATCGGCCCCTTGGCTTTGCTCCGGTTTCGGGTGTGATAGGCAAATACATTGCCATCATAACCGTCAAAGTCCAGCTGAGCAATGTCAAAGTGTAAACGTTGCACGCTGAGTGACATATCTGGCATGGGAGTGCCACTTGTACTGGCACTCGACACCCTCTCACAGCGTGTAACCAGCAGATTGGTAGGAGGACCGGACGAGCTGGTCATGGCGTTGATCTCAATGCCGTTATGCGAGCAGGACTTCTGAAAGCCTATCGGACTGAACTGCTTGGGCATATGTATACGCGGCTGGAAGCGCGACTGGACGTCACTGGCAGCCTTCTTCGGTTTGTAATAGCTATGGTTTATCCAGTGGGGAATCTTGTACGGATTGACACCAGGGCCGGAGCTGAAGATGAACAGGGGCACATGGTGCAGAGGCTGTTCAGCCAGGCACACCAGGTCGGCACCAATGCCCAGCTCGACAATGCGCAGCTTGGTCAGCGTCATCAAGTCACGCTCTACCTGCATGGGCACGCCACAGCAGCAGGAGTGTGACACATC
Organism: Sycon ciliatum; assembly: GCF_964019385.1. Classification (NCBI taxonomy): domain Eukaryota; kingdom Metazoa; phylum Porifera; class Calcarea; order Leucosolenida; family Sycettidae; genus Sycon; species Sycon ciliatum. The sequence continues at coordinate 34,328,183 of NC_088646.1, forward strand.
ACAGGCATATCACCCTAGCTAACAGCAGAGGAGGAAACAAAGGGTAAGGGCATCCTCACATTGTTATCATATCATCAGGCGCGTGCGCCGGCGCCCTTCAGGGGGGGGCCTCCCCCGGGAACATTTTCAAGAAATGAAGCAAAATCCTGCATTTTGAGCGAAAAAAGGGGGGTTCCGGGCACCCAGGAACCCATACGGGGCACGCGCCTGATCATGTCTTGTATTTGTTAAAAAATAGCGTCTGCCCACTGGTACTTCAAAGAAGAACTGCACGGCGAGGAAATTATGAAAAAGGAGCAACTCTTGTAGAAGCACTAGTAAGGTGGTCACACAACAGACCGGCAGCACTAGTGATTACACGCAACATGCAATGATCATCAGCAGCAGTGCTAACAATGCTAACACTTATCAGAGCAGCAGCGGCAGCACGGGGCAGCAGCGGCGGTACGGGGCAGCATTACCTCAAAGACACCAACGCCGGACGTCACCACGATCACCTGCTGTCCATTCCTCTCAAAGTTGCAGTCCACGTAGTGACGACTATACGCTGTCATGGCGTGGTGAGCACAGTGGTGAGCACAGTCAGAAGTTCATTACCAGGACAAGGGCATAACAAAGGAGACCGAAGAGAACACGCGAGTGAAAAATGAGGCAAACTATTTCTTCGAGTTAACAGCGAGTTTTTCCAGGCAGCTCATACGGCAAGACGGCAAACTCCCCCGGTGATTGCCAGGATTGCTTTTTATTTTGAAATGCACTGTAGTCGGTGAACATTGTTGTGGGCAACAAGCAAAACATTTCACTGTTTGCCAGCCTAAGCAATTGAACCATGCCGCGTGATGTGAAACTTTGCCGTCACCGCACTAGATAGCGGTTGTACATGCAAATGCTGCAACAATCCCGGCTGAGGTGCCAGCATCAGCCTCCACTTACCGTTTACTGCCATATTGAGTGCTTCAAGAAGATTGCCACGGCTAGCAGGGGAGTTGATGCCACAGCCAAGCTCCTCATCTATGTCAACAGCAAGCAGTCAGCCAAAGATATCAAGACAATCATGCAGTATTATGGAGACAGATACAGATCGAACGCATCAAGATGGCCATACCATCAACATGAAAGCTACGTCTTTTCACTAGATTTACCAACCTTTAAGTAAAAATCCCCAACATTTCCTGTTCTGCCCTTCCATTTGGCCAGAGGCACATTCTACACACACCATGCCTGTAGTGATGACACTCACGTTGCTGGTTCATTGTTCTGCAGTGCTGTAGAAAGGCTTGCCGTAGCGATCCCAGCAGCCCACCCCAGTCCGATCGGCTCTCGCTGTCCACCACAACCCTACACACCCCGGCATGAACAGACAACGACGAAGGAGCATACAAGAGCAAGCCACAGCCATGAGGTGTTATCCATGTTGTATTCATGAAGTGTTATCCATGTTGTATTCATGAAGTGTTATCCATGTTGTATTCATGAAGTGTTATCCATGTTGTATTCATGAAGTGTTATCCATGTTGTATTCATGAAGTGTTATCCATGTTGTATTCATGAAGTGTTATCCATGTTGTATTCATGAAGTGTTATCCATGTTGTATTCATGAAGTGTTATCCATGTTGTATTCATGAAGTGTTATCCATGTTGTATTCATTAAGTGTTATCCATGTTGTATTCATGAAGTGTTATCCATGTTGTATTCATGAAGTGTTATCCATGTTGTATTCATGAAGTGTTATCCATGTTGTATTCATGAAGTGTTATCCATGTTGTATTCATGAAGTGTTATCCATGTTGTATTCGATCGTCATATCACCGTCCTGTGAATGCATTGCGAGAGTTGGCAATCTCGGAGGGCCGGCTGTGAGGTTTTGGAGACGATGGTGGGCAGGACAGTGCCCTTGTATTTTCCTGGTTTTTGTTTTTTGTTTGTTTTTTTTTGTTTGTTTTTTTTGTTTTTTTGTTTTTTTTGTTTTTTTGTTTCTCGTTTTGCGTTTTTTCACACATACAATTGTTTTCATTTTTTGGTGTTGTGTTCTAATCATTCGCCATGCCACTGTCAATTGTATTCTGTTTGCCCGTAAAAGAGGCCTTTTAAAGCTTACACTGTGTAAATTCATTATCTGTACCGGCGAAAAAACCCCTGAAATGTGTGTGTCATCCATGTTGTATTCATGAAGTGTTATCCATGTTGTATTCATGAAGTGTTATCCATGTTGTATTCATGAAGTGTTATCCATGTTGTATTCATGAAGTGTTATCCATGTTGTATTCATGAAGTGTTATCCATGTTGTATTCATGAAGTGTTATCCATGTTGTATTCATGAAGTGTTATCCATGTTGTATTCATGAAGTGTTATCCATGTTGTATTCATGAAGTGTTATCCATGTTGTATTCATGAAGTGTTATCCATGTTGTATTCATGAAGTGTTATCCATGTTGTATTCATGAAGTGTTATCCATGTTGTATTCATGAAGTGTTATCCATGTTGTATTCATGAAGTGTTATCCATGTTGTATTCATTCAACAGGGCCTTATAGTGATGATATGCGCAAGCAAGAGTACATAACCCCCCAGAGTGTGCAACGCCTGATCCAGTTCTGCATAGGGTCTTGGTCGAGCGGAATCGGATCTTTGCGTCATAATACCGTACACATCTGAGGGGAACCCGGGGAGTCGCGGGTACTCTTGGATCAAAAACAATGGTGCCCTGCCTCGAGACCGGCCTTGCGCTGGTGTGAAGTGTACGCATGACATCAGAAGATCCGATTCCGCTCGACCAAGACCCTACACAGAGCTGGATCGGCGTTGCACACTCTGGGGGGGGGGGGGGGGGGGGGTTATGTACTCTTGGCGCAAGCCCACGTTAATGATAGCTTGCATGCCGTCCTACCGGTAGGACCACGGGTCCTACCGGTAGGGCCCAAGAAATCGCGCTGCAAAAGTGCTTTTGGTTGAGAAATTTCTTGAAACAATTGTTGAGATAAGGTCTTTGTCAGGCAAAGTAATGGCGCAAAATGCAAGGCTATGTCCAGTGCATTACATACGCGCAATTTTATCAATTGTCAAAATGGCCGCACATACTCCTGTCGGAGCGCTAGCAACTCTGTCCAAAGTGAGTTTTGACCATGGCACATCAATCGTGGTGAGGTACTAATGTTTTTATTAGTCTGCCAAGGCAGTAGAATGCATAATTCCATACACCGTTTCCATGGTTACCATGGGCTGTTACCATGGAATTTCGTAGTATGCCTTGTGCGATCACGTCTAAAATTTGTGGACTCCTTCATTAGCCCCTGAGCAACAGTTTAGGGTCACGTTTTAGGTCAATGTTAGAACAGAGGCCATGCAGCATGTCTGTGTATGATGGTCCTACTGGTAGGTCCTACCGGTAGGACCGAGGTCTATGCAAGCTATCATTAATGCCGAGACCATAGGTCGGTGCTGTGGGCTTGCCTCACCAGCATAGGCTTGCTTTGCAGCCTCTACTTTCCCTGATGTTTTCTAATTGTATATTATGTTGTCTTCTCCCCTTCTGACGAGTAGGTTGTGTACTTGATAGTAAAATTAAAAATTAAAAATGTCAAAATCGACTAAAATAATACATACATACGGGCGTATACTTTGCAGAGCGTCAAAAACCGGGCGTATATTTGGGCATGGGTTTATTTTAGGGCATGGGCATTATTTCGGACGCAATCTGCAGAAGATCAATCTATCAGCAACCCACTAGTTTCAGTGAACCACCATTCACACTGAGCGCGGTACAGGTACATCAAACCACAGCTGGAAATTTGGTCGTAACCAAGAATGCAGTGATAAATTACAGATTTGATAAGTAAACCACTTGCTATGGTAAGTACAAGGCAACTTTTCTACAGTTTGTACACGAACGCACGCTCGCGCGCTGGTCATTTTGAGTCCACTTTACGCCCTGGGCTTATTTCGGGCATGGGCGCTAAAACGGACTTGAAGTGTACACCGCCTAAAACTGGGCTTATTATCGGACATGGGCGTTATTTAGGGTGGGCTTATTTACGGAATTTTACGGTATTTCATACGGCTATTGTGTGTTTCGTTTGTTTTTGTACATGGACATACATACGTTGTCGCTTGCTTTCGCTATAGAAGGCCAGGTTCGCCCCTTGTAACTTGTTCTGATGATGGGTGACTGGTCCGAAACGTCCAAATTTTTCGACATCACGATAAAGAATTTTTCATCCAGCACATGCGGCGATTGTGAATAAATAGCAACTGAATAGAGCGGTTGTCAGTTGCCACCCCCCCCCCCTTTCTTTTTAAATACATACAATAGTAGTAATTTCGAGGTACAGTGCTATGCTACTGGGGAGCAATCTTTTCACAATCTTTTGTGTTCACTCTGAGGGGCCGTTTACATGAGAAAAATCCTTTTTCTTTTACCATCAGAGGTCCCTCGACTCTCAGGGCCCAGTCCAGTCACTCCTAGCTGATGTGTAGTCCCCTTACTGTGAAGAGACTGCTTCAGCAGTGCAAGAATCTGTTGTGATTTGTTGCATCACATGATCAGACGGATACGATTCGATGACACTATCATGCATCCACACAAACCACTGAAGATCCAAAAATTAGCACGACCAAGCTCTACTGACGAAACAAGTCTGTTTTCAGGAAGTTCAGGAAGAACAATTTCTCCCTTCAACAAAAAAGAAATGTCCTCCCCGGCCGGGAATCGAACCCGGGTCTTCCGCGTGACAGGCGGAGATACTTACCACTATACTACCGAGGATTGACTGGAGGCCATTACAGATGTGCCTGCTATAAGCCAAGGATTCAGAGATGGAAGAGTAGAGTGGAAATCCAAAGTTCTGCAGAAGGGCAATACTAATACTGTACTCCAAGTAGCAGTACAGTGATGTACCATAAGAGTGCCCAGCCACCTAGACTTTTCCATGGTTGTTTTAAGGATTCGGAGCGGATAAGCGAGTCCTATCTTTACATTACACAATGCACACACGCACACGGCACTGGGCAATGTGTACAACCAATCCATCACTTCACTTTCAAACAGAAACGAGCTCCACGCAAGAACAGTGAGCTGGCGTGTGAGAATGTGTACTCCCTGTACACTCAGGTTCACACACGGTATGTATGGCGGATACTATGGCCTCAGCTAAACTTGGTCACATGGTTTCCCTGTGCCTGGCTGTAAATCAAGGTGGAGTATTCTCACGAGACAGGCGCTCTGCCGGTGCTTTACGGTATGTCCAAAATGTGTCTTCAATATCAAAGGAAAAATGATGGTACTTCAGAAGTAATTAACTACGACTGCTCTAACTGTTGCACTAAGCCTAAGGCCACATTAAGCTGAATTGGCCAAACGGACTAGCAGGCCAATGAGGCCACACAGAGCAAGGCTTAAATAATAAATATTCTACTAGCATCATTAACCGTTTGCCACACACGTTGACAGAAGCCTAGTAAGTTGATTGCTTGAGATGCAATAAGTACAGCAGTAGCAGCAGCAGCCATCCAACCCACCCCGGTAGCAACAGAGTGGCTGGCAAAGAAGCTATCAGAGCACTCTCCATGTTATACAGCATGAAAAGGAAGCAGAACCAGGACAAACCTACCTGTAAAAGTCTTGATAGTAGTTTCCATCACACGTTTGGCAGAGAAGTTGCTGCTGCTTAGGTGAAAGAAGATCTAAAGAAACGAATGCACACGAAAACGAAGGTCTGTAAGCAACACTGACCTCTTCCAAAGCAAACCATCCATCTGTTATACAACACAAGAGCGGACACGCATGTGCCCCTCTGTCTGATACTTCATGGGATAACAAAACTCAGAAATATTCACATGGGTCTATTAGTACATTCAAGTACAATGTACAATGCACAATGTACACTATGCACAGCAACATCACACATGACACCACATCTGTCTGACGATCGGTAAAACCGTGAAACTCAAGAGTTAAAGCAGAAACACTTTGTTTCCTTCTTTTTATGTGATATCACATCGACCAGTATTCACTAAATTTGTCCAAGGTATCAATGTCAACATCTGTTGAGCATGAAGTGATGGAGTTAACCATACTACCAAGTAGGGAAATGCATACGCTACACCTCTACATAAGGGTGACAAGGACCCTCGTGCAGAGCTTCCATGTACAAACATGACTGTTATCATGGCGGATGCTGGAACATCGCCAAATCAGACCTTACTGAGCATCTACATGAAATCCTATCATGTGCATCCTACCGTATTCTTGTGCCGTATAGAGAGATCGTGAGAACAGCACAATGGTCATCTGGTGGTTGCACTGCTGCCGCTGTTAGCAAGAACAAATCAAAAATCAGGAAGCTGAACTCATTTTGAGCCACTCAACATCTGAATGAGTAGTAAGTTATACAAGTACATGTACATGTAGATATGAGCTGATACGACACCAACGATTACACAAGAAAGCGTACAGGGATCTAGTGGGTGTTAATTGAAAGAGAATTTTGCGCTAAGCACTGACATATTTCAGACTGTAATGTCTTGACAAGCACAGTGTGCACAGCACACTCACCTTCCAGTGTGATATCAGGTCAGCAAAGAAGCCGTCAATGGCAGTTTCCAGGAACAGCTCGCCTTCGTACAAGAAAACAAACAAGGCAGACGAGTTGCTAGACCACTGCCAGCGTGTAGAAAATACACTCTACTTCAAAGCACTGGGCAGACAAAACTATTACCACATAAGCTATAATGAGTGCAGGTCTGTCCAGTCTATTTGTGTTGTAATTTACAAGACTACTGTGCCATTAATCGTGCACAATCTCGATCAAATACTGTTTCGAAAGCTGCTGCGACATGGTCGGGATGGCGTATGTGAATGGCCGATACAGCTACGCTAAACTGAAGGAATAGACATGGATATGAACGAGCACTTTGAACTCCGGTCACGGTGCATCAACGCTACACAGAAATGATCTGTTGGCGCCGCGGAGCTATGGGGATCACATGGAATTCAGATCGTGCAAGTTTACGCGATGATCATAGACAATTATGATGTCTCGGTTCACCTACCATTCTTGTTGAACTGCCACATCTCAGAACTGAGCTGGACAAGAAACAGCATGGACGCTGAAGCCGACCGGTAAACAATCTAGCACGGGAGAAGGAAACATGCACACATCAACAGCAACACGAGTCACCATTTGCACACTTCATCATGCTTGAAACAACAAACACACACAACACACAACAAGAATGCTACTGCAGCATCAGAAACATTTCTACCCAGCGAAAACAGAGGCAGTATGCTTAGGTTCTGCGAAAGTGCTCAATACCTGATTGAGGCAGAGCGGCGTACACAAAGGCACACAATGAAAACCTTGGCAAATTTCATTCTGACTCAGAGTTTCATGGTTCTCTGATGATTGGTTCAGCCATGAAACTCTGAGTCACAACGGAATTTGCCAAGGTTTTCATTGTTTGCCTTTGTGTGCCCAGCAAAGAGTGAAAAGGGGATTTAGGAGACGAAATTTAACCACACATAGCAATAAGTTTGCCAATTTCATCACTTAGTCAACTGCCAAAACCATCTCCCAAAAGCTTTTTGATCCATTCCTATCATTGGGTACAAAGGTATGAAGTGTACCTAGTCAAAGCCATCCAATATAATGATGCAATAGAAAGGCGCGTAATGAGATTGAGCGCTAACGTCTACTAGTAGCTACGGAAACCTATCACCTATTTTACATATTAGGAAGTATGCAAGAGAATGAGAAATGGTGCCAAATTTAATACAACAGACATAGCTCTAGTTCGGTAGTGACATCACTTGTCACTTCAGGTAACGAGTTTCAGCGCCTTGACATGCTGCTTCTGCACGCATAGCACTGGCTTTCGGCAGCAGATGTACATCACCTCCAGTGCGGTCGATTGTGCATTGAGGTGATAACGCTGACGCGATCATTTTATATATTTTTACAATGATCACAGCTCACAGGCAAATACAACAAAATTGCATACGGGAGCATAGTGATGGCAGAGGCGTAGGCAGGGAGGGGGGGGCGCTTTGGGTGCCAAAGCCGCCCCCCCCCCCCCCTCTCAAAAATGATGTGCAACTCTGCACATCGCACTCTGTAGTAATCCCTGTTCAGACTAGGGAGTAGTAGGTATTGTACTACTCCCTGGTTCAGATCTACAATGTACTATCTGAAACCAACCCACATGCAGTTGACTATTTTGTCTCATGATTGACCATTTTGCAATGAAACTTCTAGTCAAGGGCAACTCCGCTTTGTACCTGCCGTTGTGCAGTATCATGTCAGGCCTCAGCAGGCTCAGCACATGATTTGTATTGCACTCCATATGTTTTGTTAGAAGCAAAGAATCATACAAACAAGCCATGGGTAGAAGTAGCACCACGGTCTATGGAAAACACACGTCAGACGTAGCAGTTTGTTCGCGCTATGTTTTGTATGATGCAGTTCTGACTGTTGATTGCGTTGGAGGTTGTGGAGAGGCAAAAGAGTTTCTTTCGTGTATTGCAGGTGTGGACACAGCAGCAGAAGAGTGAAAGTAACGTTGAAGTGCAGTTTGCGTTTTTTGTGGGAAATAGCGTCGGTTTGATCAAGGATGCCTTACTGTACTATCAAACACGACAAAGAGAAAAAAGGGTTGAGAAATGGAGAGTGTGATAATTCTGGAGAAAGCAGCATCCAGGACTTAGTCCATCATGAGTTGGAAGCAGGGAGCAGTAAAATACCATATTACTACTCCCTGGTCGGAGGTTTGCCATTCACTGACGGATCTTCAGCGTCAAACGCGGGGCTAATCCCCCCCCCCCCCCCCCCCACACTCCCCATATCACGGATTATTTTATTCATGAAAGGACCAACATAAGTGCACACACTTTGTGTGGGGAAAGTCATGGCACCCTTGATCACTATCCTGTCTATGCCCCTTGTTTAGAAGAGTCTCTCTTTGTAGCTGTTACTATAATCAAGTGGCACATTCGAACTACAATTCTACGAGTGCCAGTCTGAAATTATGTTATGAATTGAGAAATTGTTACGTTGTGCAGCAGGTACAAACAATTTAGGTTTCGTTTCGGAATCCCGCGCTGTGATTCAGCTAATTTCTATTTTGTTTGCCTTGTATTGTCTGACTAGGGGCGCTGCCACCCCGTCAGGTGCGAGCACCCTTAGACAGAAGCACGTCCACTGAAAGACACGTGTTCATTTTCGTTTTCCTCTGCTGCTTCTGTTGTACAATGTGAGTACAGTTCTAGTTAGGATGCAGGAGCTGGAACGATCTCCACTGATTCGATCCGGTAGAGCCCATGACCTGGAGCGATTTACCGATTTGCTCGACATAGCAGCAAGCTAGTGGTGACATTGAAGGATGCCGGTGTGCACACAGAGCTTGGCACTGGCATTCTCTACCATCAGATCCAGCAGAAGCTTCCGGTGAACTTGTTGGCACAGTATCGCCGTTGGATAGTCCACCACCAGAAAGGCGAATCGGTCGAGGTGCTGCTGGAGTCGCTGAATGCTGAAGCAGAAGTTCTTGCTGCCGCCACGAAACGATTGAAGGCATCAGCCAGCAGCATCACACAAGGAACCAACCTTCAGCCAGCGGGACAAGTCAGAATCTGCCAACTCAGACTGCAACGGCTCATGACGCGGTGCAACTGCGCACGACAACGTTCGTAACAGCGACGAACACCGCCGGCAACATGCCGACCGCAACGTCCACGTGCCAGTGTTGCAATGGCGGCGAACACCCGATCTGGCGCTGCCCAGAGTTTCAGAAACAAGCTGTAAGCCAGCGCTGGGCAGCAGCGAAGAGAAACAAGTCGTGTTATAGATGCCTTGCGACTGGGCACAGCGGCAAGGATTGCCCACGGGACCGGGAATGCGGTATTGACGGGTGTATGCAGCATCACCATCGCCTGCTGCACAGTGAGCCCCGTCAACCGCCTTCAGAGTCAACGACGCAGCCGGAGAACTTCAGTGCTGTCTCCCTCGGAAGCAGCACGAAGGGAGAGGAGCAGACCGTATGGACGGTGACATCAATTCGGACAGTCCCCGTACAGCTATCGAACGGCAAGCGGTCACTAACAGTTAATGCTCTGCTGGACGACGCCAGCACGTGCTCCTATGTAGCTAGCAATGTTGCGGCAGAGCTCTGCCTGGTCAGATCCAGCATGTCGCTAACAATCAGCAAGCTAAACGGACAGCAAGAGACGATTCACACCGTACCTGTCTCGTGCACTCTGCGAAGCGTTGACGGAGCCACATCGACGACTCTCCATGCGTGCACAATCGATCAGCCAACAGGCAATAGATAAAAGAATTAAATCTCACGGCCTGTACGAGAGCCAGTCATACTGACTTCACACACAACACAACGCCTAATTGTCACACAAAGCCAACAGCTTTCTTTACCCGCGTTTGCTCGGAGATACAGCCGCACATGACTTTGCTGTTCTTGCGCCACATCTCTCGTACACTGATCCTGCACACATACACACAGAGACAATACCAGAGCAGACGGTATACAATCATGTAGCTGTCGATTACTTACTGAGACTATTTGCAGGCAATGAGACAGGTGATGATAGAGACCCATACAACAACCATACACTATGGTAACACCCAGCTGCAAGCATGCACATGAACACAAGAGGCAAGCCCGAGACAAGCCAGAACCAGAGCCAAAGGTAGCATGAACATGAATGCCAGAAGCAGCCACAACAGCAACATTGAATATTTGAAGTATACACAATGTTAAGCATGAGTAAAGTACATGTACAGCAGCTTGGACACCGTACAAGCACCAGTATACTAAGCTGAGTAGAACAAGTACTAGCAATGCTACTCACCGCATTCCGCTGTAGTTCAGTTTCTTGCCGACGTAAGCGCATGACCCAATCTACACAAAACAGAATTCAGCATAAAGGCACAGACATGCTGTAGCATGAACTACATTGCATGCGAGTAGTGCTACCCCTTCCAGATTTGCTCTACCCCTTCCAGGCGTCCCTCCCTACCCCGTCCAGGCTTCCTCTACCCATTGCAGGCTTCCGCTACCCCTTCCAGGTTTCTGCTACTCCTTCCAGGCTTCCGCAGTCCTTACCTTCTTCGACAAGAGGACATACACGTATCACTAGAGCTGCAATGCTTAGTTCTACTTACGTTTAGCTCCGATCACAACAGGCAACACAAGCAGCAGCAACTCACCAGTGATTGTTTCATCCGGTACATGTCACTGCGTCCAACATACTGGTCCTACATAGCACAGCACCACACACCATACACACATCATACACCGACAATGTGAGTGCACAACAGGCAGCAAACCTACTGCAGTACGACCGCCAAAAATCTGCATTGGCCAGTGGCTACTGACTCTGGCTACAAAAGTGTATGCAAGCAAAACAAACCAAATGTTGAAGCCAAACAAAAGAAAATAAAGAGTATCCAAAACAGGGTTAAGGGGTTCTCTTCATACAAAGAGATACACACCAACCATCAACAGCGTAACTTATACAGAACTTAGGCAGATACACAAAGCTATCTGTACAAGTCTCGAGTCGTACCTTGAGAACAAGCTCCACCAAGTTGACCTCCACGTCCTGAAGAAGACCGGCACATATGGTACACACACACACGAACAGCAATACACATCCCTAAGCCACAGCAAGCCAATACAGTCTGATGTGCATACAGTAACCACTCGAGGGTACCAGTGTGAGCACAGACTACAGGCTTCCTACACAGGTCGAAATGGTATAACATGACCGGGGGGGGGGGGCTGACATAATCGACCGTGCTGCTGCAAATCCTGAAGCCAGACCCATGAGAGCAAACAATGCCAACACTAAGCCCGTAGAGGAACATGCAAGGTGGAGAAAAGGGGCATGCAAGTGGGGGATAAGACATGCAAAGGGAGGGTGCATAGGATCTAACAGGCCTCTCATCAACTTCACAGACAAAATAGAATATGAACAACCTACAAGGTATTTCCGCATACAAGTGGAAATCAAGCAGGAAAGCCAGCACAGGTGATCACCACCTGATGCATGCACATAAGTACCTGCGGCGCCATTTTTCGGACTTGGACATCACGGTGAGCTCGAAGCTGAAACTGTTTGGCAACGTTCTCCTGGACGCTGATAACTCCATCTAAGAGCAACCAGAAAGGAAATGTGATATTCGAGCACTTCAAGCTGCTGAAACCTCGCAATGTCGAGAGTTAGCTTTTTTTTTCTCCAGCAAACTAGTTTGCCATGCTAAGCAGTTGTCCTTCGCGCAGGAAGCAAGATTAGCAAGAGCAGCACGGAAACAGAATTGCCATGGTGAGAAAACGAAACATACTCTCACTGAAGAATGGCTTACCATGTGCATCGTCCAGAGCACAAAGGCGTAACAAATATTCTAGATCTCCCGAAATTAAATATCAGCATTTAAAGGGGTCACCTCAAAATTCTGGAATTTTCACCCAAAGGATCCGTGTTGGGAAGGAGATCGAGTCCTGTGTTGGAATGTGAGTCTGGAAATTCCGATTTTTGCTGTAGTCGCATGGTGTTCAATGGCTACTTACTAGGGGATGGGGTGAAGCCTGTGTGAACACAGCTCGCTCGATGAGAACTTCGGAATTTTAGAGAGGACTCCTACTAAGGCATGTCAAAGAGTGCATCATGGCTTTACTGCAGATACTTACTTTTGAGTGGATGGCCGATGGATTTGATTTTCAACAAAAGTCGGCTGATCCGGGAAACACACGCATGCACGCACACACACACACGCACACACACACACGCGCACACACACACACACACACACACACACACACACACACACACACACACAGTGTGATGATCAGGGAAAGCGGAGTAACCTATGTGAACTATTTTGCATACAACAGAACAGATTCCAGGAAGCCTTCAATTATTTCAAAGTAGCCAGTACCAACCGAACTGATAAATTGTCAGCTAGGTTGGACTATACCATCAGTGGGTTTAGATCCAAGGTATCTTATCTAGATGGTGTCCAGGAAGAGTAGCACATAGCATGACTGGTTGGTGATCAGGTTCGTGAAACTCATCCTGGCTTCTACTACCCCGTGTTGCACATGGAACGCTGACACACTTTGCTGCACAATATGTCATGTATGTATCCCAGCTTGGCTGCACAGTACACATTGCTTGGGAACATCTCGTCGCCTGTCCAGTTCTTACGTACACAATCTGGAATCCGGGTCAACAAAACCCACCTGAACTCATCACCGGGGTGGTGTATTTCCAGCACATCACCAACAGAACACTGCGGCAGATCTTCTTGACAGATTACAATCTCTTCCTCTGTGCATGGACACAACATATATTATACCAGAAGGCCTACACGTTAGTTGCTACAAATGCTGCATGTGCATGGCAGTACATACAGCACTCCCGAAGCCCAGTAGACTGTGCACATATCCACAGTACAGTACTGCTCAATGAAATCCGATCACATGACTCAAGGTTGCGCCCTGCACCATTTCACAACCCAGTGTTTGCAAATCTAGGCCTGTGCAACGTCCGGCGCGTGCCGGTACTCGAGTGACTCGATAGGATTTCAATGAGCAGTAAGGTACATGGTACTGTACATGGACATTCAAACTTTTTTTCTTCAACTGTCTCCAAATAAGTCGAAACGTTCGTCAAAGCAGCGGGCTGCAGACCAGCTGCCCTTGCATGTTGGTGCCGCTCCTCAGCATGTGAGGTCAAATGAAAGCATAGCCACTAGTGTTGGAAGTGATACGAACAATTCGGAATCACATTCAACGTCTGCTAAATCTCTCAGCACTGGGGACAATGACGAAGACAAGGTTGATGAAAATTGCAGAAAACCTGCCGTATTTATTTATTTTTATTTATTTATTTCACCGTCCAATGGCAGAAGCCAATGCAAAGGAGGGGGCGTTAGCCAGCCATGGCAAGAGAAGAAAAAAATGAAGGAAAGGAGATGATAATCGGAAGAAAATAATGCATCAGCGGGGTGAAATGTATCACTATGTTGACCATGGTGGAGAGCGGCGAGGTAAGCTAGCAAAAGAGGCGAGCGAGCCTACAACGTGGCATGACATTTAACATGGTCTATGAACTGTCTAATATTGGATATTGTCTTCATTTCCATGGGCAGCTTGAGCCAATACGAGTATGCAGAGAAGATAGGAGATTTGGTAAACATAGTTGACAAAGCTCTGGGAAGTACTATGCCATTGCGAGTGTCCCGTGCGAAAGTAAACCAATTATACTTGATGAGATGTTCAGGGACAATGTTCAGTTTAATACAATGGACCAGAACGCATGACTGTCTCTGCGACAGGATAGAGATGGGGCTGGTGGAGGCCAAACTATATAGATCAGTAGAGGGGAAAAGATATGGAGTCTACTGTTGTCCGGTCCTCATTTTTACTCCCTGTGCGTTGTGCTTTATATGATACCGTAGAATCCCGCGGATAAGCCCATGGGCTTATCTGTTTCACAAGGACATTTCGGTGGGCTTATACGAGAACATGGGCTTATACGCGGGCATGGGCTTATACGCCGACACCAAGTTGTGCTATTGAAAAGTATCAAGGAAGTGAGAAATACATGCTAAAAACCACTGTGCAAACAAAAACAACCTATGATTGTGCTGAAATGTACTAAAAATATTATTAATGTGCATGTACTACGTACATGGTATGGCCAAGAGTCCATAATTTATGGACTCTCGGTGTGACCTAGGCCCATGGGCTTGTACGATGAAGCTGTGTGATGTTCGAACAAACCCTGGGCTTATGCGCGGGCATGGGCTTATACGCGGGTGGGCTTATCCGCGGGATTCTACGGTATTTAGCTGAAGAGTGTAGAAAAGAGGTGCACTGTAACAGCTGGCAAGTTACTGCATGTAATAGGAAATGTGGGTTCTCTTAATTTGTTTTGATTGTGGAATTTATGTTGATTGTGCAAAACATGTCATTAGAAGACAATCAAGTAATGTTGGTCAGGGCGGACATGGGAGGAAACTGAACGCCCCCCCCCCCCCCTCACTTGGAAACATTGATTGATTGATTTTTATTTAAGGATTGTACACATCCTGGATCCATCCCTGTCTTTCAATGGATTATCTAGGCTCAGAAAATAAAAATAAAAACCATGCAAACAATGGGACGATAAAGGTTTTAAGACAGGAACTTAGACGGAGACGAGGTGTTGTAACCGTCTACTAGTATTCTACATTTCACTTGGAAGCTTCTCAAAGATATAACATGACCACGTACCACTGAAGTCGGATTTATGAACCCAAAGCTTGAACGTCTTCATCTTCAGACGTCACCTCTCCGTTCAGAGTAACATTTCAAAACCATTTCTTCTCCATCAAATAGCTACTGAACGACGAATAGAAGTTGTCAACATTCATAGATCTAAAATAGCCTAGATCCTGACCTCAGTGAAAATACGATTTGAATTAGAATTTTTACAGTACAGTACTACAGATGCGCACGTGTACAGTCTATTTCAAAAAGATTTCTGCACTGTATCATCTCATGACATGCATGATGAATCATGATTCCTAGCTAGATCCTTTTGAAATACCGGTACTGTACTGGGAAGTGACGACGTATTAATTTAAAATAAGATTGTGGAAATATTTTTTTGTGATGTCAGTAGCCCCTGGGCCCCTAGCTCCCCCCCCCCCCCCGGGCCCCCCGGCCGAGCGGCCAGGGCAAAGGCCCTGTCACAGTGTGAGGCCTGTCCAGGCCAGGGGTCCTGTATTTCAAGTTCTTGTACGAGTAGATGTTTCAGAGAGTCATGTTACTTTTCTCGGCTCAGGTGCGCACGTGCATGGTTCCGACTCCTAGATCCCGAGTCCTGATCGCGCTACCAACCCTGGACGTGTGCAGTACTCGTTAGTCTCGTAGTCACTGAGAGATCATTCTGAAGAGAAGCGAATCCCCGGCTCAGGGTTCCCACCCTCGGCAGTGCAGTTCACTGGCACATCAGTGTGTCACACCACTAACCATGGCATACTTTTATTCACCATGGTTGGTTAACACCCACATCTCCCCGGCGTACTGGCTGATTTTCTTTTCATGCCATGAGGTGTTGTCTATAATAATAATAATAATAGTCAGTGATTGAGTGAATCATAGTGTAGAGAGGGCCGCCGGAAGGGAACGGTTCCCATCACCCCTTGACTTAGTCAAGCCCCAACAATTTAAAATGCCGGACCCAACTGTTACTTGATCAATGTTCAGGATCTCACGATTTGGCTGCCCGCAGCTCTGTGACTTAGTCTGTAATCGGCGGCCCATGTAGAACAAACAGGAAGGCAGCACGGTAGCAGTCGCTAGTAGATCTACTATAGCTTCAAATGATCAGTATAATGCCGGTGCAGGGGCGTTGGAAGGTATTTTACTTTTAGTGTGGTGCGGTCAGCCATCGGAAGTACGGTGAATTTGCTCATGGGGAGGTGGTGCTGAGCCGAAAGACGGTTTGGAAACTTAGAGCCCAGATCAATGTATTTTAGTGATTCACGGGGCACCTGGGGCAAAAGTGGCACGGTCAATACCGTAGTGACCGTACCGTGTCCGATGCTCCTGATGTGTGCTGGCTACACCGGACTTGATTCAAGCGGCAAAGTTTGGATAATAAATAATGAATGACGAACCTCAATGGAAGCCGAGCCTATTGTTTTCTGCACAGAGTATAACAAGCTACATGTACATGTACATCAATACTACTGATGTGGTTCTCAGATTCGACGTCAAGTTCTCCGGCTAACTTTACCGGCATACACGACGTACTTGCACTCATGCCGGGTATGCTACTGGTATGGTACTGGTATGGGCACCTGAAATCATGTACTGTACATACTATAGTTCACAGAATATCCCAGTACCGTACCAGTCTGCCACACTGACCAGCACACTGGTGATACCTGTGCCGTCCAGGGTGCTAACACGGTCCATGCGTGATGTTGAGAACACATGAGTGATCGTTCGGCCAGGTTGTGTCAACAAGTTTGACATTACCTCCGTCATACCACTGCTCCACGGCGCGACGCATCGATACAGACTTTATCGTGATTCCCAGCCAGTCGGGATTCTGACACGACTCCTCGTGCTGATAACATGCAGTAGCAAACACTCCAGTGCTATTGCCGGCAGTCAGTGCTGGCTGTAAAGCTGACGCCATGGCTAGATGATATGCTTGAAAAGCTTTTAGTTGCTCCGTGCTACAGCTTCCAGCGTGGCTAGGATTGCAGTTGAGATGCAGCACCAGGCCCATGCTCGCCTTGTCATACATGGAGTTAAGGATGAACAGCGGAGGCGTGATGAAGGGAATGATGTACTGGGAGAACGCACACTTCCACGGGGTGCCCGCTGACTTGAACGCGTCCATGCAAGTCTTGTCTAGGTTGTGTGTGCCATTCCACAGGTCCAGTCCTGCCTTCACCTCAGTCTCGTATGTCGCCTGACCATGCATATCAGCATGATCCAAAAACAGCCCAGCATCCGGTAAGCAGCGGAAATCGCAATCAGCATTCAGCATCTTCTGCACCGTATTGCAGTGCAGGTAGGTGGCCAGACCACCCGCTGACGTGCCGGAGAGCACCACCTTCTTGCCGAGCGACAGTAGTTTCACCCGTTCCTCCAAATCCTGAAATACTGCGGCGAGAATGCGACGGCCACGGAAGTAGATTGTATCGCCGAAGAGCTTCATTGGTTGTTCTACATCGCTGAGATACGATGAGCCATCACAGTATTCAATGTACACCACTCCCCAGTTGCCAAACTTGGGGTTGACCGTGGTGTTGGTTGTCATGAATCCGTCATGAGCATCCTCAATTGTCTGGGGCAGAAGCAGACTAGAGCCCATGGATGTTTTGCTGCGCCCATGGCATTCTTCCGCAGTGAAGCACCATCCACCGCCACGAAAATGTATTCTCCAGTTTGACACAGCTTTCGGGTCACTTGGCATGCTCAGGTAATAAGCTGGGTTGCTTCCATCCAGGCATCGTGCGCCTGTTGATTCCACAATGGAGTCTTTCACCTTCGTCAGTGGAAGCCACAGACCGCTAGAGCCCGGTAACCACCATGGCAATACGCAAAACAGCGCGCTGACAAGAAATTGGGTTGCCCTCGACATGGCCAGCATGGTTCACTTCCTAATGAAGACTCATATATCAGCTTGAAGTAACTAATTACTTAGTTGTAGTCTGTGTGGACTTGCTGCATCTCCGATTCTCGATCCCTTCGCACGGCATTCGTGCTCACAAAACTTTCTTCATTGAAAGGCCAAAGAGCACCTACGCGCGCAGAATCCGAGACTTGCGCGGTCTTGACTCGAGTGCCCCGGGCCCCGCTAGCCGGAGCGCTTCTAGCTTCTCTTCAAGCCATCAACAGGGCTCTTGTATCGCCCTACCAGGTACCAGGTCTACCAGGTCTACACTACACTACACTAGTCTACACTAGTCTACAGTCTAGTCTTGACGTCTTCTTGTGGACGTATCGACCTGAGCATGTACGACGCGATGGGATCCGGTGAACGGTCGTATCACGTGGACGCTGGCACTGATTCCCAAAATAATTATCCACGTAGAAAATAATCACCGTGCTTGAGAAGATCTCTTCTCTTCAACATTATTTTGAGTAGTCAATTGTATGACAAGGCAGGAACAACGTAGGAAATCCAGAACTTGGTACCTTGGGCGTCCTTTCCTGAAACAAAGCATAGTTGTCGATCAATTCTGGTGTGGGTATTGCTGAAGTGACAAGTGCGACATGGGTCAGTGAGATACTGGGCGAGCTAGTGGTATTGATGTAGATGCCAACAAGATACGAAATTCCTTCTTTGTGCTTGGTGTGTTGCACACAGGAGGGTTCTTTTCCGGCCTCTTCCAGAGTCTGTGGGGGGCAAAAGAGCTCCGTGTTCTAATTCTGGGCTTGGATGGAGCAGGAAAGACGACTATCCTATACAGGTAGTGATTCAAAGTGTGCAACGATCGAAATTGACAGTGTACACAGACAGATCTGATTGTTTGGTTTTTTGAATGTATTTTTGCTACTGTGTTGACAGATTACAAATAGGGGAGGTGGTAACAACAATACCAAGTAAGGACAGGATATGGAAGTGTGCATAGAGCAATGTAACTAGAGTATAGTCTTGCAGTTACATGTATACTCATTCTAGAACCTGTAAACAACCTGTATGAGTAATTAATCTCAACAACACTGTGCCATTTGATGAAACCTTGAGCTTCTTTGTGGACTTCCTGCTGTATACATTGCATCCACCAAATAGAGGTCAGGTTGATCATGACAGCACTACTGAAGTCTTGTTTTAAGTAAGTTTTGAGAAAAGTTCAGTTTCAAGCTGGACCCACCTGTCATATTCGAACAACTGCTGTAATGCGGCACTCTGGGTATGGCAATCTGGAAGTTGGATGACCATGTACTACTACTACTAGTCAGACAAGCACACATACTGGTGTTTGTAACCGGCAATGTTCTGCGCTTTTTTCTGCTGTGGCTGCGCAGCTATTGGATTCAATGTGGAGAGTGTCACGTACAATAATCTAAAATTCCAAGGTAAGAGCGGCCGCGGTACCAACAACCTGGACCCCGAATTAGACTTAACAACTACCTATCTAGCACACATTTGTTCTCTCATGTCTTTGTCGCATAACCTCTATACTCTGAAGTTTCACACTTCCAGCTGAATTGCTTCGCAAGGGCTGTTTTCACATTCATTTAAAAA
Source organism: Sycon ciliatum (assembly GCF_964019385.1). Classification (NCBI taxonomy): domain Eukaryota; kingdom Metazoa; phylum Porifera; class Calcarea; order Leucosolenida; family Sycettidae; genus Sycon; species Sycon ciliatum. The sequence continues at coordinate 34,347,955 of NC_088646.1, forward strand.
TGAAACGTTGTTCGGATGTCCGTATCAATGTAGTAACAGTATCGGGGACATAATGCTGGCTCTTAACCCTTTAAGAGCCGCCCCATACTTGAGTGCGTCGTAAACGACGCATTCAAATGCAAAACTTCAAAAGATCGTAACTCAGTCCAATCTCGCTCAAATCCATCGATCGAAATATCCAGGGCGAAGAGAAAACTCTCACCTGTCGGGAGAAACAATCCGCGAAGCGCTGCGAGCAACGGTTACTGAGATAAATCACTCGTAAGTTGAGCCGCGATCGCGGCAATTTCAAAAGCGCGCAGTGCAACTTTAGTATTGAGAATTTTGAGACTTTTCGTCACGCTGCTTTACTCGAATTTGCACGGGTTTCACTGTTGATATTGTCAAGAGTACACAGCAAAAAAATGGGAACTCCACGATCGAGTAAAATGAAATATCTGGAGCGGGACGCAATTGGACGCATTTGGGGCATTTTTCGTACTGTCGCTGCGATCTAGCGCTGAATAGACGGTTTGCTGGCTATCATGATCGACCTCATTCTCTTCCTCTCGCGGAGACCGTTCCAGGAAGCCCTAGATTGTGAGGATTGAGTGAGTAGAACTGAAGCTATGATCCGAGGAACAGGAAAAAATGCAGAATTTTGAAAGTTTCCTGTGGCTCTTAAAGGGTTAAGTTCTTAACACATTTTGGTTTCATATCAAAAATGTTGAGAATGACTTTTGCAGTGCAAGCCATGAGTGTATTTCTTTCTGTGAATGTGTATCTGTATCTGTGCTCATATGCTCCTGATGTCCTGTCTGCATCACGGGCCACCTCATCTTTCAGTTTGGGATCTCGGAGGTATGTGCTTTTTTCTCAACTTGGCGATCTTCTCTGCTTGGCCGTTGTGTGGGTATCCATTGCTGACTATTTTCACTGTGAGGTAACATGCGGTACACGGTCTGTGGTGCTTTCTCTCTTTTTCCACTTTCCTTGTGTCTTTTGAGAGAGAGAGAGAGAAAGAGAGAGAGAGAGAGGGGGGGGGGGGGGGGGCTAGAAAAGAATGCTTTGTTTGTCTCCGATGTAATGAAGACATGTTGGTGCAGACATCGTCATTGCCCCCTGTTCCTGTGTGCTTCTTATTGTGTCTGTGTGTGTCTGTGTTCAGGTCAAACAAGTATTCGGTGAGTGCCACAAGCCCAGTGCATCTCCATGTTGTTTCCAGCACTCTCTTCTTTTGCTTCCTGATTTGTTTTGTTTGCGAGAGAGCACTTCACAAGTCAGAGCTTTTTGTATTGGTTTGCACAGGTTTCAAATGGGTTCCTGTCTGTATAGCGGGAAGTTGCTGTGCTTACTATGAGGATATCTTTCTTCTTCTAGTTCGATGCCAGTCATTGTACATTTTATACTGTTGGATAACGTTTACGCCTGCACAGCCAGTTTCCCTGCGATACGCTATGATCATGAATGTATATTCTGCAAAAGGCCTTCAGTACAGTCATATAGTTACCAGTGTGCATGTGTTGTGTGTTTACCGCAGGCCCTACTGGCGATGCTACTATGCTAACACCGACGCAGTTATCTACGTAGTGGACAGCGCAGATCGGGATCGCATGGGTATCTCCAAGAACGAGTTAATATCTATGCTAGAGGTGAGCGTCTGTTATACATGTGTATATGCATTCACTCTATCCCATACAGTTTCACACGTCCTTTCCGTTTTCCCTGTCGTGTGGGAAACATTCTTCAGTTTGGGGTCATAATTTGATGTACCGTAAAGTACCGCCAAAGCGCCCCACTATCTCGTCCTTTCGTGGTCGTATTGCGGAGGTGGTGTCCTGTCTGTAGGTCATACGACACGAACCTTGTGCACACATTGCGCGTTGTGCAGTTAATCCGTACTCACTTTGCCTTCGAGCTCCACACAAAAACCTGTTAAGTTTGACCTTAGTACACTACGTTCTCACACCGTACAAACTTTGTTGCACTCTGCCATACGATTATCCTTTCCCTGGCTGTAAAATCAAGGTGGGGCGCTCTCCGGCCTCTCGCGGTATTTTACAGTACATGTGACCGTGTACATACATGTAATGTGTTCGTCCTGTATTAACTCTTCATTATGTTTCGTTATTTCCTTTCTGTGTTTAGGAAGAGGAACTGAAGAAAGCGATACTTTTGGTCTTTGCCAACAAACAGGTTAGCGATCATGCTGCATCAGCGTGTCTTCTTTCCTCCTGCTCTCTCTCTCTCTCTCTCTCTCTCTCTCTCTCTCTCTCTCTCTCTCTCTCTCTCTCTCTCTCTCTCTCTCTCTCTCTCTCTCTCTCTCTCTCTCTCTCTCTCTCTCTCTCTCTCTCTCTCTCTCTCTCTCTCTCTCTCTCTCTCTCTGAGCCAGGCCCTTTTTTAAAAGTTGTATCAGCATTGATGACTAGTGTCCTGTACGACATTATCTCAACGGAGACATGAGGCATGGCAGTTACGTGCGTAGAAGCACCATTCCCTGAAGGCTGTAGTCTTCACCTTCAATTAAAACATCGCCGAAGATGTACCTGCAAAGACTGGGTGAGCTGAATTACATCGTTACGAACGGTAGTATCGATCCACTTTCATATTTTAATGTTCGAATCAGCTCATCATCGATTTCATCTTTTTAAAGGGCGCTCGGCAAATTCTTTTCAAGTTTTGGCCTCACTGTGGCGTGAATCCGTTGCTGCTATAGGATCTGGAGGGTGCGCTAACCCCCGCTGAGGTATCCCGTGAGCTGGGCCTCTCAGCGTTGAAGAGCAGAACGTGGCAGATCTTCAAGACGTCAGCTACGCAGGGTGCTGGTCTGGAGGAGGCTATGGAATGGTGAGTGAAGCTGGTCGTGTTCGGCCCATTGCCTGTGTTGCCCCAGCCATGCTGCTTTGCCTTTTATATACAGTGAAACTTCGGTATAACGTGTTCTCAGTATTAAGTACTATGGGATAGTGGCGGGGAACTCTGCTTAGTACTATGGGATATAAATACTATTTTGAGGACCCTGCCTTCTACTGTACCGGTCATTTGGCCTCGGTTATACAGTACTAGTACCTCAGTTATACAGTACTAGTACCTCGGTTATACAGTACTGGTACCTCGGTTATACAGTACTGGTACCTCGGTTATACAGTACTAGTACCTCGATTATACAGTACTAGTACCTCGGTTATACAGTACTAGTACCTCGGTTATACAGTACTAGTACCTCGGTTATACAGTACTAGTACCTCGGTTATACAGTACTGGTACCTCGGTTATACAGTACTAGTACCTCGGTTATACAGTACAAGTACCTCGGTTATACAGTACAAGTACCTCGGTTATACAGTACTGGTACCTCGGTTATACAGTACTGGTACCTCGGTTATACAGTACAAGTACCTCGGTTATACAGTACTGGTACCTCGGTTATACAGTACTGGTACCTCGGTTATACAGTACTAGTACCTCGGTTATACAGTACTAGTACCTCGGTTATACAGTACTGGTACCTCGGTTATTATTATTATATTATTATTATGTGCTTGTTCGCGTAGACATCAGCATGGCCTGCAGCTGCATTAATGGGCATGCGAATCATGCAAACCAGCCAAAAATGTTCGCATAAGCCACTTCGAATAGATACAAAAGACCATAACAGTTTCAAAAAAAAGAAATATGCGAAAAGAAGACAAAAACTAGGGTGCCGACACCACTCGGGCACAGATGCCCACCCAACCGCTTCGGTCAGCAGCAAGGGCACGGAACGCCTCCAGATCGACTTTGCTTGACAAGGAAAGTCCAATCCGCTTGGCATCATCTTGTAGTAGCGTCGGTAGTGTGTGTCTTGGTCGTCCCCTCCAGCCCGCTGGACGAGGCTCTGCGAAGTACGCTCCCATGGCCAGGGATGGTGGGGAGTCAGCCGGGAGCCGGAGGACGTGCCCAAAGAGCCTCCACCTAGCTCTCAAGATGATAATGCGGAGAGGAACCGCGCCGGTACGCTCATAGAGCCTCTCGTTCCTAATCCGATTCGGGAACACAATGCCGATTAGCGCCCGCAGCTGTTTTCGGTGGAAGGCCTCAATACGGCTCAGCTGCTGTTTCGTTGGTGCCCATGTTGCACAATTGTAGCAGAGTACAGGGAGTACAAAGGCATTATAGAGCCGGATGCGGAGATCCTCCGAAACTAGCGACCTACGGATCCACAGCGTCCAGAGTTTACCAAAGGCAACAGTTGCCAGTTGCTGTCGCCGTAGCATATCCTCGGCATCACCTAATAGGGACCCGAGTTTCTTGGTGGTTCGCCACTCCTCCTCGATGCGATCAGTGTGCCGTTCGATGTGCGTGTGCTCTGTTTTGGTCTCATTCACTTTCAAATCCCATTCGAGGAGCTTGTTGGATATGGTTGGAAGGAGGGTCCTCAGCCTCTCACCATCAGTAGTCACGACCTCGGTTATACAGTACTAGTACCTCGGTTATACAGTACTGGTACCTCGGTTATACAGTACTAGTACCTCGGTTATACAGTACTAGTACAGATTTTGTGGCCCGTGGAGGTACAAGTTTCGCTGTATTGTGTACCTACAACAGTTACTATGCCTTTGCATCAAATCAAACCCTTTCTTGCTCTTGATAGGGAGTAAGGACCCCATCTGCGCAGTGAACCTTTCAGTTCGTAGCCATCTTCCTCACACTCCGTTGATGTACAATCTGGGATTTCACAGGCATGTTTTCAATAGAGCAGCTATGATTATTTTGCTGGTCAACATTTAAGTTGAATACAGCTATGAACAGTATCAATGCACTCGTGACTCTATGATACACACATGTCAGCAAGGTTGGTCCAGTGTTTCTGAAATCGTTTTCTTGTGACATTCATCAGTTGGAAAACATCACAATCGAGAAGCAAGGAACATCTTGTTATGAGGGCGCATTTTTTCCTGTTCATAGCTTTATTCTAATTATTCTCCATGCGTACTGCCAAGAGTACATAACCCCAAAAGTGTGCAACTGCCTGCACAATGTCTATGCAGTGCTGCGACGGCAGAACATCACATCACGTGACATGGTTCAAGTGGCTACGTTGGCAAACGGTGCAAAGTGATCACAATAAAGTTAAGCCCAAAGCAGGGTTGCATACAACCCTACAGCCCTGTATCTATCATGCACAGAGTGCAACTAATATGTACGGGTTCGTCACGTGATGTTCTGCCGTCGCAGACTCCATAGCTGGAGTTGCACACTCTTGGGGGGGGGGGGGGGGTTATGTACTCTTGATATTGCTTATGTTCAATAAGTATTGATGTTTCCGATCTTGTTTTGGTGACTTTCGTTGTTCTATTTCTTGTTTGATGTGCAGGTTAACAAATGCTCTCAAGACACGGCAGTGATACAATGTGTCTGTGTTCACCATCCACACTCCACCCAACCCAAGACCCCGTCGCATATGGCAATCCCAACATACAGCTAGCCACCCTGCCTCCAGCTTGTCTGCAGGTCCGTTGTCTAGCACCTTCTCAAATGGCATTGTTGAGAATGTGCCAGGGGCTATTTATCTACGATCTGACACGCATGTCGGCTGTCGCTTACTCCAAGGGAACCCCCCCCCCCCCCCCCCCGCCCGCCGTTTGATCTCTGCTGCTTGTACATTGCTTGCTTTTTTCTGCCCACGCTTTCTATTTACCCATACAGTTATACAGATATAATGTTCTGGAGGCCAGTGCTGTGTACTGGAGAGGGCTGACCTGTCACCCCGATAGCCTTTTTTTCAGGCTGTGAACCACTGGCCCCAGTCTGCTGTTCCCACTCATCTATTTTGTTTTCTTATCCGAATTTCCGTGCAGTGCGCCCGTCTCGCTATCTGCCCATAGCGCACAATGCCCATCTCGCGCAATCAGCTGCTGTACATATGCAGAGGTCCGAATGCACTCTTTTTTAGTCCTAGTTACGCACGATTGTGGTGATGATCACTGCATATCTGGATCTCAACATATTCGTATTATTGTAAATATCGTTTTAGTTTCTGGTCTCAAGTAAGTTTGTTTTGTCAAGCTGCTGGGTTCAGATGAGTTTGTATTCTATAATTTCTAGCATTGATTAGATGTCGCGCTTGCACTATTATCGCATTGGATGTGGAATTGACTAATGATGCTGCCATGTGGTCAATGAAAGGCTGGCTGGTATCAAGGACAAAGTCATGGACTACTGTTGAGCTTGGCTAGCCACACGGGCAACAGGCGCACAGTCACACACATATTGTGTGCGTGTGTGCCTGTGTGTGTGTGTGTGTGTGTGTGTGTGTGTGTGTTCACTGGCCAGAAAAAGCCACTTCAATCAGCTGTGTGGTGGATACCAGGCTAAAATTAGTGGCGGTCAATTCATCAGCCTTGCAAGCTGTTGAATGGTGTAATCCCAGCACAAGTTGCTATGTCTAACATAGCTGTTCGCTATCATCGCTTCCGCGATGGGCAGGTCCAAGGTGTGTGTGTGTGTGTGCTGGAAAGATAGCTTGGGTGCATGTGACTAAATTCCCAGCTTGTTCTTGCAGTGCACTGGATCGAACTTCCAGCAGGTGTACAGTTGCTTAGCACAGTGGCCGCACATCAAACTTGTACCATGCCTGCTCTTTCTCCTTGTTCCGTTGGCCTTGGTGTGCTGGGGTGCGATGGAGCAGGTGACATGATGATTGGTGCCGACTGCTTGATGATGTGGAGAAGCGGCGGCATATTGGCACGCACAATCGATCCCTTCGTTATTTTCTTGCAGCCGCTGAGATCCAACACTCTCAGTACCGGGCAGCCACGCTTCAGGAACTTGAGTGATTTCTCGGTGACCTTTGAGCAGCCCACCAGAACGAGAGTGTGCAGGAAATGGCAGCCGGATGATAGATACTGCACTGTGAGGTCGGTCAACTGGCTGCAGCCTGTTAGGTTCACATCAGTCATCAGGTGGCAGAAGAATGCTAAGTTCTTCATGGCGGTGTCAGTGATGGTCGGGCAGTGTGATACATCGAGCAGGTGCAGGTTGGGACAGAACGTGCACATCTTCTGCAGGCCGTTGTCAGTGACGGCCACGCATTCCGACAGCACCAGGTCGGCGAAGTGCGGGTTGGTGCCAAGTGCCGAGATGCCCTCGTCGGCCACTTTGCAGCCAGTCAGGTCCAGAGAGATCAAGTTGGGCAAGTCTCCCAGCATTTCCACACCGGCATCTTGCACATGTTCGCAGAAGCAGAAGGCGGCATGGCGCAGCTCCTGACATGTCTTAGCCAGCCGTAGCAGAGTGACATCGCTGACACGCACACAGTTTGTCAGGTTGATGCTGCGCAGCTGTGCTCCGGCAGCGCCTTCCACAATGTACCGCACTCCAACGTCCGAGACACGCAGACAGTTGGTTAGATCCAGCGAGACGAGGTATTTGCACTGGCTCAGAGCTCTCAGCGAGTTGTCGGTCAAACGGACACATGAGTTCAGGCACAGATGCCGCAGGCTAGCGGCACGAGCCAGGCTCCTCACAAATGAATCAGTTAGCAGGTTGTTATTCTCAATCTTGAAGGAGATCAGGCGCTGTGCAGCTTGTTTCATCAGGAACTTCAGCGAGCCGTCAGATACATTCGGACATCCCATAACCGAGATGTGCTTCACGTTATGAAGGTCGGTGACAAGAGCCCGCAGTGAATCATCATCCAGCTGAGGCATATCATTCAGTACCAGTGTGTTGAGCTGAGGGCATGCTTTACCAATCGCCCAAGTAGCCTCTGTCGTCAACTGGACACAGTCGCTCAGGTCAAGGTAGGTGACTTTGTGGCAGCCATTGCCGGAGGAAAGGTGACGAACACCACGGCTTGTGAATGACACACACCCGGCTAGACTCAAGTGCTGCAGGTTTGGACAGTGGCGCGACAGCACCCGCAGGCACGCATCCGTGACGTGGCAGTAAGATATGTTTAAATACAGCAAGCTGCGGCAACCGGCCACGATCTTCTGCAGTGACTCGGCAGTCAGCGCTTCACCACACTCGGACATGTTCAGATCTTGAAGATTCGTACAGCCTCCTATGGCAGACAAACCACGCGGCGTGAGCTGATCACAGCTGCGGACATTGAGGTGGACAAGGAACGGCCGACACCTGTTGAGAATCTTCATCAGGGCAGCGTCACTGACCTTCTGAGCACAGGTGGACAGATCCACACGACTCCAGAGGCCGGTCTGCTGTACTATTACCTTCCAGCTACGACATGAGCGCGAGCAGTTAGCCAGCTCCGGCACAGTCAGATAGGAGAAGACCTTCACCGCCAGGACACGAGGTAACAAGCTGACATCGTCGCAGCCGGGTGGACGGAGTGCAGTCGATTGACCAGTCCCATCGCCAACGTTCTCGTCATCGTCCCCTTCACACGCCTGAAACCAGCGCGTTGTACGCACGGCTTCCTGCGTGTACTTATGCCAGGCGCGGAACACAAACCGCTCCGTGCTGACATTGGCTACAGCTGTCAGGCTGGCCGAGAACGTGTGAAGCCGACCAGCATATCGTCTCAGCCACAGGCACCACTTGGCAAAGTGCACGCGCTGCGCATACAGTCGATGCCAGTCGCGTGCCTCATCCATGCGCTGGTGCAGCAGTACCCGCTTCTCCTGGTGAGCAATGGTCCAGCGCCTCCAACCCCGTATCACTCTCCGCAACAACAGCCTGACGTGCAGATTGCACGCCTTCTCGTACTCTTCGCTCATCTCCTCGTCATAACCCATTAAGCTATCCATGTAGCTACGTACATTGAACGTGCGTTTCGGTGGTCGCAATTCATCATCGATAAACATATCCCAGGCATACGTGCCCTCGAAATCGTCCGACGTCTGCAGCCATTCCAGTTTCTCCTGCACGTACGTCCACGGGTCCTCCGGTCGTGCTACCAACACAGAGGCCAGCAAGCTCTCCACTATCTCCGGGATTTGATTCAGTACGAAATAGTCCTGCACGGACTCATCCACACCTGCCAAAGTCGGACGATAGCTCATTGTGGCGACCGCTGTTTCCTTCCTAGCAAATCACACCCAGAAGACCCACGACATGGCCTTGCCAACAGGACTCGAAACTCCAGCGCGTTTACTGAGTGTTGTGGCCGGTGGTCGCTAGAGCAATGCGTAGTATTTTCACCGCAATACACACCGACCTCCACCTCTCGATCTCGTCAAGAGATCGTTTTTAGTGAACGGAAAGCAACACCAGCCTCCTCGACTCGAGTCCTGGTGCACCGTTTTGGTGTTGTATCTTCTGGTTGCAAGCATGATTGTAGACTTTGATTAGTTTTGCTGTCACTTGCCAATGCCAGTGGCACTCACTGATTCAGCTCCGAACTGGCACGTCGCCTTGGTAGCGAATGTTATGGCGATTGCAAATCGATCGTACAGGCAGTGTCAGTGATCAGTAGATCTACTACTGTACTAGTAGTACTACTAGTACTAGTACAGTATGGCAGCAGGTGTCGGGGCCTCAGCAAACACTTGTTCGGATGCAGCTGGTACATGTAATAAAATGTGACATCCTTTGATTCAAAGGATCTAGGAGATCACATTGCCATTACCACTAGCGACTATTACCATACCGGTAGAGGTATTAATGCTATTATGGCAGGCTGGATGCTGATGTAGTTACATGTACATGGCTGAATTAATTCCCCCAGGCCAGGTTTTGCACTCCACACAGTGGTACTGGAATCCTGCTTCAGTACAACACAGTGGAGCAAGACTAGCTGGTTGCAACCCTGACTCTTTCCATGCTCAGTGCAATCATCAGACAACACTAGACGAACTACCCGTATATCATGCGACATGCTAACCCGAAAAAACCGGCATGGCATTGTCGATCAGTTCTCTAAGTACATTCTATGAAGTAATGATATTATTATTACTGGTCTTAGTGGTAAGTGTAATAGGAGCTCACGGTAGGTAGTCTGTAGATCAACTAACTGTTTGACATGTAGTAGTAGATCTTGCTGGCATTACAATCTCCAGAAAGTTCACATCAAGCAACGGCATGACCTGAACCCCCACCCTCCTCCACCCACCCATGCTGGTTACCCCAACTCCCTACATGCAGTGCATCACACACCATAGCCGCCGCCGGATCCCGGATTGCCCAGGTCAGCAACAGCCGACCTTTCCAGCCTGGGTGGGCAGTACCAGGCGGATCTCAGCGGCTTCAATATTACAGTATTCACTGTCACATGATCTGAAGATTGAATGCAGTCTTGTCAACCAACGTATGTACATACATCAAAACAACAGCACTGTCAGCAGCCTGATTATTCACACGAGCAGGGTATGACTGTATTTACAGTTAGCGGAGAACAACAGAAACAGGAAGGGGAGTGATGATAATTTATCAGAAAACTCAGGAATAGCTACTCCAATGGCGGGTCGTTGCAACTGGATTTGGTAGGTTAGAAAAATCTGGAAATAATAAATTTGTTATCTGGACCTTCAGTTCTGTCATCTAGACACCAGCCGGAGGAATCGTTCTCTACACCAATTCGGTCGATTCTTCCTATAGGCTGCGCAGGCAACGATAGAAGTCACCGGGAGTCAAGGAATATGTACACAGTAGCTTCTGCCATGATAGCACGCCCGTGCTTGGTGGGCGTGCACGCGCGTGCGAGCGCACACACGCACACACGCATGAAACCACGATAGCCAAAGCACAGTGAGTAGAGGTGTCTGGTTGGACGGCTAGGCCCGAGGGTGTGTGGCTAGGCCCGGGGGTGTGTCGGCGCTGCTACTGCTACTACTACAAAGCGTGGCGTTCAGCAACTCTACGGTGGAGATAGTGGGTGAGGTTTCCTATGGAGGACTGCAGTCTGCAGCTACACAACTCTAGCTTATGTTGTTACTCGTATGGACTACAGTAGTACATGTATAACTAAACATAGCTTACACAGTTCTACCTCGCACTGTTTGTCTGACTTAACCAACATACTAGTAGTCAAGGATCCAATATCCAGCAGCTACACTGTCAATGACAGTATACGAATACGGACCAGTTTCTTCACATTGCCCAACTTGTTAGTGGCATGCCGGCCTCATCTGTTGTCGAACCATTTTTTACGTTCTTCCCACGAGATCTTCCTCATTCGCTCTTGTGAGCTATGTGACCTTGCTCTGGGTGGTGTAGACGTGGACACTGCACGCCTCATGCCGTGTTTAGTCGGCGATGTGGGGTTAGTGTTGTGGCGGACGGCTAGCGGTGATGATGCTGGTGCATCACTTCCAGCCGATGAAGACTGGGCTTGTTGCTGCTGCTGCTGGTGTGCAGGGGGAGAGGTCGGATCGGGAGACAATGCCCGCCGCAGCAACGGTGACCCGCTGGATTTGATGTCGTGCATGACAGCGGCATGTTGCGATGTTCGCTGCACGGCAGAAGTCGATGGTATGCTCGTGGGCGAGAGTAGCGATGGAGACTGCGACGACGACGACGACGGGACTTGCGAAGTGCTTGCTGCTCGGCGCATGCTACCGGTATAGTTCTGTGCCACCTCGGAGCCGGTGACTGTGTGAGCGAGGAATGACCGTCCTGCCGGTGGACTACTGCCCGTAGGTGAGGAGAGAGTGCTGCTGCTGCCGGAGGAATTCAACGCCAGCGGTGAAATAGTCTGCGATGGCTTGCGGGGCTTGTTGAGGATGCGTGCCAGCTTGCCAAACGAGAACTTCCCTTTGCCAGTGCTGCTGCGTGCCGGTGTGGGAGATGGGGTGGTCGGCACAGAGGTGGGACTGGTGGCAGGGGATGGGTTTTTGTTGCTCTGGTTGTCCGAGTTTGATCGCGAGCGCTTTCCGCTGGACTCCTTTCCCTCCTTGCCCTTGCGGCTGCCCTGGCGCGAGCGCGAGAAGATCTGCGGCATGTTGAAGTTGTTGAGGCGGTTCCTGCGCTTGCCACTGCCCTGGCGCACGAAGCGCTTCAGGTTGTCCTCTTCACGGCTGCTCACGCGCCGACTGACGGAGTTCAGGCGTTTCCGGCCGCCCGTACTGATAGTGGTGTCCTCGAGCGGCAGCATACTGAATGTCACTTTCTTCTTTCCACCAGCCAGCAGTAGCTGGACAACATCGGTATGCTTCAAGCCACCAACTTCCTGCAGACCATACATCAAGTACAAGAAAGTAGGCAGGGCAAGAGTTATGTACACTGTATGGAAAGTGAACACAGCGGTTGACACCGACATTATCCTTTTTCCTACACCGCGTTGAGAAACACATTGCCATGGCACTGTCAGGAAACAAATACATGATGTAAATTAGGAAGCACTCGGCAATGAGAAAGTCTGGCAATGTGATATTCTGTACAGTAGCATACTGACCGACTGGGTTATGGCATGCCCAGGAAACAGGTAGTGCTGCCAATGTTTGTTATCAAAACAATATTTTACTGCTATGTGTTGGTACCAGTCGGTTAGGACCAAGTCCGGGAACCACTGCAAATGCACCCAACTCTCCAAGGCCATTCTATGCACCCTGTGGTGTGCATGTGATTCGTTCGAACGTACAAATCCTCTGGAGGTGTTACTCAGTCTCCAGGCATGCACGAGTACTAGTACTAGTACTACATGCACGTTGACTTACCACTTCGTCAATGCTGACAATTAGGTAATCTGGTCGAATACCGCACCTCCATGCATGGCTATCTACCACCACATCCTGTAGATAAGACCACAAACAAATAAGGCCAAAACAAAAAATAGGCTTGTTTCCGGTCGGCAACCCCTCAAAAAGGAGACTCGGTCGGCCGGAATGAAACTTTTTTTGGATACTTTTTTTGGTTCCTCAATCGTTGTGGTATTGATGGACAAGAGTACCTACACATGTACATGTACATTGTACATTATATCATGGCAAGGATCAATGTCAAAGTTAGTTGACTGACGTATGGAATCGAGCATGAGTACGAGGACGAAAGTGCGGAATCGGAGCCCGACGCGCGCTAGCGCGGAGGGCTCCGATTCTAGCACTTGAGTCCGAGTACGAATGCTTTGATACCATTTCTGACATGCATTGCACGAACTACTTCGTACTACTAGTACTACTACATGTAGTACTTCACACATACCTAGTACCTACTCAAGGCACGCACACTAGACCAGACAAGGAACACAACTAGTCGCCAGTTTAGTACTTCAGACATGTTACATAATGACTAATGTACACAGTCACAACACAGAGATAAAACAAGGGCGGTCTAGTCAGCTAAAAAAAAAAGCGGCCTCTGATGGCTGAATCGGAGCTTTGATACCATTTCTGACATGCATTGCACGAACTACTTCGTACTACTAGTACTACTACATGTAGTACTTCACACATACCTAGTACCTACTCAAGGCACGCACACTAGACCAGACAAGGAACACAACTAGTCGCCAGTTTAGTACTTCAGACATGTTACATAATGACTAATGTACACAGTCACAACACAGAGATAAAACAAGGGCGGTCTAGTCAGCTAAAAAAAAAAGCGGCCTCTGATGGCTGAATCGGAGCACGCCTAGGCGTGCTCCGATTCAATCGGAGCACGCCTGGGCGTGCTCCGATTGGAAAATCGGAGACCTGCAAGCGCTCACAGGTCTTCAGTGGCTGATTCAAAGCACGGCAAGTCGCGCTAGGATTCGCTGTTGCCATGTCGATTGTCATGTGACATGTCAGAATCACTGTTCTTGTACAGCATGTGGTGTATTCCTGTTTTCGTACACTCTGAGAAATCAAGCAAACAGTTCGAGTCCCTCCAGCTCCGTTATTCTGGCTCGTATCGACCCCGGAGGTTTTCGAGCCGACAGCTGAGAAGCTATGCTACCTTGTAGGTGTTTCGATTGTGGAATTCGGTTGAGATTTGACTGAGTTATGACTCGTTGAATGCACTTGCACACATGGCATTGCCACCGTTTGCATACATTTGGGACCAAAAAAAAGTTTCAGAATTTGGGAAAAAGTGGCCCGGTCGGGCGACCGGAAACAAGGTCATTATTTGTTTTGGCCTAATGACTGTGATTACTGAGTTGTACAACTATGAATGGTTCTGAATATAGGACTGAGAACTGCACTGAAGCATCCTCATTGCAAACACATGACTGTACCAGCATGCCGCACAGACTTCATGCACAGGTTTCATGAAATAATTGCCCCCCCCCCCTTCATTCCACACAGCAACTTCACAACACATCATTGTCTCAATCTGAACAAACCGAACCGAACCACCAGGAACGTGCATGGGTACATTCGGATTCCAATCTAACAACCGTGATTCAGGATGAAATCTGAGCTGGTCACACAGGGTATTTAGTATTTACAGTGAATGCAAAATCATTAGTACTTGTAGTAGCTAAAACAATACAGAGAATTAGTTGCAGTGGTGCTACTGGTCTGAAATGGAATGGTAGTAATACTCCCTAGATACCCCCCCCCCCCCCCCCCTAGATAGTATGGTGATTAGTGGTAGTGACATGCAGTACTGAGTATGCAACTACCGGTATGCATGTACCAACCCTACACTCCACACATGCATTGGCTTATGCCATGTCACAAGTTGATCAATGACACATCATGCCCACGTTATTACTGATTGTTTACGACATCACTGTCTTTGACATACACAGCATTCAACCGACCTGTATTGATGTATGCACGGTAGAAGGTAAGACAGCAATATTTCAAGCAGTTATCATTTCAAGTAGTGGTTGAGATGGTGCATGATGGGGGTGAAATAGCAAAAGAGCAACCCTACTCGCAGTGCTGATGTGTACTAGTAGTACATATCGGTTATACTGTTTCTTTCACCTGCCAGCAGTGATGCCACAGTATCCATTAACTGAACTTACTCAGCCTGGCCAACTCTCTCTCTCTCTCTCTCTCTCTCTCTCTCTCTCTCTCTCTCTCTCTCTCTCTCTCTCTCTCTCTCTCTCTCTCTCTCTCTCTCTCTCTCTCTCTCTCTCTCTCTCTCTCTCTCTCTCTCTCTCTCTCTCACACACACACACACACACACACACACACACACACACACACACACACACACACACACACACACACACACACACACACACACACACACACACACACACACACACACACACACACACACACACACACACACACACACACACACACACACACACACACACACACACACACACACACACACACACACACACACACACACACACACACACACACACACACACACACATGTAGAGACACAACCACGCACAGATGCACACATACACCCACACCCACACACACACACCAATAATTTAGAATTCAACTTTCAAGTACAAATCAAACCATCATTCACAACATGGCTGCAGAGATTCACAACTTTTCTTACTCACATGAACCCATGTGCATAATACGGGCATGCTTTCTGAATGATCTGTGCGCAACTCACGTCACGGACACAAGAACATGCATAGTATGTCACGGTACCGGTACAAAACTCGGGTTAACACGCATGAAGATTTAGAGCGGAATACATGTCTGAAACCGGACAAGTGTCTGCCGATACGAACTTCTCATAACAAGGGAAATATTCCCCGGTCCGCAAACATTCGTGTCCACTGTATACATGTAAATGTTCATCCACACACGCGCACACACGCTCGCCCGCCCGCCCGCACGCACGCACGCACACACACACACACGCACACGCACACACACACGCACGGCCGCAGGAGTACACTCGTAGTCGAGTGTTACCTACTGCAAATCACGAACTCAAATCAGTATGGCATCCAGGCAAAGTACCTGTAAAGTTAGTCACGTCAACGAACCTCTCACAACAATGTCTCATCTCGTCTGTGAGTGTATGTGTGTAGGAAAAATGAAGATGTGGCGCAGGTACTCCAGGTACGAATGTCTGATGTCTTCAACAGTGAGAGAATGTAATAGGGCGGATAGGATGTTGCAATTTTTTTAAACAAAAGAGGAGGAAAACCAACAGACTTGACATGTTCAAATACGCTCTCACACACAACCACAATTATGCATGCTAAACAGTTAGCGACAACCTCTCATCTCAAGATTCAAGAAAGCAACGGGATTAGCAGCCACACAACACTAAAATTGCACGGCGCGACATGTACGACAGAGTGGAATATCAACAAATAATACAGAATTGAAGCACTGACAGTGGCTGTCTTTGTGCTCAGTCACGCGAGGAATACAAGGAATTATCTACAAACAAAATGTCAACAGTCATTTAGGTTGTTATCAGTTCAAATCTGTCCAGTTGTGCACTAGTACGTGCATGGTTATCAGTACACGCATGGTCTCGTATCTATGCAAACTGTATTCAATACCGCATTGGGCATTCGTGTAAGGCAGTGAGGCCTTTTAGCAACTACTCTGCAGTGGTTTGTTGGATGCAGACACTTTCTTCTACAAAGCAACAACGGCCACAAGACTACACCTTGAGGTGCCGTCCCAGGAGACGTCAGTTGTTGTACACAGCGTCTGTGTGCTGCTACTGTCGGTGGAGCAAAAGGTGGAGGTGCATGCCGATGATTTAACTTGATACCTGTTACAGACAACAACCCGATGACTGTGCCGCAGCCAGGCCAAACAGCAGGACACCTCTCTGCTTTCTGTCAATCATTCAAAACACGGGCAGCTAGCACGCTTCTGAGGAAGGCCACAACACCAGGCCAGTGGGTCCCCAGTTGAGGGAGCTTCTCAGTCTAATCACAAGTCCTCAAAGCGCTGCGTCTTTTCCTGCCAAGAGATTTTCCTCTGGTGTTTGGCAGGCCGGGAATGAGATGGTGAGAGAGTGCTGGCTCGTCGAAGTGCCTTTTTGGCTTTCGGACCTGAAGTGGACGTAGGGGAAGTGGGCTGACTTCCTCCCCAGTTGGCTGTAAGAGGGGACACACTATCTAAGCTACTGCCACTACTGCTGCTATGCGTCGGGGAGTTTTCTGGCGAGGAGCCATGATCAGGTGATAGGGTTCTCCGCAGCAGTGGTGAGCTTGTGTTCTTTGACGCCGGCACATCCAGCAGTGCACTGCCCGCATGCCTCGGCAGGGTGTGCGACGTCGCTACGCCGGATGCGCTCATCGTCTTGCGAAGAGGAATGTGAGACTGGCTCACGGCACTCGCCACGGAGCTGTGCGGTGCTGGTGCCAGTGGGACCAGTGGCGAACTGGCACGCAGCAGCGGTGGACTGTTGCTAGTCGGCGATGCAACGCTACCTGGTGACGGTGCTCTAGCCAAGGGAGATACTGGCATGCTGGCAACTGAAGATCGGCGACGAGGCTTCACTATCATACGGGCCAGCTTACTGATGGAATTTGAAATGGCACCCTTTCCACTGGGAGTTAGTGGCAGAGTGTTCGATGAACCAGCCGCAGAGGTTCCTCCGGCGGACGAACCAGCAGCAGGCGGCTGTGCAGCTGCGTTGCTATCTCTTGTTTTGCGGCCGTGACGAAGTGAGAACAGTGCGGCCATGCGCTGGCGAGACTTCTTGGCGCTGGTCTGGCGAAAGAGCTTGCCCAAGCCCAGCTCCTGTTTGCTGCTCAAACGGTGCGCATGAGACGGTGTACGCTTGCGGCCACCGGATGTGATTGAGGTCTCCTCGAGGTGGACCATGTTGAACGTAACCTGCTTCTTGCCACCAGCCAGTAGCAAGTGTACGACATCCGTGTGCTTGAGTCCAGCCACCGGCTATGCACCACAGCAAGGAGATAGCAGCAGCAGCAGCAGCACACAAAGACGGCTCAATAAGGACACTGATGCTTCAATGCATGCACTCAGAGAAGTGTGGAGCAGTATAGCAAGCAACATGACGGTATGCCCGTATATTCGCAGCAGGACAAGTGCAGAGCATTTCGTAATCGATGCCAAGAGGTGAAGCGTGCACTGCATTATTCAGGAGCAGCAGCAGAATAGCACGTGCACAAAGGGAAGGATGTTGAACTCACCACATCGTCAATAGCAGTGATCAAGTAATTGCTTCGAATGCCCGCTGACCACGCTGCTCCGCGTTCCACAACGTCCTGTGCCGAGTTGCCAGCATGCGCATCATTGTAGCAACAGTACCCATGCATTATATATAGGATACAGCAAGTGTATACACATAAACATAAACACACACACACATGTATGCTACCGAGTCAGCAGGGTTAGCAAGTTAGCACCATCACTCATTACTCATTAGCAGGTCACACACGCACGCACGCACGCACACATACGCGCGTACGTATACATGTACACACTCACTCACTCACACATGCACACATCTTAAAAGCAAATATCTAGGCAATGAAACACAATGAGAACACGACCATAGACCCTCTTCCCACAATTACACACAGCCACACCTGCAACATGCATACTAAGACATGCATTCACACGGAGAGAATGTCAGGAAAACGGACATACAACGGCCAGGTATTAGCTGTTATTCTTGACTGGAGGCTAACAACAGTAACCTCACCGAGGAGTACGGACATTAGCTAATAATATTACACATTTCAGCATTTAAATATTTATTGCATGCCATCATACATAATGGCAAGAAAGCACAGTGGTAAAGCTCTACTGGAGTAGAGAATTACCAAGACTTCTCCCGTTGGATGACATGCACATAGATCTGCCACAGGATGGAAGGTTACGTGTACAGTACGGTGAATATCAGTACAGGCACACTAAGCGTGGTTCGCCGACCCGATGTATGATCCCAAGGGCGTCGGAAGGTATTTTAGTGTGGTACGGTCAGCCATCTGAAGTACAATTGACTCGTGGGGGAGTGGTGGCTGAGCCGAAAATTTTGGAATTTTAGATCCCAGATCAGTGTATTTTGTTGACTCACGGGTATCTGGGGCAAAAAGTGGTACGGTCAATACCGTAGTGACCGTACCGTGTGCGACGCCCCTGGATCCACTGTGCACATGTGGTAAGCACGACATGCATATCAGTAGCCTACACGACAGCAAGCACTGTTGCATGTGAACTACCCCCACCTGCTACACCCAGGGAGCAATTGTCAACCGTAAAGCCTAGCTTAGACCAGCAGTACAGACACTGGAGTGTTGGCGCAGGGGAGGGGGAAGACACTGACCTTGACGATGTGCTGCACACAGTACTTATCGGACTCGCCCAGGTAGACACGGATGGCTCTGAGCTCCATGCCGTAACCCTGCGGTCCTCTCTCCACCGTGTAGACGGCAGCCGGTGAGCGTGGGCTACCCACCGACTGCAGGCTGGATGAGATGGAGGCGATTGCTGCCTGCATGCTGTTCATGGCCATGCTGCTGCCAACAATATTCGGCTTGGGGCTATTGGGCAGACTGACACTCACACCTACACAGCACACAGCACATAGCACATAATGCCATATCAACCGCGACCATTAGCATCAGGCCGTGTGGCAGTATATTGCGATTGCCTTTGATTTTATAATATTACCACTGTGAAGCTTGGCTATAGTAACAATAATCTACAACAGGCAGGCATCACCCCTTACTTGTCTTGTAACAGGCAGGCAGGCAGGCAAACATGTCCTATTTCCAATTTGTCACTACAACCGATGCTGGCACTCTGGACACATGCTGCCCCCGGGGCAACGCTGTTAGCTGTCATTGCCAGATTCGGTATTTCCTAGTCCGATTATAATTATTTAACTCCCAGTGAAAGCTCCCCCAGAGGATAAAGCCGCCACCGCCACCACCAACACAAAGTCATTGTTCATTCTACATTCTGTGGCTGTATGCTATGCATGCCATTGCGCACCAAGCACGCCGTGTACAAGTGGAGAGAAGCGATTGCATTTTCTGAACATGAACACCAGTACGTGGATGTCTATTGTGGATGTGTTGGACCTACCTGGCTCTCCATTCTCCTCCAATGACTTGCTGCGTTTGCCCTTGTCCGACGACGGCATGCTCAGTTTCAGATCCGGTGGCTTGTGCACGGACGACTTTCCTCTGGGCTTCTGGTGTCTGTCAGCGGGGGCAGAAAAAGGAACACTAGACGACGCACTGGGCGTTGACGTGTGGCTACCCGGTATTGGCGAGGCGGAGGGTGATGGCTGGGGCGAGGAGAACCGCAGTGGTGTCTCGCTGGGAGTAGGCGGCTGAAGCAACAGTTCTGGCGTGTCGGGAGCTGACACATGCTCTTCATCACCCTCAGCAATTTGCCTGCAGCCATAAGCAATACATCAACTGCGAGTTAGTTCGTGAAGAGAAAAGAGCCTTTGAAATCTGAATTGTGATCAGTGGATTGTTGCACTTTCATCAATGCACATACTACCATAAGTTATGCAGTGGCTACTGCTTCGGCACCACCCTAGAGTTGCAAAATCACCTTCTTTCAGAATTCCCTTGATAATACAACGTGTGCATACATAGTGATACCTTCAGGCTCAGCATAATCTGTAGTCAGAGGAATACCCAATGGCCTGTCGGATTGAATTCAGAGAAAAGAACAAGATCCTACAGTTCACACAGGTCCCTGAAAACACTAACAGTACGTACTTGAAAGTGCTGGTGGTGGAAGAGGATGAGAGCGAGCGAGAGTGAATGTTCATGGATTTCGATAGACTGCGATGAGGACTGGGAGATGAAGAATCGCTGAGCAAGTCGGGCTGATCGGAGTTGCTTGTGCGCCGGCTATTGTTGGGCGAGTTGATAGCCATGAACCTGGGAGATACCGATGTGAAGCCCTGGAAGGAGTTGTCCAGATCGATGGGGCCGTCGACCTCCTCTTCTCCCTCCAGTGTGTGGTTGTAGCGATCAGTGCGTGCTGCGATGCAGTAAACAAAATCAGCAAAGCACAGGTGATCATATTCAACTGGGTGAGGGATAGGACACTTCCAAAAGGATGCATTCTAACATGGCCTCGGCATAGTAGCCAAATATGATGGGCCAATCAGCATGGCTCAACATACTCTGCGGACTGAGACTTACGATCAAAGTAGCTGGTGTCTTCTGGATTGTCCAAGTGAGGCACAAACTCTGCCTTTTGAAGCAACAGTGTTCTCCAGTCTACTGGTTGAAAGAAGAAGTGCTTCTTCACGTCATCTGGAGGAGCAGGAAAAGGAGGAGGAGGAGGAGAATAAGAAGAAAAGGAGAAGAGGTGTGTGTGTGAGAGAGAGAGAGAGAGAGAGAGAGAGAGAGAGAGAGAGAGAGAGAGAGAGAGCGAGAGAGAGAGAGAGAGAGAGAGAGAGAGAGAGAGAGAGAGAGAGAGAGAGAGAGAGAGAGAGAGAGAGAGGGGGAGAGGGAGAGAGAGAGAGAGAGAGAGAGAGAGAGAGAGAGAGAGAGAGAGAGAGAGGGAGAGAGGGAGAGAGAGAGGAAGGTAAAATGTATGACTCATCAAGAGGTAAATTCTTGCCGCTATTATTTAGTAGCCACCACCACAAGTAGTGCGAGGGGGGGGGGGGGTTCTTGGCCTACCTAGTATGTGGAACTTTCAAAAAGACATTTCTGAGACAGAAACGTCACGTAATCATGGGACGAATTAGGAACTTCACCCCGGATGATACATTTGGGGTGTTTCAAAGCCATCTGCACCAGACAGTCGTGCTGCTATCGTGTTGTCATCTCATAGAATTTGCTCCATTGACGGCTGTCGTACAAGCAAAAGAACACTAAACTGTATCACAGTTGGGTTTATTCTAGTGATATCTGCATTGAAACAGCAGTGTGTGTGGATGTACAGGTATGTGTGACAGGGGTGTGTATGTGTGTCTGTATACGTGTGACCGCAACATACCGGGTCCATGGGATCCCAAGCGTTCCGTCGGAGTTCGCACAAGAAGGCATTTGATGAGGTTCACTGCTTCATCGGGCAACGGTGGATCGTCGGGGAAGTCAGGCTCTACATCTTCAGCCGTGATTTGCTCAAACAGTTCATCAACTAGGCCACTTTCGACGTAGAACGGGACAAGGCCGACTAGGAACTCATAGAGAATGATTCCCATAGCCCACCAGTCCACTGGAAAACCTGCAATCGCGCACAGGATAACACAGACAGGCTCAATGCACGAAAAAAAAAGGTTCAATAAAACACCACCGGCAACCTTCCCGTAATCCCCGAGCGACTTCTTGTTCACACGTCTGAACCATAGTATTGTATCTGGAAGAGCTCCCTACACTTGTTCAAAGGTAGCAACACGTGCGACCACAGCCGGCAACATTAGACCACTTACCATAACCACTTCTGAGAATGACCTCCGGTGCAATGTAATCTGGTGTTCCGTACAGCTGTTCGTCCGTGAAGATCTGCTGCTTTCCAAGGCCGCTTTCATACATTGTCGTGGCATCTACAGAGGAACAAAAGTTAATACGAGTTGAGTGATGTATGATAATGACTAGCCACACTGTTCCAAGTACACCTTGGAACTACGTTTGTATAATTATGAGTATAACATTAGCACAACATAGTTCTGACGAAGGGAACCCGTATACATGTACTTGAATAGAGCATTCACCGCAGCCGGCACGGCACGCTGCTTGCGTTTGCCATAGTTGCACAAAATATTACACGGCTCAGCACCATTCATTGTCCATTGCTAGACCCCAGGGCTTGACAAGGTAATGCCGCTAGTACAAGTATCTTTCCCAGCTGTGCGTAATGAGCAAGCATTATCAATTTTTGCATTACTGGCAGCCTGCAAGGCAATGGACCTATTTCTAATGAAGTCCACCTATGTGGCCTATAGTCCAGATGCTGCTACCACGCTACCTTGAAGCACGAGCCATATACAAACTTACAGCTCATGAGACCCATCTTGGACAGGCCAAAGTCAGTCAGCTTGACGTGGCCTTCTGATGTTATCAGCAAGCTGTGACGGGAAACAGCGTCAAACAAACAGCACTGTTGAGATATATGATCCTATACTGGGTCCAAACGGGTCAGCAGGACCTGCAAACAAATCACCTGCCAAGTCAAGTAACCACAGCCCCTTTGTGTTGAGGGTAGTATAGCGGTACCAGGTTCAGGGATTGACCGGGGGGGGGGGGGTATTGTTACAAAAGAACGCTGGGACATACTTGTCTGGTTTTAGATCGCGATGGACCACACCGTAGTTGTGCAGGTATTCCAGTGCCAACACAGTCTCCGCAAAATATAGCCTGCAGAGCAGCAAAACAGACAGCACAAGAAACACAGAAGGGCATATGCACGGTTTTGCTACGCACATATAGATGTCCCATAATGACGTGGTTCATTCACAGCCTGAAAACAAGCAGACACAAGTAGTACAAAACATGAAAAGAGCAGCACGGACCACCTATGGGCACAACCAGCCACACATACACAGTCAAATACGCTGCAAGGAAAAGAGCACAGGGTACAATTCTAATGCTACAGGCATAATAATTATACTACCGCACTAACATACACCATGGCATGACACAGGCCAACCATGCAGAAGAAAGTGAAGCATCACACATCCATGTTATCACCGACTATTCAATCGGGTTGGCCATTAAAGATCCCTGTGAGCACCAACAGAGCTGCTCACTAGTAACAAAGCCATTGTTCGGGCTTACCGTGCTAACTCAAGCGGAATTGGTCCCTGCATATTCTTCAGCAGAGTAGCGCAGTCGCCGCCTTCTACGTACTCCAGCACCATGCACAGATGAGTCTGAAAGATAATAGGCAGGTTGACAGACAGAGCCGCATTGAGTCGACAACAGAATAGAACAGAGACCATAGGTTCAGACTGAAGTGTGCTTTCCTCTAGGGAGTGTACAATGACATTTAGAGTCTTGCAAAAGAAGCCCCCATACCATTCAGTCAGATGTCACATACTGAAACAGCCCTATGGACCCTTAGATCATAATCACCAGCGAATTACCTTAGTCTCAAAAGTGCAAATCATGCTGACAACAAACGGATTCTCTGCAAATGTCAAGATGTCCCGTTCACAGAATACTTGCTCGACCTACAGAGAAACAGGCAGAAGTGGAGAACAAAGTCGCACATAGTTTACAGAGGAGAGTGAATGAAGAAGTTCAAGTTATGTGATTCGCTATGTATTGAGACATAGTGCATTAGCCCACATGAAAGTAAAATTGAGCAGCAGCCCCCATACTCACTCAATGGCCGAACTAACAACTAGTAAACTTACCTGCTTCTTGCGAATCATGTTGATCTTGCTGACTTTCTTCATAGCAAACAATTTCTGACTGTCTTTATGTCTGGCTAAGTGTACCGAACTGGCCGACACAAAGACACAGACACACACAGTGACACACACAGTGCATTAATAACCACACAGATACACACAGAATACCTGCACCAAGCACTGTGCAGAGGGATGGCGTACATGTATACATTCCACAGCCCATAAGCATAGGAATCCACTGGTTACCAAAGAATTGGTAACACTGCCAGAGCAAACCTAGCTCATCTTGGTTGGTAAAACCTGTTTTTTTTTTGTAGCACACTACAGAAATGGCTGGCTTCCTATCACATACCTGTAAGCACCATTGCTGATGAGCTTCACCATTTCAAAAGACTCCTCCTTGGGCATGGACGATGCCTCCTGTCATCAACGGGAAGACCAAAGTGAAAAATTGCACAGAAACGGACTATCACACATGGGGAGCATCTTGGAGTTTACATGTAACTGCCCTGTGGATGGATTCCAAGGCACTTCACTGCTGCTACCGCCATCATACATGAGACTAGGAGTCGTAACTATTTAATATCTCCCTGTGGGCTAAAGTACAATGTGGTATGTACATGTCACGCACCCTGGGGTCATACAGATATCAACAAAAGAAAGACGGGACCAGTGGACATTTCGCAGCTCCATGTCACCTTACCTCCACACTACCTTCTCGGACTGGCGAAGAACTTCTGCTGATCGCGGGGGACATGCAGCGCGATACAAAACCTGATACAGATAGAGAACACCAACATGGCATCTGCATACTGTGCACTTCACATACAATGAAGAGCGGGGATGATGTCATCTTCAAAGATAACAGTAAGTGACTGATAACTACAAATACTGGTGGGAATAGTTACGTGCATCGGAGGAAACATAAAATGTTCATTGCCAGACATAACGCATGCCGCTCCATACCATCGGCACCCTCTTCCAGCTGCTTCAGTCGACTCTGGATGTAGCGCGGCACGGTGTGAGAGGATTTTAGAGCGGCAAGCTTCTCCTGAGCCTCATCCTGACTGACCCGTACTTCTTGGTAAAATGATTCCGGATCAAATTCCTGGCGCAGTTGCAACGACACACAGAAACACACATACAGATGAGTGCAAGTACTCAGACATATACCCCCCCCCCCCCCCCTCATACACACAAACGTACACATGCAGCTGTGCCTCAATCCTTTGCCGGCAACCCCATACTTCAACGCGAGAGGTGAAACCGAAGCGCTGGCTCACAGAGAGTTGCCAAGTCGCCTGGGCTCAGTCCACAAGTAGTACCAAAGATAGCCATGAAAGTCTGACTGACTTCACATTTGATTTCGTTGAGATCCGCTGAGGTCACAAGTATGGCCACACGAGCACTTGCCGTCACCGCAAAATGCGTCTGGAAGAAGTGTAGTATCGCTGCTTTGCTGCTTTCACTTGCAGCCCACGAGCTATGCAGATGCTTTCTCTACACACATTCTAATGGAGTTTCGTTAGAAATCCCAACAGCTGTCTTCCCAGTTAGCCCTGTACGCCCATTGCCCACATCTCTATTCAGCTCCTTCTTCTACACACAACTAAATGCCATTCCTTTTGTCTGTATGTACAGCTGTTCGATCTCTATTCCTTTCCCATTCTGCTGCCCACATGTCTACTTTGACCTTTTTTCTTCTCTTTGCTCCACGCTGCCCTGACCATTACTGTTGCTGCAATTACGCTTTCTGGCTATAAAAGCTGCTGTGTTTCTCTGCCACAAGGAGAGCGAGAGAGAGAACGAGAGAGAGAGAGAGAGAGAGAGAGAGAGAGAGAGAGAGAGAGAGAGAGAGAGAGAGAGAGAGAGAGAGAGAGAGAGAGAGAGGGAGGGAGGGAGTGAGAGTTCAGTTTTCAGAACGAGCCAACACCCAGGCCATGCCGGAGTAAGTTCCATTACGTTCAGTGCTGAGACTGACTGAGTGTGGGTAGTGGCCTGCCTTGCCTTCAGAACGCGCTTACCACAAAAAGCACTAGAGCTTAACCATACTTTTGCCTGAAGGCAATGTTTCTGAGCCCTTTGAGTCTTCAGCAGAAAAAGGGCTAGCTTCAATAATGAAGATCAACCAAGCATGGGTGTGGAGTTCTGTGATAAACGCGTGCAAGCTGTTCGAAGCGTACACCAGTGCACTCCCTGGCGACTTGCCACGCATCAAGGGATATAGCCAATACGAATTCCGGGAAAATATTATCCACTTCGTGTGGGTTTTGTTCACACAAAGAAACTAATCCGCCGTTAAAGGTTCAACAATACGCAGTCGCTCCAGCTCCAGCAGCAGGTCTCTGTCTAGCGCAATGAGATGTATGCGTCAGTTTCCACCATGCAGTACTGTCTGGCGCCAAAGAACGGAGCGCCAAAGAACAGCTGTAGTATCCCTAGCTCTGTCACTGAACAGTAATCACACAGCCACATTTCTACCAGTATTTCAGCGTTAGTGCTGTCAGCCTGTATCACTTTCTGGTGTAAGTCCAAAGTGCCTCAGACACGAGCAGGCTGGCAGACACTACACTGGCGTCAGAAGTGGTCTTACCTTGCGTTGCCTTGTTTTATTTCCAGTATGTCGCAATCGTCGTCCTTTCTGTTTTCCTTCCAATCTTACCTAACGTAGTTATTCATACATGTAGAAATGGCCTGACAACAACAGCAACCCGCCCAGGCTCCGCGTGCCCCTCTACCGCGGCAGTGGACCACCCCAGACAAGATTGGTGGCGGACACCAAGATCGGTGGAATCTTAGTGGCTCCAATTTCAGCGCTCCGTGTGTGTGTGTATCTGTTGGACTGTGATGTAATATATATGGCGGAAGAAGATGGCCGATGACAGTGCCATCGAAAGCGATTACGAGAACGATTGGCCAGAAGTCATCATCATAAGCGACAGCGATGATGACGTTGATGATGACCAACAAGCACCACCACCACCACCACCACCACCACTACAGCAGCAACACCATCTGCAAGTCTATGAGGAGGTGGTGGTGATGAGAAAACTAGATGTCTGCAAGATGTCGTAGTTCGCCATTTGCCTTGCTGCTCTCGTGTATCCTGTCCGTCGTCCATTCCAAACGTAATCACGTTCCCGTCGATGCAGTTGCTGCAACCTCCGCCGCTAATGTCAAATCAATATGATGTTGTCAAGTCCGGCCAAGTAAGCTGATCCGGTCCGTTCATTTCGCTAGAATCTAGGTTGGTCCGGTATCCATCCACCGAACTACTTCTAGATACATGTGTCTGTCTGTCTTCACAACCATCCGTCCCGTAGACACGAGGACGTGTCTCAACGGAGGAGGGGCGAATGTAGTATCCCTAGCTCTGTCACTGAACAGTAATCACACAGCCACATCTCTACCAGTAGTTATTATTGTAGCCTTCACAGGTACATTCTATCTAAGTGCTTCTCACTTACGCGCAACCACTTAGGACTGGATAGCCCTGCTTGCAAGACCGGTACGGCATGACCTGTTGTTGTTTTCTATATTTGAATTCGCTAAACCTATAGCACCCATTCGTGCTGTACTAATACATTACATTGATTCCTGTATAGTCCCTTCCCCATCACTGACCCTTTTGATCCCGTGCCAGATGCCCTCCCGGTTCTATGCATCCAACAGCTTTCTTCCCCGAATCCATGTTACTGATCAGCCCTAGCTCACACACATTCAAATGTCTTTTCCTCAGATCTTCCAACAGTTGTCTTCCTAGTAATCTTTATGCCCTATTACCCTGCCTGCCATTCACATTCGTTTCCTCCTTACTTTTAGATGTAATTCCTGTTGCATAAGTGTTGCTCGCTCCTTAGGTCCATTCTTCCTCCTGCTTTCTTTTGCCCTCACTCCCAGCTGCTCTCTCCCCCTGGCCTATATAAGGCCACACGTTTTTATTTCTACGTTTCTCGTCACCTGAAAATCTAAAAACGTATGCGAGAGGTGGAAAAAAATAAAAAATGACCGAAAAATAAAAAAAAGTTTATTATAATAGACCTTTGTTCACACTAAAATCCACCAATACACCACGCAAAATAGCATCCATAGTTAGCAACTAGTATCAAGAGTCCATAAACAGTTTTTGGACTCTTGCTTTTTTGTAGTTTGTGGCAGGAGCTTCTGTCACATGTACAATCTGTGCATGTGCAGCTAGATTGCGCACAATAATTGCATGGCGACCTCGCATCATGTGTCGCGCAGGCCAGGCCACATCATGTACAATCAGGTACATGTGCATGAGTGTGCTGGTCCCGCATATGCACAGTCAGTGCAGCAAATTTTTTTCTTTTTTTCCTCCAGACTCCTGAATCGTATGCGCGCGGGTGACGAGAAACATAGATATAAAAACGTGTGGCCTAAACTCATCATTCTCTCTCATTTCTGTGTGGAATTGTGAAGTAAAGAGTTGTAAGCCCAAGAGCTTGTTTTCCTCCCGCTAGTGCTGTCAGCCTGTATCACTTTCTGATGTAAGTCCAAAGTGCCTCAGACACGAGCAGGCTGGCAGACACTACACAGCCAGACTAGAATTTCACCAAGCACAGCGTACCAATGTATACACGGTGACTGAACTGTGCATAGACTGTAATGCATGAAAATAAGAACGGTCTAGGCTAGGAGGCTGATCCCCCCCCCCCCCCCCCCAGTTCTTCGGCGACCGACAGTACCGTAAGGTTTTGCGGGGCAATTCTATTACAACTGTACAAATCTTGGTACCAGCTGTGCAGGAAAGGCCGGGAACCTTGTAGGGTCGTACTCATTAATGTACTAGAATGGGTTGTACCTGCCAAGTATGGGGTAACTTGCCCTGCAAAAAGGTGACGGCCATCTTCGATGAGTACCTCCAAGAGTAGATAAACAAGAGTGTGCAACTCGCGGATTGGTTGGCCCACGGCGGAATTTTTGTTGACGTTAGGCCATCATTTTTTTATCTATGTTTCGCGTCAGTTCAACTTCCAGAAAAATATGCGAGAGGTGGAAAAAAATAAAAAAGCTGCCAAATAATAAAAAGGCTCATCAGAGGTGTATGCACGGTACATAGCACAATAGCTCGTGCATGGTGTACATTCGAAAGAAAAATCGTACATCGAAGGACAACATCTGGGTTATCAGCATGAGTAAATATTCACTTTGGACAGAGGAGGCAACCGTTGGTGCCTATGCTTCGCTGGATTATTGTACCCAGACTTCAGCAGCGGTGCAAAGACCTCCGGAACGACGCATCCTCTCAGCTTGAGGCGATCAATGCTGTCTGGTGTTAGCTCATAGAATATTGCTCCCAGATGCCGAACAAACGATTTACCAACGGTGGCCTAGAGGCCATTTCTGAATCTCAGCTTCGCCGTATGCAACCAGTCCACACTTTTGTATTGTATTTTACCCACTGATGACTCGCACGATCGTACAATCACCGTGCATGTAAGATTTTTTTATTTTTTTCCGAAAAACTTCAAAACGTATGCGTGCGGACGACGCGAAACATAGCTATAAAAAATGATGGCCTTATCTTTTCTACGACACACGCGCTGCGAGTCTTTTGGGAAGTTTTGCCTCGTGCACTTGGCTGGGCTTTACATTACAAGGTCGGTGCCCAGCATGTGCTCTCACGCTGCTCTGCGGCAAAAATGCGCGTTTTTTTCTGAAAAGGTGACGTCAACAAAAATTTCCGCCGTGGGCCGGGGTATCAGCAGATTGTGCAGAAGAGATGCGAGTTTCACACTCTTGTTCATCTACTCTTGATACCTCCGATTACCCAGCAAAGTTATCCAATGGGAACAGACTGCACGGCTTTCACGTCAAACGCCTGCCGCTGCCGGCACAACCATTGCTCCGCCGTGAAACTTACCAAGCACTCCAGTAATCTTGCAGGTCGGGACATGATGGAGAGAAGCCTCTGGACAAGCTGCTGTACAACAATAACCGTTGTGTCGGTGGAACTCCGCCGATTCGAAATCTGCCAATACGTTACAGGGAATAATGTCACACACGAACAAACTTAGCGTTGATGTCAGCACGGTGACATTCACATGGGCTGCAAAACGCATAGTTGGCCAAGCCATCCATGTTCAAATAATCCCCTGCACCACACAATAACAGCACAGGTGACAAGTGCACATTTGCACATAGCTGATCCTAGCAAAGACTGACCTCCTCAAACAGACGCAGAAGGTTGTCTGTACTCTCCTTGAAACAGTCGTTCGATAGTGTCCCATCCTGTGAGTTAGTGAGCAGCTGCTGAGCAAGTTCATGAAGCTGAATTGGCAAGAAACACAAAAAAACCCAGGACAGAATACGACGCATCACTGCACAGCAAGCTCACAACTAACAGGCATACTTCCTAGCATTCGAAGTGTGTCAACCCGTTAGTCAGTGGAGATTTTCCAACCTCCGTCAATGTGGGAATGTTTCTAAGCACATGTTAGCAAGTAGCATCCAGATGAAGTTCATGTGCAAAGACTGAAGGATAAATTCATCACACTTCTACCTGAGGCCAGTAGCTTTCTGTCCTAACCATCATCTGCAGCAGAGACTACTTGGCTAATCTACAGGTACTTTGAATGGTATGGAATTGCTGCATAAATCTACTGCCAGTCGGACTACCAAATGCTGAGAGCTCAGCAGCGCAACACAATGAAAGAAGATGTTAAGTTCGCGCATCCGCATTACCACCACCTATACAGATGTGTTCAGAAACACAAGCAGCTACTAGGGAAGTTTTGCTTATGCCCCACCACCACCATGCCTGCTTATATGCAGGTAGTCCTAGTAGAAAATGCAATACTGTAGTACTTTAGTCTCTGTCATTCCACTTACCTGTTTTGTGACAAAGCTAATAGTTGCATCTGCATGTTGATGGGTAAGAATTTCCTCGTTTGCTCCATCCAGGTACTCCTAGATAGAGAAAACAATTGAAAGAAAACACAAAAAACTTGTTTCCCATCTGAGCTTTTCCTGCGTATAATTCTGGGAATTGCTCCTACCGATGACGGCTAAGGCTCGCTGAAACATAATGAACCAATTGACTTGGTGCTCTTTTTGTCTCTTGGGACAAGAAACTGTGCGGAGTCCGCCATACCTTTCACAAAACACAATTTCTAAAGGCTCAAGTGCAATGCAGCCACAAAGATAAGATAGTGTTTGAGGTTTTAATTCATACACCACTGGTATTCCATATCCCTGCTACGCTATCAGTAAACCATACCTTCAGGTTCTCCTCCATCTGAAGCTTTGCCTTCGGGAAGTTCTCTCGGAAGAATCGATTGAGAGTGGGCATGTCCAGCCATGGCTGTGGGTATCTGGATGGACTAAAGTCAGAAAGGAACAACGCAAGCGAACAAAAATAATAAAATAAAAGCAAAAACTGCATGTAGCATTCCAGATTGCCCAAATCAGATGTATTTCCTTCTCTACACTGAGGGAGTAGAGCAGTATGGTGTCATACAGAAAGTCCTACTCACCTAAATGTAGTTTTCTCATCATCTTTCATGGCTATTCCAATGGAACTACCCACACACTGGGCTAGCAGTAAGAAAAATAAAGCAGACTGTGTCTGGTGAAGTTCAGAACTACACAATGAAGTAGTTACCTGAGGCTGCGAGACCTGGAGCGGAACCTGAACTCATCGGGACTGTCATCGGAACTGGAACGAAGACAAGCACAGCATAAAGAATGCATCACAGCCATCAGCACACAATGCACCCATTGACACATTCACCATGCATGTGACACATTCACCATGCATGGATGGGTTACTGCGTGCACTGGCTCAGCAAGGGAGATTCAAACATCCCCTTATGGCTACACAGGCACGGACCAAGTTAATCTCTTCAGTCTGTAGTGTAGGGGTCTGAAGTAATCAATCAAATGCCCAGAGAGTCAGGCCAGGCTGGGCTCAAATGCAAGCAACATGTACGGTCATGACGTCAGGCCACCCATGGTCGCGGTTACTACTGCTCTGATGTAGGCTTTCAATTAATCCTAGCAGCCAGCACTTGAACCACTGCAAATCACTAGTAGTCCCTGCACAGGTTGCAGCATTCAATGCAGACAACTCCGTAAAGGTAATGGATAAATGACCGGCACTATGACTTTGGTCCATCGACACACACACACAACATAAAAGGAGGCAACTGGTCTTTGTGGTAAAAGCTATTGTACTCCTTGATTGACAAGTAGTACAAGTAGAGCTAGCTGTGTCATAGGCTGCTACGGAGTCACACTGTGAATTTTCATGATGCAAAGTAATTGACATTGTCCCTTGGACGTAAGCACAGAATACATAACCAGTATTCACATTACAACCAGTAGACCTAGTGTGTGGTGACCTGGCGGTGATAGGGCGGTGATAGGGCAGTGATAGAAGTCCTTTGAAGCTACCGGCCAGCCACCACATATCACCAGTGAACCGATGAGCACAGTCACACCATAAACAAAAGAGGAACCCCAGGGAGCCGTGCATGCGTCACAAGACTCGGCATAAGTTACTAAACTAAAACTGTCCTATGCCTTTGCACATACTCGCCTCACCTCCAGCTCCCCAAAGCAAACACCCTGGCAGAGCACCATCCCTGCAGAATCTATTACTCAGGCCAGCATGTGGGTCATTCACACCGTTCCATAATCCAGAGTCCTAGAGGGTAGTACGCAATGGCAGCCTTTGCAATTTATCCACTTTCCCTTGGCAGGGGATTTATCCATTTTCCTGGGGGCAGCGGAGGACAATTTGACCAGACTTTCTACTCCAGAGGCTCCTGCTAGTCTTAGGGTACATGCAAAGCATGACAGTCAGAATCCAAATTTGCTAGGAAGGTGATAAGGATGTTGCAGACTTTGCAATAATCTGGAAAGTACCAGTGCAAGAAAATCTATCCTTCCTGAATGCATGCACACAGCAGTGGGGCTAGACTCCGGGAGGATATTGTGATATTGCATGATGGGTCATGATCAACTGCTCGGAATTCACATGAACGTCACATAGTAAAATGATCACTTCGTATCAACTACCACTACCAGTGCCCTGACACATAATCATTCAGACCACACAGCACCCCCCCCCCCCCCCTTCCAAGCAGGCCAAACCCCCATGGCTCGGTTATATTACAAGTGGTACAGCATAATTATGTTCAATGTTCTGCTGTCTCTATTCTTCAGAGTCTCCCCATTTCGCCATAGCTCTGACCTCATTCGCCTTCTTGTCATTGGATATTATAGTTGTTTGGTTGAAAACTCAATCAAAACAACTGATCAACCCCCATGTAGAAGGTGGAGTGATCTGGCCTAAACACCTAGTCACCCAGACACTGGTGGAAGAGCTCTCACTCCATGGACCATGCATTGATTGTACTTCAGAAGTAGTTAAAAGTGTGAGGCTACAAAATTACCCATAAACTCTCTCCCTTCACACTTCCAAGTAAGGTGTCAAGTCTCACCAGTCGCCAGCAACGGGCAACTCAATGCCAGCCCGACTATAATTGTAGTTAGACTGAAATTGGTGACTTTGTGTACCTGTACGCTTTTAGAATGATTATAATTTATCTCGTAAGTACTTCAGCCACACACTGACCACTACATCTTCACAGTCCATTTCCGGCAGTCCTCTGTGTTTCTACTGGTTAATGCCAAAGGCAGTAGCCAGCAAAACTGTGATAGCATGTACATGCACTTCAGGTGAATCCACCTCAATCAGTATTACTTATCTATAATGAGGACATTCAAGTACAAACTGAATATGGGCCAGTGAGTGACTCAAGGACTGACTGGGCATAAACCGGCAGCTTTGCAAATCCAGTGTCACCTGAGTCCTTGCTGTTCCGTTTTTGCTGGGGAAGAGTAGTTAAAAAAAGACTTGCTAGTAAGTTGCTACCCAGATAACAGGACCTTGAACTTCATGTAGGTTAATCTGAAAATGTAGCATAGATGCAAGGACACTAGATGTGTAGGCATGTCTCCCTAGGCCAGTCAGTGACAGTCACTACTCCCACACACCTCCAAACAGGGATATCTTTCCACAACTCTGACTCAAACTCAAACTATCCAGGATCTAGGAAGCAACAATAACTAACACGCACAAGCAACCAGTCACAACATGACATGTTTAAAATGGCACAAGACCATTGGACTGACAAATCAGGGGGCTGACACCCAAGAGGCTGCCCAAGAGCCGACTGTCTCCCACTTTAGAGACTGAAAAGTTACAGGCTGTCTACCCAATATACTACAGCGGATGAAGACTCCCCCAAGCAGGTAGTTTTGCGGATTGCAGATTAACACATCACTTGAGAAGCATATTGCCTGCCCCTCAGAACTGCACCCTCGGGCACAGGGCAGCTCAAGTGCATAACAAGAACCCAGCAAGTTTTGTCCATGCACAGTTCAGTATGCAAGTAAGTTAGTTCAAGCAGGGCACTGAGGCTAGTACAGCTACTACTAGCACAGAGCAGTAAATGTATGAGGAAAATCTCAATGAACATGCACCCATCCATTTTTGTTCATCACAACACATACTGGTACATGGGTAGTGTAGGGAATGACACGCAAGGTAAGAAATACATGTACATAAATTGCTATACAGCTAAATTCGAGTTACATCCCTGCTCTGTACAAAACTGTGGTGCTTATTTCAGTGCCCCCAGTTCTAAGAAAGGCTGTTCAGTTTGCTCCAGGCTAACATTCAACACTAGTTTTCTTCCGTGACCTGAATAGCTGAAGCAAACATGTACGGCCTTGTACACCCAAGCCTACCTCATGCCTGTGCAGAACCAGACCATGTCCGAACAGCCTGGTGATTCCTCTTCCAGGGGCAAGTCTTACAAGTAGCCACACCGACCCAGGTATACCAGGCACACTTCCATTGGCTTGTCAAACTAACTGTGACTAAGACAGTATCTTCCACCCACTGCGAGCCAAGTGATTTCTGCCTCGAGTAACCGCAGGCGGTAGGCTTAGAATATGAGGATAAGGCACCGAGCAGGCACAACAGACTCCATTATCGGACTCCATCAATGCTACAGACTCTATCAGTACTACTGGACTCCATGAGCACCACACCCCAGAGGCACATGGCAATACGAACAGGCAAAAGCCCTATCTCACACCAGGCTAAGCTACAGAAGTCCTGACAGTACTCAGTAGGCTAAAGGATCATGACTCTACCTGTTCACTATACTACTGCTCCTAACACAGTAACAGTTACCGGATAGCCTCCTGCACTACTACTAGCCCAGGTCCAGCACACACACAGCTGAAACATACCTCATCGTGAGCTTTGCAGCAAATCCTTGAAAGTCATCGTGAGTGGGCTGGCTGGGTAGCTGCTCAACACACACACAACACCAACAACAGTACAAGTAGACAATGAATGGGTGCTGGACTCGGAGTATGAACCTGGGACTGCATTCTAGCAGTTGCTGTATTCCAGCTATGTGTAAGCACAATATCAATATGCTGCGCATTACTCAGTAGTCTGTAGGACATTGGTCTGCCATATCAAGTAAATTTAGTTAGTTCTGCCCAGAACTCACAGTCAAACACATACTCATTGATCAGGACAGATGTGTGGCATCATGCACGTGCTACAGGATTGATGGTGATTATAATTATTATGATGCATTGACAAATCATGCCAACACTCACATGATGAAGTTTTTCATGAGATGATGACATTGACTGTATAGAAGGAATACACAGAGCACATACGTGCAGCTTATCAGCACAGTAGAGCCACTGTTTACACAGCAAAAATCTGAAGCATACACACTGTCAAACATTCCTTACATGCCGGACACAATCACCATAGAAACAACCTCACTGAACCGTATCCGCACATTGTTGTGCAAAGTGCCTACAATGATGTTTTATGTATAGGATATCGACCGATTAGGTCTATACATGCTATATAGACTGAGTAAAAGACCGAGGTCCCCATCTCCACGGTTGCACGTGAGCCATGTGGATCAAGCCCCAACAGGAAAATCAAATCTGCTGGGTGGAAAGCTTCTTTTTGTTTGCTAGGTTTTGCTTTCTGGCATTCACGACTACATGCCTTACATTTACAATAATTGTTTGCTTTGGAAAACCGAGAAAAGTTGTATCGATCACGGATTTCAGTCAGTATGGTTGGTAGACGTAGGAAATACCATCCCGACCAGAACAGGAACAACCTCACTTTGAACACTCTGTCTCTGACCAGGAGAGGGTGATTCTGTCGATAATGGTAACAGGCACGCACCCTTACTAGCAGAGGTTGACGACTGATGAGTTCGTCAGTGTCATCAACGCCATACGCCTCATAACGTCAAGTGGCAACCCTGATGCTGCTCTCAGGTATGCACAGTATGTACTACATAATTCCAGGACTTCTGCGAGACAGTACCTTGAAGGAAATGGAACATTACAGACTGCTAGCAAACCAGTGCCATGCTCACAAGCAGGAGAAGATCATTGCATGAACCGTTAAGTACCAACATCCACGTACCCATGCTGGCGAAGAACTTGTGTTATACCCAGATGAACCTGATGCCATGGAGGATGTGATTGACCAACGGCGATCTCGCTTTGCCCTGCAGTAATGAATGTAGAGGAGAGAGAGAGAGAGAGATAGAGAGAGAGAGAGAGAGAGAGAGAGAGAGAGAGAGAGAGAGAGAGAGAGAGAGAGAGAGAGAGAGAGAGAGAGAGAGAGAGGGAAGAGGAGAGAGAGAGAGGGAGGAGGAGGAGGAGGAAGAGAGAGAGTATTTTACATCCATAAAGTAAGTTTACTTTTGAAGTAATAAATGAGGACTGAGACACCTATAGCAGATTGTATATGCCTGGGCTACAGTACAGGAATGTTTTAACTTAAAACCCCACGGAGGTATATTCGATTATAAAGCCAGTCTCAGTTATAAAGCCATAGGCTTCATAAATGAAATGACTTTCGAAGTATGTTTTGTAAAAATGAAGGATTATACTAACAACCTTAAAGCCCAGCAGGAAGGGTGAACAAGTGGATTTAGATTGAAATTTCTGTGTGGACTTTGACTTTCATGGCATGGCGTAGTGGGTGGGTCATTTTGCATCTAAAATTGCTACGAAAGCAGAGGTGTTTCGAATATCAGGCCATGGCTTTAAAGGCGCTGATATACTGTAAGATAGAAACAGAGGCTTCCGCACCAAGCAACACTCGCACTAAGACACCGCCAGGGAGCTTCATGTGAACATAAAGGCCATGGGAAGAACACGAAGACTGACAAAAGGACTCTCGAGTACAACATCGCATATGCTCATAACACACATGCACGCGACTAGACGAAGACAGCTTGGGGAATGTCATCACACAGGAAAACAACACATCATTTTACAACAGTGTAAAGGGTACTCACGTTGAGCGACCAGCCTGCGGCACTGCATATAGCTGAGGCGCTGATAGGCCATCGGGACTCGCGAGACCTGGAGAAAAACAGCAGCAGCATACGAAAACACATGCCCATCATAACATCTCCGCTACCTTATGCCCACAAATTCTGCTACAAATTCACGGACGCTTGAGGTACATACAATAATTTGTAAGCACTTGGCTTAGCAAGGTATTTTCAATCCATAACAACACAGCTGGACTGTACAACAGGTTAGTTAGAGTAGCGTTTCTTACCTCTTTCAACACTTTCACTCGACACATACATACTTTTCGGTCTGTATCAAGGAGCACAGCAAAAGGCAAATATTCATCAGCTAATAGCTAATAGCTTTCCAGGAGACAACACTGCAATCCGCCTGAAGAACAGAACTTGCTTCAGGCGTATCATAAGCAACATTTCTAAGAATTTCAACCATTACATTATTTCATTGTATGATATCAGTTATCCTACTGAAGCGATTTTCCTACTGGCTATGTCTACATGAAAAGAAGAAAAATAGAAGTACCTGTGGAAATAATTTGGGAATTCCTTACTTGTGAGAAGCCTGAAGCTACAGTGAAACTTCAGGATAAGGTACCTGCTGCAAGGGATGTTGCGTATCCCGGGTTTTATTGGAAAGAAAGACTTTTCATGGCTCATTTTTGTTGTGGTCCTTTCGTGTATTTTGGTTTGTTTTGCGTTCTCCTTTTGACTCTGTTGGACTGTTTTGGTTGCATGTGTAGTTTGTACATGAACCAAGGAACGGTTACGTCATTGTCATGCGTTATGTTTTGTTTGCGCGCATGCTCATATGCTGCCATGATGTTTGTCTTTTTCTTCAGTTTTCCAGTTTACCTCGTCGTGCCCGGTCTTCTTGTTTGTCCGTCTCCGTCTTGTCGAATAATTATGTAAAACTTTCGTTCAGTTTCGTTGTTGTGTGTGGTGGGTCGGTTGGGCAGGGAGGCTGGACCCCTGACGCCTGGACAACACGTGCGGGTGCACAAAAAGGGACGTACAAATCAGGACTTTATAGCCCAGGTGATAACCGAAGTAAAATGGACTTCAGGTCCTCGTATCCGATGCAAAGTGAAAGGTATGTTATTGTCAGGGCACTTTTTACTGAAGATACATTGCAGTTCTGCTCTTCAATCTGATATCCATCGGTGTGTGTGTGTGTGTGTGTATGTGTGTATGTGTGTGTTAACCTACGGTGTGTGCTGCGTACAGTACTCAACCAACCAACCCTGTGTCTGTCGGGTACGAGGGGACATGTCAACGTTTTACGGTAATGATCAGGACAGGCCAGGACAGGTGTGTGCGTGATGGTGGTAAGGTCTCATCAGCCGCCGACGTGTACTTCGTGCATCACAGGTGGTATTGGTTTTTTAACGGTGTGCTTCCGAGTCAATGGGCCATTTGGGATCACTGCTTTACGCTACCAAGTCCATTGCTATCATTACGTAGCTGAAAAATTAGCTGAAAGCGTATATGTTAGAGCAGGTTCGTGACCTCAACAGACAACTTCCCCTTATTAAGGGCTTCACTTGTTTATTTATAAATGCAACTGAAATCCTTTTAGCCAGTGCTTGGTATTATTTTTATAGATTGACAGTGTCCATGACTATGATATGCCACACAGACCCCCGGCGTTCTTACAGCAGACAGCAATGCACAAGAATCGTGCAATGTGCTACCGGATCCAAAAACGACAAGGGAACTATTCTCTACTCCGTTGAGTAGCAACAATCCACACTCTGATCCTACCGTTTTAAACTGTGCTTCCGTCGTACCCTCAAGCCATCCAACTGCACAGAAACAGAAAATGCACAGGCATCCGACACACAGCATTATGACGGTTGTGTTCTTGCTAGCCTGATGTACTGATCGGTGATCATGTCAGGGGTGCTGGATAAGAGTATCAATCCACCTCAGAAAAAAGGTCACAGTACTTATCATAGTTCAAGATGTTGTCGAACATCGGCTTGGAACTTCCCGACTCAAGGCGTTAACCCTTTCCCCGTCCTCTTTACGGGTTGAAACACTGCAACAAAATTTTGATAGCTGGATCAAAGGATACATCTGTTGCGAGCGGTGAGCTGTTACCTTCAGCACAGGTAGAATTAGCACCACAATCACGTACAGTTTGGTGTGCTGTGTCTGCTATTGGAAGTGGCTATCACCCCTGCAGTTAACACCGTGAGAGGGGTTTTGCGATTTGGTACGTTGTTCATGTCCACGTCCACTGCTCCCATACGTACATTCAGCATTATACCCTGAGACAAGCGTATAGCCTCAATGATGGGAATAGCCATGTGGAAGTGAACATTGTGAACTACGGTAACATGCTTACAATCGTTCTCATGCCATAGACAGCAGGCCCGGCGGAACTGGTCTGGTGGTCCGGCCATGGCCAGACAAACGCTCTGGCCACGAACACGTGTTTACTGCCGGGGAGGTTGTGTGTGCCCGCCATGTCATAATAGAAAGTACGAACGGCATGGTACGGCCGGACTAATCAAAAACTGCTTCCGCCGGTCCTGAGACAATGTGTAGTACCCCAATATGCAAGCATCATTGTTCTTCCCACATTTTCCATTGCAGTGCTCATGACTTCTCCGAATCATGCTACGTTTCCCTTCACTGCCTATACCACCTGCTGCTTTCTCCCTTCTTCCTCAGAAAACGTTAACTGTCGAGTTTGATGCAAGAAGTAAGGAACTTGTCCTCGTGTTAGCGTTCTGCGTAAGAGATAAGTTACTTGCTGCTCTATGTCCACAGTGAGGCCTATGCCCAACCCCGTCACAGGTGTTACAAGTGTACCCTATATGACACTAACTGTCAATGTTTTGCCAGAGCGGAAAATTAAAATGTAACACCAGTATACGACTGTACATGTAATACTAATGGTACGTGAGAAAGCTACACAGCCAAATACTCTGTGTAGGCTATCGTCTGAGTGTCTGGAG
Source organism: Sycon ciliatum (assembly GCF_964019385.1). Classification (NCBI taxonomy): domain Eukaryota; kingdom Metazoa; phylum Porifera; class Calcarea; order Leucosolenida; family Sycettidae; genus Sycon; species Sycon ciliatum. Next base: position 34,388,390 of record NC_088646.1, read on the forward strand.
CGGTGCAATCCTGTTCTGAAGATTTTGCAAAAAAACGCATCTTTACAAGTTTGTTGTAAACTCCTAGATCCTTCCAACAGCTGTGCTGAGTGAAACAGCAACCTGTATGGGGGAATCTGGAGATAAGAAATAATAATTGACAGCCCTTTACTAGTAGTAGTTAAGATCATGTGGATTGCAATGGCTGGGCAATGAATACTGTTTGTATATTTCCATTGTTTTAGGTTTGACAAAGGGTGTTATATAATTCGCACTCAAATGAAACGCAGCCATACCCCAACGCTTATAGACATCAAGACAAGGCACAGATAATAATGAGGTGTCAACTCCTTGGCAAAATACCCAGTACATTGTATTCTGTATGGTGTCCATTGAGACATGATGATAAAATGTCAAATAGTCGCTTCTGGACCGATCAGTCACAGCCAGTCACTAGCTGGTGAGTTTGACACTGCTGAACGCTGCCTTCATTCTAAAGTAAAGCTGATCACCCACAGTTCTCTCTTGAGAAAGTAAGTTTTTAGATAGCCCCATGCAAACAGCAGCGCACGCACACACACAATACGGCAAGTGCATACTATAAGACCTCTTACCCGTGGCGATAACGTATCAGCAGGCGAGTGGATATTGGGCTCTGAATTACCCAGCTTCTGCGTGGCGAGCAAGTTGGATGGCGGCTCGTCATGACCTCCATCACCGGTGTCCGCTACACAGCCACTATCGTGTTGTTCAGACTGTTCCAACTCACGTAACGCCCGTCGACCGCTAGTCTTCATGGAGCGCGGAAAGCTCAGCGAGCTCTTGCGTTGGAAGTTGAAGTCTCCTGAACCTGACGGCGGAGTGGCACACTGGTCACGACCCGTGAGAATGCGACCATCGCTGTCGCCCGGAGATGTCTAACAATAATGCAGAGAAACGGCAGCAACAACACCACGCTTTCGTTGTCGTCCGCACGACTACCACTGGCACTGTACCAGTAGTCAGTACTGCAGTACCACTAATCTCTTTAGATGATGTACACGCGGCAGAATATAAAAATTTACAGCAGGCCGCATGCGATCGGGAACAGAAACACGAATACACTGTGATTATGCAGTGATGTTGTTCAGCTGTACAGGAAGAACTCCACGTTCACAGAACAAGAATTCCACAAACAATCGCACGCGTAACAAGAGAAGTGCCTCCTGATATCCTGACACGAGTTCCCCTAGCTCAACAACTCTTTACACTTGCTACATAAAAACATAATGAATTTACAATCTGCGCAGCACTCGCCCACACAGTACAGACACACATGTGTCGATCAAGCCAGCGTGCTCGTTCACCAGCAAGCAAGCAGCTAGCCAAACCGCCCTACCCGTACCCTGGCCTGAGCTAGCTCGGCACGGCAAGTGAGCAAGCACCACTAATGCACTATCACAAGCTAGCCAAGACTGATCAGGCAAGCGAGCAGATAAAAAGCGCAGCTAGAAACCACTGGGGTGGTAGGTCCCTGACTACAAGACTATGTCTTAGTAGGTACGAAATCCTATGTGAGCAGCAGCAGTAGCAGCACTAGATCAAGGCCATCAGTTCTCACCTGCTGCTGCTGAAGTTGTGCTAGGCGCTTGGAGCACGTCGTGCACGCATACCGCCATGCTTGCACCAAATCATCCAATTCATTTAGGTCTTCCGTCCACTGGCGCAGCTCGGCCTGCTGCATCTGCAGAAAGTCGTCCAGTGTGCACTTTGCTGCGCCGGAGGAGAAACGTTCAGCCAGTCCGTCCAACCTGTGCTTTCTCAGCACCGTTTCCAATGTGATCGGCTCGCCTTTAGAACTGGCTGCTGCATCGTCGCCGACTGGTAAACTGTCAGGCACTGCCGCCATTGCTGATCAGAAGATGCTGCTGCTGCAAAAGTGCAGCAAAATAATTCTGCAAGTAGCAAGCGTATTGGTTGGATACACTTGTAGTTGTACACGATAGAGGTAGATCGAGCGCAGGCGACCTACCCCAGTCTTGAGGACCTAGCGATTATAAATCAGGTCGCGCTGCAGAGCCATAGCCAGTTACCATCGAGCCGTGCAGCCTTTATGCTTCTTGGCCGTCGATCACCCTGATCACTGCCAGAGCAGTGAAAGATGAATACACTGTAACTACGTGGCTGCTCCACGCGCACTGGGCCAGCACTCTGTCACCGAGTCACACAGGGCCTGCACCATGTGCACAGCTAGCTCAGCCTTTACTTGCTTGCCAGTCCGTGTCAATCCACTTTGAACAATTTACTTGAGGAGCTAATCTGGAGAATACTCTACTCCTTAGAAATGTAACCCACCCTGGAAGCTTTGCTGGAAGTGATCATTCCAATGGAGGGAAAGAGGAGAAAGGTCTGCAACTGTAGTATTATTGTATGTTGTACAGCCAAATCATTACTATCCTAAAGACTCAGTCACTAGCATGCACAGAGCTAGAGCCGTAGACCATGGGACGACTTCAGTCTTCAGCGCGTGTGAGCAACAGAGCATGCGGCGACTGTGACTGCGTGACAATGATTAGAATGCACGCCGTGTCGTTGCTAGTTTTGCATTTGGGCACTGGCTTTGGTAGCAGTGAGGTAGGCATGTCATGACTGTGTTGAGTCTCACGATCAACTCCACTTGCGCCTGTCCTGTCTACCATGATTGCCACTGCGATCCTATTTTTTGTGTTGACCTGTCATACACTCTGCCACGACTGGCAGGCACTGGTTGCATGCTTGCATGGCCGTGCCCATACCCAGGTCTCCGCAGTTTGACAAGTGTCGGCGCGGCATTGACGTCTTCGTGCGTGTTGACTGAATGTCGTGCATGTGCAGACTGCACACGAAGTCGACAATACTGTCATGATTCGAGATCATGACGTTTGAAAAAGCAATGCAGCTTACGATATTTTTGTGCTCTTTGAAGTTTGCGTGTTCACCCGATCGAGCTGGCGCCTGGAAATAAAACTAAAACAGAAAAAGGACAGACTGTAGCCTGTAGTGTAGGTGTAGCTGACCTGCCCTCGCCCATTGCTACAAGAGCCGTATCCCAGGCGGTGTGAGCTTCAGCTACTACAAGCGTTCTGACACTGACAGCTCCTATTGGCTATAGTCCTAGGCTAGATATCTTGTACTTGTAGTCTTTGTAGATACATGTATACGTCCGCAGATCCACGGACCGCGGCGCGCGGCGATGGATATGGATTATGGGAATGCAGCAAGGACGCCACGTTTTCTAGCTGTACTAGTTCTTCTTCGTCCCTCGTGACAGCCAACCGGTAAGTAACGCGGTTTTAGCGGCTCCGGCTGCAGCAATAAGTAATTAGTTACTAGTTACATGTACAATGTCATGTACATATCCAGTAAATCAATAAATCATTACAAAATTTGTAATGATCTATTGATTAACTGCACAAAATAACCCACCAACTGACACCATGAAAGTGGTCAGTACTTCACCCGCTTTTGTCTGTGCCAAGCGCAAGTTCTCGGTTACACTTTTTAAATACAGTAAGAAAATTGAATATTATGTCAGGGTTCTAGCTACATGTAGGTCAAAATAGGGGGGGGGGCAAGGAAAACAGTTATTCCGCAACCCACTTTTCCATTTTCAAAATAACTGTCTTGCAATGATCTGAAATGCAACGTACGGGGCGAACACTTGCCTTCACCCCAGACAAATGTGCCTTTACGAACCCTCTAGCACTGACTATTGACTGCATTTTCGTTGAATGGCATGAAAAAACCCACGAAAATCGGAAAACGAGTAGGGGAAAAGAGGACCAAAGAGCTGCAAGTTACGCTATAATACCCACTAATACGACCAGTTACTTTACAATCAGCTCCTGCGATAACATTGCACGGCACTGACCTACGGTACTGATGTTCTACACCTAGCTGGCAATCAGCTCTAGCACGTCTTGGATGCGCTCTTTGATCCTCTTTTCTTCTCCGCGGCAGTATAAATTAATCCTTGGCCCTCCACCTGAGTCTAATTACTGGGGGGCAGGGTCGGGGGGGGGGGGGGGGCAGGGTCCAGCGGATAATGCCGACATTTATATTCGGCATTATGAGACTATCTGAGCATCAGAGCACTAAGGAGCATTAGATTGGAACAAAATGAGCATTATGTGAGTTTGAGTAGAACTACGAGTTGTATAGTGAATATTAGGGAGGTTTAGTCCCACGTAACGGATACGGGAACGTGGGTGATACACGTAAGGTTGCTGCAATGGACCCACGTTCGCAATGTTGTTTTTAGTCACACGGAACAAACAAAAGAATGAAGCGAAAGGCCCAAATTAGGTCAAACTGACTCTAAGGCGAAGCTTAGAAGCTCATCGAATAGTTTGATTTCGTACTTCGGAAACTTCTTCAGCGGAGCACCCTCACAGCTTGCACAATGCGCTCCATTCTGATTTTCACCCACGTTCATCCCAATGATCACCAGCAATAATGGTTATCACCTCTCACTACCTGGATAATCAGGGGGAAAGATTTGATATGTTACTAGGGGTGTGCGGATAATGCTCGAAAAGGTGGCAGATTCTGCTCGAAAAGCAGTGAAATTGGCAGAACCATATGAACCTTATGGCGGGCAATTCCTCGAATTCTGCTCCATTTCTTTATCCACATACCAAACATGCATGAAACTTACCAGAAAAAGTACCGAATGCTGCAAATTTTTCTGCCGCCATTATCCGCATATGCCTATATGTTACACCCACTATTCTGCCACAGCCCTGCATCAAGTTGCAATGGAGAGCAGCCACTGGAGATGCGACCATGTCTTATAGCAGTAACAGGCGGTAGAGCTGGTGAGAGATATTGCGGCAGCTTTAGAGGCACATTGACTATGTGCATTCCTTGAAGTGTGACAATTTGCAACCATTCTCCCATTTTGTCTCAAATCAAGAGCATTATAGCCCCTTCAAAAGCATTAAATCAGCAGTATAAGGTAGTTTTTGGAGCATTGTGGTTAGCATTGTACAAACATTTTCGGACCATTATCCGCTGGACCCTAGTGGGGGGGGGGGGGGGCAGCACTTTTTCACAGGGGGGGGGGTGCTGCGATACCGTAAAAGCCCGTGTATAGGCCCCGGGCGTATAGAATAGCAGCCTCGATTTCCTGGGCGTTATTTTGGAACCGGGCGTATTTGGAATAGGGATAGCAGTAAGTATTGGGCATCAGTACCTGTACATGTACTGGTGTTGCCGGCATGCCTGGGCGTATCTCTTCGCTTGTCTTGCGAAAGCCTAATTTTAGGCTGTTGTGTAAAAGAACATAAAAGGCGGGAAAATTGAACAGGAAACTCTTCCAAACTCTCCGACATGACCCACAAGGAACATTTCCTAGCTGTTGTCACCATTTCAGAACTCAGGAGGCGCATGGAGCGCCTTTGAATTAGGGTAATAATGCAATGGCAGCCATGATGGCGGCCATGATGCCTCCACTTCGAGCAGGCGATTATTGGCGTAGTGAAAGGACAATGCTGCTAGAATCGCCATTGGTAGTCTTCCAATCACTCTCGCTCCTCTCTCCTTTCGTTTACGCTTCAATATCAGCTCCGATTCCGTTGAAACCGCTCCGCCCACTATCGCTCTTAAAGCTAGCCTAAAATTAGGCTCGGCAAAAATGGACGACAGCGCCACAGAAAATGGCTTGCAGCGCAAGCAAACTTCATTCTTCTTCCTCGAATTTTTCCAGGACGATCACTAACTGGTATGGCCAGGGGTTGCCATTTTGTATTGGCATGGAAACAGAGCAACGTCGGCACCCAGTGGCCTAGCTCTGACTCGCGGCCCTCTCAAGCCTAATTTTAGGCTTTGACAAGCCAAGACCCCGGGCGCTATTTTGAAACAAAAGTGTTGACTTCCCCTGACTGGGCGTGTACACGGAGGGTGGGCGTAATTTCAAGTGGGCGTTTACAGGGGCTTTTACGGTATCGACATCACTTTAGATGCATGTATACTGGATGTACTTCAAGTGACTTGTGTGATTCGACGGCACTTTTTTAAAATTTCATATACCGTACATGTACCCGTAAAGTCGTGTATAAAAGCCGCAGCTTATATGACTTTCTTGGGGAAATTTTGCAGGCTCCTATATGAGACCGGTTTCTATGCAAGACAAGTATTTCTAATATTTTCTATATACATGTATCAGGGTTCTAGCCAAAGGGGGTAGGGGGAGGGGGGGGGGGGGCTGCGCCCCCCCCCCCCCCCCCCCCACTCTGCTTGTGCGCCTCTGTTTTTCTTTTTTCTTTTTTTACAAAGACCACTTAAATGCCAAACATGAGATGCAGCTTGGGGAAGCACGCACAACCTGAATCGTGGCAGTGGTGGTGAAGTTTAGGGAGCTCCGCCGACCTAGGGTCTCGACTGCATGGCCACCTAAACGCACCAAGAGTGGGTGGGGGAGGGAGCGCGCGCGCGCGCGCGAGAGAGAGAGAGAGAGAGAGAGAGAGAGAGAGAGAGAGAGAGAGAGAGAGAGAGAGAGAGAGAGAGAGAGAGAGAGAGAGAGAGAGAGAGAGTGAAAGAGAGCGAGAGAGAGAGAGAGAGAGAGAGAGAGAGAGAGAGAGAGAGAGAGAGAGAGAGAGAGAGAGAGAGAGAGAGAGAGAGAGAGAGAGAGAGAGAGAGAGAGAGAGAGAGAGAGGGGAGAGAGAGAGAGTGAAAGAGAGAGAGAGAGAGAGAGAAAGAAAGAAAGAGAGAGAGAGAGAGAGAGAGAGAGAGAGAGAAAGAGAGAGAGAGGAGAGAGAGAGAGAGGGAGAGAGGGAGGGAGGGAGAGAGAGGTTGCAAAATTGTTAAAGTAAAATAAAAGGAACATTGAAAACATGAGATGATTGGTGAGTTGACTGCAGCCTCAGCTATTTGGCCAGCAAAGTCATAATTGTTACAGTAGGCCAGCTATTACATGAACAAGGGAGCTACAGTGCCGCAACATAGAGAGACGGTGGACACGGCACTTAAAGGCTTGCACGCCCTCCAGGTGTGGGGGTCTCAGCAGCATGCTTTGGGGCAGAGCATTCCATGTCTGCAAAGTGCTGGCAGGAAATGCGCGAGGACAGCTGTTTCGCGTGCGTGCTGGGAGGTTAATTGATAGCTGGTGTGGGTGCGTAGGCTGAGCAGACGCGCGGGTGGGCTGTATGTCCTGAGGTCGACGTTGTGCACCAGGGGGAGGATCTTCTTTAGCGGGCTGTCCGCATCCAGGCAGAATAGCTTGTACAAGTATGCAAGTGAAGCCACTGTCAGCCGCAGAGATAGACTAGGGAGCCAAGATCCCGATCCGATGATGTGGATGCCGATGGCTCGTTGCTGGATCTGGTCTAGCTTGGCCAAGTGTGAGGGTGGCGCACCAAGCCAGACCAGGGGACACACAGGGCGGACAACCCATTGTAGGCTCAGAGTCGGCCAGGGGGCTCTAGGATAGCAGAGGCCTTCTGCAGGAAGCCTAGGCGTTGTTGTGCTCTGGAGCGGATCGTGTGGATGTGCTGCGCATATGTCAGCTGGGAGTCAAAGGTGACCCCCAGGAGCTTCAGGTGGCCTGCTTCGCTGACTGGCGTAGCGTCGAAAGTGGTTCCCGGGAGCTGCCAAGGCTGGCGATGATGTGCGATTGTCATGGCTTGGGTCTTGGAGGGCTCAAACTTGATTTTCCACTCCATGCCCCAGCGAGACAGTGCATCCACTCTCTGTTGCATGATAGCAGAGCTGCCAGGTATGGACACTCTTGAGGTGATGAAGTTGAAGAGCGTAGTGTCGTCGGCATATGCTGCGAGGTCCATTCCAGGAGGGAGATGGTCCTTGGCGTCATTTGTGTACAGGATGAACAGTGTCGGTCCCAGGATGCTGCCCTGGGGGACGCCAGCTCTCACCGGGTAGGGCTGAGATAGCTCCCCACCAACAGCTGCGGTTAGGTTCCGGTTGTTCAGGTAGTCGCGGCCTGTGAAAATCGATAGTCAGTACTAGAGGGTTCATAAAGGCACATTTGTCTGGGGTGAAGTCAGGTGTTCGCCCTGTACGTTGCATTTCGCATTGCAAGACAGTTATTTTAGAAATAAAAAATGGGTAAGCAAAAAAATGGGTAAGCACGAGCTGAAAGTCTCACAGCTGAGACTTTCAGCTCGTGCTTATCTTGGTTGCTCTCACCTTCCCCTCCTTATGTTATTTCTATAACTTACTTAGAATCTTCCAAGTTGGAAGGCTGTTGGAGTGCGCATCCAAGATGTGCTAGAGCTGTTAGCCAGTCAGTTGTAGAATATCAGTTCCGTCGGTCCGTGTCGTGCAATGTTATCGCATGAGCTGATTGTTTAGTAACTGGTGGTGTTAGTGGACAGTATAGCGTAACTTGTAGTTCCTTGGTCTTTCTCTTTTGTATTAATATGTGTATGTTCGTTTTGAGGCCGGGGGGGGGGGGGGGAGGGGTATAGGGAGAAATGAACAAATAGTGTCTAGAATAAGTATCGGTATTTACGGATTGCCCCCAGCGACCTTTTGAGGCCGGGGGGGGGGGGGGGGAGGGAGGGAGGGGTCTAGGGAGAAATCAACAAATAGTGTCTTGAAAAGTATCGGTATTTACGGATTGCCCCCAGCGACCTCAATTATTATGCCATTGATCAGCGCGATGCAGCATGATCTACGGGTTTAAGCGGAGACTCCCTCGATTTAGACGAAAACCAGTTGACTGTTTTTATCCTGATGATGGGCAGGCCCGAAAATTTGGCGAGCCGTTTTTATTTTAGGTAGCGGTTGCAGCGAAGAGACCTTGGTCGAGTGTTTAGGAAGCCTTATGTGTATGGGTACCGATACCCATAGTTATAACATGTTCAGATTTGCGGTGGGAGGGGGGGGGGGGGGATTATCCGGTTCAATGATTACCAATATTAGAAAAGTAACATTGTAGGCTGGGGACTATCATGAGCTCCCTCGGGAATGGAGACAACATTTACTTCTTTTCTTAGGCCCGCATACACACGCAGCTATAAGATAATTGAAAACTCAACATAGCTCTTCCTTGGAAGCAAAAGATCGTCCATATCTACAAATACATCGTCCATGTCTATGAATACGTTGATATAATACGTTGCATCTTTCTGCTTTATCCTACATGTTTTGACCTTGGTCCTGCATGGTCAGTATTATTTTACACGGAGGGTTTGGCACTCCAGGGACCTGGGCAAAGGGTCGTTATAACGAATTTTATGTACTAACAAATTATGTTGCAACCGGACCTGTAAACAGTTGTATAGACCACGTTTCGCCAGGGGATTTCAGATTTCTATTTACTAACTGGGTTTATGTACTAACCGGACTCGTTATAATGAGGGAGGACCTGTACTCAGACAGAACAGATCGAAGCAAGGAGTCGTGAAACCCATGATCCCCGAGTTCTAAAGAAACAATGAGCAGTGATGTCATCGCCATCATGCGGTCATCAATGATGATGCCCACGCTGCTTACCTACATGTACGTTGACACAAATACGGCCAGCCCATTAGATCTACTAGCCACAAGAAGCCCATGAAAGAGTGCTCTGTGCCATAATAAGGCATTGCTTTCTACACAGTAGAGAGAGATAAAGCTGTGCTGCTACCGCAAATTTCGAGATAAATCATGGCTGCCTGATGATCATGGTTTAATTACCATGAAACTCGAAGTCCCAACACAACTTCCTCTTTCTCTCCCTCTACGGTGCAGCCTTGAAAGGAACCACACAAGGAGAATTCCGGTGATGTTTGGAAATAACCTCCGTGTGTTATAAATGGGCCGCCCTGTCTTGCGCCCAGTGTCTGCTATGTTGCAGATGTCTTTCTAATTTGTTTTCCTTCCATCGTGTTGGTTGTTTGTCATTTGCGCTCTTCTGTGTTTCATGATCACAGTGTGTCTGCCTAAAAGCCGAAGTGTTTAGGCACTGATTCCTAAACCCTATACGTTGTGCGCTGGGGTGTGGAGTGACTGGTGGCTGTATTGGCTTTGCACTTGGGACAACACTGATAACGAATACAACCTGTACATTCGTTTGCGCTATGCACATCTCACCGACTTGTGCGTTTGAGCACTCTACAGTCCACTCATCGAAAACAGTCCCGCTGGCTTTTGAAAGTCGGACTTGGGCCAATTGAGGATCAAAAACCCACTTTAAATCTCAAAAATCTGTGTTTTGGATATGCTTCTCCATACATTTTGCCATGGCATACCTGTCCTATTTTTGTAAAACCTAGCTGAATTTCTATTTCCCTGTTCTCGGACTTTCCTGGCCTCAAATGTGGCAAGGAGTAATCAGTGCACGGATCACACAATGCAGGATGTACTGTTGTTTTCATCATATCTACAACTATGTGCGGGAGACACCAAAAAGTTAGGGTGCCAGTTTCCAATGATTGGACTGTGGGAAAGTGCATTCAGGTCAGGTTTAAAACAAGGCCTTTGAAAATGCATTTTCACTGCGGCAGTAGAGATTCCCTTTTCGGCCCTCCCATATCCGGACACCACCCTGCAGGTAGAGGTATCTGCAGTCAAATCTTTAAAATGTCTTCCTATCACGAGCATGGCAATCAGCTGAACTTCATCGCATGAAATGTCTTAGTACTCAGATCATATTGTGCTTTACTTGAGTTGGTCTTGGTTTTTAATGAGCCCATTTGAAGAGAATGTTATCATTGGGTAAACGCTTACATGAGAAATTCCGAGCTGGAGTGCTCTGATTTTCTGAGTCTGCGATTGAATTTTCGAGTTTTAAACATTCTTCACCCAGACTTATCGTACACAAAATGCCTGAAACTCACATGATCCCTGCCCATGTGGTACAGATCAACTATACAAAACCGCTTGGAGTACACACATGTAGATAAGACTTAGTAAGCCACTTGGGCTCTCGCTACTGCTGTGCCAGTATGGACCACAGGGCCTGCAGGTAGATCTCAACTTCTTGCCAACTTGGCATCCAACTTTTTTTTTCTGCCACACAAAATCCCCCCACGTTTGGCCATGCAGTTTGCCAGGAATCTAATGAAGCAAGGAGCATAACAAAGTTAGTTCAAGCGACGGCCAGATTTCACTACCCGGCCCCAAGGGAAGAACGGAACACTCTATCATCCTGGGAGTCCTTGGTATGACGGCGTCATAACCTTTGCCTGGTCAACCATCACTTCCTGCTTTTAACAAAACCCTTCCTGTGCTCTTGTTTTCACATTTCTAGTTCTTTAAACAACGGCCTCTGTAACACTCCGAAAAAGTACCCAGTCTACTTCCGCCGTTTCGGAAATTGCATTCACTTAATAAAAGGAAGTGTGGTACCCCATTCGGGAATTTTTGTAGGCTTGGCACAGGGGCAAGCAGCTAACATACATGTACATGAAGATGGAGCCGGATTTGAGCCTTTGTTGATTGGTGGATTTGATCTGTACCTGATGCCTGATGAATTGGTTGGTAATGTCCCAAAAAATGAGAAAGGTAATTCTTGACCTGCCCTGCAAAAAATTACGGTTCGCGTGAAACTCGGCTAGAGGCCGAGTTAAGGATCATGCGGCTCCAAAATCATACGTTTGCTATCAGCAGATTTAAGTAAGCCTGCGCTTTGAAAGACATAGGGGCACGGGTCCGGCCTACGACACAGTACTATCGATCGCCGAAGAACGGGGGGGGGGGGGGGGGGGTCATCCCCGTAGCCTAGACTGCTCATTTTTCATGTATTACAGTCTATGCACAGTTGAGTCACCGTGTACACTTTGGTATGCTGTGCTTGGTGAAACTCTAGCCTGGTGCAGTGGTGGTTCTTGGGCGCCCGACAGTAGTGTATTCCGTTAAAAATTATACTGAGTTATGAAGAGGTTGGTGCGACTTCGGCAATACTTGGGAAATTGTGTGTTGCTCCCTACGTGGGAGCTCCGCGCTTTTCCTTCCGACTTGAATTCTCACTTGACTGACTCACGACTGCCATCCAGAGTACACGAGAAGTGCATCGAACCTTCCACTCGTCAAACCTGCAGCAAAGCACCACCCCCTGCTCAATACACCGTGTTTCGGGGAATTCACCCCTCATCAGTTGAGCTTGAGCAGGCTGAGGAAGATGCTGTCTGAAGAGCACCACTTATATAGTGCTCCCCAGACCAAACCATCACCAGGGACACAAACTTACAGAGACGCTCCGTTTCCAGCACGACAAACACCTTGACAACGTTGTTGCCTCCAAACCATCTAATTCGCAAGCGCTGGATTATGCATACTTCGAAGTACTAGCAGTTCCTTGCACCGATTTGACATTGTGTCGAGTGCGGCAGTTCATGCACCAGTTCATCACCGATTTTGACTTACATGTATACTGCAAGTCAACAAATTTTCGGCGCATATTTATTTTCGGCTATTCTCGGCCTGATCACATTCGGCCGAAAATTTGTTGCAGCCGAAATTTAGTTTTGCAAGGTTCAGTGTGACAGTGCAAACAGGCAGCAGCAGTAGAGGCCGAAAATGTGTTGCAGCCGAAATGTGTTTTAGGCCTGGGAGGCCGAAATTTGAATGGGCCGAAAATTTGTCGACTTACAGTATGCGGAAATCGTTGCAAATTCACAGGTTGAAAATTGCCACTTCGGAAGCAGAAATTGGAGAGAAGGGGGCGGGGGGGGGGGGGGGGTGGGGGGGGGGCATTGTGGTACTGTAGTGTCGCATATAAGCATGACCTGTATAGAAGCATGACCTGCATAGAAGCATGACCTGTATAGAAGCCGATTTTTTGAAGCGTGTATGTAGTGCTGGTAGAATCTACTAGTACTAGTACTAATAAACTGCATACACTAAAACTACAGTGCTGGCAACTGAAATCCGAGCCCCTTGCCGGCGCAGCAGCAGCACTGTAGTTGTACTTGTCTGCCGCGATCGCGTGAGTGCATGTAGCGAGTGCATGTAGCGAGTGCATGTAGCGAGTGCATGTAGCGAGTGCATGTAGCGAGTGCATGTAGCGAGTGCATGTACATGACCGATTGTCATGAGTACATGAACTTCAACAAATGCTGCAATAAATTGAAAATATGGCCGAAAGCTCTGTCGCAATATTTAGTTCTGATAACAAAAACCGAGTATTTAAAAAAGAACCCGGAAAATCATACAAACAAAACAAAATAATGATGAAAAGTTGAAAACAAAATGAATAATTATGACTCAGGAACCATTTCAGGCCAGTTCACACTCCGCAACGACCAGGTCGGCTGAGCGGTGTTGGACGATGGCAGTAGGGCGTCGATGACCACGTATGGCAGCCGTTGTTGAACGGATGAGAGCAAAACTCAGCTTTGCGCGGAGAAGAAAAAGGGTAGAAGAGAAAGGCTCTCTGGATTTCTCCGAAGTGAGGGAAGCAATCCTGCTATAGAGGGCAGCTGCAGCCTTGCCTTGCCCACCAGTGCAGCTGAGGACGACGGGCACAAACGATGCATGCTCCACGTGCAGGACACGATCCTCATAGCATCTGCGCTTTTCTCTCTCGTGCTTGGCATAGACGGACGCCAGGGAGGCGGGGTTTCGGTTTGAGCGCGCAAGGGGGTTAAACACCCGAACATCGAAGAATGCTCGCTCAAACCTACCTCCCCAAACTCCACTAGCAGCCACGTCCAACCGCGGACTATCACCAGTGATGGCAGTGCGGTGTACAAAGTGCTCACCCGTTAGCGGCTGAAGATCAGGTTCCACCGCCACATCATAGGCCACTCCTCGTAGCATGTGGGCAGTGATGTCCCTGACCTCATTGTGTCTCATGGATGGGAATCCACCCGGAGCACAAGATAGGGCGTGCTCGATGTTGAAGACCTTGCCACAGGAACAATGACTCGGCATACGCTCCGGAGTCCAGCCAAAACGCAAGCAGAGCCCATCACGGAAGGCTGTCTTGTGGAGACGGAAGCCATGGCGTTTTAAGGGCCGACACGTTAGCCAACTGGAGGCTCCCTTCTCCGATGCCAAGTCGATGATGCGTTTCGAGTCTGCGTCAATCTGTTGGTAGATGCTGGCTGCGTGATCTGCTTCTAGCTGGAGAGTCACCGTCCTTGCGTCCTATTTAGCTTTTCTGGTTGCTGCCGCTACACCGTCGATGGACCAGTGTTGTTCCAGGATCCTTGAAACAAGGCATTCGGTGATCTGCACAGACTGGCCATACTGATTGCAGAGCAGGGTAGGGTCAATGAGGCCCAGCCCGCCAAGCCGACAGGGGAGAGCAAGGATAGCTCTCTCAGAACTTCCTGGTGGATTCCTGCCTGTCAGAGCTGGGATGAGGAACTGACAAATGACGTCCTCCAGTGGCTGGTAAGCATCTGCAGGGAGATCCATAGTCCGGGCTAGGAAACTCCAGCGATGCTTCAGCCCGAAGACGAACGCGCCATAAGCTGCTTGCGGCTGGGATGTTGAATATCCGGTCAGGACCCGGAGCTGCTGGCACCATTCCTCCACCTTCCTGCTTACATACTCTTGGCAGAAAACAGGGTTTCCAATTGCTGCACCAAGATGCCGGAACCCCTCTGTCCTGATGACAACATTAGTGTCGCGAAAGAGCTGGGTTGCCTCCACCAGAAACTGGGGCTCGACAAGCAGTACCGATTTAGCTGCGTTGGTAAAGTAGCCATATTGGGGACATGACCGATTGTACCGATCGTACTAATTTAGTACTTACCTACAAGTACTACGCGCGTGCACGTGTACGCAGCGCTGCATCCTTTGGTCTTGTACTAGAATCTACACCCGCTGCGGCGTGCTAGGTAGTAGGTGTTTGTTTGAAACAGAAGAAATAAATAATTCAGTGTGGTCGCAAGTAAGTAAGTTAGTCAGGTCACCACACTTGAAGAGTCTTCGGAGCTATTTCCTCTCAAAATGTCGTCTTCTCGAAAAAGGAAAGCGTCTGGCCAGCTCACTATCAGCGAACTTTTTCGGGTTTTCCTGTGCACCCCCCCCCCCCCCCCCCCCCTGTGAAGGGGTCGGTGACGCCCCTGCACGTACATGTACATGCGTGGCAGTATGCACTGCACAGTGCAGACTGATGATGTTGACGTAGAAGCATGGTTTGAACCCCGGCTTATACGGCCGTAACCACCTGCTTTTTTTTACGCGACATCACGGTATGTGCTTTTTATTATTTTATTATTATGTCAATATCTCATAGCATGTCGTTGAGACTGCCAATAATGTAGAGAGATGGGTGATTCTCTCTTGGGAGAATAGACCGAATTGCGCGAAGGCAATTGACATGACAAAACAAACAATAAATTAATATTGAAATACAACACTTGCTGTTTCCCATCTTGAGTTCTTCGAAGTTTGAGTGATAGGAAAGCGAGATCTGAAATGCACCCATACATACACACTGACACACACACACACACACACACACACACACACACACACACACACACACACACTTGTACTTGTACTTGTACTTGTTGCTCACTGCCAAAACTGGTCACGTGGGTCTCCCCGGGAGAGGGGAGAGAGACTCAAAAGGAATCTTGGATTCAAGTCCACACACACACACACACACACACACACACACACACACACACACACACACACACACACACACACACACACACACACACACACACACACACACACACACACACACACACACACACACACACACACACACACACACACACACACACACACACACACACACACACACACACACACACACACACACACACACACACACACACACACACACACACACACACACACACACACACACACACACACACACACACACACACACACACACACACACACACACACACACACACACACACACACACACACACACACACACACACACACACACACACACACACACACACACACACACACACACACACACACACACACACACACACACACACACACACACACACACACACACACACACACACACACACACACACACACACACACACACACACACACACACACACACACACACACACACACACACACACACACACACACACACACACACACACACACACACACACACACACACACACACACACACACACACACACACACACACACACACACACACACACACACACACACACACACACACACACACACACACACACACACACACACACACACACACACACACACACACACACACACACACACACACACACACACACACACACACACACACACACACACACACACACACACACACACACACACACACACACACACACACACACACACACACACACACACACACACACACACACACACACACACACACACACACACACACACACACACACACACACACACACACACACACACACACACACACACACACACACACACACACACACACACACACACACACACACACACACACACACACACACACACACACACACACACACACACACACACACACACACACACACACACACACACACACACACACACACACACACACACACACACACACACACACACACACACACACACACACACACACACACACACACACACACACACACACACACACACACACACACACACACACACACACACACACACACACACACACACACACACACACACACACACACACACACACACACACACACACACACACACACACACACACACACACACACACACACACACACACACACACACACACACACACACACACACACACACACACACACACACACACACACACACACACACACACACACACACACACACACACACACACACACACACACACACACACACACACACACACACACACACACACACACACACACACACACACACACACACACACACACACACACACACACACACACACACACACACACACACACACACACACACACACACACACACACACACACACACACACACACACACACACACACACACACACACACACACACACACACACACACACACACACACACACACACACACACACACACACACACACACACACACACACACACACACACACACACACACACACACACACACACACACACACACACACACACACACACACACACACACACACACACACACACACACACACACACACACACACACACACACACACACACACACACACACACACACACACACACACACACACACACACACACACACACACACACACACACACACACACACACACACACACACACACACACACACACACACACACACACACACACACACACACACACACACACACACACACACACACACACACACACACACACACACACACACACACACACACACACACACACACACACACACACACACACACACACACACACACACACACACACACACACACACACACACACACACACACACACACACACACACACACACACACACACACACACACACACACACACACACACACACACACACACACACACACACACACACACACACACACACACACACACACACACACACACACACACACACACACACACACACACACACACACACACACACACACACACACACACACACACACACACACACACACACACACACACACACACACACACACACACACACACACACACACACACACACACACACACACACACACACACACACACACACACACACACACACACACACACACACACACACACACACACACACACACACACACACACACACACACACACACACACACACACACACACACACACACACACACACACACACACACACACACACACATGGACATACCGGTATACATGATACTGATCTGTATAGGATGATTCTGGATTCACTACCGTTGCCGGTTTGGGACATGTATCTCGGATTCCTCGCTCGGTATAACTGATGGAAATACTCTAAATAATCATTTCTTATCGCCTAGCACGAATGGGGGAGCACTGAAATTGACAATAGCGCACTGCTCCCTAGAAAGTGTCAATCAAAAGAAACTGAGTAGTTAGCCAAGAGGGGTGCATGATCTCACTAACATTAGTGCTGAGATCATGACACATGTCACTGAAGACATTTTCGAAAAATGTTTTCAGATGTGTCATCTCTATTGGGAAAAAGAAAAACCTACCTTCGTGGCCCTGAAACAATGCTCTTTGCAGCAAAGCCAACTGTGTAATCCCACATCATCAGTCTGGAAATAATTGATGCTCAATGGTAGAAAACAAGTCATTTAGCACGAATTGTACCCCAACCGCTATGTTTCTTCAAACCGGGAAGCAGAGTTTGGAAATGCATTACAGAGCTAGAGATCGCCTACCGCCAGTACAGTACTACGAGTACTGGTGTGTGCGCGTGCCCAAGCCAATGCCACGGTAAATGCAGTGGTGACTCCTGCGAAATCCAAACTGGACCAAAGTCCATTGTACATGTAGTACCGCGTGGCCAGCATAAGTAACGGTTACGTCGTTATCCACAGATTTTCCAGATGCATGAATCACAGCAGCAGCTGAAGTAACGTGGAATGTTTTGTGTCATTACTCTTCAGTCTTCACTCTGCAAAGCGCTGCAAAAAAGGTTCCCTGCTCTCCGTAAACTAATACTTGTGAGTCATGTTTCTCCAGGCGCTAGGCTCAGAATTCTCGCCCCAAAAACCCTCATTTTCACTCATCTTTGCATCATCAAGATTAGTGATTCACGATCATGTGCGAATGGGCCTGGATCAATGGCTTCTTTTCATTTTTTCTTCTTCTGAAGCACTACACCAAGTCACGAACACATCACGAATATCTGCGGGAGGAACAGTTTCATTCCATTTGCAAGATGAATCGAATAATATAATTATAATTCTCAAGTACTTCACAAGTTGTACGATTCAGCGCAAAGCAGCTAGCTATGCAAGCTTTTTTTTGTTAGAAAAGTGAGTGGGGTGAGCTCAAGTCCAATGCGGGGAGGCTGCGATTAGAAGATAACTGAAAGAATCAAGTCGAATAATGTGTATCCACCCAGCGTGCAGGATACGAAAGAATATCCCTCTAAATATCCATGGTAAAATGTTAGACAAATCTCAAGTGTGCACAACAGCAGCGACAACAGGTAGGAACAAGCAAATGCTGTTCTAGCTTTTAAACAACACAACAACAACAACAACTCGGACGGAAAATACTTTGATGGTCTACGTCGGTTCTGGGTGCCATGCTCGGCATAGGCTTCTGTGTGGGCTTTTTTCAGGGCATACTATCACGATGCCTGGTGAAGGCAAGGCGGTTCAGAGACATTGTTCGGGGTCGTGACGAGCGTTATGCATTGCAAAGGCGCAGGATCTGCGTGTTGTAGGTCAGATCCGCGGGCTGCTCGCCTTCACCGTCTGCAATATCAGTGCGGGCACCAGCAGCGACTAGCAATGCCACCATGCCCTGGTTCGCGCGGCCCGCGGCTATATGCAGCGGGGTCTGTCCGCCGTACATCTGCGCGTCGACATTCGCTTTGAGGGTGAAGAGCAGTGTGCTTGCAATGCTGATGTGCTCCTCCTCCACGGCTAGATGCAGTGGTGATCTCCCTGCCGTGTAGTCCTACAAACACACAAACATCAAAACACAAGATATTACAGTCAGCTCAACGGAGTGCCATCATGTGGGAAGACAACAGTGGAAATTGCATCCAAACAAGCCCTATATGCATGCTCCAGTTGCAAATATCAGTTAAATGCACAGTGTGTTGCTTGCATGCATCATTCCAAACACTTGCAGTCTGCAGTTCTAGAATGCTCACCTCTGCATCTACATCAGCTCCCCAGGTAGCAACCAGGAAACCCAGCATGTCACGATGGTTGCGCTGTACACAGATGTGTGTCGCAGTGAATCCTGAACGCACAGAAGAAACAGCAAACAAAGATCGCAACTTTAGCAACCTAAATCTGCCAGAACGAAAGGAACACATTAGACTTAATTGGTGATTTTGATATCGGAAACAATGATAATCCACAGCCACCAATCCACAGCTCAACTCACTCAACTCAAACCTACCATGATAGTTTCTAGCTTCCAGTGTCGCTCTGCGGATGTTGTGGCGTTGGCACACAGACAGAATGAGGTTGGCGCTGGTTTTGTCGGCATATTTGGCGGCCAGATGGAGGCATGTGTCGCCGTGGCGGTCCCTCCTACACGGATCAGCACCAGCCCAGAGCAGTCGCTCCACAATGCGAGGTTGTCCAGTCACGATTGCCAAGTGCATGCCAGTCTGCAATAACAAACAACGACACCACAAGAACAACATATGAGTGCAAGGCAAAAAGAAGCTTTCGTCCAGATCCAAGAAGTCTGGGAATCAGTGCGCATGTTTCTGAGGAAAAAGAACATCCAGCATCACCCCACAGATTTACCAATACGAAATTCCATACGATCTGGTTGCGGAGTGACATCTGTATTGCACAACCCCGCACCAGTAACGATCATGCAGCAATCAATGCGTGTGTCGATGAGGCATACCTGGCCTAGATTGTTCTGAACATTCAAGTATTCCGGTACGCCATGCCACACGGCCGCTATCTGCTCAACGACAGGGATTTGACCATGGATGATTCCCAAATGCAGCGACCTGTACAGAAAGAGAGAATATGCAACAAAAGGAAACGCCAAGAGTGAGCCAAGGATCTGGATTCTGCAAAGAACCACAGAACTATCACAGTGGTTCTTTTCAAAATGTCCAGAGCTACGGCAGTCTGAAAACAACTTTCGATGGATCCTTTCAAGTACCGTCACGGCAAAAATTCAAATCGGACTAAACAAATTACTTACGAGTCTCCGTCTTCGTTTTGCTCCGCCAGAACTGCACGGAACGGGGCGAGCAAGTATTCATTCTCTCCGGAGCACGCATAGTTATGAACATGTGTGTTGTCCTGGTATGGCTCAGTCGAAACACTTCGCTGCTCGTCCTCTTGCGGCGCTGCGTCGGCTCCATCCTGCTCGCTAATAGGATCGCCAAGGTCATGGGGTTTCAGTGCGCTAGGGTCGCTAAGGGCTTGGCGAAGCACGCTAGAGAAGAGGTTGTTGACGGGTAGTGTAATCGATGGCTCTTTCCTGGGTTGCTCGACTGTCGCTGGCGCTGGAGTCTCTGGCGCTTGTGCCGTCGCTGACTGCGGCTCCTCAAGACTAGCGACCATACTGCCATACCCTAAACTCTCGTTCGTTTCCGAGATCTCACCCTTGTGACGAAGGCGAGTTTGTTCGCCAGGGAAGCTTGACTGGTAAGATGCTCCAGACAAGCAGTAACTATTGGAATCTTGGTCAATAGACGACATTGTACTGATGCAGCTGTCGTATGACTCCTTGTCATCCACCGCCATCGCCGACATCTTCTTATCCAAACGGTCCACCTCGGGACGAAAATTATGCTTCGTCTTCGGATCCATAGTGATGTGTGAGAGTCGAAGTCAGCAGACAGCTCCAACAACGCTCAAAGGCTTGGAATGGACAAGAACGAAGGTCTAACAGCAATGCACTGCTTTCCAAGAAGAATGCAGAAAGGAGAGGCTCAGCGCGACACGGTTCCAACTCTCTTTATCACCTAGCTACTAAGTAATGGCGCTGGCTGCGCGCAATGTAGTGTTACATATAGGCGCTAGGCGGAGATGCAGCGATACTTACAGGGAAGCGGGCTGTTCACTAGGGGATTTTTTTCTTTCTCTCCCTTTTCTGCGTGACTGAAGCATGCATGCAAGAATGAAAGCTGTGTACATCTCACTACACGCAGTCATACGGCACCGTTGTCGTGGGCTGCGTTTGAACATGAAGTGGTTTGTAGTGGTCTGTGCAGTGTGCTGACTAACTGTCTGTGTATGTTTAGCTCTGTCAAAACCGACCAGAGCTAGCTAGCTGTCGCTTGGCTACACTGAGTCTGTCTGTACTGTTGGCAGTGACTGACTGTTGCTCAGCATGGCCAAATAATTCCCTACCAAACCGGTTTGACGAGTGTTTGCAGACGCGCACGCGCACGCGAGACATCGCGCTGCTGCTAGATAGCGCGCGCGCCGGCTAGCGGATACTAGACTACATGTAGGCTAGCATGCATGCACTAGCTATAGATCTACCATTACATGTACATGGATTATGGGCGCCCCGGCCGGGCTAGCAGCATGCACTTGACTTATTGTGGCATGGCTGTATACATGTAGCCTTGTAGGTCTACATGCAGATCCCATGCGCCACTTTGTCTTATACCATGCTTACCACTACCAGTATTCATGGAAATCGTCATATCTGTGACAGTGTGAGTGTACGTGGAGTGTGGAGTGTGGAGTATGCGCACACGTACACCATGCTTTACCGTGTTTACAGTTTACTGCCAAAGAAATCCGATCTTGATCTGGACTCTAGCTCTGGCCGGGCCCTGCAAATGCCACCAGATCTAGTAGTACTAGTATACAGTCTGTCTCTATGTCTGTACATGGAATGCGATCGGATCTCCGCGCAAGCGCTTTGCTAGTAAAGATGGTGAGAAGATGCGGTGAGTGACACTGACAGGGTGATTTACCGTTCACGTGTCACGTGGCCCTCGCCGCAAGTGGTGCATTTGTTGCTGGAGTTCAAAAGCACCCTAGCCCTGTCAATCACATCATGAAGCCTCAGACAGCTTGCCAGGATCGCGGACATAATGCACACACTTATTTTAGCTACGGCTGGTGGTCTGCAAGGACATGTTCGTGTCTTGCTGAACAGTCAGTCTGTAGCTAGGTACTAGGTTACAAGGTAGGTAGACGAGTGCTAGCTGTGCACGTGGTGAATGCCATTTTGCTCTAGTACTAGTACTATACTAGTACTAGCAGTACTGCATGCAGTGCAACCACCCATCCGGTGTCAAGTCACAACACAAGTCAGTGACAGTCATCGGGATCTCATCTGCATGCGCGCGGTGCTGTTTAGGGGGGCGTATGCGCGTAGGTGGACGCGTGATCGGGTACTCTTCCCCGTCCTCCTGACGTGTGCATGTGAGGGACTGCATGCATTCTTGTTGTACCCGTGCGGGCGGTGCGTGCGCACATACACATACATAGTCAATGCGCTAGGCCATAGGCTGACACCAAAAAAGGCCCGCAGCACCACACATCATACTGTACTGCCTAGTAGTAGTACTGGTATCGTACTTCGTAGCATGCATGCAGGTCTCTGTGCATGTGCACGAGTGACCCTTATCCGTACCGGGAGGAAAAAATGCCCATGACTCCCATGGCATGACCCTGTTGAGTACATACATGTAATTGTCTAACTAACAAGACGTTAGTATTATTATACTGTCTACCGGTAACAAGTATTATGCAAGAGTAGACCTTTCTGGCGACCCCCGATCTGGCCCATGACCTCTTCCAAGCCGACAACAAGCGGTAGATCAAACTAGATGTGGTCATACAGTCAGTGTACAATGGTGTATATTTGCCCTTGCTTCTAAGCTCTAAAGTGTGCTCGGGAAACAAAACGAAATTTATCAAGGCCTGACTAGTGTTACTATCAAATACTGGCACCTGTAACCCAGCAGTGTATTGCTATCAGTGCGCGCGTGTGCGCGCGTGTGTGTGTGTGTGTCACCGTGTGAGTGTGTCAGTCACGGTGTGTGTGTGTTTGTGTGTGTGTGTGTGACGGTGCGTGTGTGTATACATGTATGGAATGTGTGTGTGTGTGTGCGTGTGTGTGCGTGCGTGTGTGTGTGTGTCTGTGTGTGTGGTGTGTGTTGGAGAGAAAGAGAGAGAGAGGGAATGAAAGATAAGAGAGGGAGTTACAGAGGGGACTACTAGTATGCTCAGTCTGACTCTTCAGCAGCATGGACACTCCGCAGCTTCGCAACGGCCGGGATAATACGCCTGGGCATAATGCTAGGCAGCTGGTGCTGCTGCAAGGGGACGTCTGCAAAGCAGCCGGTATCCCTTCATTCTGGGCATCCATATTTTGCATGACGAAGCGGACAGGACCATATTTCACATTGTCCCTGCAAGCAAAGTTAGTTTATACATGTAGTAGCTTCGTTCAGGTAATTTGATGCGAACCCCAAATAACTACCACGTGCGCACATAACACAACCGTGAATGTCTTGAAGTTGTACTTAGTTAGTAAACTATTTAATTGCTTTCCAGTGGTTGTACAACATACTGTAGTTTGGTATGTGCTGCATCGTCAGGGACTGTGCGTTTGACATGTTGCAGATCTGTAGCAAATCAACAGTTTGACGATTGCATGTAAACGGATGAATGGCCAAACAATGTCGCTATGTATTCAGAAGGTTGAAGGGGAATGTCAATATTTTTTAAAGTATAATGATTCCGGCAATTATTTTCCATGTCAATGATATGATTCCACATGCATGTACACATGTACAATGGCAGTTGCATGTGGATGCATCCATGGCGGCATTGGAGTATTGTGATCAGCACTGCCTTCGAGGGGAAACCCGATCACCGGTACGGCCAATGATTGATACATTATCTCTTCACGAACCGCGTGGGCGTCTCTTCCCTAATGGATGCGAGCTTTTCTCATTGGCACCTGCTGCAGGCATGCACCACCTCCCGATTTAGACCTGGTCTGTGCCCCTGGAAAACGTACTTCCTTTTTCCTGGTTATCGCAGCATTGTTTTACTGCGGGGCCATGCACCAAAATACCCTCCTCTTTTACATCCCGCAGTAAGCTACTGCATAACAATTAACATTATCTCAAGAAAGTCTAGACCGTAGCACCCAGTACATTCGTTGTGATGTGTGTGCAATGTATTCTGCGGACATTTTGATAAATAGAAGGGTAATATTATTGGCGGTAACTTTGTCGGCAATCCATCTCAGTGCAGGATATGCCACAGGATATGATCATGACACTACAATCATCATGTACCTGGAATACTGGATTGCGTTTTCTCTGTGCTGCGCTGATGAGTCCACAAAGCCAAAGGACGAAACAGTTCTGTACGTAGATTGAGTGTACATGTACATGTACATGATTTGATATAATCCAAAACTGGTAAACCAGTATTAGATAAACCTTGTTGTACTTGTTTCATGCTGTCAATCTAACAACTGCATGTACATGATTGTACACTATTGCTAAAATATGACATGCACAATTGTGTCAGTCAGACGCATAAAGAGACTGACTCTAATACTTTATAAATAATTATTCCTCAACGTATCATTGGCATGATGCCAGTACACTAGGGTATTTTGAGCTGTGCTTGATGAGCAGCGCATATTCAGTGACTGGGACAGGGGGCAACGAGAAAACTGAAACTCTGCTTCCTTGCAAGTCTGCTCTCACTATTACTAGCCAGTAATGAACAAACAACAGAGTAACTACTAGTACTAACTACTTTGTTATACATGTACCTAAACATGTACATATAAACATGTACATGTTTATAATCACATGCACGTGACCATAACAGCCATGACGTCAGCAGATAGGAATATTGGTAATGGAAACTGTCTCAAGTAACCTACCCGCGACTTGCCCCCTACCTTTCAGTTTCAATGCCCGCTAATGCCCGCTACCTGGCAGTACCTGCCCGTTCCCAAATAGGCAAATACAATCAAAATACTGCAAATTCACATGGCAATGTTAGCTCTTCGCATCCAGGTAATATCAGTAACCCGGGCTCGTTTTGCGTAACACACAGTCACTACGACTTCGTAAAGTGTAATTTCTATGATTGTAAAAAAGAGAAGAAACACATGAGAACGAGTTACATGTATGTTCCGTACCCTCGTCAGACAGCACTTCAGTATCTCCCAGTAAACAAAATCACAGTCACCACTTCCGCTGCATAGCTCGCTGAGCATCCCATTGCTTTGTAAGTTGCTAATCCCTTCCCACTTTGTGTACGCGCTCTTCATTTCTTTTCTTTTCTCTTCTTCCGTGGTTGGTCTCACCCTCTCCTCAATTCCATTGGCTGTCTTGACATGCCACGAGGTGCATAAATAAATAAATAAATAAATGCAGCAACTATCCACGACTGTAACAAGATGATTAACGGTCAGAAAGTGCGATAAAAGGGCACAAAACTGACAGACTACTGAGACATTCAGCGATACTGGCTCAGTATCCGAGTTTAAATAATTCCATGATTGTCTTCTTCTTACTTAAGGTTGGTTACATACATGTACAAACGAGTACGTACTGAGGGACAACAGGATTCTATCATTCTACACTAAAGACTAGTAAAGTAACAAAGTATTGTGCAGTGATAACAATGCCTTGCGGAGACGGTCACACTTTATCGGCACGATTCCAAAATTCCATACACAAGTCACAACATATTGCACTCATACATGTACTAGTACCGGCTATACCTACAAATCAATTTTCCATTTTCTCTCTCAAATTTGGACAGATTTTGATCCGGTTTTTTTTAAGGAGCAGCAAGCAAGCGTGCATTCACTCAGAAAAAATTTGCCAGTAATAACAGTGCACACTTATAGTGAATGGACTGTAGCCTAGTGTACATGTAATGATGTAGGTCATTGTTGTACTGCTGCGTTTTATGCACATACATGTACATATACATCGGATTGTACATGACCAATCATGCACAGTCATATACAGTACATGTAGCAAAGCTAGTAGCAAAGCTACATGTACATGTATTGTAAGGCAATCCTCAGACAACTGAGTTTACTGTACGCAGTGTTACAACAATGACCTACATGTACATGACTGTACATGCAGTCGGTTGTCTCTGTTCTCTTCTGCCTTTGTGGTATTGCTCCATCCTTGTGGTGTTGAGCACTCTGGGAAATCTGGGAATTCCCGCTATTGTGACATACATGTACACATTGTATCGTATGCATATCGTTCATGTAGGATGTAGGCGTCGCGGTGGCAGTTGTGACGAAATAATTATAGAGATGTAAGTGTTGGCTTTCGAATACCGACCTGTAAGTGTGCCATGTAACTACATGTACATGATTGTATTCTAGTTTCATTGATGAAGGCACATAATAACACGATGTTAATAAGTTAGCGACACCATGCAGTGTGCTCGCTGATCAATCACAGCATAATGCACATCCACCACGTACACATCACTGCCCAGGATGAGTGCCAACTCAGAATATTCATTGCTTTGTCATTGAGCAGCTATGGTTTGCCATTGCGGCAAGGCCTAAGGGACAATTCACAGATGCCCCACACAAAGTCACAGGGTCCAATAATTTCCACAAGAGCTACAATGTACATTGTATATGGCCACTAATGCAACGGGATTCAAGTAATAAAATACCGACAGCATTTCCATGCCCAGAGCAAAGTCCCTTCCAACTGTAATGAGACTTCGGATATAACGACACTTCGCGAATAAGGACACTTTTTTGATGCCCCGCCGAATGTCGTTATAAGCGAAGTTGACTGTATACTGCTACATGTACATAATCATGTGCAAAGACAAATGCCTATTTAAAATGATGTACATGTACATGTACATGATTGTACAGTGTAGAGGAGACGGCTCGATACCGGGACGTTTTGACAGCCAAATTTGTATAGACCCAAACCGATCATCAGCGTTGATTTTTCACTCGAAATATGTTTGTGGAAGGAAACTGGCATGTTGAAGTTTGCTCTGGGGCCAGAGTCAATCGAACTGAGCCACTCCTTTGTGTTGACCCATTGCCTCCAAGTTGCCCAATTTTTCGCTTCAAAAAAGTTCAAATCAGAGGTGGCTCCAAACCGGACACGTTTTAGAGTGCCCGTCAAATTCACTCTGGGTCTGAAATTAGGTAATTGCTATCGTTCCACGACGGCCAGTACAGAGTAACAATAAGCCTTGTGTGTGCTTCCATTAGTTTTGATTGGTATGCGGTGCTTTATTGGCGAGAGGCGAGCCGCTGTTTACCTGCGACAAGAAGTTGATTTTTCGAAAGTCGTAAAACTCAAGTCGCAGTGCGAAGCAACACGTCAAAAACTCACCTGCTTGATATGGCGCTTCTGGTCATCGCAGAGCCATGAAATTTTGGCTCGGAGTTTAACACATCGTAGTCTCACTGTGACATATGTTTTTTAATCAAAATACCAAGAGAGAAAGTGAATATTGAGTCCGTTCCGGTTTGCAACCGGTGTCCTATTTGAAACCGTCCCCTCTACATGTATCCTTGGCATGGGATATTTCCCTGGACGGATTCATAAAACCAGAAGCTGGGCGTGTAGCCAATGTGTCGACCCAAACCAGACACACGCTGTGTAGGTGGAAACAACCTGGCAGGCACGCACGCAGGGAAACGTCGCCTAAGTAAGAGTCAGACTTGTAAGTTGTACGAGTCCATTGTGAGAGTCAGCTGGCAAAATACAATCATGTAACGAGCCACGCATACTTCTTGGACACATGGATGTCTTTGGCATTGAAATAGTACTGTACTGTTGCTGCCGAACACATGTCAAACACGAGACCATATCATGGGAAATGACAATGCCTATGTTTGGCTCTGTGATTTCGTGACCCAGACAAGTCCAGGCAGGGACAGCCTTGGACTGGAGCGTTACTCAATGCGCAGAAGCATCATCGCCGAATGCTGATCATGATGTACATGTACATGCACTTGATTGCATAGAATCCGCTCAAAGGGCGGCCACCTGACAAATGCCTGCACCACTTTTCACTTCAAGCCTTCCTTGACACTGGAGATTTTCTAGCGCACATGGATCGCAGGTAAATCACGTGTTTCAGGCGAGATCCTGGCGGCGTGTCGGGTAGAAGCCTACAGAAAGATCTACATTGTATAATCTACATTGTACGTTGACCTTCGATCCATCCAGAAAGAATACAACAAAGTGGGGTCTGGTTGTAGAGAGGGTTGTCCGGTATTTTCGAAGAAATTGGCAACAGATTGCAACCCTTGCAATCATTGTTTTCATGTCGTTGGTCGTTCACACATGTAAAAAGAAAGGCATATTTGGTCATCGAGCTATCAACAAATCGTACCAAACGCGCAATCATGAAACATAACACGGTCACTGGCCATACTGTGCCTCTAGAGCCTTTGATTGTGTTCCACACACACATACAGTAGTAGTTTGGTTCGATGTCAAGAAGACCAAAAAGTGACAACCCTGCATTACCTTGTGCTGCCTAAAGTTACATTGCATTTGCTTGGTGTATGCTGGGACATAAAAGTGGCAGGTCAAACCGTAGCTCGAATGATTAATTTAAAAGCCGAAAATCAAAACTAGACACTCTAGTCTAGTCTAGCCTCTACTCTAGGCCCGCGAGGTACATGATTGTCCAATGTACATGTACATGACTGTACGTCCGCGGAGAAACGTGGCCGTGATTTGGGCGACACCACTCCGGGCAGCAGTGCTGCCAGTGAGTCGGTCTAGCTTCTGTCGTGGCGTTGGCCAAGGTTGACATGCACCCGTGCCACCCAGGTCCTTCTTCTTGGTTCTTGTGTCAAGTTGTGAAAGGACTTGCATGCCTTGCTGACATGCTGTTGGAACAGGCAAGCCCGGGTAGAGGTTAGAGGGCTAGGGGAGATCGAGCTTGACATGTTGTCACGAGCTGGATGTTCAATTTTTGAAGGGAAGTTTTTGAATTCTAACAACAACACTGTTCTGGCGCGTGTTTCACGTTCCGCAGAAACAGCCCACGTCCCTTTGTGTTGTGCGTCTCCTACCCTTTAGAAAAACTCTTTCAACTACGGCGAGCCTCGATGAGGTTCATTATACATATACATGTACATGTACTTGAAGAGTCACGTCCTGTACAAAGTGAAATGCCCATATCCCATATCCCATATCCGCTTTATCATCGGGCCATCGGCTGTGCAAATACATGTACATGTACAATGTACCTTCCCTGCGTCCCGTGTGGCGTGAGCTTCGTGTCTCAGCTACATGTACATGTATACTTGTTAGTAATTATTTACGGTAGCCCGTAACACGGATGTTCGAACTTCCAACTATTACTTACTTGTTCTACTGATCATATCAGTGTTGAATTAATAATGAGCTGAGGTCGCAGTGATGAATGGATGCTGATGCAGTGCGCATTGAAGGTTCACTTCTCAACTGCTCCGGACACACCAGTTTTAAATGCATTTATAATACTAGTACAGTAGTGTGTCATATATTTGCGGTGTTGCGATCCTGACTCCTAGGATCCTGACCGTTGTCAAGGACCATGCATGACACAAGGCAGCAGCTGACACAGAGTTGAATATCCAGCTCGCCTTCACTCTTCAGAAGTACGTTCAGTGGAATGCAGAGCAATATTATCGTTGCAGGTAAGTCTCACTCTGACTCTGACTCTGACTGTTCGGAGTCTGACACTGACAGTGATTCTTACTTCCATAGACAGACTGACACGAATGCCATGGGTGCAAGGGTTCATCTTCCTGTGACGTCAATATCTGATTCTACAAAATCCACACAACAGCTGGTAGATGCGCACATGTCATTGATGACGATTCACGTGGCATTTACATCATCCACGATCCAATGATCCATTGTTGGCATGTTGGCAGTAAGCATCGCCGTCATCAGCGTAATTATTTGTTATACAGTGTAGTGGATGTTCAGTGGAACATTCTTTGAACAACTCGTACCATATGAACCGCATAGTCCCTAGCACAACTACTATTAGCCAATCCTGAATATTGAATGACTGCATACCAAGTACAAACACAATACCAGCACTGCTTACATCACACAGTGTGACTATAATAGTATATGCCATCTGATGGAGAAACAAGGACAAACGCGTCAGAAGGTAATTTTCAGAGAGGGCTAGTAATGTTGAGTGCAGTGCACTGCCACTAGTGAGGGCCAGACAAGGGTGAACTGACTATGTTTGTGTGTGTGTGTTTGAGACAGTCCACGTGGCACATGACTGTACATGTGTATATCAATAACGCTTTCTGACATGTCACAAGACTGTAGGCACGGAGATGACCAATCGCATTGCACCTAGCAGGGCCTAGATGAGGCCATCAAAGCATGCTACAAGAAGTAGAACTCCATATTTAGTGGAGCGGGCTTTGATTTTCCCATCAAAGCCCGCCCAGGCGGGCTTTGATTTTACGATCAAAGCCCGCTCCACTAGGGCTTTGATTCACTGATCAAGCTCGCTTTTTTTTTACTTGACTCCGGCTCGAGAAGGTTGACAGTCGTGCTTTCAAGCGCGATAGGAAGATCGAAGTGCGTGTTCTGGTCAGAAATCCAATCAAAACAGTCGTGTTCACGTTCTATCAGCCAATCACAGCCCTTCGCGAAGTATTTACAAGTCCGATATGAGTTTCAAGCGCGGGTGCATGTCAGAAATGCAATCAAAACACTCGTACTCATGTTCGATCAGCCTACATCACAGCCCTTCGCGCTTCGCGCGGCGGGCTGTGATTAGGCGATCTCACACTCGTACTCTTGCTTGATTCCATACATCATGAGACATGACATCCCTAGCTTCTACCTTATACTGACTGTGTACTAGTAGTACGGGCCATAGCAACAATCCACAAACAGTCAAACACTGTTCATTATCCTCACTTCCCCGTGACTCTTGGTCATACTACTTCAGACAGTTCAGTACAATGACTATGACATGTACACACACAACAGAATGTGTATTGCTCTGCACATTTTGTGCATTGAGCACTCTACCTCGAGCTGCCTAGACCGACCTTGTTTGATGACTATGTACAATGCCATGTAGTTTCTTGGACGAAACACGTTACTCGTTAGAAGCACTGCAATAATTATACCGTTTGTAACTGGTACCGGTGCGTATTTTTGTTTAGGTCGTTACTCAATCTCCAAACGTTTGATGACTGGTTTATGATGTTAGTGGGAACAGTCAGGTGATCTCTCGCTGACGAGATCAGCTTTGTCAACATTACATTCATAAAATGAAAATATTCCCCTGGACTCCGTACTAGCATTCGTTTTCTCGAACTGCATCCTTTTGTTGCTGAACCCACAAATTGTGATACAGATTGTAAAGAACCATTCGAACTGCTACTAGAACCACGCGCCACAGCGGACTCGATGAAAGGCGCTTTCCTTTGACCAAAGGCAAAGAGTCTGCAGCCTGTTCTGCTACAATCACTCAGTGACCATGGTGACCGTCTTATGATCAAGTTGTTGACTTTGCAACTGTCGTGATCACGGAGGAGGCCGGCCCGGGATGATACATGCCATGTACATGTACATGATTGTACATGTACATGTAACATACTGAGCTCTCCGACTCAAGTGAGTCTCAACACAGACTGTTATACACAGCGAAGGTCCCTGGTTCGAGTCCTGGTAATGACAGTCGATTTTTTCTTCAGAATTTTCCCTTTTCCATTCCCTCAACTAGTGAATACAAGAAAGTTGATAATAGAAACATAATCATGTTGACTATAAATTGATTAGGCCCTATCCAATAGTACCAGCTCCAATCAGATGTTGGACATCTCCTTCCGCGACAGACTGGCTCAGGTGATCGGGGCTACTGCAGCATCTACATGACTGTACATGTACATGTACATGTACATAATACTTAATAGTACAGAAATGTACATAGCCAATGCACATTATTGTACCCCTCCCTCCTATGAATATATTTCATATACATGTATGAACAATCGTACAGATACGAACGCTCTGCTGCCAAGTACATGTACGTGGCACACTCTAACTGTGAACAGAGAAAACATTCTACTGTGTGCGGGCATACTGTTCTACTTCTGTAGCCACACCGATCTTCCACCATGTCAGGCCATCCATGATCAATACTTCAATTCACGTACTGGTACATGAAGCTGCGGGATGAAGAGAAACAGACAGTTGTAGGAAGGATGACGGTCCACGATCAGCATGAGTTGCACTATTTTCAACAGCACCTGTGAGGAAGCCAATACGCATTAATGTTCGAAGGAGAAGATCCGGGAAGGCCTGTCAAAACGTCACTAGTGCACTGTCTTGTCCGACATACATGTACATGCAACAGATTCTCTCAATGAGACGATTATCATCCTTGAACCTAGTTTCCCAGCTGATGGCGAACCTCGTATTGAACTTCAATACATTGGTTGGCTAAAAAGGAATCTCCATGCTCGGCTTGTGGGTTCTGTGGTATGTTTTATGTTAGATTGCCCCTCCAAGTCCAGTGCATAATGACTATATGTACAGGAAAGGTTTCAAGTATTCCCTAGGTCATTATGTTCTCTTCACAGAGCATTGAGTGCTAGTGCTCATGAATAGAGGAAAATGATTCTACTGTCCCAAGTCTAAGTGTACAATACTAGTACTCGTCTATATCAGAAGAAACAGTTGGCCTGACTCTGAACATGGAACCAGTAGTGCAGTACCAGTGAGTGGTGTGCAGTACTGTAGCACGGGGGACATGACCCAGGCCAAATAATACATGACCATATGAAAGAGAGAGAGGGTCCAAGTGGGAAGTGTTGTAACTCAAACGGTTTCATGACTATTTTTAATTGCATAGGCAAAGCAATCATCAGACAACTGTTGTTTCAACCTGGAATACAGGACAAAGTGGAACAAGGCAGAGAGTAGTACATGCACAGTAAGACAGTGGAAGAAAAAGGCTAGCTCGCGATTCGTTGCAACGCTGAGTTTCCTGCTCATTACAATGCAATCATCCGACTGTCCTGGACCCAGAAGGAATGGAGATTCCTCTTCACCTAAAACTTGTATTGAAGTTCAATGCGAGGATGGCCATCAGCTGGGGAGCTAAGTTCAGGTACAACCCTACGCAGCACTGTTACTGCCACTACCGCTACTGTACTGGTGGCATGTTCATACACTGACTGTGTGTCTACTTACACCAGACGTTGCATAGAAGATCCATGACTGGTTTCCTCCATTCGCACCCTACACGCGGAGTTCCCTGAACGGAAGACACAGCGAGATTTGATTCAAACTCGAAGGGAGTTTCACGCAAAAGCAATCCTCGGGCAACAACAATGTACATGCACATCCACATGCATTAGCAAAATTTAATACGGCAATGTGCTGGACTTGGCATATGTGCAAAGTACATAATTGAGAAGGAAAATAGCATCCAATGCTTCTCTTTTATTCAATGCTTCTTCCGGGCAACTGTCTCAAGTCAAGGCCACCGCGTACATGTACATAATACACGTGAAATGCCCGTGGTACCGTTGGCATCATTCAACGATCGACAATTAATAAATAACGTGCACTACGTACATGTACATGTACATGTACATAGTATAATGTGTTCGTATTGAAGCACAATCATGTAGGATTGTACTTTTGTAGCAGTGTCGGTAGGTGCATGTATGATACATCACAACACATACATGTACATGTACAATGCACCACATACCGGCACTGGCACTGTAGTAAAATAATTCACTTGTAAGTTGTAGTGATGTACTTCTTTGTACTTCCTTCCGGAATCCGTATGGTGGTCGCCTCGGGTGGCTTGTTGCAATGCCTTGCTATAGCATTACAGTAGGAATAACACAATGTCATATTGTAGAGGTACCTTTTGGTTCTGTCGAATTCGTGCTCTTATATAAACTGATCTTGGCTCGCCCAGGTTCAACCTAAACTCGTGAGTTGTGAATTCCACGTGGTACGCGCTCCACCCGGTACCCGCATACAATTCACATGCTCTGTTTCGGCCTTTGCTTCATCAGTTGAGACCGAGTTTTGCTCACCATTATGACGCCATATCACCAGATCACTACGAAATCTCAACGATAATACGACGACATCGCCTCCAGATACATGTACATGTATGTAAATGATAAACAGTTCTGTCCGCAGATTGAGTACATGTACACAAGTCGACAGCATTTTGGTACGACTGAGAGCATCCAACCTCCCCTCCCCGTCTCCTCCTCCTCCTCCTCTTCTTCCTCCTCCTCCTCTTCTTCCTCCTCCCCTCCTATCCATCAACGCACGCATGGTGGCCTTCCCCGATCCAAGAATAACTCATTACAATTCGCATTCACGGACTGCTGTAGTTAATTTTCATCGATGAATTTTCATCAGAAAATTAACTAGATTTAGGCTAAGGCCTGCGGAGAATCCATAAATACAAATACAACAACATTGTACTGCAGTCACTGAGGCATGATGACAGTGCAGCAGGTGGCTAGTGCGAGTCCCCAAAGGCAATATCCATGTCCGATGCACGAAAGGCTGACATACATGTACATGCACATTGTAAGAACATAGCCTTTGCAATTTGCCGAGTTCAGAATACATGTTCAGAATACATGTACATGACTGTACAATCATGTACATTGTATGTGTTGACCATGCACAGCCATTACCGACGTCAGAGCATTGTACTGAAGTACTACCGTATTATCTCTAATATAAGCACGGTCCTTTATTTTTTCAATGTACCTCCGCCCCGTGCTATTAATGGAGACGTTCCTTTATTGGAGACTGTTCCATTATTATTTCAACCTCATTTCAGAGGCATGTTGCCATGCCAAATTCATGTATGACGCACACATTTCAGGGTTTTTTCGCCGGTACAGATAATGAATTTACACAGTGTGCTTATAATGGAGACTGAGCACTTTATTTTTTGAATGCCGCCCCAAGGTGTTCTATTATTGGAGACGTGCTATTATTGGAGACTGTGCTTATATTAGAGATAATACGGTAAGTATATTATTGTAGAGCACAATACTCACTAGGAGTAGGACGTACATGTACCTTATGTTCCACTACTTGAGAACGGTTTTAATCACAACACCATGAAGTAAGAGTCAAAGTTCCACTACTGGTACTGCAAGGATTGTTCCAAATATACATGTACCGGTACACACGTTGCACTACTGCTAGTACTGGGGACTCTCGGATAAGTAAGCGGGTGAATAATGACTATGTCGAGCCTTTAGACGACATTGGCGGTGATTGAGCTTGTAAGGTGTATATTGATCATTTCAGTTTGTTGCATACTACTGAGCGCAACTGCATCACGTGTTTGTATCTGACAGAGTGAAGAGTGAGGGTGCTGGGTAACCATGGTAACACGGCGCGGGAAGTGACAATTTCTCGGATGTATGCACAAAATACCTGTATATTGCTTGGAAAATTGGACATCCAATACACAAAGGGCACACAGATCAAGGAGGTCTTTTAGAGTTTGTCACAACTCGAAGCTTCTTGCTCAATACAACCATCAGCGGATATCATGCAACGCGTTTCCTATTTAGAACAATTAAAACCATTTTAACTGTTCTACCGACACACAAATTGGTAGTGTTAGTTTGCCGTTGGCGTTTAGAAAAATCAGTAAAAACGTGATATTGCATCTCATTGGCAGTTAATCTTGGTAGCGACTATTAGCGGGATAATCCGATATTGGCCATACCCTATCACACTATACATCCTAGCGTTTCTTGGCACTCTCCCTCAACATGTCTCTTTTGCTGCTGGAAGCGTAGCAACTAATACTCGCCTCAGACAGTAAGCACTGGCTCACCAAGAGTCAGCAGGGAAGATGAGTCGGCGTTCCCAGAGTCAACAGTGACCACGCGGCGTAAACCCATGAACAAAATCAAAATGGACAGTCGGGGGACTTCAGGCAGGTTGAATCGGAACACGCACCTCCCAGCTCCATCTGCCCATGTGAATGTTTCATGGGAAGAGTAAACAGGGAGAAGTGTAAAGATACACAGTCAGCCAGTGTACGATGTGTTGTCATATCCTGTACCTGGTTACGCTCTTCGAGCAGTGCGCTCCATTACTAGCCAAACGTCCCATATCCTAGCTTGATTCACAACTAAGTAGCCGGCATCACGTGTCACGATTAAAATACGACCACTGCAAAATACACGTGCATTATTATTATTATTTCCTCCTGGATAATCACATAATTATTATACCCGTGACACTGCAGAAGGAGCTTTTCTAGCACCTTTCCGCTTTCCGCCTACAGTTAGTGTGACTATTGACGACACACGTGCGTGGGTGGTTTAGAACACTGCAGACTGGTATACACGTACTTGTACATGTACATGATTGCTTGTTTGTTTGATTCATTGCAACAGTTGGTTGGTTGGTTATTTCAGTTCATTGACTCAACAGTACTTCGAAGTACAAAGTACAAATATCAAGAGGGACGAACGAAAAGAGAAAGTAAAACAGAGCAGAAAGGAAGATGCAACTGGAAGGAAAGAAGAACGGAGAGGGAACGTGGACTGGGCGGATTCATGAGTATTGAATTCGCAAGACAAAACGAGCAAGAAGGGTAGCGAATGGGAAGGGGGGAGGCTCGATGACTTAGTAAGGCCAAGTATATTCGCAACAGGATAGCGAAGGAGATGGGGCCGAGACGGTTACTAGGATCCTACCGTGCTCATTGGCGTAATGCAGCGGAAAGTTGAAGGAAACAAAAGAGTAAAAGGAGAGGGGAGTACAGTACTACAAAGAAGGTAACAGAACATGAGAGACTGAGAGAAGACAGAGCAGAATGTGGCAATGGCACTTGGCACGGACAATGGCGACTAGGGAACGTCATTGTTCATGATAATACTGAAGCGAAGGGGACTACCAAGGCAATGCAATTACTTTGTCTCTCACGTGATGAAGGTGTGTCGTCGGATTTTCCTCTCAAACTAGTTACTGTGCTGGTATCCGGAATATTCTCCGTATGGCTAACCGAACACCTGGCTAGCTATTGGCCTCTGCTCAGATTTGGTCGGATGCTAGTAATCCATCATGCATGTTCACCTGTATGTACATGTATGAACATGTGCAACTCATGTGCCCAGTCTTGCATGCGGGTATGATCATCAAGACGAGGAGACGGTGGTTAGTTCCGATTGCCTCCCCGGCGGCGTGTGGAAAAAGAAAATCCCTGATCGTAGCTAATACTAAGAACTGCGCGTGGAGGCCCCACGCGTTCAAACCAGACACATCTGGAAGGAAGGCCCACCCACTCCTCCCTTCGGGAAATGCTCTGCTGTACGGCTAACTGCACTGTGATACAAGACTTTGAAGTCAATCGTGATCGCCTCCACCCTCAACCATGCACGGGGCAGAACCATGAGGAGGAAGGTGAGAATCAGCTGACGGGTTCCCATTACCATCATCACTATACTAGGGTAACTCAGACTTCCTCCGGGATCATAATAAACGTGGCCAGTAGCATTGGGAAAATACTGGCCAGGCCATGTGACATACGGAACAAGATACTACTAGTACCTGCGAGTGGCTTCCAGACAGGATCATATCAGTGCCACGGAGTGATTGCAATTTAACCTGTGCAGCATAACATGACGAAGCAGCATAGGCCATATTACCTGTACAGTGTAACACCCACACTTCTAAAAGGGTCCGTGAAAGCTGCAGCAGCCACAGCGTTTACAATGGAAAGCGGGGAACTTGGGTGCTGGCTTTGGTGTGCTGTTGTCCCTTGCAGACGTCAAGGGATCGTCTCTATTCCTTATACGATAATGCACCAGGTGACCTTCCTAAACAAGCAAGTTAGTTGTAACTGCATGTACAATGTACATGACATAATTATAATTATAATTATAGTCTGGGGGTGAGGTGCGTTTCTAGGCCTGGATGCAGGGTAGCCCTTGGTGGATAAAATGCCGACAGACAAATTGGCAGAAATTGTCACTTTTTCCTGGTATGTTTCATACATGTACATGTTTGGTATGTGAATAAAGAAATGGAGCAAAAGTCAAGGAAGTGCCATAATGTGTGTATAGTTCTACCAATTTCACTGCTTTTCGAGCAAAATCTGCCAATCTGCCGAGCATTATACGCCAAGGGCTAGACTGCAGGGGAATTTCACTAAAGCATCATATTCATTGATTCCTGGTTGCTTCTGGAGCGAACCTTTCCTGATGCAATGTAGCATGAATACAGTCCTTATCCGTTTCGGCATTTCTTTCCAAGATTCACAATGGCATGATACAGTACATGGATGGTGTACATGTACATAACTTATTGTACATGTGCCGGTATCACAGTCGAGTCATAGGCGTTTTATGCCTAACTACTACTCATACTGATAGTATGTACAAAACATTCCTGTGTTTCCGCGATAAATATGCGTTGTGTTCTCGATTGTACACGAAATCTTCCCACTCATATTAGTCATAATAATCATCACCATTCTGACAAACGAAGCGAATATGTTCATACACCTGCCTCAGTGGAGGGTGTTGTGACAAGGCCCAAATTAATTCCATGCACAATATGGGTGGGGGAGTGTCAGCATATTGTTGGTGCGCGAGTGGAGACGATGGCGCCCCACAAGGCGTGCTGGAAACATGCAACGGGGGGGGGGGATAACTTGAGCCAGCTGCGCTAAGTCTGCAGGTAAATGTAAAAAAGAAGTTGCAGACGTACACAAGTCATGTACTTCGAAGTACTATTGAACTCTCAGGCCCAGTCGCCATTGCACTCACTTCAGAGTTCAGTCGGTACTCGTACCTCACGAGTCCTTGGTCCTGGCGTCTATCCGATAATTAATAACGGTATTATTAATTTTCGGGGGTTGTGTCGGGACCAACATGTTCCTGCACGCTCAGAGTCGGGTCTATCTAGGGAACATCCGACGCAGCCTGTAGAAGAGGGTCATTACTTCAGACGCACAACTCTAGACTAGAGCACACAGATTCCGTGTCGTCCACACTCTTGAGTATTGATCATGTTACCGGATATTACTTCTCTGAAAGGCATTTTCCGGATGATCGGCTGAAATTCCTTCGTCTTTCTACATGTACACGTACATTACATGACTGTACTGCATGCTCGCTTCGATGGTGCTTTGAACTGCTTTCCATATTATTAGACCCAGGAAATACCTCTTATCTGCATTTTATCTCTGGAGCTTCACGATCACAGAACTCAAGCCAAGGAGGATGCACTGTACAGAACTGGTGACACTTTGGGCAATGAATGGATCATTGTTGCCTTGCAGAACCAGAGCCAGAGGCAGATGGGGCACCACCAGCCCATTCTCACATCAGAGCCAAATATTTATTCCAGCCTCTTTCGCCTGCACGAATATGGACATGGAACATGTTCGCGGAACGCAATCAGTTCAATCATGCGCCTGACCATGACGATTGTGTGTATGTTCGCCACAACTAATTATTTATGCGGAATCCGCATTCTTCGGGCACTAATCCGGATGACATACTTGTACATCATTACTGCATTACTACTACAGTTAGTTATCTGCATTGTACTAAATAATTAGTTACTTGAACTTGAAGCGGGCTGTTGGCTATATGTACATGCGAATCCTCCAGAGAACCCTGTACACATCGTTACTATGGCTACCTTTTGCAGCCCGTCATGAAACATCACTCAATCTTCGGACAGCTGCATGTGAATGGAATTAGTAGAATTTATTATTTTGATAGGGAAGGCCCGCAATTACATGTATATTAATAGTACAGCTAGCTACTTCGACCTTGTTAGGTGTCCCCTCAGCGGAGCTCAAAATCGCTGGTAGAATCGATCGCAAAGAGTCCGGCCAGGGCAAGGGAGCGTAATACTATTACTAGTTACCAGTACTGTAGTACCCAATCTCCGGACAGTTATAATAGTATAACATGTTTGCTGTTTCGACCTTTTTTGGACGGGTACAACATGTACATGTACATGCATGCATGCGTCTTATTGTGTGATTCACATCAGGGAGTGCTAGCGGCCTTCTCGTATGACACAGCCAATGTACAGAATCAAAAAGTAGAATCCTGTCGCTGTTGGTAGGTTTGCATTCAGTACATGCACCTGAATAAGTGAAGCATGGCCTTATCCAACGAGTCAACAACACGCCACGCCACCTGGCTTGGGTGTATGCCATTTCCTTCTTGTCCGGAAGAGACTTCATGTGCATGCCAGCAATGCCAGCGAAGACACTAATGTCTATGACCAGTCCCGGGCCATCCAGACAACATGATCATGACATGAGAGTCTCGTACATGTAGATATTCCGGAGAATATTTCTGTATATTTAAACTCTTTACTGCCTGTAATTTTCGCTGTCTGGTAACTACAGCGAGAGAAACCAAGCGGCTTTGCAATTGTAAACCTACATTGCACTTACATTGTAGTTAGTATGCACTGTAATACATTGCACCGGCATAAGGGACACATTGATCATCTATTTTATAAAGGCCCAGGCATAATAACCTTGAAATCCCTAAAGCCTTTAAATCAGGGTTACCTAAACTTGAGTGTTAGTAGATGTTATGTACGTGCACTAGTACTTAGTACCTGTTATAGGGCTTGAAAGTGATGACGTCAAAACGGCCAGGGAGTAGTAAGTTGACATCAGATTTCTATTTTTGGATCCACTAAGGTGTGACTTTACTATTGCCTAAGTATGTGGGTGCATAGCAACCCACTCATGTCGCATGCAGGTGTGACTTTTATTTCGCCACCAGTTGTAACCCCGCCCCCAGTAGCCAAATCAGTCAGTTTCACTGGCTACATCACCATGCTGTGGGTAAGACCGCTTGAAATGTGCTTGGATCCATACAAAAACTGGATCCAAGTGGATCCAGTTTTTGAATTTTTGAAATTGTTGCTATGCTGTGACGTAGCACTTTCAAGCCCTATTATGTTGAAAACTATGTTCGACACTTCCGAAGCACAATACCATGTACCAACGATGAACTGCATCATTGCATGTGCAGGTACTGCCATTGTGCTCATACACTCAGTTGACTTTTGATAGTTCAGAAAGCGGTGGACATCACGCAACTGCATTGTAAATAAAAAGGTCGTTTGTCAACTGACAACCGCTCTCTTTAGTTGCTATTCACTCTTGGCGCATGTTGTTACTTTATTTTACTTCACCAGAATTACAGGCAGTAGAATGCCTTCTCACTAAACCAGGTCTAATTCTCACAAATGATGAAGAATGCGCTGGATCCTGAGAGCAAAAATAAACAAAACTGCTGAGGAAAATGGGCGGCTCGCTCCATTAGCGCACGATACAAATAGCAGGAGAGCAATCAGTGTGAAGAAGAGCGCTTGTGGTATGATGCCATACTCCTCCGGACCTCCTTACATTGTATGTCTCCTGAAGTATACTTGCAGAATAGACCAATCCCGAAAAGATTGTCTGGGTTCGAAAGGGGGCATGTCAACTGAGAGTACACTGTACAACACATACATGGCACTACCTGATCAGCATGCGGCACAGGACGTGTTTGATAGTTCGCGTGTGAATGCGAGGGTAAGTACACGATTTTCTCGTTAGTTGCATGCAAGAGAGACGATGCGACAGAAAGCGAAGCCCTTTGTAGTTTTCCCTCTCGCACTGGTAATGGTCTGCTGTTGGAGTTGAAATGCTAAGACATAATCCTTGTTTCGCTCTTCTGTGTAGTGTGAAGAGGTCAACGAACAAGTAGAGCTCACTTTGATGAAGTAGGCAAGGCTGTGAGCGCTGTGGCTCAAAGCGATAGGCCCTAAATCTTACACGAGATATTTCGAGTGCTGTTGTTCGTTGCGAGCGCTTCGTCTTCGATGAGTCCTGCCTCTTTCCTGGCAGCTGCCCTCCTATAGGACCAACCACGAAGTGACTGTACTCATCTGCAGCCGATCAATGTTATATTGCACAAGAAGATATAGTTTTCGCCAAGCCAGTGCCCCGCCAAAGACCATCGCCGTGTCACACCGTCGGAACGAGTTCATGATGAGAAACATCATTCGCGCGAGCGTGATGAAGAACTATTTCGAAAGACAACATAGTCTTTACCCCCGGGACGACAACTATGTGCACGTCCTGCAAGGGGAGAATGTCACCAGCGACATCAACGAAGACGACGGCAGTATTTCGGAAACCTGGAGTCAGCGGAGGTCGTCAAGCTCCTCCGCGACCCGGTACATGCACAGGTGACATGTCGACACGAGCGTGCGGAAACACAGCATACACTGTAGTAATGTTGCGAGAGTTTGCGGAAGGAGTCCAAGTCGGGAAATCCATCAGCTCCAAAAGCTACCTGTAGGTGGGCGATGAGACTCCTGCTTCAGACTACAACAGTCAGGACTTGTAAATAGTTGAACTTTGTGAAGCAGCAGATCGAGAAGTTAGCTGAAATCGTAGCTGTTGCAGTATGTCGGCGCTATGTAGCTTGCATTTTTTACGGAGAGTCGATCGCCACGCGAATGTTTCTCTCCTCACCGGTCACCGAGAGCTATCTGGCCTCCAAACTCCGTCAGGGTCTGCCTAAGGTACCGAAGGTCCTTTGACTAGCTGCTGGCAGGACTCCATCAAATCCTTTCGCTTCAGCTCGGCGAGCAAAAGTCTCTCTCTCCTCCGCCATGAGCTGACACACACAAACTGAATACAAAACGATGCACTTCACACGTGCTGGCTTGCACGCGTGCCCCCTTTCACGAACCCAGACAATCTTTTCGGGATTGGTCTATTTGTAATCTGGAGAACACTACCGTTGTAGTGTAGTTCCTGTAACTGTGTACATCTCTTTCCCATGCCATTCGTTAGCCAGATTGAGAGTGAACAGAATCTGTGATGACAGATGTACATGTATGCCTGTACAATGTACAATGTACACGCAGCACATCACACGGGGATTCTAATGGCCGTTTCCTGCTGACACTGCTTCACCGACACATGGCATCCTGAGCATCTGGTATGAAGCCACCATTATCATGCCTGCTTTACCATACCGAATTCCACCACCACACCTTGCCATCATGGCCAAACTCCCCCCCCCCCCCCAAAGTTGGGCACATCCAGGACCAGGAGAAAGCATCAGTAATAATATTATCATCGGCAAATACTTTGCCCTTCCGTACAATGTACATGTATCAGGCGCGTGCGCCGGTGCCTTTCAAGGGGGGTTCCTGGGGGCCTCCCCCGGAACATTTTCAAAAAATGAACCAAAATCCTGCATTGTGAGCGAAAAAAGGGGGGTTCCGGGCACCCAGGAACCCATACGGGGCACGCGCCTGTGTATATTACTTGTTACTAATGTACTGTGTATTTCAACCCCACAAATCACCAATCAGCGTGCTATACACTGTACATGTCAGCAAGAGTTCATATGAACTCTTGATGTCAGTCACAACATCACTGATCATGGGAAGCTAGGGTGCTAGGGTGCTAGGGTACTGATTAGTGATGTTACCAAGAGTACATAAGGCCAAGTAAAAAAAATCCTAGTTTATCGTCCCCGCCCGCCCCATTTTTCGAGGCCGCCCGGAATTTATTTTTATTTTTTAAATCTAGAATTTTGCCAAAAAGCTTGATTTTTTACGTCGGCTAAGGCTTGAAAACACAGCTTCGTCAACATGTTCCCTTTATGACTGACTATTGGTTACTGTCCTGACTGGTTCTTTCCCTTCTGCAGCTTTCTATCATTTATCTGGTGGTCTGTGTGAACCAAA
This sequence comes from Sycon ciliatum, assembly GCF_964019385.1. Taxonomy (NCBI): domain Eukaryota; kingdom Metazoa; phylum Porifera; class Calcarea; order Leucosolenida; family Sycettidae; genus Sycon; species Sycon ciliatum. Next base: position 34,432,694 of record NC_088646.1, read on the forward strand.
CAGTATTGGGGTTTGTGTCTTATGAGTGGAGTGACAATCTGTCGATCCAAAGATTTTGCATGTAATTGTTTATGTACATATAACTGTTATAGCATTGTGTATTCCATACACTACCACTATTCTGTTGCAGATTGTTGCACATGATGTGTCATTGTTTACCAAGAACTATACTAGTCTGTAGCACATCAAAAAATAAAAAATAAAAATAAAATCCGCCCTCCCTCCCCGATTTTTGTGAAAAAAAGGACGATAAACTGGGATTTTATTTTACTTGGCCTAACCCTAGTAATCATACCAAGAGTACATAACCTCCTGGGGGCATATACTCCTGATAATACAAAAGGAATACAATGTCATGTACAACTTTCGCTTATTGGCCACAGGCCATCGTGAGAATAAAAGATTTCAAACTCATGTAGTGAACACCCTGCTGCACTAGTATATATAGCTTTCTTCAGTGTTAGTAGTAACGTAGCAGTGACACACTACACATTGTAAGTAAGTAAGTAATGGACGTTTCGATTACGGACATACAGTCATGTGCAATGACTACATTGTATGTACATGAACAACTAATTGAGTTATCACAATCAAAAGATTCCAAACCCGAAGTGCATGGCTAACGCTCGTTTTCCTCCCCTACCCCCATCCCACTCCACACTAAACACTAGCACGTTTCAAGCCTCAAGTAACAGTTCAAATACACTGTGCCAAGATTGTTGGTGAAGACTTACAACTGCATGCACTAATAATTAAGACCGTGTGCTCGCTAGTTTGATTGCCCCAGGCAATGATCATGATGATCAGAAGACCCGGGTCTTGCTCGCAAGCCCCCTTCCAGAAGACTGGCCACTAGAAGTAGAAGTCGGGCAGGTCAAGTGTAGCACCAAGAGTCCATGACCCCTGGGGTTATGGACTCTTGGTATGGTAGCACCAATCTATCCAGCAGCAGCAGCCTGTACTGGCTGTAGGGAGAGCTGCCGCAGTACTACTATTAGTATCCAGTGAGTTAGCCGGGGAGTTTTCTAGGACGTTTGTTTTGTAAACACCTTTTATTTCTGATCCATGTCCCCCATCATGTAACCATGCTGCCAGGCTGGCTCTGAATACTAGTAGGCTGCCAGAAGGCACGTACAAAGCCTGGCCCCATTGTTGGCAACATCACTGTCATGAACACATGCACTACATATACTCTACGTCTAATTGACTGGCTTCCCGGGATTCTTCTACGCCTATGGTCCCCCCGCATTCCTCTTTATCTGCCCCACACGTGCATTGCCTGTTGGTGTTTTAAGTTAAGGGAGGGGAGGGGGATCACAGAAATGGGTAGTGGGGCTGTGCGGCTTCCCTGTGCCCATCTATACTGTAGGAAAGGCGCAGGACTGGGCGCATTGCTGGGCAAGTATGGGCACAGTCATGGTGACGGCACGGCGATGGAAAGAACACTGGAACAACACATCAATCTACATTGTACGGGATTACCATGCAGAGTCCACACTGCGACAATGATGTATCACAGTCAGTGAGGAGTCGTCCACGGCCGCTATACATTGCAATGCCGGGCAGTACTGCCAATGGCTGCTGAACAAAAAAGATAGAAATAAGAATTTTATTCTACTACATATAACAATAATTTAAGTTGCATAAGATTGCGCAATACAATCCTTGACCTGCTGCAGTGGCTTGCAGAATCACAAATGAACACAAGAAAAGTACATAGAGTGCAGGCATGCCAGGAGAGTTTTAACCTCTCCTGCATTCTGTTTAAAAACAGAATGCACTGCAGCACAAAAGCCAGCTTTGGTCTTAACGTGCAGACATGAGCGCGATCACTTTCCACTGCAGGGAACCGTATTCAATGCGATAGAGGGCATGTCGTGATGCAGCAAGCACTTGCTCTTTATCAAGTACTCTCACAATCGTGTACAGTTTTCAAGCAATCAAGGTTCTTGCAGTGCGGGAGCTTCCCTACCATCACCAGACATCATCGCCACTGCTCCGTAGAATTTCAGGCTTGGCTAGCACTGTGCAGATCTGCCAGATGGAGCAAAAATATTCAAGACTCTGGAAAGCAAGCTGGGTAAGCTGGGTAAGCTGGATAACCTGGCATCACACAATGGTAACATTTGGCTGGAAGGGTGCTCACTCAGCTTGTCCACTGGGCAAGGATGACGTCAACTGCCTCTGCTAGATTGGCTACACGTCCATCGGCCGTGACGTTGGGGTTCTGCTCGTCCCTTGGCCTATGCAACAAACACAGCCACCGACAGCAGCAGCAGCAGCAGCAAGAACAGTAAAGAAGGGAAGTGCCGGAAAAGGAACAATGTACAATTGTAAGACATCGGGCTAAGCGACACATTTCAACAAAAAATATCGCTGGTAATAATGGCGAATGTAACACACACTCTGGGATCTGATCTTGCCACATACTACCGTGAGCGTATTCAACGGATAAGGCACTTACTGGGTGACGGACATTCATCCAACAAAGAATCGGGGAGGTCAGAGAGAAACCTAGGGCCTTGATTAACTAGTCGGTGTTTGGAATAAAAAACTGGCATCCAGTACATCCAGTGCAGATTCAAAAAAGTGCGAAATATGAACGTCACCAAAGGTCTATTTTTAAAGTGTACTGCAAGGTGGACCAGTCAGATCTCTCTCTCTCCCTCTCCCTCTCTCTCTCTCTCTCTCTCTCTCTCTCTCTCTCTCTCTCTCTCTCTCTCTCTCTCTCTCTCTCTCTCTCTCTCTCTCTCTCTCCTCCCCCCCCCCCCCCCCGTGCGTAAATTCACATGCATATACTTACATAAATTTGCCAGTGCGAACCTGCACTCCACGAATACCCACGGCCTGTGCACCACCCACGTCGTTCTCTAGATCGTCGCCGATCATCAAAGCCTGCAACAGCAGAGCACAGCAGTCCCATAGAAACTTATCAGTACAGTGATATGAGTATATGTAACAAGAAGGGGCCACAGATGTGTGATCACCAGTAGCCTGATTGGTAGGACACTGTCCCGGAAAGACAGGGGTGCTGGGTTCGAATCCCGCTCGTGGAACCTTGTCTTGCAACATTGGCGCCTGGCAATGGCTTGAGCCCACGACCCAGCGTACCCCCCCCCCCCCCAAACACATTAAAAGCACCGTTGGGTACAACCTACAGTTGAATGTCGCCAAACCGGCGGTCAGTTATCCGGCATGTAGTACTGAAAAGCAACTTACGTCTTCTGCAGCAACCTTCATGTCATCCAATGCAGCATTGAAGTATGTTGGTTCTGGCTTGCCGATCACCTCAGCCTTCACACCAGATGCATACTGAAAAAAGAACAAACCATGAGACATTCAAATTGAAAAGTAAAAAAAGGGAGCATGTTGAGACAAAGAGAATCATTCGACAAGCATTGAGCATTGAGAAAAAAAGAAGTGCCCCCTGTGAGGATCGAACTCACGACCTTCAGATTATGAGACTGACGCGCTGCCTACTGCGCTAAGGAGGCAGCTGACAATCCACGATAGACACACCATTTTCATGATACAGAATAGAGAGATAGGACATGCTTACTTCTAAAACTTTCGCGAACGCGCCAACATCCAAGTTCAGTTCTCCCTTCTCCCGGTAGTATTTTCTGCATTGGGGAAGGAGACAGTACGCCAAGGCACTACACATTAAGATTAAGAAAGCATAAACCATATTACATGCCACAGGTCGTACACTTACGAGTTGTATTATACAAGCTGGAGAGTACTAACCCTGCCACTCCACTTCTGCCCACCAATACATGGAATAAATTGGAAGTATTCCGACAAAGTCCGCATGTCCTAAGTGTCTGTTTTTGGTAAATGTATCTGAAACGTTATTTCGATGGCAAGCTCAAAGCCGATGATTCACAGAACGTACTTGAAAAGAGAGAGAGAGAGAGAGAGAGAGAGAGAGAGAGAGAGAGAGAGAGAGAGAGATAGAGAGATAGATAGATAGATAGAGAGAGAGAGAGAGAGAGAGAGAGAGAGAGAGAGAGTCACATCCCACTGGGGCTAGAGTGTAGCTGTAAGACTGGGAGAACGCAACCATTCCAAGGACACGGCAAAACCAAACCAATTCCATGTTAGAAACTTGTTCACCCTAGGCTATCTTCAGATATGTACATGAAGTCATGAAGTATAGTTTGGCTGTTTCTACATGGGTTTTATTCCGGAGACCGGGTCCTAACTAAGCTCTGGATCAATTCCGGCTTAGACATTCAAACAAAATCGTTCTCAGAATGTGACCGTTCCTGCAGTTTATGGCACCTTACTCACCCCCTTCCGAGTGCAATCAGTGTGGGCTTGTCACACTCGATCAGGACTTTGAGCGCTTTGTTCAGGTTCTGGTAGTGAAAGGCGTCCTGTGCGTCGGACAACACCACACAGTTGAGTGGCTCGGTCTGCTGCACACTGGAGTACTCAGCTTCAGCCTCCTTGGTGACTAAAAGGAAAGGGCGCAGGCCACGCTCGATCAGCACCTTCCTGACGCAGGGCCCCGGCGTGAAGACCTGCTCCGCTCGGACGCTGAAGCCTAGCTTGTTCAGCTTGTCAACTACCGCCTGATGCGGGATGCTGGTCTCGTTGGAACAGAAGCGCACCGGTACACCAGCCGCAGATAACCTAACAGACAGACAGACAGACAGACACACACACACACACACGCGCGTGCACACACACACACAACTGTCTCCTGCTGTTGTTACATGTAGGAGAACAAGACAATTCAGTTGATGTTCCATAATGTAGTCATCACCCACTAACAGGACAATCATCACTGTCACTGCAGCTATTCTTCGACCTACACCAATACTTGCAATAGCAAGAGTTCACAATCCGCCGAGACAAAGCAACTCTGAGCTGCAGGTGCGCTACGCGACCATGGCGACGCACTGCGGGTGCTCTCTGTGACCATGGTGATGTGCAGCAGGTGCTCTATGTTACCATGGCGACGCACTGCTTTCATTGCATGGACCTGGTGAAGCGAATTTATTTGTACTGGACGTCTACAAGGATGCAGGCGTAGCCAAAATTGTCTGGATATAAACGAGTGCTACTACAGCCTAGCCAAAGCTTGTACGCAGCATCTGATACCAAACCTTTCGAAGTCTACTAGAAAAATGGACTTGGAAGCTATAAACCAGTAGTACAGTCAATGCCTAAACATGCGACAAATCACTTGGGATTGGGGTCGTGTTCAATGCAAAACGTGGTCAAAAGAGAATGGGGGCCCAGCCAGGCCAGCTAACCTCAGTGATTTGTCCGGACTTATTTTGCCGTCGACTGTAGGTCATCTGACGCCGCAGTAAATGGCAGAGCTGATTCGTTAGTTCGTGGTTATGTAAGACAGTGAACACACTGCACCAGACCCCATACCTCTGGTTCAGAGGGGGGGGGGGGGAGAACTTTTGCCACTATTATTATAATAATTAAGCGGGCATGGTGGTGTTGATGTTGGGTAACGGCAGGGTTTTTTCAACAATCACTTCATAAAATTATACTTTATCTTCTTGGTCTAAAGGGAAGTGGAATTAGGCGTACAATGATACAACTGCATCCTGACGTTCCAGCATGCAGCTATTAAAGCCTGTTCGACCTTCCAAAATTGATGCGAATGCAGTAAAATTATGTATTTCAAAAAATCACATGAACATAAACTAAGCGTTCTACCTTGCAACAGCATCGATGGATCCTTCGATTACAACATCACCGTCGAAGAGAACGCCTGAAAGATCCAATAGAACACCCCGTATTGCTTTTCTTGCCCAGCTCATGATTGATGCTTCAAAGGTATCTATTTCATTCACAATGTCAATGGAGCTTCATAGAATCAAGAGTCCATAAACACTCTTGATAGAATCATACTGATTCATAGCATGTAGGAAACTGATTTTGAATTTTCAAGAATCTTCGTACTTTTTTTTGCGTTCTCGTACTCTAGTTCTGCGCACGTGAACGCCAACACGAAAAATGACGTGACGCGGTGCACATCATGGACCGCCTATGGCTATTCCTATGGCTATGGCTTACTTAAAAAGTAAGTTACTACACTACTCTGTACCGGGAAGGTCCTGTTTGTTTACACAGCCTGTTTATTACTGTACTTTAGTTCAAAGGCACGGAGAGGTCTACACCTTTTTGGTAAATGTACCCTCATCATTGCAGCGTGGGACTCCCTGGTCTGGCGGCCCAATGCCAACGGTTGAAGAGACTTCTGGAGTAGCTGGGGTGGCCTTGTTGTACAACAAGGCTGTCCCAGATCTTCATAACAAGTACCAAGAGTAAAGAAGCTCAATATCGGGAGCTTATTTACTCTTGCAGTACTTGATATGGGCACCTTAGTCCTAGGCTCGGATGATGTGCCCGCCCCCCCCCCCCCCCCCCCCCAATTGAAGTACGAATACACTGTAGTCTGTACTGCCTCTACATCACTAGATTCATTACATGTGTCACGGCGTGGTGGTGGCATGTTGCGACCTTTCCGGTCTGGGTATACATTGCGCAAACGAGGACACAACCGTACAGTTGACACAAGAAGTAAAGGAAAGTATTCGGATGTGTTGTGAGCCCGGGACTCTCTCTCTCTCTCTCTCTGGTGCTCAATCATTCACAAATCTAACTGGTAGCGGGAGACAAACAAAAAATTAAATAGCGAGGCGTGCAAATTACCAGTTCAATAATGAAAAAGAGATAGACCTAGAGAGCTAGACTGAACACATTTGTAGTACATGTATAGCACTGTACTGCACAGCCTCATAAAAAAAGAGTTGGGCAACTAGCGGTTAGTTAGATATAGAGTCCTAGCATTTTGAAGCGTGTTGCAGAACACAAATTCTTTTTTTTAAATGTCTAGAAATTAAATCATTTCAAAGAGAGGGCATAATGTTGGAATCCTGTCGGTTCACAGCCGGCATGACTGGTATGGGCGAACACTCCCACCGAAAAACAAACAAAAAAACTTAGAAAAGGGAGTATGCTTGGGACAGCCGTTTCATCAAAATAGAATATCCGCCAACTGATCCAGTCGCATAACCAGGAGCCGGGCGTAGTGTCTGTGCGCGAATAGATCACCAAGAGGATGAGGATGAATAGTGCAACAAACGCACCAGCCTGGAAAACAAGATTTCTAACATTGCCGTTTTCATCTGAAGTTCCAGTACATCACTTGGTCCAAATTCGAACAATCCTTCTCAGCCAGGCTACGACGAGAGGGAAGGCCGCGCAGTGACACACCAGCGCACTGGCATTGGTGCCCTTGGATGGCTTGACACACAATAGCACGATCAGAGCTTGGAGAGGGTCAACCAATTGTGTTCCTTTGCAGCGGTAGTACGGGTAGAGAAAACAGCACACAGACACAGCCAGGTGAATACCGTCAGAACAAATACACACGTACTGTAGCTTGATATGGACGGATCAGCAATACAGTAATCAAACGCTTTAGATCAACTAATGCTCATAAAGGGTACAACCAAGAGTCCATAACCCCAAGAGTGTGCAACTGGGGTCTGGCTGCTGTAGGCCCATTGCGCGGCGGAATTCCAACATAACGTCATGCCGCTGAGGCAAAGCTGTACAAAACTCTGCATTCCGCGGTGCTTGGAACCAGGGAGCAGTACAAGCGCAACGAACGTGTACGTCATTTTTGACGTAATAGAGAGGTTCCGCATAACATAATTACGTTAGTAAAAAACGTAGTCGATCTACGGAAAGTCTTACGGAAACTGCATGCGCATCTGGGTTCCGCCATACGGAGTTTTCAAATCACGTAGCTGCCCTTGGCAACTCCGAACGCGGCAGTGTACGACCAGATCGACCTGGGGAGAGAGTCATAAATTTGTACCCCAATCCACTTACGGACCAGCTACGTTATCAGAGCCCTATCTACGTACTCTCCGTAGACAACTTTCCGTAAGTGGAGTGCAAACTCGCGAATTCACGGGCTTTTCCCGCCCACTAACGTAAAGTTGCTCAACTTTACGTAGTGCGGAACCTCTCAAATGTTGGAATTCCGCCGCGCAGATCCCCATGTACAGAGTTGCACACTCTTTGGGTTATGGACTCTTGGTACAACCTTTGCAAGCTTTGAAAACGCCGCAATTTGTAAACATAGATAACGCTGACCAAGGATCTTGTTTTTACAGCAGAGCAGGCGATCACAGTGTTCAGTTGTCAAGTTGTAAACCATAGTCTGGCCAAGCAAGCATCAGGTAGCAGCTGCCGGCCCATACCACAATGCCCTACGTCCCAAAGCCTTCGATCTAATCCGTCATGACACCCTCCTGGATGATCTTTTCTGATGTGACATGGGAGGCACAGCCTTGTCCTGGTGTGCAATCTATCTGTCCGCATGCAGTGTCCGTAAGACTGTCCGTAGATCGACTACGGTTTTTACTAACGTAATTACGTGATACGGAACCTCTCTAAGGCTGCAGCCGCACTAGGTAAAAAAATATACGCACGTACTATAAATGCCGTTTGTGGGTATAAGTCGTCAAGGACACATACAATAAATCTAAAATGATCCATATATAATACATATACACACACTTGAGAGGGACGAAAAGCGTTTCTTCTGTAACTCTGAGTTTCACGGTATAATACATATATATATATATGTACTCAATCTGCATATATTATAACAAGGGACCGAGTGTATATCGAGAAATATTGACCAGTATAAAAACCGAGGCGAAGCCGAGGTTTTTATAACTGGTCGATATTTCTCGATATACACGAGGTCCCTTGTTATAATATATTTATACCTCTCCGTGGGCAAGCTCAAGAGCAAAAAGGAGTGAATATAGCTTTCTTTCCCTAAAAAGGAGTGAATATAGCTTTAGAGAGAAAGCTATATACACTCCTTTTTAGAGAAAGAAAGCTCCTCAGTGATTTTTTTCTGATGGTTTTCCTCAGTGGTGTATATACCTCCTTAGTGGTGTATATTGAACAATGTATATGGAAATTTATAAACTTCATGGGAGATCTGGTATATGAGTGTGGGTGTATATGGAGTGAGGTATAAATATATATTATACCCAATGCTGTAGACAGCAAGCTGTTTCGGCCATAAAGGCCTCATCAGTACAGCTACGAGCTAAATAGGCCGAGCTACCAGCCATGATGCAAAGGAGGCACCACAGACATTAAGGTAGCCCGTCGCTCATTATATATATTGTTGGTACGACCAAGTCACCCCGCAGATCTCCACTAGTAACTTTCTCAGTTAGACCAAGACATGAATAACTAAAGTAGTAGAAGGAGTACATAACCTTGGGTAGTAGTAAACCTAGGTGCTGTTGTGCACATGTCTGTACTGTTCCCCGGCCCTCAGTTACCTCAGCCTGCTCATGACTACTGTGTGTTGTGTCCTGTTGATGTCCCTATTCATAACTGCTGCATTGCCCTTCATATTACACCCGCTGGTTTGAAGTGTTGTGCACAGTTGCATGACCTGTTGCTTCTTGTTGTATACATTGCATGCATCATAGGAGTCAATGTGTCATATCATGTTTCTCATGCTATTCAATTATTAATCCTTGCTCACGCTAGACTAGACGTCTGCGTAGGGACAGCTTGTTGGTGTGCTGCTTGCATTCATTGCTAGTTCCATGCATAGTTCTTTGCCCTACTGTGGCGGGAAGGTCGTCCCGTGCAGCCGCAATGATCAGCTGCGCTACGGAAGTTCAGTTCCGGCAAACACGCGTGCGGATTTGCATTTTGCTGCTTGATTTTGATGTATTTGGGGTTAGTGCAAGGAAAGAGCTTGCTGGTGCAGTTGTTGTGTTCTTTGTCTTTGGCTGTTTCTGTTACTACCAGGTAGTAGCTAGCCTTTTGAAGTATTGCAATCAGTTTGCAATGGATACAGTCTTCTCCTAGTGATAATATTCTATAAACCTCAGACTCTGTGTTGTGAGTGAGAATACCGGCGCAAACATATATGTAACGGCCTCTTTTACGGGCAAGATAAAGTCATGTAGACGTGAAAAAATAGAGATACCATGAAAGGTAAAATAGAATTTTATTCAAGTACAGTACATTGGAAAACTCCAAAAATTCCACGTAAAACGGACGAAATTCAGTTCTCAATGGCCGATGCCTACTCCAGCACCATCCTGCGTCGACAGGCCTGTCAGGCGCCTTCTGGACCCGCGTAGCCGGAGGTCGACTGCATGGAACACTGCAAATTGGTTGCGAATTCGCACCCAAGCCATGATGGTTGAAAATGGCGTGTCCCACTTGAGGGCGAGGCGACCAGGAAGTTGCTTCTGATAGCTGGCGTATTCGCGATGTAGCACCCCATCCGTGGAACAAACCAGTGGTGTGAACGACCCACGGAGGTCCTCGGAGGCCTGACGGTACTTCTTTTTCTTCGCGTTAGCAGCGCGGTTGGAAGTAGCTTCCCAGGATGAATGGGAGTAACTGGGTGCGTTGGCATCCATATACATTTCAGCAAGTCGCGGACCTCTGTATAAGCAGCTTTTTTTCCAAATGTACAGTATCTTTTGAATTTCATGCACCTCAATACTCACCTGATACAACGTTCTCTGGCGGTTGGGTCGGAAAAATGCTGGAAAAATGCAATACAACTTGCAGTGTGGCTGCTGGCTGTACACACATTTTCACTTTTTTACATTTGTATCTTTTTTTACCTCGTGCGGTTGGAGCAATATTAGACATCCTTAGCTAAAAAAACGCTAACGTAAACGCAAACCTTTCCGTACTTCGGATCGTTCAAGCTGACTTTTCCCTTAGCACAATGTACGTTATAGTTCAGACGAAGTAGTCGTGACAACCATGGCGATATGAATTTTCGTGGAAACAGGTGCAGGAAATTTAAAATTTTGAACCAGGGATTAGTTTGCTGTCGTTCCGAAAGAATACCTTGGCGAGGTCTTTCACTCTGGAATAGCAAAAGCACGGCGAAAATGAGTTTTCGCTGTTCCCAGATCCTTGGAAACCCTTTCCTAAACGCAGCACCGAAGACTGTAAAGGTTCTCCAGCTCCAGCACGTCTGGGAGAGGCCGATGAATTTCTTCCTCAGGAGTGCCGTGGAACTGGTCCTTTGTGTCCCAGATGGGATAGAGGGTGAAAGGCACGAAGCAGAGGACGCAGACATTGTCAGCTGAAAGGCAAAACTCGCCAAAAAAGCTAAATGTCACAAGGGGAAGCAATCTCGACTCTCATCTCGATCTGCACGTGCTTTTTATCTCCCGCCAGTTACAAAACAATGCGAGTTTTTGCATTTTTTGCAGAATTACCATAACGAACGTCGGCCCGTTATTTTGAGCTCTGTAACGTTTTTCCGTTACCCGATAACGTCTTTTGTCACGGCCGGGAGTGAGTACCGTAAAAGTTAGCGGTATCGTACTTTTGCTAAGGATGTCTATTGGCTCCCTTGGGTAACAATGAAATATAAAAGAAAGGCAAAGAAAAAGAAACGACCTCGATGGGACTCGAACCCACAATCTCCAGCTCCGGAGGCTGGCGCCTTATCCATTAGGCCACGAGGCCAGGTGCACAGACCTATCGCCCTAAGGCAGTTCTCTCATACTCACTGACTAGCCTATGGAGCACGTACCTGAGCAATGCGGCTAGCAAGCGGGTCGATTGCAGCGTGTATGAGACATGGGCCATCGGCCAGTGGTCGCTTCACGGCACGCTGCAGCGCTGTCCTCAGCTCCGCGGTCGTCTGAACGTAGTAGCCGGGTGCTCCAAATGCCTCGGCAATTTTCTCGTAGCGTGCTGACGGTAAGAGAGAGGTTGGTGGCGCACTGGAAAAGACAACAAGAAAATACAATGCACTGTTCTTGTGGCACGGAACTGAAATATTTGCATTTGTATGCTGCATGGTGTTTGTGAGCAGAGCATTTCGGCAACAAGGGGCCGAATGGAGTAATGTAATGGAGCAGTTGTCAGTTGACAAACCCCTTTTCTTTGGAATAATGTAGCAGTTAAAACAAGAGGAAGAGGATGAAGATTTCGTTATAACTCAGAGTTTCAAGCACGCGGGGGATCACCAGACAACAGTTACAACGAAATCTTCAGCCTCTTCCTCTTGTTGTAAGTAGCTCTGCCCTTGGGCATCGAGCACTCTATTGGACAGCCTGGAACCTTTCTGCTTTTAAAATGTAGCAGTTAGTGATACCCGCATGCGTAGGACTTCACACCACCCACATGCACATTATACTGACCTGCGTGCAGGATGAACGCCACCATCTGTCACCATATCCTTCCACAGGGACTGCGTTGTGCCCAAACTGATGCCATTGTTGTTAACAACCAGGAAGATTATGGGCAACGAGTAGCTGAAAATCAGAACACGGCAGCACACACACACACACACAACGGCCACATAGCAACAAACAACACTATCAGCAGGTACCAAAAGACCAGAAGTTGTGTTGGCTTCGTGTATCAGATGGCAGGCTGTTTCAGCAAGAGAGCCCTAAGATCTTGTTTATCCTGGCCTACATGCTTGATTTAGGCAAAGTCCTACTTCAACGCCAGTACATGTACCGTATATTCTCTATTATAAGCACAGGTCTCCATTACTAGCACAGTCTCTAATACTAGCACACTGTGAGCACCTTTCGAAACATTATAAGCACAGTCTCTATTATTAGCACGGTCTTGGTGGAAATCAATGCTGCACGCATGATATCTAGCATGTATTTCTTCTTGCTCTGTATGGATGTATTGGTTGAAAAAATATAAGCACGGTCTCCAATATAAGCGCGGTCTCCAATATAAGCACGGGGTAGAGGGGTGTTGAAAAAATAGAAGCACGGCGCTTATAATAGAGAATATACGGTATATAGAACGCAAGTCTGGCAATCCACAACTGACCAGTTGTGTGATCAATAGCTTCAAATTGCCCACCCCGAAGAGAAATCCACTGAGGCAGGTGTAAATCATTGAAACAGGTGTGCAAGGCACAAACCGCACAAACGAGTGTCTCAACACGGCACAGGGATACCTGCCAGGACCGTTCCTGACCACTCACCGACACGCCACCTCCAGCTCCATGGCCGAGAAGCCGAAAGCACTGTCTCCCTGCACGCACAGGACGTGGCGGCCAGTCTTAGCGTCCGTCTCGTGCAGGGCACTGGCGATTGCAAACCCAACACCCACTCCCATCGTCCCAAAAGTGCCTGCATCAAGTCTGCAAGAATGTGCACGCAACACAAGGACAACAAAGCAGCAACATCTAAAATTTAGCTTTTAAGTTTTAACCACTATTGGGAGTTACTACACTTACCACCAAGTGAGAGAGCGATCTCAAGCAAATTCTGCAACATTACAAACAACAGTCCTCACTTCTCCATTTTCTTACTTTGAAGCAGAAACAGGACTATCTCCAGCATCTCCCTCCCCTCAAAAAGAACTTGCAAGACAAACAAGATGTATATCAATCGAACAGTACTCAAATACTTTCGGGTGGATGGACAATTGCGACAGTGCAAAAGAACATCATGGATTTCTGAGAGTACAATATCACTATGCTGGTAAGATCGTGAGGGATGAAAGAAAAGGAAGTATGATGGCCAGGCAACACAAGGCAGGTGGAATGTTCAGCAACAACGAAGAATGGAACAAGTGGCAAGAAATGGGTGTGTGTATTTGTGTGTGTGTGTGTGTGTGTGTGTGTATGTATGTGTGTGTGTGTGTGTGTGTATGTGTGTGTGTGTGTGTGTGTGTGTGTGTGTGTGTGTGTGTGTGTGTGTATGTGTGTATGTGTGTGTGTGTGTGTGTGTGTATGCGTGTGTATGTATGTATGTATGTATGTATGTATGTATGTATGTATGTATGTGTGTATGTATGTGTGTGTGGAGGAGGCCTGAACTGACCGTTGCCTTGGACGGCAGCATGGCAAAGTTGATCGACTGATATCCATAGTGTTAGCACCCTCACTCACCATAGCACAGTCTCTGGGAATGACAGCACGCACCTGCGCACATGCACACACAATATAGGACAGAGGGGTACGCAGGACACATGTGCACCAATGTAGCCCAACGGCACAAAACATAAATAGCGAGATCTCAGAACTCAGAGTTATCTGTCTAGAATTCAGCGGGGAATAGAAAAAGTCATCCAGAATGCCTTCAACCGCACCCAATCACCCATCCACCCAACTACACCCCTTCCTAGTCCGCAGCCCAAGTGCTCAAATGTGGCCCTAAAAAAATCCTGTTTGCTTCAATGCACAATGGGGCACCAAGGTTCGATGTGGGGCCTGAAAGATGACCCCTTGGGGTACCCACAACAGTCGAGAGCTGCTTCTGGATCTGGGGCGCTCTCTCGATAGCGGCGAATTTCTTCAGGGCAAATCCATGCACAAGTTTTGCAGAGCGTAAGTTTGAGCACGCGTCGTACCTAATCAAAAGTTCAAAGATATCAAATTCGAAACTCGCACACGTGGAGCGCCACATGGTGCACTTCAGATGTAAATATTTAGGGCTCTCGGGTGCGCTCAGTGGTCCCACGTATTTACAATTTTACATTGTGAATTTGTGATACCTAAGAAGTGTCCACAACTGCAGTGATGGGCTCCTGCTTAGTGCTGGCTGGCCTGGTGCTATCTCCTTTGTGCCGGAAGCTGAAACAAATATAACTCTGAAGCGTCTTCACACAATATAAGTGTCTTTTACAAGTGCCAAATATTCTGACAGCCTGCATGGCATCAGAGGAGTCTTCGACTGACAGGAGGAACACTCATCAATCGCTACGAGCCAATGTTGTTGAGCCAGGATGCAAGAACTGCCCGTTTTGTGGCACGCTGAAAAAAATCGGCAAAGCTGTATAACCAAGCAGGTGACATTGCAACTCGTGACAGTGGAAGCAGAAAACAAATTGCGGAAGTTGCTGCCACATGACAACATCAAAGGATTTTGACAGCAATCAGTTCAGGGAATCTGATCGCCAGAGAGGTACCCTACCATAGGTCTTGCTATGATTCATATACCCATGCCGCGAAACTTTCGCTAGGATTGGAGCAAGCAGGCAAAAGACGCACACTAGTGCGCTGCTGACTTCGCTGCCTCATCGACTGAGTCATCTGAGGACGATTTCTTCTCTGCTGTAGGCAGTCAACTATTCGATGATGTGCTGTTGTGTCCGCTGCGGGAGTATCCCTTGCTTGTGGAGCAAGACAATGTCCGACTAGTGTGCCATGCTGCAAGGACTTTGAGAAGTTTGTGTGGTGAACATGTGTCCCATCGGCACATGCACGCACTTGCAGTGGTCCCCTTGGCAATGGTGAATGTGACGAGCATGGAAACTGCCGTGGACTCACTACCTGCCTTGTTGCACAAGTTTCTCTTGTGGCTGCTTGCAGATGACTACGATGATGTTGTCAGCAAACAGCGCATAAAGACACACGATGGAGGCATCACCAGGCAAGTGCCGTCCCTTGGTCAGGATATTATGCACCGCGTGACACCAATGGTCCGCCACCGAAACATGTAGCTGATGTTGTCAGCAAACAGCGCATAAAGACACACGATGGTTGTGTTGTACGTAGTTTAGCTGCACGCTGTTCACACACTGATTGCATGCTGTCTGCACGCTTTTTGCCTGGTTACTGCTAAGATTACGTGTCCGTGCCTGGGTTCGTGCCTGGGTCCGTTTGGGTTATAACTCGTGGCCCTGCGCCGTTTTCCTGGTCTTCCGTTTTCTGTAGTCGTCGCAGCTCCTCGTGTTGGGTCCGTTTTATTCTCTCTCTCGTGGTTTTCTGCTTTTGTTACTCTTATCGTTTCCGTTGTCCTCCTGAGCCCTGCACCTTTCCTTTGTCCCCTTATTCGTCGTTTGAGGCCAAGTAAACCGTATCAACCCAAACAATTCGTTGCTCTGTCTGACTGGTCGCGGGGGCTCAGACAACATTTGGCGCCCAATTACAGCTCGAACCCTCGACAGTTCTCTTCTCTACCGTCTACGATGCAACGTGTTTATTACGAACCGATGCCAGCCACTCTCCAGCTCCTGTTCGATTTACGCGAATATGCTGATCCATCTCGGATTTACTTCGTAGCTACTGGCCGCGAATGTGGCAAATCGTCTGCTGTAACGTCACCTCCCGCACCCGCAACACCTATACCGTCGGCAAACCAAGACTCTCTCGCGGTGGAGTTCCGGCGTGTACGTCGCCGCTCCCGCCGGGCTCGGCACCGCCGGCGAGTACCAGGGCGGAAATCAGTGGAAACCGTCGCTTCCTGTCCGGCTTCTCCCAGCCCGGGAGTCATGGTGGAGGATTCGGATGCGACTGACGTAGTTTATTTGGTGGATATTCATGTTGCTAATGATCTCGAGTGATTGCGCATTGTATTATTATTTAGGCCTCGGGGCGGTTGGGACGGTGAGGACATGGGTATTGGTGTTGTTCAGATAATGAGCCAAGGGCCATACACAGGTTGAACAACTCGCTTAATGACGACATCAGTGTGGACGGTTTTTTTGCAGGGTTTTAGTTTAAGGGGATACGCCACACTGGTGCCGTCGTTAAGTGTAAACCCACCTGGCCCATTAGTCACTTGCTCAACCGTTCTCTTTTTCACCCCTCCCCTTCTTAAAGATTTGTTGCTTTGTAAAGTCTCAGGAGAGACTTAGTTATCTTAGGGCGGTGTAATGTTGTACGTAGTTTAGCTGCACGCTGTTCACACGCTGATTGCATGCTGTCTGCACGCTTTTTGCCTGGTTACTGCTAAGATTACGTGTCCGTGCCTGGGTACGTGCCTGGCTCCGTGCCTGGGTTCGTGCCTGGGTCCGTTTGGGTTAGAACTCGTGGCCCTGCGCCGTTTTCCTGGTCTTCCGTTTTCTGTAGTCGTCGCAGCTCCTCGTGTTGGGTCCGTTTTATTCTCTCTCTCGTGGTTTTCTGCCCTTTTGTTACTCTTATCGTTTCCGTTGTCCTCCTGAGCCCTGCACCTTTCCTTTGTCCCCTTATTCGTCGTTTGAGGCCAAGTAAACCGTATCAACCCGAACAATTCGTTGCTCTGTCTGACTGGTCGCGGGGGCTCAGACAACAGTTGCATCACCAGGCAAGTGCTGTCCCTTGGTCAGGACATTATGCACCGTGTGACACCAATGGTCCGCCACCAAAACATGTAGCACTGGGACTTGCTCTTCACCACCTATGCAGGAGCGAGTAACTTGTCACAGTGCGGTAGCTACTTCAGTACATGTTCTGCTGAACAGTTAAACTAGTTTCATTCCCTTTGTTTGACCACACCTGGTCTTTGGGTCACAACATACACAGGCTTGTCTAGTAGTATACCGTACCGACTCTTTCCGTTAAAAGTTCAAAACCAAGCAAGTTGATGCCGGGTTGCTTTCCGTTGAGGTGCTGACATTAAACAGGCTCTGCAAAACGAAAATGCGTACAAACTTTCGCTCTACATCATGAAGTGAGGGACTTCGCACGAACTTTCGAAACTTTGGACGCGAAACTTGCAGGGAAAGTGAAATGAACTTTCGTAGGAAGTTTCGTGAGATCGGGTTATCAACCGTTATGGCGTACGCGCACTTGGCGCTTGCAAACTACGAAAATGTGCAGAGCACAAAGTTCATGCAAAAATCCGTACACATTTTCGCAAGGCCCGTCGCGAAACTTCGTTTGAATTTTCGTTTTGCAGAACCTCTCTACTTTGTGGTAGGAACGCCATTGGCCGGTAGATGTACACTTTGTTGCCGGTGTTTTACCGAGTGACGTTGGAACCAAGAGTATAATTAAACAGTCAACTTCGCTAATAACAACTGCGGATATAACGACAATTCGCGAATAACGACAGAATTTCCATGCCCACGGCAAAGTCCCATCTAACTGTAATACATATAATGAGACTTTGGGTATAAGGACACTTCGCGAATAAGGACACTTTCCTGATGCCCCGCCGAGTGTCGTTATACTCAAAGTTGACTGTAAGCTCCGAAGAGTGTGCAACTCCTGATACCCTTTCTATGGGGTTCGTCGACGGCGAAAACTCACATCACGTGGTGCAGTGTTCTCATTGTACGCTTCCAGCCCGTTCTAGCGAGCAGGGGAGCAACAGAATAGCACTCCCTAACAGAAACTCACTCCGCTCATGCAACTCCCCACCATATAACCATGGAAGATATTCGGGTTGCGCGCACGCTATCCTTCGTTGTACGTAGTAAAACACGTACCGGAAACATGTGATGTGAGTTTTCGCCGTCGTGGACCTCATATGCAGAGTTGCACACTCTTGGCAGCTCATTTACTCTTGTTGTCACTAATCATACACTCTGTTTTTTAAGAACCGCTGCATCGTTGTAAACCATTTCGTTGACTTGAAGTACATAAAAATGCACTCCTTCTAAGGTTGATACTTGAAGTACAATGTACAGTTGCGCTCACTGAAATCCGACCCAACGTGCAAACCTGGCGCCCTCAACTTCCACGGCCCTTGACGCTCTGGAAGTGGAACGAATGCGGCTGGGCGTACACATGTGCACAGACAATGATGTAATCGGAACTGGTCCAGGGCGCCAGCTTTGCACTTCGGGTCGGATTTCAGTGAGCGCAACTGTACTTGGTCATCGTTCTTTCAAGACAATTCCGGCGATTAAATCAACGAACCCCCAACAGAACTTATCAAGAGGCACATGCCTAGAAAACCCTGCTCTTGCTTTCTATTCGGTCACCCTTGGTGCCTTCGCGTGGCAAACGAAAAGATATAATTTTGCGTCCTGGGCTGCGGACTATATCCCCCCCACACACACACACCACCACTACACACGCGCGGGCATACACAGGGTCACTGACCTCAGCAAACACTTGGTAATAGCTCATCGGCGGTGCAGTGGGGCGCTCCATGGCCTACAAGGAAACAACAACAGAAGCAGAAAATAAGACAGAACAATGTAATACAAACCAAACAATGGTAGAAGAAAGGGGAAAAGACCATTGCTTCACTGCCACAAATATGTACAGTACTGTCACCATTTTGAGCTGGCCTAACGTTTGGATCACCCAGAACGGGCATAGCAGTAACTGTTATCGGAAACTAAAGCCTGAGTCACACTTGAGCTAATGCAGATAGTAGAATACAGAAGAGCTTATTGGGAAGGTTAGGGTGAGCTGGAAAAAATTGTGTACACACACGCACACACGCACACACTCACACACACACACACACACACACACACACACACACACACACACACACACACACACACACACACACACACACACACACACACACACACACACACGACATAATACTGTGTACAACACACACGACATGCACTGCAATAGCTACTGTATTGTTCAATGTTGATCGTGCAGAGCAGTAGACACAACCTGGGAAAGGCTGAATCAAGGCAGTACTAGTAAATGCGACCAGGACAGCATGTGTGAATGCACTATTCTACAGGAACAAAGCTTAACACCAGTGATATCTTACATAGAACTGAGTCCTGCACGGGCATTCTTGTGCCTGAACTAACCTGTCTTCCAGACTCCTTTTCATTTGCAATGGATTTCAACTCGTCCGCCCACAGGCGATGACCTGGCACCTGCCAGGATGTACCACCGGCCTCAGACACTAGCTGTTCAGTGTCAACACATGAACACAAGTCATGCACGTGTGACACACATGCATGCACAGACACAGACACACACAGACACACACACACACACACACACACACACACACACACACGCACGCACGCACGCACGCACATGCACAGACACACACAGACACAAACACACAGACACAGACACAGACACACACACACACACACACACACACACACACACACACAAAAGAGCAGCACAGGACATACGATCACAATCAGCAAACCTTGAACATGCAAATACATGTACAGACCCACATGCATGCACACAAAGGTGAACAACACATACCCACATGCATGCACACATTGTTTGGTTGACAGCATGTTACAAGGCAAAGGATGCACTGTGTTCGGGAACAGAGCCCCTCACTACAACCTCCACGGTTGGCAGAGTCCCGGTCTTGCAACCATTTTGAACCATATGGGGGTTAGCCCTGGCTCTGACCCTCATATTAGGGAGTTGTTTGAGCCTTCTAGTTTTTGTTGTTGTTACTGTCAGTTGGGTATTCCTCGCTCGTTCTTGGATGTCAGTCCTGCATAAATCCTCTTGATACTTAGTCCTTTTTTCGCCTAGTATAGTGAGGGTCCTTGTGATTCGCAGGCAAGCCCACAACCACTCGGCCAAAGCGCTGGTACTCGAGACCCGCGCCGGGAGCAGGGAGTAGAGGTCAGCGGGTAATGCCGGCATTATAGGGCATGATCCCTGCGTGACTGTAACGCTCCTATGTAACTGCAACAGGATACGTTCACAAGTCGTGGACCGGGAAGCAGTGGTCCCACCCTTTCCAGCAAGAATGCGCATAGCTGTGGTCCCACCCTTTCCAGCAAGAATGCGCATAGCTGTGGTCCCACCCTGTCCAGCAAGAATGCGCATAGCTGTGGTCCCACCCTTTCCAGCAAGAATGCCCATAGCTGTGGTCCCACCCTTTCCAGCAAGAATGCGCATAGCTGTGGTCCCACCCTTTCCAGCAAGAATACGCATAGCTGTGGTCCCACCCTTTCCAGCAAGAATGCGCATAGCTGTGGTCCCACCCTTTCCAGCAAGAATGCGCATAGCTGTGGTCCCACCCTTTCCAGCAAGAATACGCATAGCTGTGGTCCCACCCTTTCCAGCAAGAATGCGCATAGCTGTGGTCCCACCCTGTCCTGCAAGAATGCGCATAGCTGTGGTCCCACCCTTTCCAGCAAGAATGTGCATAGCTGTGGTCCCACCCTTTCCAGTAAGAATGCGCATAGCTGTGGTCCCACCCTTTCCAGCAAGAATACGCATAGCTGTGGTCCCACCCTTTCCAGCAAGAATGCGCATAGCTGTGGTCCCTCCCTTTCCAGCAAGAATGCGCATAGCTGTGGTCCCACCCTGTCCAGCAAGAATGCGCATAGCTGTGGTCCCACCCTTTCCAGCAAGAATGCGCATAGCTGTGGTCCCACCCTGTCCAGCAAGAATGCGCATAGCTGTGGTCCCACCCTTTCCAGTAAGAATGCGCATAGCTGTGGTCCCACCCTTTCCAGCAAGAATGCGCATAGCTGTGGTCCCACCCTTTCCAGCAAGAATGCGCATAGCTGTGGTCCCACCCAATCCAGCAAGAATTCGCATAGCTGTGGTCCCACCCTGTCCAGCAAGAATTCGCATAGCTTCTTGATTCTGAATCTCCCAGGAAATGATGTAATGCGGCTCGCAAGGAATCTAAATACAAAGGTACGCCTCAGCCTAAAGGGCAACGACAGCATGCACCTCAACGAACTTCTCTCAAGTGAACCACATAATAGCAAGAGTCCATAACCCCAAGAGTGTGCAACTGGGGTCTGGCTGCTGTAGGCCCACTGCGCGGCGGAATTCCAACATTACGTCATGCCGCTGAGGCACAGCTGTACAGAATTCCTCATTCCGAGGTGCTTGGAACCAGGGAGTAGTACAAGCGCAACGAATGTGTACGTTATTTTTGACGCAATGTTGGAATTCCGCCACGCGGATCCCCATGTACAGAGCTGTACACTCTTGGGTTTACGGACTCTTGGTAATAGCAAGGAACACGGACTTGTGCTTGGGGGTCCAGGCATCATGTGATGAACGACGTGCTTGTCTTGAAGTGCTGGTGTGAATCCACGATCAGTTTCGGCCCTATCGGGCGTCAAAATCGACTGACCAGGAGTATAAGCTGCCGGACTCAAGTCTGTTTTTGGTATCTGTGTTTCATGATCGACTGGGCCTGATCTACATTACAAGCTGCCCAACTGGACTGCAAGCCCATTTCAGCAAAGGTCGTAGATATCGGACAGTAGGTCATACATATTTTGCGTTCATGTCAGCCACATGTTGACTTGAAGCCAATAACAGTCTCTGCCTGATGGAGTCCAGCCACATGGCACAGTATGTGTGAAGTATGAAGAATGAACTGCAATCTATCAAGTCTTGTTCAGTCATTTTTGATCGCAGCACCCACCTGGGAGAAGCGCTCGTCATTCTTGCAAGGTACGTCGATCAAGAATGGAGGATTCAGCAGCAACTGGTCCACTTTCATATTGTTTCCAAGAGCATGAATGCTTGTAGTTCTCTCTGTATTTTGCAATGTTACAATGCCGGTTTCAATCTTTCCAAGCTAGTTCTAAATTCACGAATCAAAACTTTTTGTAGAATTACGTAGCACACTGCTACAATTGATCCCAATTGGTGACCCCGATGATGTACGCACACACACATACACAGACATGCACACACAGACACACACACACACAAACACACACATAGACACAGAGACACACACAGAGACACACACACAGACACACACATACACACACAGACAGACAGACACACACACACACAGACACACACACACACACACACACACACACACACACAACCAGAGTAACTCAGCAGGACACTAACCTGCTTGGTAACAGCTGCTATACTTCCATGAAGACGAACACACTGAGATGACCAGCAGTTGTTACCTAACTCCTCTGGGCAAATGTCAACCTGAAGAAAAAACAGTCGGTAAAATGAACAAAGACATCGAACCTTTCATAGAAAAGGAAACGAAAAAAGTTGATGTGCTTCAAGACCTAAGGCATAGTAAACTCAAACACACCGCAGTACATCGAGCATAACACCGAGAGGGGTTGCTGGATCCTTTGCGGCACACTTCCAACTCAGGCTGAGTTCCAAGATCTGTTTGAATCAACACTTCGGGACTACTGTCCCTACTTGAGGATGATATTACTAGTCACATTACATTGCAGCTGTACTGGTTGCTCCTCCTAAGTCAGTTAAACTCTTTCGTCAGATATGCAGAAGGGAAGTATTTTGATGCTGCACCATTCCACAGTCAATGGTGGCCGGTTTGCACTGGCAGTTTTGCGCTGAGATCCTTGCCAGCTGCAACTAAAGTTTATGTTGTCAGTAAAATACTCGTACTCGCTCGAATACTCGCTCGTTTTTTCAAAGAGTAGTCGAGTCCTCAATTTTGGCACTCGTTTCACCCCTAAACTAAACGCTACTTTACACAATCAAAGGCAAACTTGCTACAGACAAGCACAGAGTGCGTATTACCGCTACCGTAGGTGCGTTTATTCTCGCAAGACGTGCATTGTTTGGCCTTCTTGAACGTCCCACTCACCTGGATAACCTGAACGTCCTGTCTAAACCGCGGCGGCTGACCGAAGTGCAGAATCCAGTTGAGGCGGGCGCCTAACAGCAGGATAACATCGGCTTGGGACAATGCCCTTGGAGCGACGGAGGACAAATAGAGAAGAACACAGGGTAATATAGCTAAGTGGAACACAACATCAAGGATAAGTAAAATGGGAAGTAGTCTTCAAGTCTAAACTTTACTCGTGTACTTGTCCTGAGATGCAATACTCTGCGTGCTGAGTCGAAAGTTGCGAGTCCAAAGAGGATGTGGTATTCTGTTCGCCATACACTAGCACCAGGGTTCTAGCCAAAGGGGGGGGGGGGGGGTAGGGGGGCATAGCCCCCCCCCCCCCCCCCGCTCTGATTGAGTGCCCCCTACTCATTTGTCGATTTTTGTGTCTTTTCATGCCATTCAACGAAAATGCAGTCTCTACATTATAGCAGTGATCAGTGATCATACAGTACAGTGCAGCAGCATATGTACATACTTGGACCTAGCAGCGGCCACGCAGTGCGGATGGTCATCAGCAACTACACCCTTGCCCATCGGTGTTGCGAGAAATGGTATTCGCGTCACATCAATCAGCCCCTGAGTGGCGACCTCAGCACGTCCATACGCGGCGCCTGTCATCAAAAACGTATGCACACGCACGTACGCACACACACACGCACGTACGCACACACACGTACACACACACACGTACACACACACACACACATACACACACGATGCAAGCAAGATTGGGCAGAAATCAAAAACAAAAGCTCCATTCCAACTCAGAACCCAAAGGTGGAAATTTTGGGAATATGAAAAAATGAAAGACAAGCCTGGTCCCAGGTCCATCATTGCTCTGCACAGGACAGGAGTGCACATCATTCACTACAACCGGCTACAGTACTGAACCACAATGAGCTACAAGGTTACGGGGAATGCAGCAGAGCGGGAAAATATCACACACCCTCTGATATGATACAGTGCCCTGCAATGAAGGTTGCAAGCACAACACAAGATCAGGTGCAATGCTGCACAACGGCAACGCACCTTTGCCCACAATAATGAGCGGCTTCTTAGCCTGGCGCAGTGTCCTGATGGCCGTGGCCACATCGGCGCTGTCAGCTTGGCATACTGGCGGCGCAGGGCATCGGAGAGACCACCTACGCGGTTCGATGAACAACAAAAAGCGCAGCACACTGATGAGCTGAAATCAGCATACAGCCACACAGTGGCAGCATTTACTCTCATAGGACAGTGCAACAGAAATCACGGGCCCAGTTACTCTGGGAAGCACCGGACACTATAAATACAATCATGCGTGTGGCATTCAAATGCTGAAGCCATCAACCGGCACATGCACTGTACTGAGATTGTACTGAGTGAGTCCAAGGTTTAACACAAATGTAAGCTCACCTAAATCAGGTACAATACAGCTAACGTATAACGTGTGAAGCACACACACACACACAGTAAATATGGCTGGAAATGAAAACATCCAACAAAGAAAACGCGTGGGAACAGTGCGACTAACATCTAGCTGCATGTACATGAACATGCAGGTGCTGTCAGGTCAGCATTGCGTACCGTATGCCATCTTCTGGGCAGGTTCCCGATAGCATGTCGGCAGGGAAATCCAGGTAGGAGACACCGGGACGGCCAAACGTGCACGTGCGGACTGCCTGGTCATGGGAGAAAATAAACCAGAGCTTTAATTCATGTATAGAAGAGGTAGGTGCGACCTCGGTGATACTTAATCATGCATGCTGAATGTAACACTGTGATACGCAATGGTGGAGAATTTTCTGCCAATCAAAAAAAGGAAATATGTGGAATGCCGACTGCTCACCAAACAAGCGTCCACAGAATGATCGTTCACAGACCGACAATTTACCGAACGACCATTTACAGAACGACCATTCACAGAACCACGTTTTACCGCAACACATTCAAAAAAAAGGGCATGAACGACAAATTACACTTTCCCCCAATAATAATGTCTCGGTTGCGCCAATGACACACAATATTTTACACAGACAAAAAAACTGCAAAAAGAAATCGACCTCGATGGGACTCGAACCCACAATCTCCAGCTCCGGAGGCTGGCGCCTTATCCATTAGGCCACGAGGCCGTGACACAGTACTTCACTCACCTTTTCAACATACAAGGGGATTGCTTGTAGGCTGGATGGACGCGCGGCCAATTTGCAATAAGGTCGACTGGCATGGACCTGAAATCACAAAGATGAACAATTAATGAAAGTCAGCACACAGAAAAATTGAGATGTCAAAGAAGACGAAAACATGGCATAGAAAATAGCTCATTCGCATACACATCACCCTCTTTTTTCCGTGCTTTTTCGATTTTCGATGTTCTCAAAGTAAAACAATAGTCAATCGTATAACTCTTGCGCCGACATCAGCCTCTACTATGCACAGCAAATGCACGCATCCACACATAGACAGACCTGGGGAAACTCCTGGAACGCTCCCATTTCTTCCTGAGCAGACTCTCCCGCACCACCAACAACGATAAGTGGCCTGAAACAAAATAAGAGAAAACCGTCAGGTGAGAACATCCCACGGGCAAGAATACCGTTAAGTCCACCAACTCGAATCTAATCAAAAGCAATCACTACTCGAATGAAATAACAAAGAATGATTGCAAAACACGTGTGTACTCGACATGCTGGCCCTACGGCAACACACCCGTGTCACAACGAAATTGCAATTACTGAGGATGCACGGAACACACGCACACCTGCACAGCTGTGAGAGTAGTTCCAATGTCAACAAGCAAAAGCGTACATGGAGGGAGTGGACACAGTCACCTGAATTGTATGTACATGCAGAGTACGGTACTTACCAGCAGTTGACAGCTGCGTTGGCCATGCCAGCAAGAGCATGCACTAATCCTGGGCCGGATACAACCAGACATACTGCGGGTCTGCAAAACAGAAGATAAAAGGTAAACGCCACTTCTTTTAATAAATAACATGAAGGAGGCGAGGTCACACATGTTACCGTTGTCGCTTCTGACTACTCTTCCTTGCGCTGTTTCTATCACCTCCCTGCTGTATCAAACTCATTGTGCCTATCCAAAGTCGTTTCGCCTGTGTTCCAACTGATGAGAAGGCAGTGTTCCTCTCCTCCTTTCCTCCATGCACTCTTCAGCTGACTAGCTGCTACCCTCGGTAACCACTACACACAATAAACTTTTCAACAGTGAAGGGTTACGGCACTGATACTGGCATTTAGGAACACTGTATTTATGGAAAGGCCAACTTGTACTGTTCAGTGTTCCCCACTACAATATTGTTGAGAAGGTATTGAATGTACTCGTGGGATAATATTCAACATTCCACATGTTTTCATGAAAAAATCTAGCTTTCATTTCGTAACGAGTGGACTGTCGATGTGACAAAATCTGATCTGAGGGGCCAGCCTCCTCATCCCAAGCAACAATATGATCATGGATTTACCTGCCGGTCAAGTAACCCATTGCAGATGCAGCATAACTCGCCTGGACAGCAGTAGATACGACACATGAAAAGTGGAAAACACATGATTTCAGCAAGCATACAAGTACCGTAAAGTACCGTTGATCCGCCCCCCTCTCTAATTCCCGCCCCCTGTCGATTTTCTACCTGTGAAGCGACTTCGGCGTATACAACGAAAATACGATGTTGAACCGACGCATGCACTGCTGTACACAAAATTTGCCAATCCAGGATGAAAATGTGCACAACCCAGCACATCGAGTCTGAACTTCTACGTTGTTGTACATCGTACTGCACTTGACAGCCTTGATCTAATTCCCGCCCCCTGCCGAAAACCCAGCTGGGAAGCGACATGGCGTGGGGGCGGATCAACGGTACTTTACGGTAATGAAGACAGTGCGTTTCTCCAGTTTGCACATCGTTGTCAACTAACTTTTCACGATACACGAGCACCAGATCATTGTAGTAGACCAGCAGTGATTTACATTTTCTTTTTTAAAGAAGAGAAGAAGCTACACATGTACACACACACACACACGTGCACGCACACATCAACTGCACCAACAACCCAGATATCCTTGCTGTTCCACAACTCTGTATGCTCGTGTAGCGACCACCCCTGCCCGTACACTTAAGTAGTCATTAATCCCCGCCCGCCCAACCCTTCCTCACTCTTTCTCCTCTCTCACACTATTATCTCTTATTGGCCACTGGCTATTGTGAGAACAAAGATATGAAACTTCATTTTAAAGTTTTTTAACTCGTTCTGACCCGACAACAAAATTAATGTGAGGGACCCCCCCCCCCCCCCCCCTGAGTCAGTAGCATGCCCAGCATGTTCCCAGATTTGGCTTACCGGTATGTTGACAATCTGCGGCGCTGCAGAAAGTACCGGGAGAGCGCCCAGCCCTTATTTATACGCCACTGGAGCGAACTACGGTCATGGCCCTGCACCAGCCCACTGCCGTTTCAGTGTGGTGTTCCGTCACTTGGCAGGGATATGAGTATGAAGTAAGTACAGCGCATGGCGCATGCACCAAGTGTACAATGTACTGCATGACCATGTGTCGTGTTGACCTACAGCCAGGACTCCCTCCCTACCTCCTTGACATGTGTTCGGCGTGCACACAGATTGAATGTAGAGTTCGTTTCGAGTTTGTTTCCAGTTTCAGGTCAGCTCCAAAGCTGTTATATAGCATGTGGAGCTTGCGTACCCAGTACAATTGGTGAATTGCCGGACGCATCTACACAATTCAAGAGTGTTCCCTCACAGGCTGCGCCTCTGCCGGAGGACTCAAATACCGGTAAATCGACATGAAATGCTGGTGAAGAGTAGATTTTGCATGAGAACGGGACCCGGAATATTCAATTCAACGTGCAAAGAACACTATTAAAACATGCCCCAGGGAATAATTTAGCCGGTATCGCATCGCAGTTTGCTATGCAATTCTTCTGAGGTGCGAAGCAACTTCAGAAATGTGTCGCAGAAAACTGCGATGCATATTGATTTCACTGTACCCTATGATGCACAGTGCACATGCCGGGTGTGTCTCTTAGGGATAAAATAGATGCACGAAACTTCAAAAGTGCTGAGCTATGCATCCTGGCACCAGGCTAGGTTTGCAACTAAGGTGTTACAGTGTACTTGTGGTCTGAGCTTGCACTCTGATCAGCTCTCCAGAAGGACAGTTGTCAAGTGTTGAAGAAAATTGACGCAACATTTTGGAATTGCTATTCAAGTTTGATTTTGCGTAGCAAAATTGCTATGCAAAACATTGAAAGTAAATTATTCCCTGTGCCCCAGTGCTACCACAAATGTATTGTGATCCTTCATTATATACATGTACCGATGATCACAGTGATCGTGTAAAAGGTGCATAAACCAAGTGTTGTGGACTCTTGATGAAACCTCACCGCCTGTTCATTACGCATGCCAATGTACTTGAGGCCAGCATGTTGAGCAGCGACAGCAAAGTCTATAACTGGAAAGCCCACTACTCCAAACACATACTCAACACCTTGGTCAACAAGGGAGCGAGCTAAAATTGCACCTCCATCCATTTGTGAAATACTTTTCTAACGAAATTTAGTCTAAACAAAATTGTCTTCCAAGATTAGAAGCTATTTTTACTTTCATTGCACACCAGTTTGGCAGTAAGCCAGGGACTCTCTGTGAGGATGAAACGATGATGTTGGTCACCAAGACGAGGAAGGACTGCCTGACGCCAGTTGCGTTTCGTCAAGAGGAATACAAGTAATTGGAGAAATAATGTAATTGTTAGGCAAAACAAAAAGGTGTTCGAGCCATACACGAACGACCTCGATGGGACTCGAACCCACAATCTCCAGCTCCGGAGGCTGGCGCCTTATCCATTAGGCCACGAGGTCTTGCCATGTGGTCGACAACTTACATGACATTTTGACCTATCTTACATGACCACTTGTAGCTCATTCCGCAGGGCAGTGCATGTACATGAACGTCACGCATTACTGCGCGCACAGTCATACGTGATCTTCATGTACATGAAAAAGGACTTCAACTCAGAATTCACAGAAAAAAATAGTTCCCATGCCAGTCGTCTATGTAGTCATCATGGTTATGGCCATCTCATGACTCCAAGACCTAGACTACAGTCAAGAGCAAAATGTATTCATGTAAATTTCTTGCTCATGTTGCTGTACACCATGGTGCACGGACGTGGTCATTGTCGCCTACCCGTGACCATGGTGACCCCACACAATAATCAACCGCCGGATCACACTAAAATTTCATGTAACATGTAAGTATAAAGGTACAGGAAATCTCCCCGGATCCGGGCAGGTCGGGACTGAGTACTGCCCGCAACTAGGAATTGACTGTAGATGGGTCAGAAAGGTACCCAGTAGACGGACGTGCCCGGATTAGGGATGTCCGGGTCTGGGGAGTTTTACTGTACATGTATGCGCCTACTGTACATATTGGGTATGGACTGCGCTCAGTTTCTTTTCTGGCGGCAGGTCGGTGGAACACTCTTCCTCCAAACTGTCGTCAGGCACAATCTGCTGGTACTTTTGCTCACCTCACAAAGATTCACCTAGGGTTCCCTGTAACAAGGCCATGCCTGTTGGGACTCCCCTAGTCAAAATAATAAATACTACTAAGGCTACTACTATGCATATCGAGAGAGAGAGAGAGAGAGAGAGAGAGAGAGAGAGAGAGAGAGAGAGAGAGAGAGAGAGAGAGAGAGAGAGAGAGAGAGAGAGAGAGAGAGAGAGAGAGAGAGAGAGAGGGAGGGAGGGAGGGAGGGAGGGAGGGAGGGAGGGAGGGAGGGAGAGAGAGAGAGAGAGAGAGAGAGAGAGAGAGAGAGAGAGAGAGAGAGAGAGAGAGAGAGAGAGAGAGAGAGAGAGAGAGAGAGAGAGAGAGAGAGAGAGAGAGAGAGGGAAGATAGGTGTGCCGGTATTTGAGGTATCCGGACAAGAGACGGTTCAGTGTATTCTTTCCCCAATTTCATGATGCATGGCAAAGTTCAGAGGTATACTATTCAGGAATGCACAGTGGCTGGCGAAGAAAACGGGTTACCAGGCTCAGTTACAGGTCTCGACCATTCGACCGACACACCATCTTAAAATGTGAAAATAAAATACATTGTTAAGTTAATTCCTACATGTACAGCCAGTGAAGCTTGTTGAGAGAGTATTGCAACATGCTTCGAAGTACCTTAGTATAGGCAGCAAGTGTCGCACAAATGAGGCACCGGACCTGTAACACTTTGACCATGGGTTGCTACCTGTTTTCTCAATTAGCAATGCTTGCCAGTAACTTAGCTTCAAGACAAGCATGCGATCCAACATGCACACCATAATACAATCCCGGACTGTGTGATATTATCACACAGTCCGGGATTGAATCAAATGCCCTGCATTGACATGACACAAACTGAAAGGGCACGTACATGACGTACTGTAACTAGTGTAAGGCCAGCTCATTTCTCAAATAATTCGAACACTGGCAGCATACGAGTACGAGTACAGGTAGATTACGAATATGATGATATCATATTCGTTATTTTTATTATGCACTTATGCTAGGGTTGTGATGAAAAGTGCAAGCTTTGTATCTTGCTCACTCAGCATCACTATGTATGATCAACAATTTCTAGTAGAGTCATACTCAATAAAAAGATGAATAAAAAGAAAGTCAACGCCTTGTTGCAGCTAGAATTACAATTGGTCTGCAGACTTCAACAGATTGAACGCAGCAAAGACTACAACAAGATTTCTTCCCTAAAACGAACAAATCAGAAGTGTTTCCATAGTTTCCTATGATGAGTATGAGTTCAGGTAATTAAAAAAATATGTCAGCTAGGGTTGAGCAGGCAGTAAAGCACAGCAAGCTGTAGAATGCGGCAACAGAGTCCTGCCTATTCTTACATCGGATGCCATCAGTGAGCTGTAACTGTCTTCCAGGAATCAAATCACTGGACAGTTCTAACTCTATGCACTTTCATTCACAAGTGGTCAACGGGGGGGAGGGGGAAGATTCATAGAGCAGGGTTTGTGTGGATCGCAGAATTTGATGGCAATGTTACACGGGTGCTGAGCAAATTGTGCCGAAAAGTACTTCGGGTAGTTTGAGAACAACAGAGGACTTGACATTGAGTGCGTTACTGTGCTGAGAAACTCAAAAGAAGCTAGAGGCTCAAAGCTGAACAACGCTAGATGCGCAAAGCTCTGGTGCTACCTGACCACGACTGGGAGGAAGTACTGTAAGTGCATGTCGTCGTGCAGGACAAAACAATGCACGGCACGGTTCTCTAGAATATCTACAATCACACACAAACACACACACACACACACACATTAAAATACACACAGACCCGGGTAATAATACTGGCACCAAAAAAGCAGAGTCAGAACACAGTTTTCTCGTGTGCGGTATAAACCCCAACCAGCAAAGTAGACAAGGATAGACCTCTTTTGCTGCGTCACTTTGGGATGACAACTGCCGTGTGTAGTGGAACACTGCAAATAATTTAGCTAAAAGTACTCGGTGCATGCCTGCCCCATGAAAACAAATGGGGACCTGTCCTCAGCAGAGAGTGAGCAGTACATCTGCCGGACATACATACAAGATGTCATTTCAAAGCACATAGATTGAAACTTACTGCACACGATTCGCGTTGGGTTGATTTGCTGCGCCTGAAGGAACTGTCCAAACTTGCGAATGTCAACCCGAGCTGAAACCATGTGTTCAGGATCACCTGTCTGTTCGCTGACGGGGCAGTTTTCCACCACTGCACGGGAAAGAGAAAATAATATTTAGTTTGATGATGTCACAATACAATCACGATACCATCATTATGCTCAGTTTGGAGCTGCACACCAAATTGCGAGGAAGATTCTTTTCATTGCAATGGTAACCACTATACTTGCAATAAAAAGGGCACTTTTCGCATTCCAAAAAAATCAAGATACTGCAGTTAGAAGTGACTAGCATAAATTTATTGAGAACTCACTCTAGGATAATACATACACTCATGTGGTTCATTCCTATAGGTCAACAATATAGTATTCGGCTCACCTGGGTTATCGAGATCCTTGAACTGAGTTCGAACTGATACATCATCTGTTTCCACCTCGAGCGAGAAATTGCCCACGTTATTTGCAGAGAGTATCTGAATGAAATTTAAAAAAACACATCACACCATAATTCATCTAAATAGTATTCCAAGCAGGCAGCAATATGGATATTTTATACGAAACACAAGTGACTCAGCCTGCCCATAGCCCCCTACCGCCACAACCCCCAAGATGAAAAGATTCACACGCTACACAGATAAGAAAATGAGATAAAGATTATAGACACTACACACCTACTGTCTGAATATACTTCTTTGACGAGTTGACGACTGTAGACAATAATTAAAAAGAAGACATGATGTAAACGCTGTCTCCTTACCAGGTAGTTACTGAGATTCTTCAATCTGTCAACAGCATGCCGCAGTGTCTTCAGTGCAGGCAAGCATATACTGACCTATGCAAGAAGGAAATATATTCCAAACACAATGATCTCATCACTGGCTGACAGTCATAACCTCAGCTGAGGCTACGACCTTGGGAATCTTTTACAAAATACAGTCGTCCCTCTCTAATCCGGCACCTTTTGCTACGGCGTTTTCTGCTGGATTAACGAGGGTGCTGGATTAAGAAATCCTGCCCTCTGACCCGGCCCTACCCAATTGCATGCATGTATCATACGTCAAAACGCAGGGTTTTTCCGTGTCGACCTAAGTATTTGGTGCACGGCTTTATATTCTCAATTGTTCTCCGGGAATGTACACAGTGATAAAGTAAAACAGAGAACATGTTCACATGTACTCTTGCACACACACGCACACACACACACACCTGAAAATTGGCAGGACACTACTCCTTGCTAAAATAAGAAAGTATGGTTGACTGCCGTTGTCTCCTGGACAACATTGACCAGACTGGCCTAGCCTGGCCTGGCAAGGAGTGCACCTGTACGGTACGCGATTTACGACTGCCGGATTATGAAATCAAACTACGTGCAGTTTGAGCGATTCGTTTCAAAAAGTCACTGCCGGAGGCGGAATTCAAGTGCCGGATTAAGATGTAGGAATTGAACGAAAAAAAATCGGTTTCGTCACAAAGTGCACCGGTTGGCAAGGGTTCCGGATAAACAAGTGCCGGATTAGAGAGGGACGACTGTAATACAATCATGTCGATTTCAAGTACCCCCATTTAGGCAAACTGCTGTTACTTAGTAACAAGAGCATCAGGTTTAAAAGCACAGACACTACCAATACTTTAGAAGAAGAGGAAGAAGAGCATTTGAAGAAATTATGACAAACTTCAGAATATAGGAGTTTGTGTGCTATCACTGAAGAGTGCATAGTTTACCGGCAAAAACTGCTACAAAGCAGATGCTTGTATTAGCTACAGACAAGTGGATCAACTTCCAGCCATTTGGCCTTGCTAGGATCAATCATGTAGTGTGCGCAGCCCATCGCAGCGGTCAGAAAGCACGACTCGTGTAGTGCACCAAGAGCTTTTTCATGCCCCATCCAAGTATGGCGGTATTCCCTCGGGCACAGGGTCCACTTGCTAGGGGAAGCCACTTGAATCAGGTAGTAATGCAACGGGGCTTTGATTTGGCAGCAAAGAAGGCACAGATTGTGTGGTGCCTTCAAACCACATTCTGTGTCTTGGCATGCAGGATTCTCATACATTTCTGAATGCTGAGTGGTGTCAACTAAAACCCCTAAGGGGTCGTCGCAAAAGTTTTCTGTCGTCCCTGAAACGAACATCGTTCATTTCGTACTCGGACCCCCTCCCCTCCCTCTGAAACGAACACAGCTCGCTATGCTGGACGACGAAAATCGCATGCATGTACATGTCATATGTACAGTGTCGGTCGACTTGCGATTTTGGCTCGCACCCCCTCCCCCCCAAACGAATCATGTTCGTTTCAGGGACGACAAAAAACTTTTGCGACGACCCCTAACTTTGACAGCTGAAAACAAGAACACATTGCACGGCCCTTCAGCATACCTGATAACGAGGCATGGGTGGCTCCTCAAAATCCGACCATAACTTAGCCGGAACAAGCGTCGCTGGTATATCGTGTGTCACTGACCGGGTGCGAGTAGCTGACGCTTGCTGAATGCACACAGAAGCAAATGAAACAAATCAAAGATGACTAAAGAATTTATAGAAAAGAAAAAAGGACCAAGGAACTACAAGTTATGCTATAATGTCCACTAACACAGTTACTTTTAAACAATCAGCTCATGCGATAGCATTGCACGACACTGACCGACAGTACTGA
>NC_088646.1:34472252-34529752 GCF_964019385.1 Sycon ciliatum
GAAGAGGGCAGTGAGCCGGAGGAGGACGGTGACATCCAAGCAGCCTTGGCCAAGGAGGTACGTCTATTAGCGTCAAGCAATAGCCTACTGTTTCACCGCTACTGATTGGCCATATTTGCTTCTTTTGTTTTATTGCACTTAGCCTGTTATCCGGAAGGGGGAAGGGGGGGGGGGGGGTGCTGATACTGGAAAAGTGGAGGACGGAACTGTTTTAATAATATTATAATCCAGGCTCTGTTTGGCCTAGAGTGTTTCGGCCTTGTTTTCCTTGTAAGCTCATCACAGGGTTGAGGTGAATGCTTCAAATTTGTCTTGGTTGCTATATTTTATGTCTTCTCTTGGGTTTCTTCAGGTGGCGGCTTTGAAGCAGACAGCTCCCGGTCAACGACGTTTTCAGTCCATCCGATCCGGAGCGAAAAATGTAATCTTCATCCGTTGCTCCAAAGAGGTCGATGTGTGTCAGCTTGTGCATGATATGCTGGAGGACATGTCGGCTACAAAGAAGGCTAAAGCAAGGTAAGTGTTTGTCCTCAACGAGCTAGTGCTAGGGAGGAGAATACACCGAGAGAGCTGTGCTCTGTATACCGTTGTAGTCTCTCACTTGTTTTTTCTGCAACACCAATTGGGTGGATCGAAGAAAAGTGCACTGTTTTGAGAACGATTGAAAGTTGTGCTGGGTCAGTACTGAAAGAGGCTTGAATGCATTGTCCTGCGGTGACGTTCTTTGTTGTGCGCACGTGTGTGTGTGTGTGTGTGTGTGTGTTGGTAGGTTCTGCCAGCGTTTCCTTCCTGCCAGCGATGTGTCCTATGCATCGATCTCCAGCATCACCGAGCAAGCAAAGCGTGTCCTCGCACCTCACTTCCACAAACCAGCATGCGAGGCACCGACTACGGTACGTGGTTGACGACAGTTTGCAAAGAGTTGGCCCATTTCAATGTTGTAGAATGTCTTGTGTTCTGGTCCTAATTGATGTCAGGATTGACGCTTGGACTGCTGACCAACATCAAAAGAAGATTGATGTTTTCAAATAGCTGTTGCAGTGGTTCTTCTTCCAAACTATATTTATTTTCTGTACATTTGATATGTTCACAGTTTGGTGTTGTGTACAAGTGTCGCAACAATACTGACATGGACCGTGACACCATCATCAAGGCTGTAGCAGATGTCGCCGTGGAGGGTGGCATTGCGCACAAAGTCGACCTTGCCAACCCAGTGCTAGTCATCTCCGTGGAAATCGTCAAAGTAAGTTTAAACGTACATGCGCTCGCGCGTACACACAACACAACACACACACGCAAGTGCGGGCCTGGACGTCTTGGGAAGATAAACCATTCGGTGTATGACACCGCTCAAGTACGTAAAAGATTCCACAGAATTTATGGTGTCACCACCGTCCGGTACCATTGGTGCATTCTCCAGAGTGTTCGCCACCATGCCTTTGGTTTGGCCACGCTGACGGTCAGACCCCGTTTATCAACACATGAGATTAAATTGGTTGTGGACGACTCGAAGCCTCGGTGAGTGGTGGAAAAGACTGCAGCATCATCAGCAAAAAGTGTCTCAGTGACACGGGTTGAAAGCAGCCACAACTTTGCAGTGTGATCACCAACGAGTTTATGTCCAGGCTTGTGCTTAACGGTTGTGTCAACATCCGTGCATTTCGAACGCCAGTGTGTAATTGCCGCTGAGAAGTAAATGTTGATTAGGACTGGAGCCAGTGCACAACCCTGGCTCCAGGGTTGTGCACTGGAGACCGCTGGTCGTATGCCTTCTTCAGATCGATAAACAGAGCAGACAGAGGTGACCGGTGCTCAGAACTCTTTTCGATCAGTTGACGGACAACATGCACCATGTCTGTGCAACCCATTTCATGATGGACGCCACACTGAGACTCATGCAGGATCTCCTCGGCAACGATGGTGAGGCAGTCTTGCAGCACGCGAGCAAAGAGCTTCCCAACAACACCCAATAGGCTAACGCGGTGCCAGTTGTCACGGTAATGAAGGCTTCCCTTCTTTAAAGGGGAAGTTGAGACTAATATCACATTGCGCCAGGCACCGATAACGCCTCCCTCCTTCCAGACCAAGGTCACAATTGCGAGCAAATGTCTGTGTAAGTCGGCACTGCCATGGATTATCATCCGGTAAAATGCGACCTGAAGGCAGCGGATCTCTCCGTGGAGAGCGCTCTCCAAGCTGCAGGAGATAGACTAACTTGGCCTGACACTGTTGACAGATGCGTCGACTCTGGTCCAGTCTAACAAGTTCAGGGAAGATGCGAGCTGTGTGTATTATTATTTAAATGCCTAAAGTCTCTGCGGCTACGAAGAGCTTTTGCAAACTCTTCTGGACTAGGTGGACGGTCCAGACCCAATCGCGATGGCTGCTCGGGAATGGTTTCAATAATAGCCGGGCCGAAACAGCTCTCTGTGTTCAATACAGTCACACAGCTGCGCACGCGCGCGCGCGCACACACACACACACACACACACACACACACTCTCTCTCTCTTTTTTTTTCTCTCTCTCTCTCTCAGTGATTTTGTTTTCAAAGAATAGTATCAGTTACAATTGTCCGTGTATTCCTGATCTTGATTATTCTGTAGTGTAGTGATTCTCGTGGCAGGTCTAAGGACTTGACTATGGGTGCGTTCTTAAATCCTCTCGGAAAAGTTCGAGAGCTGTTCTTATATCCTCTCCGACTTTTAGGAGGCTCTCCAAAGCTCTCCAAACTCTCCAAGCTTCAGAGGTGGTTGAAACTTGGAGATTCCCGCGGTTTGGGATCAGCGCATGCGAACTACGACTAAAAGCCACGTGTTCATCATGAGTGTACGCATTTCCCTTTTCGCATACGCACATACATTCATCACTCAAGATCGCGGCCCCTTTGACGCTTCATTTTGCTTGACATGTGCAAAATATCTCCGAATTCTTCAAGACCCGTTCTTGAGTAATCCCAGTTTCTTCGACTTCTCTTTTCTTCTTCTTCTAGAAGCTAGAGAATATAAGAACGCACCCTAAGATATGTGTGTATCACCCGCTGAGGCTTTTGAGCTTGACATTAGTGAGGTTTTGCATTCCGAATTTCGGAAATATTTTCGGAATCTGGAGGCAGGGGTCGAAAAAGTAGTCGAACTTTCGAAAGTATGGTGGCGAAAGTGCATGTTTTCCAAAAATACGCTTTTCGGTTCTTTCCTGTTTTGGTGCGCATTTTTGAATACTTTTGCGTGTGCCGCAAGATTCAGAATGCGGAAAAAAATTCAGTTCTTGGCGCCTTCTACGCTCACCACTTTGTTTTCACATGGCAACCGATGGAAACTACTTCGAAGTAAGAAGTAAATTGAATCGAAGTAAGAAGTAAGTTGAATCGCGTTTTCGGAAGGAAAAGCTGAATATGGCTTTTTTCGGAAAGGCAGAGTCAAAATTTGGAATGCAGATTACAAAACCTCTCTATTTTTATCTCAGGGGGCAGCAATACTTGGGGATGGCAAGCATGGGTCATGTGTCATTCAGTTCTACGCACATGTACCGGGCCCCATGTTGGGAGTACTAGTAGCTAACTATGTACTGTAGTGGACATCGTGAAGTGAAATGCCGTTCCATGCCAGCTGCACATTGAATCTGTACGTGTTCCTCTCTATGTATGTGTGTGTGCGCATGTGTGTATGTGTGTGTGTGTGCACGCATGTGGGTATGTTGGTGTTTGATCACCGCCAGACCATGTGCTGCATGTCAGTCGTCAAGGACTTCTACAAGTTCAAGCGCTACAACATCCACTCCATACTGACGGACGGACGAGCGGCCGAGGAACCGAGCCAGACGAGTGGCACGGCGAAGGACTCGGCTGCTGCGACTACGGAAGAGCCCAGTAGCACACCGCCATCGGCAGCTGCAGAGGATAAGCCATCATGAACACCACCATGCTCAGCTGTATCTCCATCTCATTGTTTTTGTGTTTGCTGTCAATCAGCTTACCTCTAACCAGGCAGTAGCCAGTCCACTTGGGATGGCAGCACAGTGCTAAGCCACCTGAGCAAACCCATGATAAACAATGCAGCTCTTGGGCTGTGTCAGAAGAGCAGAACACAACTGTAAATGTGCTGTCGCTCGCCTAACTTTTTAACATCAGCTTTAATAGCTGCATACATACAGAGTTCTGTTGGATTGGCATAGTTGAGGGTCATGGTGATTGGATTCTATTGTATCAATGGTGATGTTTGCAAGAACTTCTATTCCCGTTCATTTTCGTTGCTTTGAACCTGCCCAACCCTAGGCCCTGTGCTGCCGAAACAATCCAGGTGGCATCTCAAGATTCGGAATATGACTGATTGTTTTATTCTGTTTTCTTTTTCTCCCCGACTCTCGTCCTGTGTTTCTCCTATTGGTGCGGCTACAAGAAGAGACTATGAGTTTGTGTACCTACACCATTGAATGCAAGGAAGAATGTACATGTCCTAAGAAAGAAGGCGTAAAAGATTGTGCAAAGTGAGCAGCAACCAAAAAAAGGGGGGGGGGGGGAGAGGGAGGCCAGAAGAGGGGAGGGAGCTTGGACATAATTACACAAGCACGCACAAACGGTGCAAGGGATAAGGGCAACAACCAGAGCCACGAGAGAGGGAAAGTGATCAGGTAGAATATACAGCTAACGTCAAACCTACGTTGTCACACAAATTTAATAATGGAAAGATGCACAGGTGATAAAAAAAATGCGATGGTACCTCAAAGCACATAAAATAATGCAAAGGCAAACAAGGAGCAGGGCAAATGAAATACCTAATTTCAGTGCGTCATTAGCAGTGGAACAGGACACAAACGTTGGGTTGAATTGCATTGGTTATGGCAAAAGAACACAAGGAGCAAGTAAAAATGAGCTGGCTATGGATAAATCATGGATGCCCACGAGGATAGCGTCTAGATCTAACGGAAGCGATACTTTATGTATGGGACCTCCACATCTTCATCATTTACGTCTGAGCAGCAAAGCTCAAAGACTAAGCACTTGACATGCGGGCGTAACTTCTTCTTCGAAATCTTCTGCACCAAGTCGGTCATTTTCCAGTCCATGCGTTCCTTGGCCTTTGCAGGTGGCAGGAAGAAGGAGTACAGCATACAGACACCCTGCGACAGCATGGTTATCTCCAGCCGATGCTTGTCCTTGAAGTAGTCCAGGAACTCTTTCAACGTCATTTCCTTACCAGACTCCATACCATTAAGCTGTAGGAAAGAAAACAGCACAAAGACAGCAACAGAAAATACAGTTGGTGCTGCAGGGAATACCACTCCTATACTGAACGCAAGAATGAAGACTGAAAGACACCAGCAGCAAACTAGAGTTCATTACAGCCTAGGAGCACAGAGGCATATTGTCATTATCAAGAGCACATGTAGCTAAGTTTCCGAGAGCGTGCGCATTTGGATCTATAACGGGAAGTAAAACCAGAGTAAACTTTGAAGTACAACTGTGCTCTCTTTTCTATGGGCCAGCGTAGCACTACCTTCATTATCATGCAGCTTTAAATGTGCACTGCGGCAACTGAAACACCACGATTTCTCCCACGGTTTGAAACTTTAACTTTTGGAAGGAACTGTGCTTCGTGTACGCAAACCTACAGATCGGGCTGGGACTGGAACAAATCCAGCTGATGGCAAAAAACTCATATCACGTGGTGCAGTATTTTCGCACTCGCATTTTATAATTACCTCCATTCGCCAAAGACGTGCGCGGGGAACGTCCAAAACGGCTTGAAGGCATCCCACGGGGCCCGTACTTCATACGAAATTTCTTGGACCAAACAGATTTTTGTCTGAGTTGTGCAACTGAAATGTGGAGTCCATTTCGAACAAATTGTGCAAAAACAACCATTGCCAAGGCAGAAAGTAAGATTTCCTCTTTTATGCACACATCCCCTCCCTCTACCTGTGTCCAAACTCACCTCAAAGCTGTCCCATAGGGAGAATTCAGTGTCATAGAATTTGGACTTGGCAGGCGGTAGTGGTTCAGAGAAGCCGAAAAAGGGCAGTGCCAGGTTCAGGAAGCCGTTCTTGAATGACTCAAGCTGATTATGACCCTGAGCGATCTTGTACATTTCCAATCCGACGAGGCCACTGACAGCGGCAGTGGTGGTAGCGATGGCTGGAATGATTTTGCCAGCGATCAGCTTGCTCTTATGCCTGTCAGCTGGTGCAATGCCGTAATTCTCTGCACGTAGATTCGACGTGGCAACGATGAAGTCCATGTGGAAGTTCGTGTCGTCGTCCTTCTCAAACTCCACTGGCGTCAACTTCAGACCCCTGAAGGTTGACGGTGCTGGAATACTGGCTTGCAGCGTCTTCACCATGCTCTCGTCCG
Source organism: Sycon ciliatum (assembly GCF_964019385.1). NCBI lineage: Eukaryota > Metazoa > Porifera > Calcarea > Leucosolenida > Sycettidae > Sycon > Sycon ciliatum. The sequence continues at coordinate 34,478,601 of NC_088646.1, forward strand.
AGACTTGGTTAGCAGACGCAGCAGCATCGCTCTCTGTAACGTCAATCTTCACACCAGACCTGCATGCAGCAAGCACAGCACGAATGGAAATAAAGAAACCGACATCTAGGACAACAGTACACAATGTAGATTACAGCACTGTATAAGAAAGGGAGCGCACACACAGTGAAGTATACTCAACTCTTGGTCATCCGGGTAGCTTGGCTTTGGGCACTACCCGTAACAGTGAAAGATATGCATGTACACGTATTATGGAGATTGCGTCGGTGTCAGACACAACACATTCTGGTCTGGGTACACTTAGCATTGCACAAACAGTACCCATGACGTTGAGCTGTTCAAGTGGACGGGCACAGCTCATTTCAGTAGTCTCCCCCCCCCCCCCCCTCGCTAAATCAGGGGCTACTAGTAGTAGTCCCGTGCACGGGTTAAGTGCTTGTCAACACTGCCTGGAAGAGTGAGGGGTCCGAATAAGTGCGATGTTAGTGTACTGCCAGTAGTTGTGAGATTTCACATAACACAAACACACGTCTTCTGCTGTTCAATCCACTGTCGTCTACCACGTATCCGGTACATATACACGTACATGCCACTACAACACACTCATATCAAAATTGTCAATCAAATGCACGAAGAACTTACTTGGGTACGAATGCAGGTACTTCAACGGCATTGGCAATGGCTGCAACAGCAGCACGATCTCTTGTGCCAGAAATGCCGTAGACGCCAGCAAAGAGGTTTGCGCCAGCTACAACGTAGTCCAGGTGCGTCTCAACATCCGTTGAAAAGTCGATGGGTACAGGGCAACGCTTTGGCCCGGACCAGAACGGTGCTCCAGAGTCGGTCTTCTGATCTGCCGGAAAGTTGAAAAGGAGCTGACGGATCTGGTTGGAGAAATGCTGCTGGAACTGAAGACGCACCCACCGGACGCAGTCCTCAAAAGAGCTCGGGCGCCAATCGACTAGCGCGGTCTTAACACTTTGAAGGGTCTCCACTGGCACGACACCGGCCTGCTTTAGCGTGCGATCCACGAACTTAGCGTCGGTCAGGTACTGCCGTGCCGTGTCCGGTGTCTGGCTGAATACTCCTTCGAACTTGTCACGTGCCCACTGCAGGGTGTGCTCAATCAGGTTGGGGAAGTTCTTCAGCGTGCAAATAGGAATGGACTTCTCAGGGGGATCCTGCGATGAGGAGTAGGACTCGGTCAGGCAAGGGTACACCACTTGGATGTTACCTTTGGTGCCGAGTGTGCCGGACTCCAGCAGGGATTTCTTGTAGAACACGCAGCGGCGATCCATGTACATGCGCGCATCCACGTTGTCCAGTGCGTTCGCGATACCGTCGAGCTGCTCAAAGAAGTCGTCATTGTAGATGTCTTCGGAGTCGGGTCCAACTCGGTTCTGCTGTGCCGTGATGTTGCAGGCTGGGTTCATGTCCTTGACCGCCTTGGCTGCTGTGTTGGATTTCATCTGCTGCACGTCCCATGGACGGAAGAGGAACTGGCGGTTCAGGTTGCTCTTTTCAATTGTGTCCATGTCAGTGACGTAGATATGGCCTTGAGGACTGCAGCCGACACCCATCAAGCTCATGTTCTTCAAGTGCTCACAGCCAATGGCGCCGGAACCAACAACAAAGTACTTCAGACTCTCCAGGCGAGCGTGGAACGTGGCGCCAAACACAGCGATCTGACCGTCATAGCGACTGTTCCTCGGCGCGCACTCGGCTTCAGTCAGGACGGACTCGTCAGTCGGCATGCACTCCAGAGCGTCGAAGTAGAAATGCTGCATGACGGGCATGAACTTGCCACTGGTGGCCTTCATCACCTCCTGTGCAGCTACGCCACCGATGAAACCTTGCATAGGACACAGATCTCCGGTGGCTTGGAATGCCAGCTGTCGCTGTAGTTTCTCGTCCACTTCTTCAACTGCCACTGCAATCTTGCCGTTTTGCTCCTTGACAATGGCAACGAAAGCATCGGCATCTTCAGCATGGCGTGGCCGCGGCAAGCGTCCATTCACCTTGATGTACTCGTGCATGCTGGCGAATCCCAGATGAAGCTGGCCAGGTCGGTCAAACTTGGCGAAGTCGGATATGACGTGTTCCGGTGCAGCCATGCTTTCACGCAATGACGAGAAGTGTACGACCTTGGGCATTTTGACCTGTGTAGCAGTGCCTCCACCCACATATGGAGACAGGGCGGACGTGTCACCGATACTGAACGTGTACGGTCCCAACACCTTCACCTTGCGCGGCTCGCAGGCATTGATCTCGGTCATGCCCTTCACTTCGTGGAACGTCACATAGTCACCGTCCTCCAAACCGTGCCTGGTCTCATCAGCACATGTTACCACACCCTCTACATCTTGGCTGATGGCTGATACCATAGTAGAAATGGGCTGCTCGCCGTTTGTGTCTACCACGGTAAAATCTTTGCCGAAATCGCAGAAAATGGAGGCAAACAGACCACGTGTTTCCGCTACAATCAATTTGATATCATGCTTATGTGCAAAGTCACCAATGCTCAATTGCTCTTCAAGGCTCGAGCTGGTCAACACAATGACTTGAAAGTGTTGCAGGAATACTTCAGTCAGCTCGCCAGTGTGAGACCTAATGGGCACGTAGGAGTTAAGCTCGGCGAGACGAGGCAACGTAACCTCGGCTCGGTTCTTGCCACAGTCGTTCTCACGAAAGAAATACTGAGAAGACAACTCACCGATTTGCACATTACCACTATCATGAATTGCTACAGACTTCACTCCACCCAGAACGACGTTCTTGGCTATTTCGACACCGAGTCCCTTCATGCCAGAAATTAGGACATTGGAGCAGGCCATTCGCTTCATGGCTTCATGGCCTAACACGTACAGTTGACGAGAGTAGAGACCCTCGTCAATTTCTGTAGACGCCATGCTCCCGTTCGTTGTGGAGTCCAACTTTGGACGCTTTGCTGCAGGCTCGATATTGGCGAGCTGCTGTTCTTGGGACATCTAACAAACTTCGAGGAAAGAACAAACAGTCTTTCCGGCAAGAAAATTGGATATACTTCAGCACCACAATCACTGGTGCCTTTAGCCAAGAAAGTTTTCAGGCCTGCAGTATGGTGTTTCCTCGATCGAGTGACGAACCAGCCCAACTTTTGTAAGCATTCGGATGTTTCGACTGCACTGTTTGCGTGCAGGCCAGGTTTGCAGCCATCACGACCGTGGAAAAAAATCTGCATCGCTGGCAGAGCGCGCGCTCGCCAACAACTACTAGTATACTAGTGACTCATGCGATGAATGTGCGCAGTGCTGCGCAGTGCGCACCCTGTCGAGGCTGTGGGATGGGGTGGCTAGGTGAGCAATCGATTTTAGGTTCGCACAGACTCACGATCACAGTGGTGCTATGTACGCTTTACTTCACCATGTTGCATGTAAACTCCCAGTTTGACTTTGAGTTTGACAAGCAGGCATAATTAATTGTCATGGTGGTTGAAAATAATGATGACTGATCGGTGCAAGCAATAATGTCCAGAGTCTCTCGACTGGAGATAGAAATGACGAGCTGCTCGCGCTGAGAGTCACTGTCTGTAGCGGTGTGGGTGTCTTTGACTCATCGTCAGGAGTCACGTTGGGGCCTGGCACTGGCAGGAGCACCGTTTGATCTACGCTTTGTCCTAGGTCCTGGGCCTGGCTTTGGGAGTCCTGCGCCGAATGACCTGAGTAAGCGACTAATGTGGATCTGGATCACCGGACGTTTTGCCTACATGGCCACAGGCTGTCAACGAGATGCTAGAGCGGGAGAGTACCTCCGAAAAAGCGTTGCCTTGGGATAGGGTAAAACGAAGGCCAGCATGACCAGATGACTGCAGTTGACATTCCGGATCGCAAGATGGGGAGAGTGAGTGCAGCCAGCTAAGCGGTTGGAAAGAATACTACGAGGATTTTGTGTGTGTTATTTCTGCCCAAGTACTTGCGATGCCGTATACAGTATCCTCTCTGGACCAGGTTTTGTGCAGTTTGAATGAGGGCGGGAGTACATCGGGCCGGGGTTCCGGAAATGTCTTCTCAGGGCACCTCGTCGGGCGAATGGTGCATGCCGGCACCCCGTGCTAGTGGCATGAGCACACCGTGCCGGGCCTGTAGACCATGGTGGTAGAGGATCTAGAGCGGATCGACTTTTGGCATGGTGCTGAATGGATCGTGATGGATGGCATGTCATTGAGACGTATTCGCCTGGCCTGCTCTGACCAGGGAAATGGAAGTACAGCGTGGTCAGCCATGTTGCAGTATTCCTCGAGCACGCCGACATTGCCAATAGTACAAGTGCAGCAAGTTCCTAGTATACAGTGCATCGCCACACCTCGGTGCATTGTGTGATCACATCTCCGCTCAGGGCCTCGGATCAGCCCGTCAATTCCTTACACGTCATGTGGCACCCGTCATGCCTTGTTTCATCAATACTGTACGAATACATACAACCTACATGTACGCAAATAGACTGTTATCTGGCCCTGAGAAACTTGCATGTGCGCAAATAATTCCGTTCACATAGCGACTATTGATTTGCGCCGGGTGTCAATATAGCGGCACTTCAGGAAGTGTAGCTGCCTACTACTCTAACACACGGAGCACAGAAGCCGTTCTAGTTTCGACTACTAGTAAGCCTTTCGCTCCGTTGCTTCTGTGCTTTGCGTGTTAGCTTGCTTCCCTCCAACCAAGAATCTTCTCCGACTTCTACTCTATCAACACACCAGCCTACTATGTCTTGACCAGTCTATCTGCAGTCTACTGCATTCCAAGTAACTCCACCTAGAACATAGGCAAGTAGGCCTACTTTCAACCCAGTCTTTCCTCCCGCAGCATCTCACAGTCTGGTCGCTGTGATCACGACTTTCTGCAATCTGAATTTCCTTGTCGATGAACCCAACTCGTTGCACTTGTTGTCGTCACTGATACGGTTACACTTCAACAGAATCAGAAGCAGCCTTCTTCAGCTATACTGTACGTGTAGCATCTAATGGTTCAAAAACAAAACAAAAAACAGTCTCTTGGTCTAAGAAAAAGACTAATTTTATTCAGTGATACTGCCAGTTGTTAGTTGGAAGACTCCGTGATTCGTTGATGGTGGAATGAAGATTATTCAGTGTCGGTCATCCTACACTTCAGTTCAGATTTGATCGATCGACAGCAGGTCTAAATTTCCACGACTAATAACTCTACAACTTCCTGCATGTAGTGCATTCCCTGCTTCTGTTGTGTATTCCATGTACAATCATGCGGGTGAGTGAAAGCACATGTAGTATGAGATGACAAACAATTATGCAGTTGTGCAATGCAGTATGTACATTACCCATATTTCCGTGGTCAGAATTGCACTTCTCGTGAAAATCAGGCCAAAGTGACCCCTGCCTTGAACATTCTTCATAATAAAGAAATGCATCTGAAAGGTGACCTTTCTCTCCAAGAGTGGATGCATCGTTTATGGCTACTGTATGGCCAAGTCCTGCAAACTTGTCCGATTTTCTGGACACTGTCCGAAAATATACGCTCACTCCGAAAACCATCCCCAAAGGCAAAGGCCAAAGACAAAAGCCAGAACAGCTCTGTGTACTGTGTAGACCTACTGTGTGTGCGTGCGTGTGTGTGGTACGGACACATGACAGACTAAGTAAGTAAGTGGTACCGGTTGCAGCATGCAGCATATGCCTGGGTCCGTTACCATGGTCACAGCACCGTGCATGCTCCTTCGTCCAGTCCTGACGTGCATGACTCAGTGACTGGTTTGTGGTAGAGCAACGAATGAAGTGGAACTGAACAGTGAACTGTGTATAATGAGAGAGAGTCTGAGTGTCTCTCGTTTGAAAGAAAGGCGGTATATTACTATTTGTACCGAAAGGAGGTCATGGGTTCAAGTCTAGCAATTAGCCAAATCAATGACAATGCGCTGCAGATTCGAAGCAACCATGGACTAATGGACTGGTGGTGACTGACGAGAGGGGATAGCAGTGAGAATGCCAGGAGGAGGTGGACAGAATGCCTGCACGACCAAAGGCACAACGTTGCTGCTTGTCATGGCAGTTAGCGCCATTTCCCTCTTCACCAACCTGCACATCTCTCATCTGACATCCAGCAACGCCGGGATCGTCTGGGCTTCGAACAAAAACCAGCATTCTCCCGGCGCCTCGCCACTGGATGAACGAGAAATTGCTGACCTGCTGGGACGCGTTAGCACCGTGGTGGAGGTGAACACTGCTAAGCATTCGCCGCTAAACAACAGCAATGGTCGCATGTCGACGGAGACAATGAAGGCGGCAACGGAACCTCCCAATCCCATTATGCTACTCCTACAAGAGGTATGGCCGCGGATACGCGGCGTGCGCGTTGTCCGCGAAGCATGTGTTTGTGGGCGCACATCATGAAGTGTAATGTTTGTATTGTAATTCACCCGAGCATTTCATTCAATCGCAATGCCACTGTTCCGTCATGATACATATACAGTCGACTCCTGATAAATAGCGAACACAGCAAAAATAGACTCGGATGGAGAGCCAAGGATTAATTTATAAGAAGAAAAAAGGACCGTCAGTACCTTTGGTCAGTGTCGTGCATTTGTCATCGCATGAGCTGATTGTAAAGTAACTGATGGCGTTAGTGGACAGCGTAACTTGTAGTTCCTTGGTCCATTTTTCTTCTTCCAGCAAAATTGGTTCTTTTAATTAATATAGCCGAAGTTCGTTTAACAGAAATACACTCATACCATACAAGCAACACAGACTCCCCCCCTATTCCCATTTGTAATACAGCTCTGATAGTGTTGGGGAAACGGCATGTCTATAATCAGCAACCCTGTGTCCTGTGTGTTTAATCCGTGCGGCTTAGATCGAGAACGAGCAGTTGTTGCTGAAGAAGGGTAACGCGGACGGCAAGAAGCCAATCGCCCTTGTGAGAGGTTCCAGCCAGGTCGTCGACAGGGACTTGCCACTGTATCTCCAAGGACTGGAGAAGGCTGGGTTTGATGTTCGCATCTCCAAACAAGCGGCGCACGGCCAGCCTGCCAATATCAGCGTCGTAGGTAAGGGATTTCCCCATGCACTAAACCTTGATATGAGGTAAGGGATCATGATGCCTCACGTTTCATGTTGCTGACCCAGTGCATTGCACTAGCAATCCTTCTGCTTGCAGCCGTAGAAGTGAAACCCGCATTATCCACATGGTTGTGTGCTGCCAACTCAGCTGGTCCCATTGCTTAGTCTCTCAAGACTCAACACACTATGTATAGTGGTCTCTTTGTAGTGAAAATCTCTCTACACTCACCAAGGTCACAGAACGTGACAAGATGAGGAATGTGAGAAATGTGTCAGCATGTCTACTAGTGCACCCATCACCAATGCATCAATTCTTGGCACACAGTTGTCCACTGTCAATCATCGTACATGTGTACGCAGAGCAATGTTCAGGGGTGATGGGCCGCGATGATCCTACGGTAAACAGGGATTGGGGCTGGAAGCTGCTGGACACAGTGTGTTAGTGTGGTGCTGAACTTTGACTGTGCTCTTGCACATGTTGTACTTTTAAAGGCACAGTACTGTTTGATGTGTATGTCCGGTGTGCTAGCTAGTTGTACTGTGTCAAGCCGCAGTGCAGATAATCCTCTTCACACTTTACTTCACGCTTATGGCTCCAGCTCCACAGCATTTCTTTTCCATTTTGCACTGACATATTCACATGCAGACACCGCTCCTCACTTCTTTCCATGCCTCTCTCCCAGCACCTTTCATCAGCAATCCTACTCTCCACACAAACACCTAAGCTAAACACATTTCTCACATTTTCCTCATCTTTTCCCTTTGCTACAGCACCCCGGAGAACACACTATATCTATTTCAAGTCTTCGCTGTTCGCCTTTAGTTTTATTGTTTCACCCTGGGGATGGGTCTTGCAAGAAAATTTGGTGAATATAGAGATTCTTGTAGCGAAGAGACAATTATTATGTGAGTGTTCAGACTGTAGTAATGTGCACAGGAATATGTACCCCATGAGGGGCACAGGGGCGTGCATGTGCACCCCCCCTAAGATCCTCAGGGCGTGCGTGTGTGCACATTATATGTAGATTGCATCCTGTCACGAGTGTGTTATATGCTCGCTGACTCTGTTGTGCTGCAGACCAGAGCTCGGCAGTTGATTGGACCCTTCTACTGTGCATGGCCTTCAATGATGGTGATGGCAGTAGCTGTATGATACGCTCCACTATCAAGCATTTGCGACCACACCAGAAGGTAAGAGATATGCATACAGTACCGCCGAGCGCCGAAGAACGGAGCGTCGAAGAAGGACCAGGCTAGGATTTTACCAAGCACAGCATACAATGTATACACGGTGACTCAATTGTGCATAGACTGTAATACATGAAATAGGAACGGTCTTGGCCAGGAGGCTGCCCCCCCCCCCAGTTTTTAGGCGACCGACACTACTGTAGTAGAAGCTAGCCGCCATGCCCATAGCCGCTGGGCTTCACGGTGCTTCTCCAAAGTTCTTGTAATCGACAGCACAATGCAACCTATGTTTAGTGACTACTTGCACTACGGTAAGATGCCACCTGCCTTCTAAGACCTGTCAGTCATTATCAAGATTTATGCCATGTTCCTACATACATGTGAACCTGTGTTGGAAGACACCGTGTCATATGAGACCTGGCAGTCTTTTGCATACCCATACCCTGTTTCCACATACCTGTGTCGAAAGACAGCCTGTTTCTATTGTAGAACCGGTATTCCGTGCACCCCATGTAGTGGCGGCTGGATACAGAGTCCACTGTGCAGTAAGACCTCTATCTCTCTCTCTCTCTCTCACACACACACACACACACACACACACACACACACACACACACACACACACACACACACACACACACCACAGGCTTGTCTTTCCACAGAAATATCTAGACAGGCGAGGGGGATCCGGCAAATTAAACATACACGTAGCTGTGTTTGCTGCTCCAGCTAAAATTCTGACCGGCTAGCGGCGGATCTGGATAAAAAGGGCATTGGATAAGATGTACGACTGTACCCGGTTGGATACGTAGTTTGTTAGAGAAAGCTAGATATCACTGCTAATGTGCCTGTGCGTGTATGGTCTACTCTGCTCTCTCAACTGTAGATATCCCGCATCCCGGGCGTCCGCAGTGTTCTCTGGAAGAAGGAAGGCCTGTGTCGCACAACGATGGATGCACACCATTTACCTGGTAATGTCGTATGAAGTCGGAGGAGGGGGAGGTCAGGAGGAGGAGGAGGAGGAGGAAGTTGGGATCCTCTGATCACCGGAGAATTGAGTGCCCGGTTGGCCTTTCTGACACAGTCCTAGTCAAATCATGGTGACAAGTGGTGCTGTGAAGAGTCTAACGATTGTTTTAAAATCCCTTCAGCAGAGGTTGTGTGAGGGCCATTACTATCATTGTTGCATGCTTTCCATGGAGTGGCAAGCCAGTGATTTTCATATTGTAATAGCTGCACCAACTGTTTTTGGGTGAATTACAAGTGTCCAAAGTGCAGTTTATACTCCGGAAAGCACAGTACATAACCTCAGTGTAACCTGGTATTGTACGTCTCACTGAATGGCTGTAAGTCATTCCAGTCGTAAATGCATGCACATGTACACTTGCATCAGCATGCAGAAAAGCTGTCCCTGCGATCTTTGACATGGTGTGTGGCTTTCATTGTGCGTGTATCTGCACTGTGCACAGCCCTGTTGTCATCTCCCATTGCACCGCTATGCTGGGTACTGCCAGTGCAGTTCGATGGCTTTGCCAGTGTGGTCAGTGTGCTTGGGAACACGAAGCGCTGGGTCTTCAAGTCCCTGGGCGCTGGCAGTGCATCTGAAGCGCAGAAGCAGCTGACCGTCATGTCGAGTAGCACTGAAGCTGACCTCAAGAAGATAGAAAGGTGTAGTACACTCAGTTTCTCTCTGTGTCCGCTTTCATCCCCTCTTTGCTTTCGAAGTTTCTTACACTCCCTCTCTCTAAATAGGGTATGGGGTTGAACAGAAGAAAAAAGTACACACATCGACATGAAGACACAGGTCACAGTATCCGGTCTGGCTGACCTAACATCTCTATTAACTGCTAGACCCAACCTTAGTGCTCATCTTCAACATAGAAGCGTCATGACGAAAACACGACTTTCCATGTGATCATAGTTCAGAACAAGCAACATCCTGTATAGTAGTGCAAAGTGAGTCAGTATGATGTCTGCATCGTAACATAGTATAGCAGACCATAACTGCCCTCTTCCATGATAAATGCACTAAATATTATTGACTCGGATGGAGAGCCAAGGCTTAATTTATACAAAAGAAAAAGGACCAAGGAACTACAAGTTACGCTACAATGTCCACTAACACCACCAGTTACTAAACAATCAGCTCATGCGATAAAATTGCACGACACTGACCGACAGAGCTCATGCGATAACATTGCACGACACTCACCGGCAGTACTAACGTTCTACAACTAACTGGCCAACAGCTCTAGCACATCTTGGATGCGCACTCCAACAGCCTTCCAACTTGGAAGGTTCTAAGTTATAGAAATTATAGTAAAATGATATTCCACTGATGAATGTGACGTGAAAATCGATTTTGGAAAGCCTTCATGACTTGTTGATGTGCAGTGATGACGGCGGAATTCATCCTATTTATTGCTATTGTGAATAATGTTCTACAGGATTTCATTGATCAAATTCTGCTGGCTTATATACATCTTGAAATGCAGGAGTGCTTGTTGTAAGAGTGTAGGCAACGCAACCGACTAAGTCACCATATTTATGCGCTGACTTTCTTTCACTACCCGTCCCTAGCTATAGGCAACAGCCGGCATTGGTGCAGGAACTTATCGAGGATCCCCTTCTCGTGAACGGCTTTCATGTGTCGCTCCGTGCCTACGTACTGGTCACATCTGCATCTCCATTGCGTGTCTACTGGCACCAGGAAGGATTGGTCTATTTCCGTCAGGATGCATCAACTGCTTTCAAAAAGGTATGACCCTGGTGAAAAGTGAAAAAAGAAAGTATGGAGCTCGTGCATGCATGCATATTCCCCCGGGGGTCTATCACACAACCACTCCCTTTCTTGTGCCTTAATGCATGTTTCTCCTACCTCATTGGGTGTGCACGCGTGCAGCTGGTTATCAGTCCACACCTGTGTGTGTGTGTGTGTGTGTGTGTGTGTGTGTGTGTGTGTGTGTGTGTGTGTGTATGTATGTGTGCGTATGTGTGTGTGTGTGTGTGTGTGTGTGCGTGCGTGCGTGCGTGTGTGTATGGTTTGTCTGTGATAGATACTAAGTCGCAAGTGGTACTTTGCCCAGCTCCGCCAGTACCTAACCCGTCACCACGGGGAGAACGCTGAGGACAAGGCCTTCTCTAGCATGGAGAGGGCCATTGTACGCAGTCTGCTTGTTGCAGAGTCCAACCTTGCTGTTCACTATGGGGGATTGGCTGCTAATCCAAGTAGTAATCTTTACAGGTACGTTCAAGTAAGTTCAGACTATTGCAGAATGAATACTGACATCGTGTAAGAACAAAGGACGTGGACTATAACATGTCACGCGGCGGACGTTCTTGGATGTAGATCATGTTCCCATAAGCGAACTGTCATATCATAGCCAGGGTCCTCTGGAAGCCATGGTTACTGTTTTCTGCAATCATCAGGTGTGCAGTGCGTCCACTACTCATTAAATTGCAATTCCTATGGTATCCTCCTCCTCCTCTGCCTCCTCCCCCCCCCCCCCCCCCCCCACATCTCCCCTCTTTCTCCTCCTCTTGTATCTCCTCCTGATCCTCTCCTCCTCTCTTCCTCCTCCTCCCTTCTTTCTTCTGCTCTTCTTCCGCCTCTTTCTCCTCATCTCTTCTCGTCCTCCTTTCCACTCCTCCTCCTCCTCCTCCTCCTGCTGCTCCTCCTCCTTCTCCTCCTGCTCCTCCTCCGCCTCTCGTTCTCCTCCGTACCGCCTTCATTTCTCATCCCTAACACATTCATGTGCGCTGCTACTATAGTTATACCAGAGCAATGTCATCATTTAATTATCATTTTTCATCTTGCTATATCTGGGTTGTCTGGTTGTGCAGATGCAATCACTGTTTTCAACTACTAGGATTTGACTTGATACTGAACAAGACACTGGATGCAACAGTCATTGAGGTGAGAACCAACCCCAAGGCACTGTCTGTCTGTCTGTCTGTCTGTCTGTCTGTCTGTCTGTCTGTCTGTCTGTCTGTCTGTCTGTCTGTCTGTCTGTCTGCCTGTCTCTCTCTCTCTCTCTCTCTCTCTCTCTCTCTCTCTCTCTCTCTCTCTCTCTCCATACACCAAGGGTATGCCGTTACTAAACTAAGGGCATTCCGTACTGCACCAGACGAACTGCTGATCTTGAGTCCCTGCACGCTAGCATACACAGGAGCTGCAGGTTACTCGGGAGGCACATGCTCTGGAGCGAGACTGAGGGGTCTATTGTGTGTATGGTATTTAGCAGGTTGTGCAACGTTTGTTTGATTGTGTGTGTGTGTGTGTGTGTGTGCATGTGTGTGTACATGTGTGTGTACATGTATTTCTTCAGGTGAACGGACAGCCTCACATGCGAGAATCCACAAAGGTAAAATGTTTTGATGATGGCGGAACAGCAAAGTTCACAGAGGTTTTTTTTATAGCAATGTGATGCATGGCAAAATGAATCTTGCTATATCCAAGAGAAATGTGCACTCCATAAATATGATCATCCACAGAACGGTCTTTGAAACAATGTCGCATTGATGATATTTTTCAAAGCACACTAAACCTCTCTGGAAATCATGTAGCTAACGTTACCTGCATGGCATGAAATACACACATCTACAAGCAAGTCTTGGATTTTTAATGTACTACCAGTACACTTGAACTTGTACTGCAGAGCAAGGTCCGCATTGCACGTCGCATAGCCACGGAAAGCTGAACAAAGCTCGGCTTCTGAAATCAGCCAGTTGCATATGCTTTTTTTGGATTATGCCAGCTTCCTGGCACGCACATCACAAATCGCATTGCACAAAAGTCATCTCCGTTGGTGTTCTTGTGCAGAAAGAGGCCTGGGCGAGTAACACGATCAAGGCGACGGCAATTGAAGAGATGGTTAAGCTGCAGTTCTCGCAGGAGGAGGTTGCCCTGCAGCTCTCCAACGCTCTCAACTTCCTAAGAAAGCACATGGGTCTAGAGGTGAGTGGCATGTGACTTGGACGGTGAGCCAATAGGACTTGGCAAGATACGGTTGCTATTAATCACATCACTGTGCCGGTTATTTTAAAAGTCCAACCACTGTTGCTCAAGTTCTGTGTAATGAGTTTTCACGCTGGAGATGTGAACTAAGTCGGGTTGCAGACCTGTAGGGTATCAACGGCTGCTTGACTTGGTCCGGAGCAGACCCTGTTACAAGTGCTGTAAAATGTTGTTGCACCTTGGTCATGTGACTGTGTTTGTGTAGAAAGTGTACATGGCATGCTGGCAGTGGAAACAATATGGCTGACATCATGTGACCCATAGATGCAAGGATTGAGTGGAGTTGGAACCAACATGACTATCCCACATGATCATGTGATTCAGGAGTGCAACGGCTCTTTATATGCCATACTTATACCGTAAAATTATTTCCCAACTGCTCATGGCTCACTGGTGACAAGGCACTCATGTACGAAGACCAATGCAGTGCCCATATCTCAACCACTGCCTCCGGCTCTTTCCTATCCCACTGTCCCATGGCTATCTTACAGGACATTAGCTGTCACAAAGATGAGAAGCTGTGCCTGACAAAGGAAGACTTGGAGTTCATGCTGTCGACCGTGCGTCAAAACCGTGCACGCGGCAACTTCATCCAGGTGCGTGTCTATTCACCCAGTTCATACTTTTGCCAAGGCATGCTGGTGAAACATGACCAGAAATTTGTAAAAACATAAGTGCGCTGATTCCGAGTCATTCTCAGAATGTTACATTTCCCCAATTTCATATCATTAGTAAGTTACGCTGAAACACCATGCCCAACACACATAGCAGAGTGCAAAGAGCAGATCCCTGCATGGCACACCTACAAGTGGTGTGTCTTCATTGGTTAACATCAGGGAGTTGTAGCCCACAGGGAGATGACATGGGCGACTGTAACGCAAAACGATGTGGGTTTCGAACACCAGGCTGCCCGTTACAGTCACTCTGGGGGCAGGGCCGATTAATACCCACTCGCATATGCCATCACTTGTCTAGGCCGCGCTTGGGGTCAGCAGGTCTTGGCCACGATTACGATGAGAATTGCCTAGACCACGGATCACGTAGAACTTTCTAATTCGGGGTCGAGCTGCACATCGTTTTGGGGTACTACGATTTCTCATCGTCGTCCTGGTTGTTATTATTCCCTGGTTTACATGTATGCGTGGTGAATAGGGCACAGTTACGGGAGCCACAGAACGCTGATACTAGAATGCTAGTCAAGTCACTCTCCTACATCTATTGTTTGCATGATGTTGAGCATGTCCGCCATGCAATGCAGATTGATAACCGATCCCTGGTCCGGGTGGAGTCTGGACTCGATTGAAGTCGTTTGGGCTGGTTAACAGTGGTTATGCTTGACTGTGCTTGTTTCACACATCGATCTGAGTGTATCTGTTAATGCGCATGCTTGCTTCACAGATCTATCCCAGTGTATCCGGAGAAGTGTACGACACTCTAGTGAAGGATTTGTCGCACGCGTCACGTGGTCGGTCGCCCCATGCCGTCCTCGTCAAATCAGGCAGGCACAACGCAGCAGCTGCAGCCGGAGAAGATGATGTCATGATCCGTCAGCACTTCCGCGATTATCACGACACAACAGTGCTGCACAAGGCACTGACGGCGGTGGAAAGCTATTTTGAGGCACGGGCTCTGGGCAATACGCAGCAGCTACGGGACTTGGCACGCTACGGGAAAGTCCAGCCAGCCGCAGCACCTGTGTAAGACATTTGATGATACCTGGTCATCCATGCAGTGTTAAACAATATTTATTGTTTTTAAGCCTTCTCTTATATTTCCCTCCACATTTCAATTATTGCATCTGTTTTGTTATAGCCTTGAAAGGCAGCAACAGCATGAAGAATCGAATAACGTAAATGATAGGCAGCAGCAACAGCAGCAACAGCAACCAGCAGTGGAAAACAAAGGCGATCAAGACAACGTTGCAGCCGAGGACAAGAAGGAGAACATGGATGACTTTGACTCGCTCGTTGGTAACGTCCTTGGCGGTGCTGCACCTGGTGAGTGTAATTCAAGGGCACACACACACATTCACACATCCTTCCTTCCTTCATTCCTTCCTTCGCCCACTGCCACAATTGGCTATGTTTCCCCAAATGGGGGGCTTGAAGGAGTGCTGACTTCGGGACATGCCGTGAGGCACTGCGGGTCCGGCGGAACATGAACCGGCTGTTTTAATGTTTTTTTTTGCTTTTACGGAGTGGCAGGAGGTGCAGTGATGTACTCGATGTCTTGAGGACGGCTAAAACGACATGTGCAAACCGAACATTAGAGTGGCTTCACGGCCGGTTGTGCACAAGAACATACACACATACATACACACATACATACACACATACACACACAAACACTGAGGACTGTCTAGAGCCCACCTGGGAGCCACGCATCCAGTTGCTTTATATACGTTTCTCCCTGGCTCTTGTCATTGTTTCAAGCCTTGTAGGATCGGGGAAGGAAATCCGTGACAGCAGCTTTAAACTTGGTGTTTCAACTTTTAATGTTGAACCTTTACTCATTTTCCGCGCTTGGTTCACTTTTCAATTTGTGCATGGCTATCAATTTCTAATAGTGTGTGTTTTTTTGCTGTTGGATTTGCACTACTTACTGCTACCCATGAACTTCAGACCGGACCCGGGAGTGTGCCAAAGGTACAGAAATCAATCACAGTGTGTACTAAGTCTTACTGCAGTGCTATGTGCATGCGTATACTGCATTGGGGATATTTGTCAGTTCCGCTGGCAGGTACTTCTGGCTCAACACATTTTCAGTATCCTATGTACAGCTTTTTATTCCATCTTGGCATGGGTGGAGGGGATGGGGGGGGGGGGGGGATGCTTCATCATGTATCCTGTCCGTCCCGGACCGCCCGGAATAGCAAGATATGAGTGCAATGCCTGAATTGGGTATTGAATTTCTAGAGTGACTTGCCCTTGAAATTCTTGGACTGAGTTTTCTCTGTATGGCACTGCACAGTGCTTGTACAGTGAATACCACTGAGCTGAATTGAATCTTGTCCTACACTTATCCACAAGTAGAGTATTATCATCGGACCTACCTTTCCCCGTCATTGAAAGTTGCCCTGTGTCTTCTGTCCCTCGATCTTCAGATCCGGATTCGGTGAAGCTATTGAAAAGTCTCAGCATGACCCCTGGCAAGCTGAACCCAGCGTTCAGTACAACCCAGACGTCATACAATATGGTGGTGCCGAATGATGTCACATGTTTGCACATCAAGGCCGAGGCCGCTCACTGCCGATCGGAAGTCAGAATCAACTCAATGAAGGGAACAAACAAGTAGGTTCCAAAACGTAGATACACACACATGCTTGTGCAAGGATCAGTCCTTGCTGGGATTTCTCACAATGACCGATATCACGTGTCCCAATGCCATAGCAATGCCATTCATTTTCTAAAAGGAACAGCACATGGACTCCAGCAATCGAGACTTTACCTGCATGGTATAAGCCCACGCAGTAAGACCAGCTGTTGTCCTTTGAACTTGATGCAATCACATGGTTCCCAGGCATGCCATAAACTAGCCTGCGCAGCTAGTGTTGCCATGGCAACCCTTGTTAATGTATACGGATGCTCCAGTGACCAGTGCGAATCTGTTTTTTTTTTGTGCTCGCCTGGATGCATGCAGGCCTGCAAACTGGTCATTGGATGTTGGCGACAACAGCATAGCTCTTGTTGTTGTGAGCCTGGAACACAGTGAGCCATGGCTAGTGAGCAAGTACACCGTCAACATCTACAGAGAGTCGCTCATGGAGCACGAGGCACGCTTCGACGAGAGTGAAGACCACGAAGTCTGTTACCTGCCCCAGGTGAGATCCCTCTGGCAGCTGCACAAACCTAAGCCAAGGCCGTGGAGTGCTGCATTCACAGTCAAGTCTCTGGGCCACACAGCCTTCATAGCCATGTGCACATTATACCCAGGGATCTGCTCAAACACTACTGCTGGGTCTCTTTGTTGTAACTCTTACCGGAGGAAAAGGCTAGAGCACTTGAGCCTTTGCCATTAACACACAGAGGGGCACGTGTTTGTTTTCTGTCTGAATGCTTTCCTGCAGAGTTGCAGTTTGCGTGTGTACCATGACCTGCCGTGTGGTATCACACACTTGTCATCGCGCACCTGGACCCAGTACAAGGCGGAGCAGGAGACGCTCCCCGTCTGCACGAATGCCTACAACCAAGGTCAGTATTATGCAGCACCGAGTCATGTATAGAATCCTGCCTTTCTAAGCTCTAAGATGATTGTTTTGTTCTAGGAGTTACGCCAATTGCACGGAAATTTTACAGGACCGTAGTATATTCACATGGCGGTGCATTCATAAATTCATACTGCACCCGAACACGTATATCCAGAATATTCTGTTCATTGGGTCATTCTGGTTGAGGTACAAAAGAACAATAACACTTTATGTAGGGTTTTGAATCATGTGACCGTTGAGCTGAGCAGGGAAATAGCCATCTTCCAGGTGTAACTTAGTATGGTGACGATCACAAAATCTGGCCTAGTACTCGTATGTAATAAGCTATCCACACCAACAGTTGAGCCCCCAACCAGGATACAGGTTTGTAGCCGGGTTGAAAATGCGAGAAAAACTTCTTCTACTTGAAGTACTTGTAGAGACAGGTTTGGTATGCAGACGCTTTGAGACGGGTTCTTGACGGGTCTCCTTGAAGTTGTCCAGTCGATTGTCGAGGACGGCAAATGCTGATCAGGCGAGGTGTTACCAGACACTGATTATGCCTGATTGTGTGTTATCCACTGGCAGGCCGCTGGGTTTTACCATGTTCTAAGTGCACACCCGCAGGAACCTGCTACTGGCGTCAGGCAGTATGGATGGCTAAAGAGTGTAGATACGTATTGGCACCTGTTGAAGACCTGCGCAAATGTATGGTGGGAAAGAAGGTGAGGCCATATGATTGCTTGAAGCAATCTTGATCCCTTTGTCTGCATAGGCGCTTTTCCTGATACCGTTGACACCGATACAAGGCTAAGAAGCCCTTTATAATCTATTTTGCTGCTGGCATTTGTTGCCGGCGAAGCATTTATTTAGTTCTGTCATGAGCGTCTAATTGATATACTACAGGCGTGTATGTTAATGAAGATGCATGCACCGACAGGCAAAGGTGGGTGCCTTGTTGTTGGTCAGAGATACACAGGAGTGTTTGCCGGCCTACAAGGTACTGGTAGGAAAGCACACATAACTGGGTTTCCTCATTTCCTCTTTCTGACACACCCTAAGAGGGGGACCAGCTACGTCCCTGCATTGCATGGGTAGACTACCAACCCATAGATGCCACAACCGAACTTGACGAACTCTCTCTCTCTTTGATCATTCACGTCTTTTTTCTGCTTTTGACATTCTTGTGCTGCTGACAGATGTTGTTCATCGGCGACTCTACAGTGCGTGGCATGATGTACCATATGATAGAGAGGGTAAGGTTGGGCTACCGGCCCCGGGGGACTGAACAAATTCATGTTACTGCTGGCATAATGTACTGCACAGTATCCCCAACCGCCAGTACAGAGACTTCAGGCGCATGCTTTCACTGCAACTTAAAGTGTTGCAATCTGAAAGCCCGAAGATATACACGTTGCAGCCAAGTCTTCTGTGCGTATGGTGTGCGGTGTGAGTGTAAATTGGAAATATCTGACACTGAAGGTTTCATCGCAGCCTCCTGGGACCAAGTCTAATCGACAAGGACTGTTCCGGAGATCTTTCCTTACTGATTAGTGCAATTTACGATTTCATTTGCACCTGCTCATTATCCCGAATGCGCACATATTGCCTGGGAACTGTCTGGAGCAGCTGGTCATAGTCTACTTGGACCGCTCCTCAGGTTAGCTAAGACCCCTACGCTCATGTTTTTTCTCAGTGTCTCTCTTCTCCGGCCTGTTCTGTTTCTGTTTCTGTTTCTGCAGCTAAACGGCACTCTGCTAACATGGAATAAAGCGCATTCCATCCGATCGTACCACATTCCAATGAATGTATCATTTGGCTTCGCCTACTATCCACAGTTCTTTCTCCCAAAGGCCAAGCAACCAGTGTTTGAGAAGGCTCTATATCAGCTGTTGAGAAGGTGGGCCCCGTAGAGCATCAGAAAGTACATGATTTTATTTTCTTACTTCTTTTTGAAGTATTGAGCATCACTGGGTATGCTACAAATGGGAAAGCAAGAGGGATATGCTATGTGAGATGCAGAAGAAATTTATGGACGCAAAAAGGAGCCCTCATGAGTTTGTGCACGAAACAATGATTTGTGTCGGCATAACCATATCAGTTGGAATAGCCCCCACCCCTCACACACACACACACACACACACACACACACACACACACACACACACACACACACACACACACACACACACACACACACACACACACACACACACACACACACCATGCTTCAGCACTACCAAAGAGCCGTTAGTTTGTACATGACACAAGGCTAGGTTACTCTGCTGATAATGTTCGGTTTGACACCATTTTGCATGTGCAATGTACTTCACACACGTCCAGGCAAGCCCCGCTGAGCAACAGCCAGGAGACAGTGCTGATCTTCGGTGGAGTTCAGTGGCTATCACCACATCATATTCAAGTTGTCAACAAGGCAATCAGAAAGTGAGTACGATCCTTTTAAAACAACATCCATACCAATAGTCCGGGGTAAGAGGGCGGAGGGGGGGGGGGGAGGGGGCAGCAGCTTTCGGCATTTCACTGTGGAGTGTCAGTACCTAGACGCATCGCAATTGTTCATTGGTTGCTTGTTTTCATGTAGAGCACAGCTGGACAAGATCACTGTCGTCGTCAAGCTGCACGGCTCTGGTTTCAACCAACCGGTGCAAGGTGTCATCTACAACAATGCTGTGAGTCAATCACTATCTCCACTGCACGGGTCTATAGGAGAGTACCACAGCAATTGTAGCCTGCTTTCACTATCAATACTGGATTTCCAATTTAGACACAGTGTGTGAATGTGCGAATCATCACAAAGTGTGCTATGCATTACAACGGACTACCGCAGTATCGCGTTTATGTAATTACATCATCAATTGAGAGCTTTGACAAAGCTGCAGCACAGCAATGCAGTCAGTCAAGCGTGACCGCCGACTCACACTGTTCTTAGCTCCCATAAGCAAATCCACTGACTAACCCTGTATACATAGCACCCATGACATCACGTTCCGCTAGTTCACCACCATGACATCATGTTCCGCTAGTACACCACCATGACATCATGTTCCGCTAGTTCACCACCATGACATCATGTTCCGCTAGTTCACCACCATGACATCATGTTCCGCTAGTTCACCACCATGACATCATGTTCCGCTAGTTCACCACCATGACATCATGTTCCGCTAGTTCACCACCATGACATTATTTACGTAACATCTATAATCTAATGGGCTAGTGAGTGGTACTGACTGTACCAGCATTTCCAATGCGTACGGACTTGCCGTGTAAAGTTTACAGCTGTGCGGGTGACACATTGATGCTAGCAGTGTCAGTATGCACAATTGACTTTGCCAATCTATCATGTGCATTGATCATTCCCATCTGAACATGCAGGCAAAGACCCGAAAGCTGCTCTTTCGCCATCGCATGATGCTGAACGCATCGCTGCAGCTCGGTTTCATACCCGTCGACACATTCTCACTGACACTACCTCGTCACAAGCACTACCTGTACGGCCGATGTGCCTGCCATTTCCACACGGTACGTATCCTTATTACACGCTATACAAGTCTGTATTACATGACAACTAGTCTCCCTCCATGCACTCTAGGATCGGTTGGCAGCCGGGTACAGCTGTACCTAAGAACCTAACACCCCCTTCTGAGCCGAGACACCCTGGTTTGGGTTACAGTTGAACAGCGATTATCTGACCACCTCTGGGCAGCGGGCCCTGGGAAGGTGTTCGGGTAATGAAGATGTTCCGGATAAGGAACATCTCACCACAGGCCGATACCTGTGTTCGGTTTATCACAGTACCCGCAATAACAGTCGTTTTCATGTCAGTTTTTGTAAGTTTTTGACTGCACAGCCTGTACACAGTGGTACAGGCAGCGAGTGCGCGCTGCTGCAACAACTAACTTTTTCGTGCAAGCTCCCGTACGAAAATGCGTAGCCTGAGCCACGTGTGGTTCGAAAGCCCATTCCGGATAATCGAATGGTCAGATAATCGATGTTCAACTGTAGTTTAGATAAAACATGCTCATACAGGGCAAATCATAGCCCAGTTTCAACCACGCTGGCGTGTACCTGGCCGAGTTCTTTCAACCAGCAGGTACATATAGCCTCTCAACCAGGTCAGTGACCATGCCGACCTGGCTCTTGGGCAGACACTGGGCAAAACCAGCTTTCTACAGCGTGAGATGCGTGCACTTAAAGCCTAACTAGCTGAGAGATGATGATTCCTTGATCACATGACCATCTACATGAATTTTTGGAAACGTGGCAGGTCCTGTGTCATGTGACCCGTATCCAATGAACCAATCATGTGATCTTTCTTAAGCAGAGCTACCATCAAGAGTACATAGCCTCCAAGGCTGTGCTCCTAATTACTTGTACTTCCAAATGATGTGACCTACCTCGGTCCGAAGTCACAGAAATTGAGGTCCTTCGTGTATTACTGTTGCGGTGTGTGTGTGTGTGTGTGTGTGTGTACGTGTGTCCATGTGTGTGTTCATGAATGCATGGATGTGTGTGTGTGTGCGTGTGTGTGCACATGTGTTCACTAACGCTATAACCACTTTCAGGTTGTAGCAATGGATGAGAACGGAAACCCTGTGCCGCAGACAACCCAGTCGGACGCTAACACACCCAAACAGGTGCACTACCACATTGACGGACCAATCAACGACTTCTATACACAATTGACGACGACGGAAATATGTCGAAAACACAACACCGAGAATACGTAGTATTTCCGTAGCTATTGTTTGCTAGCAATTATGACCCAGCTTCTAGTGGTGCTTTTATCCTTCTAGGGCAGCAACATCATTGGCCTAAGACGTTGTCTAATGCACTGGCATTCTGTGCATACACTCCATGCAAATGGTCTGCACCGTAAGTCGAGCCTCCCCTGCCGCTGTGCAACTCTGCAAGCATGGTAGCCACTGAGCTCACAGTTCACGTGTCTGCCATGCAAGCTGGCTGTGCAGCTATCAAGCGAACAATCGGATTTCGCTGACAAGGATGGTACATGGTTTGCTTCAAATGGGCCACTTATCTTTTTTAGCCACTATCATTATTACTAGTGGACTGGATCATCTGGCTTCCTCCCTACCGGTGTCAAATTGAATAGTTGATCAGGGCAAATTTCCAATTCTAAATAATTAAAGATCTCAGTTTTATGAAGAATACATCTATATGCAAGTTACCATTATCAGTCAAATTAAGAAATCATTTCTACCAACATCACAAAATTGATTATCGGCCTATTTACCTAACAGAAGTGTGCCCAGCGTACAAAAGTTCATATTTTCCTTCTTGTTTATCACAAAATATCCTAGTCCTTATCCATGCCCTTGAGGCACATAATTCCTTTCAAAGGTGGAACCCAGCATCGTAATGTAATTTTAACAAGTCAAAGTGATTTGCTGGAGCGCTGCCGATCACAATGCATCACAAATTATGCTCACACATAACTAAAGCAACCTTTCCGGTTATCAGATACAGGAAAGGATGTAAAAATAGAATGCTTTATAAAAAAATTCAATACCGGAGGAATATCGGAGGAATATCAGAGGTCGACCTCAACTATCACTGTTGGCATAAAGAGAATACGGACTATCATTGATGGGAAGGGCTGAATGGAGGTTGCATACAATTTTTTGAAAGACATTGTGAAAATTAAGACAAAACAAAAGGGTAGTCCGTGGATGTAGCTGATATTTGATTGGAAGGTCTCTGTGTTCGGATTGGACTGTGTGCATGAGGAGGAATTCAGGCAGAGTGTGTTATGCGGTCAGCAGCAAGCTGCCGATAATATCATTATGATGGATAAGTCAGCACATTCACTAGAAGTTGGTGCTGCCCTGTTTCTGCATCTTAACAATCATCACATCTACCGATCATACCACGGCTACTGATGACGAGCTAGCAGTATGAAGCACAGATCAGGCTTGAGCGTTTGCCTGTTGCTGAGAGAAAATGATGATCAGAGTAGTACGCGTTTGAGTAGTAGGTGTGGAGCTTTCGTTGAATGCTCCAGGACTGTCTTAGATAGCCGTCATATCTTGCCATTTCTGAGCGAGGGCTCAGTTTAGCAAAGCGGCAAGATGGAGTGGTGAAACAGCTTCACTGAGGTCTGCATGCACGTCTAACGTGTACACTGTGTCAGTACATTAGCCAGGAATCCGCTGCCGAGTCACCGGTTATCGGAACCTGCACAAGCACAGGGTAATGCCAGACAGTGCATGGCAATCACTTCTGTAAAAAGGCCTCAGTTAAAAAATTTCCTTTTTTAACGTGGTGGGAAGTTTGTCAGAGTAATGCGTGGCTGCACCAGTAAGTGTCACAGTGACCTTACGTTTCCTGTGATCAGTGGAATTATAAAGCAACCTTTTTCACAATCGTGATAATGATGCAATGTTTAAAACATGACTAACTGATACATACACTCGTATATTGATGGGAAATTTAGCTGTTCCCTTCAAGCGGCAACATGAGAATTTCAACCGGAGATGCTGAGAGTTACTAGCACCTCGTTATGACGCGCCTAGCTCTGTGTCATAGGCAAGAGTTACAGACCCAAGCACAACACACACTCACCGTGACACACACACACACACACACACACACACATACACACACACATACGCACACGCACACACACACACATACACACACACACACACATACACACACACACACATACACACACACAGCGGAGGAGAAACATCACTATGCATGTCACGGGTGGGCACGCTAAACTATCAATACACCTTGGGACTTACACTGATGCTGCTGTCTTCATCCTCATCATCGTCGTCATCATCTTCATCATCATCGTCATCTCCCAGAGCATCCGCTAGCACATTTTTGCTGATGCCTTCCTCTACGTCATCTTCGTCTTCCTCTATGTCATCTTCATCTTCTTCCGCATCATCATCATCAAGGACAGCTACGGACGCCTCGGCATCAGTGGGATTTGGTTCATCAGTCTCAAAGATAGTGTAAGTTTTCTTATCGCCTGGTTCCTCTTCGTCACTGTAATGTCTTGCTTGTAGCCTGTCGTACGCATCCTCTTCTTCAGCCAGGCCCTCCGGGTCCTCCCGCGCTGGAAGCTTACGGCGGCCATTCTCGAATTGAAGCGATGCATACTCAGAGCTCTGTGCTTTAGATTGGCCACCACTACCAGCTCTTGCTCTACCGGAGCTGCGGCTGCTGTTGACAGGACGGAAGCCGGATCGGCCAGGCGTCAGACCATACTTGTTGGGGGCCTGTCCGGGATACGGTACATACTGCTGCGAGAACGATCCGGCAGGACGTTGGCCCTGTTCCAACGCACTAGTGCTCCAGGACTTCTGCATTGGCTGCATCTCCATGCTGACCTTCTTCATCCATTTCTGCGTCATCTCGCGAACGACCATGGCCAGCAGGTTGAGGAACTGCAGCTCGGTCACGGCTTCACTCTGGTGCACACCCATGTCATAGATCTGAAGTATACATGCATGCACAGACCAGCATGTATAGCATTGCGCAAGCACACGCACGCACCCACACATGCATGCACGCATATGCACGCGCACACAATCCATGCCAACACACGAATGCATGTGCACACACATTTGGCAAACATAAAATAAATGACACAATTGTTGACTCCATGTTTAATGATTGAATCAACTTGTGCCGCCGAACTAGCATCCAGAACAGTGTTGTTTAGTCCAAGTAGGCTAACCATTCTGCCAACTGTATTTCCTTGAGTCCAAATCACACATAGCAATAACATCTGCAGCCTGAGTCTGGCTACTGCAGCAATAATGAAAGAAAAACAGAAAAGGAAGCTGAAATTGGAGCGGCTTGACATATCCAAGTACACACTGAATCATACGGTAAAACTGGTTAGCTATATATAGGCTGAATGGAGGCTAATAACTAATAATCCGCCGTCCATGTCCTTACCGATTTGTTGAAGCGCTGTGTCATCATATACTGCCTGACCTTGTCTTCCTTTAGTGGGTGTGCTTGTAGTCTGTTTGTGAGCAAGGGTCTGGCCAGGCCAATGTTCACTACACCTGCAACAAGATAGGCATATGCATAGGAGATAATCAAGCTGTGGAACCTACAAGGGGGTGGCAAAAGTGCGTGAATTGAGGAAGATCATAACCGTGGGCCCGGCAATTTCCCAAAGCATACGCATGATCATCATGAATAATACCATTGGTAAGGCATCACTTCACTAGCTGACTTACGGGAGCCATCTGGGTCGTATTTGCTAAACTCGGCCTGCGCTTTGTGATACTCCTTGAAGCTCAGACCTGCACACAAACAGGGAAGTTCCATCCCACATGAACAGCATCAGCCATGAAATCGAGCCGATTAAGTATTGACCAATTTCGTATTCTTGGTACAGGTGCTCTTTTACCTTATGAGCATAGGGTAGCAGGGAACCACAAGCCAGTAATTTGTCAACACAGTAGGATAGTACTTGCTTCGCTCAACCAGTGTTTGATACTCAGAGCCTGCTACTCACAGCTTCCCAGTATATAATTATTCCCGTAGCTATGCAGAAGACGTTACTTCAGTAACGTCTGGCGCTAGCCAGGGTCCACACAGCTTTAATTCCCGTAGCTATGCAGAAGACGTTACTTCAGTAACGTCTGGCGCTAGCCAGGGTCCACACAGCTTTAATTTGGTGTTTGTTTGTGTGTTTGTTTGTTTGTGTCACGCCTGGCGCTATTTTGTATCTATCCCGTACTGCACCGTACCAGCAAAGACAGCTGGCCACAATATTTTTGTTTGTTTGTGCCATCGACATGCCTGGCGCTATCCCGTACCTGTCCCGTATCATCAAGAGTACGGTACCATCAAGAGAATGAGTATATATGCGAAGTGTATGGGGGGAATGCATTCAGTGCAGTAACATTAAATTTTGTGTGGATTTGTGTGCGAGGCCGAGATCCCACTAGCAGGCTGGCTGGGCCGCCTGTCGACCAGCCCGGAAATCGCATGTAGGCCGATAGCATAATAATTATAACGTATATACAGTCATGGAGATGTATAGCAGGGAGTCATATTATGTAAACGACTCCCTGCTGTATGGGGAGATTTTCTGGAAAGAAATACGAAGTAGGGAGACGAGTAAATGCAATCAGAATGGATTTTAGTTGCCGTCAGTATAATAATAATAAGAAGAAGAAGAAGAAGAACGCCCGTGATCGGCAGAGTCAGCGCCGGTCCCAGGAAACGTCAGGACAGACATCCCGTCGACTCCAGAACGCCCGTCATCGGCAGAGTCAGCGCCGGTCCCATAGCTATGCAGAAGACGTTACTTGTACTTCAGTATCTCATTGAAACGTTTTTGCAAAACAATGATTTAGCTAATCAAAGGAAAAAGCATTTCCATCAGTTCTAACAACATGCACGATGAGCTAGGCAACAAAGCATAGCGCAGGGCCCTGAGCTTCCAAGCTCTCTCGTTTGGTATTTGTGTGTTTGTTTGTTTGTTTGTTTGTTTGTGTCACGCCTGGCGCTATCCCGTATCTGACAGCAAAAAAATCATAGGGATGTTATAAATTTTTCAATTCTCCTATTTTTTTCAGGCATATCCTGGGATTCGAACCCGCACTATCGCCCTACATGCATTCCCCCATACACTTCGCATTCATACCCATTCTTCCAAGTTGCTTCACGTTATGATCTTGCGTTTGAAAGCCCTATTTGAATATTGCGGGCAGCTGTATGTGGCCAGCTGTGTTTGATGGTACGGTACGGGAGACGGTGTCGTATTACCCTCGATCGTACCTGTCCCGTACCTATCCCTACCGTACCGTACCATCAAAGACGGCTGGCCACAATGCATATTCAAATAGGGCTTTCAAATGAAAGATCATAATGTGAAGCAACTTGGAAGAATTAGTATGTATGCGAAGTATATCGGGGGATGCATGCCGGGCGCGATAGTGCGGGTTCGAATCCCAGGTTATGTCTTAAAAAAAAAAGGAATTTTTTAAAGAATTTATAACATCCCTATGCTATTTTTTGTCTAGGTCATCAAGGCAAAAAAGCATAGCGTAGGGCCCTGAGCTTCCAAGCTCTCTCGTTATTATTACAAGTATTATTATTATTAATTCAACATCTCCTGGCTCGTCAGAAGACTGCCAATATATTATATGAGAAGTCGGGTGGTAGCCAACCACGGCGAACTGAATAATAAGGAGAGAAACAAAGAGAGTACTGCAAGGGGAGGCATGACGAAAATGGTGAGATTATTTAGGACGAAGAAGCTGAAGCTTGAACTCCTTAATGTCTGTGCATGCTTTACGGCTAGTTGGCAGGGAAGACCAGAGAGTGTACGCAGAGAAGATAGGAGATTTCAGAAACAGGGAGGTATTGGCACGGGGTAATGAGAAGGAATGACGTGTTGATCTGGTGGACACAAACCAGTTATACTTAGCAAAGTGTTTGGGAGCCAGGTCTAATAAGATCATGTGTACAAGGCTGCAAAGATGTTGCTGGTGTCGCTCTAAGAATACTTCAGTGATTCAAATAATTAATTGAAACACTTCATTAACTTCATTAAAGGGGAAGTATACCCGAAAATCAATTTTTCACCAGTTGTAGTCTTCGGGGTGCTGAGTCGAATGGTCTTGGTCCGAGGAAGCTGAGACGCTCCCTTCTTCCTTTATTCCCAATTGAACTCTCGCACTTCCACCGAAACTGGGTGACTGCGCCCTACTAGATGGGGATTTGTATGCAAAATGTCACTAAAAGCGCCATTTCGTTCTTATAAAAGCACGGATGACCGCGATTGGCCCATAATGTTGTAGTCTCTTGGACGCTGAGTCGACTGGTTTTGGTCCGAAAAGGCTGCAATGCAGCGTTCCTCCTTTATTCCCAACCGAACATGGTTGAACTAGCGGGCACGTGCTCCTGCGTACACCAGTCACCTGGTCACCGTGCCTGCAAGGTACAACTTACTAGCCTGTTTGACCTTATTTGGGTGCAGTCCTGTCACTCGAGTTGAACTCGAGTTGAACCTTGGTGTGAAAGTTGTCGCCTGCTGGCGCGGTGACCAGGTGATTTGGGCACCCAGGAGCACGTGACCGCTTGTTCAACCATGTTCGATTGGGAATAAAGGAGGAGCGCTGCATCGCAGCCTTTTCGGACCAAAACCAGTCGACTGAGCGTCCAAAAGACTACAATATATGGGCCAATCGCGGTCATCCGTGCTTTTATAAGAACGAAATAGCACTTTTAGTGAGATTTTGCATACAAATCCCCATCTAGTAGGGCGCAGTCACCCAGTTTCGGTGGAAGTGCGCGGGTTCGATTGGGAAAAAAGAAGGAAGGGAGCGTCGCAGCTTCCTCGGACCAAGACCATTCGACTCAGCACCCAGAAGACTACAACTGGTGAAAATTTGATTTTAGGGTATACTTCCCCTTTAACCTGAGTCGAATTTTTTTATTTTTTATTACGGCTAGAGTTGTCGCCTGACGGTTCTTCTTTGCGTGAAATCAATTGACTTGCTGCTGAAGCTTCTCACCGCCTTCTATGCAATGTATTAACACGCGTGTGTGGGGGGGGGGAGGGGGGGTGTATGTGTGTGAAGAACAAGTACTCAACTTAACTGCCGTACAGTGCTTGTGTAGACAACTGACACAATGTCATCATAGCAAGCACCACTCACCAGTAAAGTTAGCCGTGGGTATAGGCAGATCACTCCAATCTGAAGCTTGCGGTGCCTCTTCCAGAAACTAAGAACGAGGGTTGAACACAAAGGGACAATGAAGAATCACGAGATTTAGAGTGTATGGCTGGCTACGAGTACATGGCGGTCATAATTCAACACATTGTCTAGTTCCTTGGCTTTGGGAATCGTGGACCATAGCGACTGTGAGCACACTGTGAGCACACTCACCATATCCTGCTCGCACATGCACATGCCCATATTATGACTGTGAGCAAACTCCACGTCGTACACATGGTACCTACCCGCTTGTGTTCGTACGCCGGACGTCGACAGAACATCTTCTTGAAGTGCTTGCGGCAGAAGTGCAGCTGATCAACACGTGCTCTGTCCTTCTTCTTTTTCAGTTTACGATAACACGCAGCACACCTGTTTGGCAGGGTCAAAACCATGACATAGGGACCAACAAAACATTCCACATTCATTAAGATAATGTACTCTGTGCTGACATGGAGACCCCATTTAGCTGTGAGACCTTTTCCAGCCTCTGGAAAGTCTTTAGTCTCGACGAGTAAAGATTAAAAATCCACATACAGTCAACTTCGCTAATAACGACTGCGGATATAACGATAATTCGTGAATAACGACAGGATTTCCATGCCCAGAGCAAAGTCCCATCTAACTGAAATGCATATAATGAGACTTCGGGTATAAGGACACTTCGCGAATAGCGACACTTTTCTGATGTCCCGCCAAGTGTCCTTATGCGCAAAGTTGACTGTACATGAGACTGGTGAGACTGGCATGTAACCGTTTCCTTCCTTCATGAAGTGTTGGAGGGCACATGGCACAGCCCAGTTCATTTCACATACAAATAACTATAGTTCTAGACTAGAACTTCTAGTATGACTGTATGTGCTTTGCCGTAGAGCCCATTGCATGGTAGCATGCAACGCATTGGGAAAGACTGTGCTCTTAATTAAATCACATGTGCCTTACACATATACTAAGCTACGGGGTGAATGTGGTGGAGAGAGAGGGAGGGAGAGAGAGAGAGAGAGAGAGAGAGAGAGAGAGAGAGAGAGAGAGAGAGAGAGAGAGACAGACAGACAGACAGACAGACAGACACACAGAGAGACAGAGAGACACACACACACACAGACGGATAGATAGAGAGACAGAGGTAGAGAGATAGAGATGGAGAGAGAGAGATAGATACAGAGAGAGAGAGAGAAGGAGGAAGAGAGATGGCGCTGTGCTCGTAAAGCAATGCTGGCGGAATCGAAGCACACTTATAAAAGGCTGCATAGGAGTGTGTAGATTCTGGGAAAAGCTGCTCATACTCGTACTTCACTACACCTATTATAATTGCTAGAGCCAGTAGAGGCTAGTCGCTCTCACCTTTGCAGGCCTGTACCATCACCCTCACTGATCGTCAATGACATCTTCTGGCTGCCTTGGGGTTGTGATGGCGTAGCCACGCCATCACGCACCATCCACATTTTACCATTCGGCCCCTTGGCCAGGGTTGAGCCGCTCGCCGACTGACCCATGTTCTTCAGCTGATGCGTCTGACCGTTCTGGAAAATGAACATGTTTCCGCTGGGCGACGTGAAGACTTCAGTTGCTTGGGATTGTGCCAGCTGGTTGATGGCGTGGGACGCGGACCGATTTCGTGTCTGTGCACCACCGTGACTGCTGCCCCGTGAGTTTGCAATTGCACTTGTCGACACGGACCGATGACCGGTACGGTGCTGAGTCTGTGGCTGCTGGCCACCTCTGCTGCGTCCTGGCGGGATGCCAGCTGACTGGCCAAGCCTTGGAGGTGCTCTTTGATTGGATTGCTGCTGGGAGCGGTCCCCAGTCGCACCACCAGCACCTTGTCTGTATCTTCCAGATGGTTCAGGTCGAGGAACTTCGTAGGCAGGGTCATCATCATATTCATCTTCATCCTCATCATCATCATCTTCTTCTTCCTCCTCTTCGTCAGGTTCTTCCTCAGCGTCGTCCTCTTCATCTTCAAATGCATCGTCCTCTCCACTTGCTCGGCTCGACGTAGAGCTACGTCTTGATGAGGGCCCATCCGATGGTGAACCAGGCACGGAATATTGTGTTGGTGCGTTGGCTAGTCGATCCAGTGACGTTTCAGACATGCGACTGGCACGCGAAAGGTTCGATTCAGCCCTTCTCAAACCCACATCACCGCCCGCTGAACCAACGCTGGAAGAACGTGAGCGACTCGAGCCAGCTGAACCTGGTCTGGCCGCCGCGCCCTTTGCGTCGGCCGAAGATGGCCGGGAAGTCTTGGCATTGATTCGCTGACACGATCCATCCTCCTTCACCAAGTAGTGCTGAGGCGGGCAGACGCCGGTGCCATCGGCGAGCGCCTTCACAACATGCTTGCCAGCTCGCAGAGGCCGATAACGTACTAAGAGCGTTTCTCCCTTCACCAGAATTGTACCCTCCTCTAGTCCGCCATTTGGCGTCGTGACCTCTGCCACGAATTCGTAATCATCGAAGTCGTCGTCTGGATCGCTACTCAAACGAACGGGGAAGCGGATTTCATCAAATTCTAATACGTCTTCCGGAGGCCCTCGGCTGCCCTTCCTCGGTCGCCCGCCTACAGGACGTTGCTGCTGTTGCTGCTGCCCTCTCGGGCCGTTCCTACCTTTGTTCATCCTAGTGGCACCGCGAAGTGCCCACTCGATCGTCGCACTCTAGCTAGGACGCACCCATTGAAGCAAATCGATTTCTCTAGCGCCCTTCAAAACGATAATCATTCTATTCTTACTCGATCCACGGTTCATTTGTTTTATCGTGCTTTCATTTATCCTGTCTCGTGTGTTTATTTGGCCTGGAAGGCACGCGGTTTGGTTCAGCTGCATCAGGCGTGCACATGGGCAGGGCTCAAGGACTTTGTACAGATGGTGGTTCCCAAAACAGTGAGATTAGCATGAGACGCCTTGATTTCAACAGCAATCACGAGATGGCAACCAAACGTAGCAGTAAGACTTGCCAAACGTTTGACATCTAGACAACCTTGTCAAGACTCAAGGCTGGCAGGACCGGAGCTTGAGATCGCAAGCGCAGCAACAACATCATCAGACAATAATTGTCAGTATTGGTAGAGGGTGCGGGTCACAGGCAGATCACGATTCTCAGCAGGAAACTTGAATACTCATAGCACTGGCATACCACAGAGGGTTTTCTTGGCTATGGGTGTCGTTGATTGCAATGACTAGTACAAGTCTTATCTTCTGCACCTATCTTTCTCCTGCAAACTGACCCGATACCTTTTCAGTGAGTGACAAACACCAGTAATGCAGTGCCCACACGGTGCAGTACAACGTAGCCAACTGCTTATCCGAGCCAGCATCCGCGCATATCCGGCCGGCCATCGTGACCGTACAGGCTGCATCTGCCAGATGTAATGCAGCTTGCACAACACTCAGGACTGATGTGATGTGGGGTTACCGGTTAGGCGACCCAGGCGAACGTAATGATCGTGGCTGTTGTCATCATGGTCATGCGGTTGTTACGATATCACTGTACTGTAGATCTACGTGTCATAACAAAGCCCATGTAATGTCCCTAGGCAAGGCCAAGGGTCCGAGTCGGGCCTCCCGAGTCCCTACTACTGTACTACTACATGATTGTACACTACTGTCCTGCATACGCTATGGTCACTGGTGACGTCAGAAAGCTGATATAAACAAGCAGGGAAGTCCAATTCGGATCCCCCCCCCCCGCCCCTCCCTCCGTTCCTGCAGGATTATGTATGTGTGCTGAGCTCTGAACGCGAGTCTACCGGTGGAGAACATGACAATCAAGATCAGACTCGTCGGAAGGTATTTGGCATTGGTGCGGCCATGAATGTGTGGAGGGCCCAGGGGTCCTCCTCCGGGAATATTTTAGGGAAATTGGGCCCAAATACTGGCAAATACTGGCAAATAGCACATACCGGTACATGTATTTGATTCAGAATTACAGATGGAGCGGACTCGCTCCCTTCTATTTACACTGCAACGTTCGAACACATTTTCGTAGTTAAAACAACGTTTCGGCATATAGCCCTCATCAGGTTTGCAATGATGTGCACTCTACAAAGGAGCAGTAAATATACTGTGCTGTGCTGTGTTTGCGCCAAATGTGTCAGCTACAAAGGTGGCGAAAGGATTGGCCAAATGTGTCAGCTACAAAGGTGGCGAAAGGGATTGGTGATATATTAATATCCAGATACGATATATTCACAGTAGTGCCCAGCCAGCATTAGTGTTTACTTGCGGCCGCAAGTTGCGGATTTCAACAGCTTCTCGCAGTTTTCTGCTTGCTCTGTCGCTGGCAAACAAAGACCTCCCAAGCATAATATGACGCAAGAGGAACGCGACGGACTGAGAGAACTTCGTCATGACCCCAGTGTAGTGATAAAGCAATCCGACAAGAGCAAGAAGCTAGTAGCTATGAAACAGGAACTCTACCTGGAGAAGGCAGAGGCACTTCTGTCTGACAGCACTATGTACAGAAAAGTGGATCTAACTATCACTGCGTATGAGAAAGAGGTTAAATCCATACTGGAAGAGCAATGCACGAATATGGATCCTGATCTTCTGACTGCAATACTCCCTCATGACACACGATTCCCGGAACTATACGGTCTTCCAAAGGACCACAAGCAAAATTTGCCCCTCCGACCTGTTGTCTCTGCTTGTGACAGTCCAGTCACAGGAATTTCGGTGGTTCTCGAACGCATATTGCATCAACTGCTTGCATTTGTCCCATCGCACCTCATCAACACCAAAGACGCGCTAGACAATATCCGCACCATATACCCTGGCCTTAAAGCACCTGCTGGAACGATTCTGGCTACGATGGATGTGGTGGGTTTGTATCCCAGCATACCGATCGAAGAGGGCGTGAATGCCGTTAGTGACGTGCTAGAGCAACACCATAACAGAGTTGATATGCTCGGGCTGAGCGTGACCCAAGTCAGGACACTACTGAAGTTTGTTCTGAGTCATAACTACTTCAGATTAGGCAGACAGATCTACCACCAGCTAGATGGGGTTGCTATGGGGAACAACCTGGCACCTCCATTTGCCATCATGTTTATGCACACCATTGAGACACGACTTCTTCAGGACTCACCCTTCCAACCTATTCTGTTCAGACGATACATTGACGATATCATCATCCTATGGACACACGGTAGGCAGCGCCTTCTGGAGCTCATAGAAAGATTCAACGCCAGCCACGAACGTATCAAAGTTCACGCATGAATTAAGTTGTGACAGTGGCTGCATAGACTACATGGACGTAACGATCGCGGTTGGGCAAACCGGAGAGCTGTCATTCAAATTGTTCCAGAAGGCATGCAGTAGTGGCATACTGGTGGATTATTCATCGACAGTTCCTCACCACATCAAGTTAGCCGTCGCTCAATCTCAATTCCTAAGGGCACAGCGACTATCGTCTAACCCCATGATGCAAGCCGAGAGCGAACAAAAAATACACAAACAACTGCGCATAAATAACTACCCAGACAGTATCATATCGGAAGCAAGGGAAGCTGCCAGGAAACCTCGGCGTAGACGACGCGGTAACCGTTCAAGTCCGATGAAGTACACCACCATGTGAACAAAGCAATACGGAAATACAAGTTGCCGGTACGTGTCGTATGAGCACTCGGGCAGCCTCAGGCGTCAACTGTGCCATTCGGCGCTGTTACCACCCAAGTGCGTAAACGAGCCCAACATTACTGAAAAAAGACGAAGAGGACGTCCACTAGGGCCTTGCATTACCTGTGAGTCTGGAGGCGAACGAGTATGTATGACAAAGAATGTAGTCTACGAATTGCAATGCAAATGGTGCCGGGAAACGTATGTAGGGGAGACGGAACGCTCCTTGGAAACAAGAATTCGGGAGCACAATGGCGAGGCACGCCGTCGCACTCTCGATAAGCCATGGGGTGACCACGTGCGCGACAAACATTCTGGCGAGAGTATAGCTGCTGCGGATAGTGTGTTCTCGGCTGTGTCAGTCCTGGCAAGGGCAGGCGACAGAGCAAGCAGAAAACTGCGAGAAGCTGTTGAAATTCGCAACTTGCGGCCGCAAGTAAACACTAATGCTGGCTGGGCACTACTGTGAATATATCGTATATGGATATTAATATATCACCAATCCCTTTCGCCACCTTTGTAGCTGACACATTTGGCGCAAACACAGCACAGCACAGTATATTTACTGCTCCTTTGTAGAGTGCACATCATTGCAAACCTGATGAGGGCTATATGCCGAAACGTTGTTTTAACTACGAAAATGTGTTCGAACGTTGCAGTGTAAATAGAAGGGAGCGAGTCCGCTCCATCTGTAATTCTGTATGAAACTGCAGGAGGCCTCACCGCTTCTAATGTATTTGATTGCTTCAAAAATCTGACGACGAAATTATCAGTGCGGCTTTGGCCGCGCCTGCCGCACCGGTTCCAAAGACCTGACGATTGGGACCATTAGGGTGAATAGGACACTGCACAGGACACAGATTTGTGTGGAGCTCTGCCAATGCCAACACTCATACCAGAACCACAAGTACACCGTACATGACATTGTACTAAAATCATTGCCAAAGATATCCGACCAGTGCTGCACATGGTAGTCGACTAGGATGCATGCAGCATTGGCCGGATATTGTTTTGGCAAACATTGTAGTATCGAGGGTTACACAATCATGTCCATACTTTGGCAACTGTGTAGTATTGAAATGCACACATGAGCCTCCGGGGCTGCACGTAATCAAGTTGATCGGCACAACGCCCCATATAAATAGAAAGCAATGCAACAGAGAATGAACGTAACCTTGCAGCAACAATGAAATGCTCCCTTGTCAGCAGCAATACTGTTCGCATCATCATCATCATACAGTAGACGCGACATTTAGTTCTGCTTGCAAGCAGGTGGCACACTATAGCCACTGATGGGAAAGTCTCGGCCAGTCATGACAGCCTATGCTGAGGCAGGCAGGCTGCTGCTGCAACAACAGAAGCCAAGTATTGCACAGCTGCATATACAGCTGCTCAACTGGTTAGTAAGGCCTGTGTGTGTGTGAATCCATCTGCAGCACATCCCGGTACTGGCGCTCACAACACTCCATAGGTGAACTCTACGGTACAGCGTGCTGGACAGTCTACTACTGTATCTCAAATAGCAGCTTGCCGTGGACCTTGTTACTTGCGGCGGGGCGCCTACGGGTCAGGTTTGGGTATCCTCCGGGTGCTAAGACCGGTATATTGTTCAAGGTTCGGTTGGGCATGTTGAACACGTTCGTCAATTGCATAGTTCGAGTCATCGATCACCTCCTTGAACACGGCAAAGTAGCGAACAAGTGCACGGGCATCGTCCTCGGCGATTTCCAATCGAGCCGCAATGTCCTCGGCGGTTCGGAAGCCTTCCCTCTGCAGCTGCTTGAAGTGCAATGCCATCATAATCTACGTCCACAGAGAAGTAGGACAAGAGACAGAAGTGCACACGGTCAAACATGTGCTTAAAACACAATGGGTGACTGTCTAACAAGAGATAGTCAACTTATGGGGCGTTCGAATAACACACACATGGTAATAGACTGGGGAAATTGGGCAAACATTGACTTGGGAAAGTCCATGAAGATGCATCAACTAAAGAAGCTGTACACAGTTCATTCTGCACACAACAAGGCTAGTGACTATCAAAAGCACAATGCTGACGACACCCAAATGCAGCGAAGAGCGTGGCTCACATGTTTGTATGTGGAATAGCCTTTCGGCAGCGTCAAACCGCCGTCAGCCATCTGCCGTCTTCTTGTGCCTTTCAGCGGCAGTTTCAGCGGATGCGACGGCCTCTAAACGTACACGTACACCAGGCACAAAACAGCAAGGCAATCTGTATTGATCTACTCAACGGCAATGGCGTGCGGTCTCTAATTTCACTTGATTTCATTGCAGTGGGAGCAAGCATGACAGCATGGATAAGGAGTACTGTTATGCCACCATATACAGGCCCGCCGAAACCGGTCCGGTTGGTCAAGTTATTACCAGACTAACATTTTAGCGACCAACACATGTTTCCTGCTGTGGACGGCATGTGTCCCCGCCATACTATACGCAAAGTATAAACGGCCATGATACTACCGGACCAATCAAAAACTGCTTCCGGCGGTCCTGATATACCTGCATACGCTAAGCACCAGCAGTGTGAGTGCACTACACGGCCACACCACACAGCCAGACAAGAACACACCCAATCAGGGTGCCATAGAAATTGTGCAAAACGTCATGCTCTGTCAGGAAAAAGCATGCCTCCTCTCAGTGGTGTACAAACACTGCACAGTCTCATCGCGCCCATAAATCATTGCCACGCACAAAAATGGTTCAGCGGAACTTTCTATTGCAATGAATTCCCCTTTGAATTGCATTTGCAAGGTTGCATGCTCAACTAAGCTTTGCAGGTACAAACCTCGACATCCTTGTCAGTCGACTCCACAACCATGTTCTGTAAGCGTTCCAGAAGGCCTGCATCTGGCCCCTCGTCGGTTGAGTCCTCGGGCATACTTGCTATATTCGCAGGCCTCGCATGTTGTCGTCGGGCGATCTCTGCTGCTGTCAAATGCAAAATGAAAGGTGCAATGTATAGTGTAGTTGAGGGGCCTGATTAGTCATGTATGCGTACAACCGGCGATACGGTCATCGCTTCTCATAGTGTCCGGTTCATTCTGGGGGCGTGCGAGTATCTAGCGCCGGCCACTGCACGGCGGACCCAAATCTATGAACACGGGGCTGCGCCGCGCTGGTGCTCAGTGCTAACCTATTCGTGCGCCAGGATTTCATTGAGCACCACCCAACCTTGCATAACAGGGACGTGCAAGGCACAGCATGGGGTACATCCACAATGAGTGTCGGCTTCATCCCATAAAACAAACTGCACCAAATTTTCTTGCGATGGACAGAAAGTAGCCTTCCTACGGTGTAGAACCTTTCTTATTCAAATTAATCATTTATGCTATCTACTTGCCTGAGGCTTGCAAACAAACGTGTTATGTGCAAGAAATAAGTAAGTCACAGATCCCCCAGTCCCTAGTTTCACACAAACCTTGCTCGTTGCCTCTCTCCACTGCCTCGTTCGCTGAGAACGATGGTGATGTTGGGCCTTCTCCATGGCTACTATGTCCTCGGCTATGACCTTCAGTCTGCGCTGCACTCCGCGGCGGTGCTGCGCCAGCTTGTGCTGATCCAGAGGGCCTGGCTGCGGCCACTTTGGGAATTGCTTGTGCAACGGATTTGGACTTACTCGCAGCACCTCCCATTTTCAATCAACTGCGGTGTAGTTGACTATTTCCACTTTCGTGCAGAATTAGTTTGATCAAGTCGAGGCTCAAGACAAGTCACACATAGATTCTACGCGTGCATGATCATTCATCATTCGGCTAAAAATTATTTTAGTATTTAAAGGGGAAGTTAAGGCAAAAATTAAAATTTCACCAGTTGTAGTCTTCGGGGTGCTGAGTCGAATGGTCTTGGTCCGAGGAAGCTGAGCCGCTCCCTTCCTACTTGAATCCCAATCGAACTCGCGCACTTCCACCGAAACTGGGTGACTGCGCCCTACGAGATGGGGATTTGTATGCAAAATGTCACTAAAAGCGCCATTTCGTTCTTATAAAAGCACGGATGACCGCGATTGGCCCATATGTTGTAGTCTTTTGGACGCTGAGTCGACTGGTTTTGGTCCGAAAAGGCTGCGATGCAGCGTTCCGCCTTTATTCCCAATCGAACATGGTTGAACAAGTGGTCACGTGCTCCTGGGTGCCCAAATCACCTCGTCACCACGCCAGCAGGTGACAACTTTCACACCAAGGTTCAACTCAAGTTCAACTCGAGTGACAGGACTGCACCCAAAAAAGGTCAAACAGGCTAGTAAGTTGTACCCTGCAGGCACGGTGACCAGGTGACTGGTGTACGCAGGAGCACGTGACCGCTTGTTCAACCATGTTCGATTGGGAATAAAGGCGGAACGCTGCATCGCAGCCTTTTCGGACCAAAACCAGTCGACTCAGCGTCCAAAAGACTACAACATATGGGCCAATCGCGGTCATCCGTGCTTTTATAAGAACGAAATGGCGCTTTTAGTGACATTTTGCATACAAATCCCCATCTCGTAGGGCGCAGTCACCCAGTTTCGGTGGAAGTGCGCGAGTTCGATTGGGATTCAAGTAGGAAGGGAGCGTCTCAGCTTCCTCGGACCAAGACCATTCGACTCAGCACCCCGAAGACTACAACTGGTGAAATTTTAATTTTTGCCTTAACTTCCCCTTTAAAAAAGAATGACTGTACTCTGTAGTCTGTAGACTGTATATGTGCATGTGCATGTGTGTGGTGTACATGTAGCTGCTACGTGGTTATGAATATGCATGCATGTTGCATGCTTGCAGCCTATCAATCTTATCTTCTGAAAATTGTAGTCAAGTTGCTGTCTGATGATCGGTTAAAACCGTGAAACTCAGAGTTACAGAAGAAACGCTTTTCGTCCCTCTCAAGTGTGTGTATGCATGTTATTATGTATGACAGTGCAGTGGGTCCCGCCATGTATCATGCCAGACGTAGAACGGTCACGACTTCGTTGCTTTTGTGTGTTTGTTTGGCCAAGGCCATGACATGATGACATGGATATGATGAGGTCTGTCCGGTGCTCCGAACTCAGGGCCCCCACAATCCCACATGCACAGTGCACGATAGACTATGGTAGACCCCCCCCCCCCTTCCCGTTGCATTATGTGAAGTGCCTAGGGGGGGGAGGGGCACTCAGTTTCCTGTGCAGCCCAGATCAGTGACACAATAATTATTTCATTGATTGACGGGGTACCTGGGGCGCCCGGGCAAAAAGTGGTACGGTCAATACCGTAGTGACTGTACCGTGTCTGACGCCCCTGGGTCACTCCGACTCAATGAATAGTATCCCTCCCTATCCCTATCCCTTCCATTGTACACTTTGACTCATTTCATCGTTGAGCTTGGTTTTGCAGTGGTTTTAATAAATAAAAGATAGGCCGGGAAGTACAATGTTCCAAGGCAAGCCCGAACCGGTTTGGCCAAATATTAATCCCGCACACGTTTTAGGAGGGGACAAGCTAGAATTGCTGTTTTGCTTTGCACACTTCACATACTACTTATACATGTAGATGTAATACTGCAATGGTGTATGGACTATGCAGTCACGGGATCATAAAGCCGCGTTCTGACGATTTTGCATCCACAAAATGGACAATCGGTATACAGTCAGTAACCATGGTAACATGACGTACATGTACATCGATCCTCATGCAGGTTATTTTACTGTACCCGGCGGTTACCACACTCTTGTGCCTATGATGCCACTCCCTGCTGGACGAAGTAACCGCGGTTGACGTTGAACGACAGGGATCATTTTCCAGCAAAATTTGGCCCAACCTGCACAGGCTACATGTACAAGACAAGCATACTTGGCAATTGGGCTCAGAGTGGTGTTAGCTGAAACTCAGTGAAAGTGAAAGATTTGCCCGGTGCTCCACTCTGCATGTGAATCAGAGATAGACGTTGGTCACAAGCAGCCAGGCCGCAGCACTCAGGGTTTGACTCAGTGATCATTGGATTACGTCTAACTTATCGGATCGTGAATTCCCTTCGGGAACGGAAACGATAATTTACTTCTTTACTTATCGGATCGTTTTGAGTTCCTTTGTGTCACTTTGAGACTGGGGCACTGAGTAGTGATACACAACATAGCATAAATATGGTAGGCCATACATGTAAGCGTGGAGTATATGTTCTCCGGAAAAAATGTAAGCTTAAGCGGTGCGCGCTGGGTCAAGGAAAAAATGTCAAGCTCAAGAAAACCACTGTCACAGTGTTCAGCGACAGGTGCAGAATACGTGCACGAAGTACCAGGGCACTAGATGGGACACTGGCCGGGGCAATGGATCCGTATTCGCACTGTTGGCGAGTATTCACGACCCCTCTGCACAGTGTTGCTAGCACGGTGTGCGGGAGAGCCAACAAAGCAAATTAGGATACACGTACAACAAAAAAAGAAATACCCGGTATTAACCGTGCTCACTCAAGGCTTTTAAATTGCCAGCTTTCACTGAATGAAACTACCTGACGTGCATGTAAAAGTACATGGCTTAGTGATGAGATCACGACAGTGCTAGTCATGGCAATGATCTCGCTACTAACTTACCACATATCTAGATTACACTGACGGGAGGTAAGCGTGCCTGCATCTTCTCCATACCCACCGTTAGTGAGATAGCACTGTAAGTAGTGGCCAGGTCATGATGGCCTTGGTAGAAGCTCTCCAAACGACTCTGCAGTTCGGTGAAGGGCGGTCGTTGCTTAGTCATCTTATCCAGACAGGCAGCTATCAAGGTGCCAATCTCTTCCGGCCAGGAACTAGGTTGGCTGGGCAACTGAAACTTTGTCAGTGCTTTTATGACTTCACTGTCTTCCATTTCGCCATATGGTCGAGCGCCAAGGGAGTAGACCTCCCAGAGGGTTATGCCAAAGGACCAGATGGAAGACGCGATGCTGTACTGCCCGAACATGATGGCCTCCGGTGCGGTCCAGCGTACCGGCAACAGAACATCTTTGTTGGCGCCCGTAGCATAGTAGTCACCGCTGGTCAGATCACGGGCAAAACCAAACTCACTGATCCGAACGTGAAGACCGGCTGAGACCTTCACACAACAGGATACAAATACAAAGAAAGAACTGTCAGACAATTACTAAGCCGCTGAGAAGAGTTTGCAACTACCGACCGGATCGTGGCAGGGCACTGATTGGATGGATCGTTAGGTAAACTGTATGGTAAGGTACGGGCAAAAACTATTAATTTTTCAGGGTGAGCTTGCAGCCAGTCCGTGCCACATTGATGCCACCACGCTCACTTCAAGTATTCCCATCACCAGCATGTGACAGAACTGCTGCACAATCCAATGGTCTTGCAAGCACCGGTACATGTACATGTACATGCAATTTGTTTGATTCCAACTGCATCACCGTTCTTTCTTGGACTAAGTCGGATAGCATTTTCTTCGGGTATCGGATTCGGGTAGTTTTCCACGGGTACCGGATCGGGTAATGTTTCCATGGTAACACCACAATGCACCCCTTCCCTTACACACTGGGTAGACATGCGGAATATTGCATGAATGTGTACACGTGCACTGCACATGATGTCATCTGCGACTGCAGGTTTTCGGGTACTATTCTGTACCCGCCTACCCGAGGTCCTCACGGATAGCACGGGTACCCGACTACCTGTGCACACCACTAGTTCCTTCCCATCTTGGAAAGACACCGAGTGGTCAACATGTTTGTTTGAATACAGAATGGCAGGCTCATTTGGGATGCTAGGG
Organism: Sycon ciliatum; assembly: GCF_964019385.1. Taxonomy (NCBI): domain Eukaryota; kingdom Metazoa; phylum Porifera; class Calcarea; order Leucosolenida; family Sycettidae; genus Sycon; species Sycon ciliatum. The sequence goes on from NC_088646.1 coordinate 34,521,156, forward strand.
TCCTGACCTGACCAACATCTCAATTTGCTCAAACATTATTAAATTCAAAGTAATCCGATAACCAGTGTAGGATGGACTCTGCATGCACGATTTGGTTTCTAATCTGATAAAAAAAAAACATTTTTTTGGAGGAAGACAAACAACCCATTGTGTGTTTGCCATGACTGGTTAATATAACTTGTTTAGTCGGGCCTGAACTGCGCGTGGGTTAAATGTCTGAAGGACAAAGAACCTACCTCACAAGATCGAGCGGCCAGGTCTTTGTGCACGAATCCTTTCTCAGTGAGGTATGCCATGCCAGCAGCAATCTGCGCGCCAATCAAGGCCAGGTCACCGTCAGACAGCATGGACATTCCACCGCCGACCAGATCCAGGTCGATGACATCGGACTTTGTTCCGTCGTCGGTCGCTGAACACGTGGCAGCCTGCAGCAGGAAGTCGCGCAGGTTTCCTAGCTCCATGTGCTCCACGCAGAACATGTGAGGGTCTCGGCTTACGCAGATGCACATCACTCGGATAATGTTATCATGTTTGCACTCCGCTAAGATTTTCAACTCGGCGTAGAAATCCTCCCGGTGTCGTGCTGTCGGCGCATCCGAGATGATCTTTGCCGTCACTGTCGTCGTTAGCTCATCTTCCAGTAGCTCACAGACTTCGGCTTGGTGAACCTGCAAGTGAGTCGGCACAAAGACCAGAAAGAAACCCAATGATGGGCCGCTGTCATGAACGCAATGGCACTTACCTGAAAGTAGTAGCTCTACAGAGCTATTCATGGCAATAGCATGTTATGCACATGGCTGATCATCGTGACTGCAAACATGCTAGTCATTTGTGAGCTTTGGATGGATTAGCGGCTTCAAACATTTACGTGGATATTGTGTGCACTCTGTATGACATGCCAGCTACTTTAAAGTCCGAATCCTGCAAAGAGCAGGGTGGCTAGACCTCGAATGACAGCAATGAACAAATCGTTCAATTCATGCAGTTTTGTAGAGCAGTGCATATACATGTACTTGTAGTTCTTGAACTGTAGTTATAACCTACATGTATAAGAAGAAATGAGGACTGTCTAAGGAACTACAAGTTACGCTAGAATATCCACTAACACCACCAGTTACTTTACAATCAGCTCATGTGATAACATTGCACGACACTGACCGACGGTACTGATGTTCTACAACTAACTGGCTATCAGCTCTAGCACATCTTGGATGCGCACCGTGCCAACAGCCTTCTAGCTGGGAAGGTTCTAAGTTAGAAATAACATAGGAGGGGAAGGTGAGCGCAACCAAGACAAGCACGAGCTGGAAGTCTCAGCTGTGAAGGACGTTGGCGGATGTACATCTAAGTTATGTTGAAGACAATACTGGCAAGACCATCAGACACAACGGTCAAAGCACAATTCGAGGCTGCATAGCAACATACCACACAACTTGTGTGGCTCTAAAGATTCGAAGGTCGATTGGAGGATGTGCTAGATGTGCTAGATGTGCTAGAGCCGATTGCCACTTAGGTGTAGAACGTCAGTACCGTTGGTCAGTGTCGTGAAATGTTATCACATGAGCTGATTGTAAAGTAACTGGTGGTGTTAGTGGATATTATAGCGGAACTTGTAGTTCCTTGGTCGTCATTTCTTCCTATAACTTAATCCTTGGCTCTCCACCCGAGTCTAACAGCTATAAGCCTTTGCAATTTTGGTAATTGCCTGCGGCTTCTTTTCTCAACACAAGATAAACCTGTAACCAAAGTTATGGATGTGAACCTGGCACTAACCACCTCCAGTTGAGTCTTACCTTTCCATAGTTGATTTCTCGCAACTTCTTGAATAGAGCAATCTGGTCTCTGTCAACGTGGGCGATGGTGTTTGGTAGATCCATCTCTGGCATGAAGCCAGGGTTGCTCATACCTTGCACGTCTCCAGAGGATGAGTAGAAGCTTCCCATGGCAAACTCGGACAGCGTGGCGTAGCTTCGGCGCGGCACACGCCGAGCGTTAGTCACTGGACCATCGCTGCTATAACCACTGCTAATGCTGTCCGACACCGACGAGCGGCGGCCCGTCAGTCCTCTCCGCTCGATGTCGCCTCGCTTCGAGGAGCGCAGGTAGTTAACGCGTTGCCGCTGCACAAGCTTTACCGCTGCAAACACTATCAAGATAAGGAGCAGGGTTCCACCCACAGAGCCGAGAACGAGTGCCAACCGTGTAGCCATGTCGGGACGCATGTCAGCGACAACGTCGGTAGTTTTCACGAGTCCATTTGGGATTGTACTGATATCAACAGCCTTGCTGGATGAAACGACGTCATCTGATGAGGAGTTTGATGTTGCTGCCGTCGTGATTCTGCGACATATTTAAATAGAGCACAAAATACTGCATCCATCTGGTGTGCAAAACATTACATTTACGACAATTGGTAAGACAGAATCATATTGAACGTTCATGGGTTTTCAACTGTCATTGGGCAGTACATTACTACAATCATGTACTGTCGTGGACGTTGAAATCTGATGGGATACCCGGGGCCGGGGGCCGGGGGGGGGGGGGGGGGGCGGTGCACTTTCTGCTTTTGGCGTGTACATGCACTGCAGCTCACGTACACACTGTCACAATGAACCAGCAGTGCTCATGGCTGCAAGGCTAGCACCCTGTGATCCCTTGACTTCTCAACGTGTTTCAATGTTCACAAGAGTAGTGCATGCCGCACATGCACCTCTTCAGCATCATAACTATTACATGTACTTTGGTGTTACCATGATTCGGGTCCTTCTTTATCTTGTGCCTGGAGTCGATATTCCCATTGCAAAGAGCTGAGTGCTGTCAACCACATGAGTTGGGTCTCAAAGTAGTTGAGTGCAAGCACTATCAAAACTAGCGAATGTATGAGGTGCATGGCTGTTCACATTGCAGGACAAGAGTTCATTACTTCACATTGAAGTGCTGATAATAGTATCTTCACATAAGTTAGTTGACTGTTGTGGTCATTGTTGATCCACCGCACAGTGAGGGACATAGGCAAGTGCCTTATTTCGTGCTACTTTAGACTGGTTTCAACTCACCCCAACGAGGAAGGCTTGCTGGTGCTTGCCAAGGTGCACCCCGACCATTGCGTTAGAATAATAAGTAGACAGGCAACGACGACGAACCCGAGGCGTTCTTGACACCGAAACGACGGACCCATTCTGATGAGTATGGGACGGTGAACTCAACACCGCTGCAGAGTTTCGTCCCCTTCTAAATCTTTCTTTTTCTTCGTGTCTTACCAAAGGTTTCCATCATCCCCAGGATAGCTACTACTGCTATTGTGAAGCGTCCATGACTGAAGTTATTTACTTCGAGTGAAACACTGCATGTAGTTGCACACGGGTTTGCTCTGCCGGGTCGAGGAATAACGTCAAGCAGTCCCCAACTTCGAATGAGATCAACTGACTGCCGACGACACCTGAGCTGGCCGCACTTGCCAAGCATCTCCATACTCCCTGGTGTAGCTCTTGTCACACTACGCCACAATGCCTCTCTTCTTTGACTCCCCAACGCGCACCCTGTGTGTGGTCGTCGCGTTGCTTGCTGTCCGAGCACTGCCCGCAGCTGCCGCTTTATGGCGGAACAGAGGAGGACGAAACGTTTAGTTGCGCACATGTAAATGTACGGGACTCCCCTAGCCCTGGGCCCTATGGCCTACCGTGTTTATTTGCTGTTCATGCAAAAAAATTTCAACCGGTGCTCAAAAACATGGTTGGTACTGGTGAAGATGACCCCATGATGACGGCCAGCAGAGTTCGTTGACTGCAATTATAATAGTCAATACTCAATAGACTTCTATTATTAGTCATTGCTATAACCTGTGATTTTTCGAGCATATTTGCCCGGTGCCTAGCTATCAGGGGCAGCACCAGAAACCATCCTGATCGACACATTTCCCTGTATGATGCGGGGAGAGGGTGCGTTTTTCAGGCTGCGGCAGGTCGCTGAGCATAGATCAGCAGATTTCGGCGGAAATCTCATCCCGTTCCTGGCTGACTTGGCTTGCGATGCGACAACATGAACAGACTCAGTGAGCGCTGCGATCATTTTATGTTCATAGGATCGAGTTCCACAAGTAACATACAAAGTCATGTAGTTAGTTGGCACTGTTGCGTTTCTTGAGCTCTGGTGGTCTGGATATGATGTAGATCTACACAAAATGTCAGATGTAGATCTACCCATCATGTCATCTACATGACTATAAATTATGTACATCAGTTTTTAGTGGATTTCCGGGAATGTCGCGGACTCGCGGTGCATTTTTGTGTTTTAACGAAACAATCATGTGAAAACCGCGGATTTCGCGCGGCCGTGGGATCGCGATTTTCCCCACTGACGGCCACGCAGAGTTCATAAAATGCCATGTTCAGTGACTACACACTACACAGTCATTGCTATTTACTATAATAATTAGACTAAACCGAACGACAAGCCGATGTACAGTGCCAGGTGCCAGGGGGTCGGATTTCAGGTGCCAGCACTGTACATGTACATCAACTGCCAGTCAAATCATCCACCCACAATCATCCACCCACAATCATCCACCCACAATCATCCACCCACAATCATCCACCCACAATCATCCACCCACAATCATCCACCCACAATCATCCACCCACAATCATCCACCCACAATCATCCACCCACAATCATCCACCCACAATCATCCACCCACAATCTCCAGAACCTACCTGCATCCATCAGCAGAAGACTCACAGATATTTCCAATGATGAAGACGTCTTCAGAGACTTCAGAGATGCGACTCCGATCTACAGTGACGCGCTGAGGGAGAGTGGATATCGGGAGAACGTACAGTATTTTGACGAGCGTAAAACGGACGAGACAAAAAAGAAGAGGAAACGGAATCGCCACCGGAACATCATATGGTTCAATCCACCATTTAGCAAGAACGTCGCCACCGACGTCAGACATCGCTTCCTCCAGCTAGTGGCCAAACACTTCCCCGGCCAAAGGCTCAAGCCTCAACAAAATCTTCAACCGGAACTCGGTAAAAGTTAGCTACAGTTGCATGCAGAATATGGCCACCATCATCAAACAACACAATAACACGATTCTACGACCCAAGAAACAAGCCAACGGAGGTGACAACGACACCAGGACTTGTAACTGTCGGGCGAAAGACTCGTGTCCACTGGACGTAGCGTGACAACATTCAAACAACGCTACTATAGCCACCAATCATCATTCCGCCACAGACAACACGAGAAGGACACCCGCCTATCGCAGTACGTCTGGGCCAAGAAGGATGAAGGGAAGGCATGCAGCATTCAATGGGTGGTACACCGCAGGGCAGCGGCCTACAGCAACAAAAGCAAAACTGCAACCTGTGCCTGGCGGAAAAATTGGCAATCGCGTAAGCACACAAGCACCTCTCTCTCAACAAGAGCCTTGAAGAGGAGTGAGCTTGTGTCAAAGTGTCGCCAAGAGAATAAGTACTACCTTCGGAACTTCAAACCATCCACAGCCAGCACCTAATTTTAAGTAAGAGACAACCGGCTCAAGTGCACTAGTGGTTGTCACCTTTCACCACTGCTCAGTCTGCTGTCATTCGCACTTTTAGATTTGCCCCATGATGCAGTCATTTTACGCTTTGCACTGCCGCCATTCACAACTTCTAGATTTGCGCCATTTACACATTGCTTTGAGAGTATAAACCAAAACTGATCCAGATTTCTCATTACTGTTTTCTGATGATCACTTAGTGCGTGAACTTGAACTCGGAGTAAAAACACTTTCTCTGTCCTCTTATTTTGTGATTGTGTAATTATTAGACTAGACTGGCCTATCCCTTCCCACCGCTCCTAACAATCTGATCTTGTACTACATTGTAGGGAAACATTTCTCCAGGTGCTGGTACGGTGGTTGCCGAACAGCAGCAGCAGCAGCAGGCAATGCTCAAAAGAAAGGGTTCTCGACGACGTAACCGTCGTTGTTCTGCGACGAACATGCATATTCGCATGATTTCCCAGGCAGAGCTAGAGCTAGAGATGGAGATGGACGACGACGCCCAGACGGCCCAGACGGCCCAGAGACTGAGTCGGTACATCAAGTGCGTGATTGTGGGTAGTGGCGCAGTGGGCAAAACGTCCCTACTGATCAGCTTCACGACCAGTGCCTTCCCTGCCGACTACATACCGACTGCATTCGACAACTACAGCGGCAGCATCATGGTGGATGACAAGGACGTCATCCTGGGACTATGGGACACAGGTAAGATTAGAAATAGAACACTACGTCTGTCAATGCATGTGTCAGTTTGAACTCCGCCGCCTTTACAAGCATGTTACTGACCGCAGTATGAGACACTATTATTGTACCGTTATTATTATTATTATTACAAGTTTCGTAATAAGTATTCGCATGCAACGACGCAAATCCACACAATTCAGTAGACACTTCTTTTCTATCAAACGTTTTCTTTCCCTTCTCTTCAGGATAGTACAGGGAATGTTGGAAATTTGGAAAAACACATAACTATATAGAAAAATAGAGAAAAAGTCAACACTTCAACATAGGCGATAAAATGACTAAAGTGTGAAAAAAAAACTCGAAAACAAAAGCAGCAAGTTGTAGACAAACACGTTGAACCAAGAGTAGATAAACAAGAGTGTGCAACTCCGGATCTCTCCTGCACAATCTGCAGATACCCCGCGCCCACGGCGGAATTTTTTGTTTACGTCACCTTTTTTCAGAGAAACGCGGCTTTGCCGCAGAGCAGTGTGAGAGCACGTGCTGGGCACCGACCTTGTAGTGTAAAGCCCAGCCAAGTGCACGAGGGAAAACTCTCCAAAAGGCTCGCAGCGCGTGCGTCGTCGAAAAGATTACGTCAACAAAAAATTCCGCCGTGGGCCAATCCATCCGGAGTTGCACACTCTTGTTTATCTACTCTTGGTTGAACACATCAAGAAGCACTTGTCACACTTTCACGAGGTGTGACACCAAACAACTGCAACGATAACACATTCTCCTTCTGTACACATAGTTCTGGATCTAGTTTACGAATATACAGAGCTTCTAACACAGCAAGATGTAACTTAGACCTTCCACGAGTTAAAACCGAAAAGACATCATCACTATACAACTCACGACAATTAGCACTTCCCGACAAATGACGCTTGATGGACGATGTCCGATCATTTAGCTCTGTCACCTTCGACGTTTGCCGTTGTTCTCTTCCGTTGGGCTTGTTGACACCTCCAACGTCCTTTGAATTCATGGTCGTTTTCGTTTGACTCCTCGGTCTTCCTCGTTTCCTCTTGTTGATCGTTGTTGTCACTTCCAGTACCGACGTATTCAAATCTCCAGTACTTCGTCTCTTCACCTTGCTTCTGGTAACTCTTCCGGTGTCCGTGAGCTCCGGTGTCACATTGGGCGGTTTTCGGGATGGTCTTCCTCGCTTCCTCACGCTAGTCTGAGATGGGCCAAGCTCCCCGCCCGTCGAGGCGGAGGCGCGCATACGTACATCTACACTGGACGCAGACAAAGGCGTTCCAGTATCGGACTGCACAGCACATTTTGGAGGACGGCCACGACGAGGACGAGTACCACGAGCATCAACAGGGACAAGACCTAACGGCACATGTTGACGGATGCGTTCGCCCAGGTGTTGAAGGGTTCTACCTACGTACCGATCTTCACATTCTCGGCACTGAAAAAAATAGATAAGGTTGCTTCTACTAAGGGTAGGTAGAACGTCCTTCTTCACACTGAACGCACGCGTCGTTCCAAATACTAAATACAATTTCACGCACGGGTGAGACGAACAGACAATGTTGCGCACCTCCTTCTCGACGCGCGCAGAACCAGCACCCACCCAGGGTAAGCGGAGTACCACGGGGCACCTGTCCGGTCCAAATGGTTTCGTCCATCAAGCGTCATTTGTCGGGAAGTGCTAATTGTCGTGAGTTGTATAGTGATGATGTCTTTTCGGTTTTAACTCGTGGAAGGTCTAAGTTACATCTTGCTGTGTTAGAAGCTCTGTATATTCGTAAACTAGATCCAGAACTATGTGTACAGAAGGAGAATGTGTTATCGTTGCAGTTGTTTGGTGTCACACCTCGTGAAAGTGTGACAAGTGCTTCTTGATGTGTTCAACGTGTTTGTCTACAACTTGCTGCTTTTGTTTTCGAGTTTTTTTTTCACACTTTAGTCATTTTATCGCCTATGTTGAAGTGTTGACTTTTTCTCTATTTTTCTATATAGTTATGTGTTTTTCCAAATTTCCAACATTCCCTGTACTATCCTGAAGAGAAGGGAAAGAAAACGTTTGATAGAAAAGAAGTGTCTACTGAATTGTGTGGATTTGCGTCGTTGCATGCGAATACTTATTACGAAACTGTTTTTCCACCGCCTCCAAACTACTGTTTGAATTATTACAAGTATTATTATTATTATTATTATTTGTCTCTTTCCCTCAAACCAGTTAATATTTTATGACTTGGGGCTCCCCGTGTTGGTTGGTTGGTTGGTATATTTTATTTTACTTCGCCAGAATGAACAGGCATTGCTGCCTTCTTGCCTGGACAAGTGAATTGTCCAAGCTCTCACAAAAAGA
>NC_088646.1:34529952-34619952 GCF_964019385.1 Sycon ciliatum
AATAGGAAGTACTAGTATGAAGACTATGAGGCTCAAGTGCCCCCACTCCCAGTACAGTAGAAATAATACTTATTCTTCTTTCTGTTTCGGTAATTTTTGTATTTCCAGGCATATCCCGAGGCTACTACATGTACATGTTGGTATTATTGAGCACAGGACCATTCTGGAGCATTCAACCCACCTCAGCTCATATTGAACTTAAACAGCCCATATTTATGTATTTTCTTGAACCAGGCTGTTCGTGAATAGCCGTCCACTGTTTGCTATCTGCACCCTACAGCCTCCCTATAATGGAACTCCCTTCAGACTATGTTTCTTTGGGAAATCCTCATATATTACGAGATTACTAACCACAAACAGCAAGAAAAGCTACACGTTACGCTATAATATCCACTAACACTAGCAGTTCCTCTACAATTAGCTCATGCGATGACATTGCACGACACTCCTTCTCCCCCTTATAAATTATTATTTCTATAACTTAGAATCTTCCAAGCTGGAAGGCTGTTGGAGCGCATCCAAGATGTGCTGGAGCTGATTGCCAGTTAGGTGTAGAACGTCAGCACTTTTGGTCGGCGTCGTGCAACGTCATCGCATGAGCTGATTGTGACGTAACTGGTGGTGTTAGTGGATATTATAGCGTAACTGGTAGCTCTTTGATCGTCTTTTCTTCTGATAAAGTAATCCTTGGCTCTCCACCCGAGTCTAACAAACAGTAACTACCAGGTTCATGTACATGTTCATGTTCATGTACATGTGATAATCCCATCACGTGACTGTTTTTATATCTGATACTTCGGACACTGTACCAGTGTAACCTCAACTGCAGGTCAAAGTGCTCACAGCTCAGTGCAAGTATGACTATGAGCACGTCAGTACTGCTACTACCGTACTGCAGAACCTTTCCACACGTCGGGACTACATGCGCAAGCGTGCAGTCTAGTCAGCACTGCGGAGCCGTTGAGCTTATTACCACAATTCTAGGGTCCAGTGCAATGGGAATGTAATCAGATTGAACTGTCTCCACGCCGACGTTTCATGCAATAATACTTATACAATGGAGGCCAATACCATGGTACCCACTGCACAAGAACAAAAAGGAGATTCTATCAGTCACTATCTAACTTTACTCATTACTGATGATGGTCATGAAGACCGAAACGTTGAAACGATACTTCTAATGGATTTGTGTGAAATGCAGTGCTCTCTTGAGTGTAGGCAGGTTGCCTGCAAACTATCTAACTTTACTTGATTGAATGGTTTCGCTAACTAAGTTCCTTCAGCTCATCATTGCCTAATCTCTTGTGCACTGTGGTTTGCTGGAAACGTGCTATATTCAGTATTCTGTGTCTGACAGCGCACGGTTTTGTTGGAGATTTTGTTACACCATCATCGACGAAGTGGCAGGATGCGCGGCGAAGCTTCCGGGGATCGCGCCGTTTGCATGAGTTTAGTGTCGCTGCTTCTGCAACAAACATAAAAACATGGATTTCGTTTTCCTTCTTCTGGCCGTTCTGCTGGCCAGTTGGTGAAGTGAATGCTAACCTGCTGTCGTGGCGGCAGCAGTTACAATCAGGATCGCAGCAAATGATTGACCGAAACTAGCCAGGTGAGTGCGCTGAAAGACACTCGTTAGCTTTCAGCAGACGCTGCAGCTAGTATAGTCACGGTGGTGTGGAAAGTGACGCGAATTCTCTGTGGTAAGCAGGAGCCTGGTGAAGGAGTGCGCCCGGGCAGTTACGAGCGGGCATTCATGCACGTAGACCTACGTGTTCAACGCCATGCACTCCTTCTATGGTGTGCTAGGTATGCGCACTTGCCCTGTGCAGGGTACTCGTACACGGTACACGCAGTTTTTGGACTGGGCATCGCGGAGGGTAGGCTTGGCGTGTGAAGGTCTGACACAGAATGTAACGAGCTCGTTACACCGCCTAAATGTGACCATCACATTTTCTAAGTTTAGCAGCTTGTCTTCATGAAGGAGAGGTGTACGCATCGCCGTTCCATAGATCATGTAGATGACCCCGTGTCGTTTTCACTCGACTCACGGGAAGCTAGCGCACACGATTCCTTCCCTACCATCATGTCACCACTGAATGGGGATATCACGTTGAACGGCGTTTCTGGACCACAGTCACGCGTGGAATCCTTCGAATCAGGCACTTCATAAAACACGGGCAGTTTTGAAGCTCCCGATAGGTCTCCGATAGTCTACCTTCGAATCGCAGCCACTCGTAAACACCGTTCCCAGTGGGCCACCAACGCCCAATTAATCGCATTGTCTATTCTCACTACACGTACACGCGAACACCGGCAGATCCGCTTTCGAGAAGATCCCCAGCCACAACTCCGATCAAGTAGAAGTATGGGTCAACAAGATCATTGCTGGCAAACGTACGAGTACATGACTGCACACTGGGATGCGTCCCGCTGCCTATGTTGGAAAGGTCCCGAGCAAGAAGTTCACCTAGACACCTACATCGTTGGTGATCCAAGGCTGGTAGTAGAGGGCGTATGAAGAGGACAGCACCGTTTTAAGAGCTGAGACGATACTTCTATCTGTCTACTTTGGAAAGGAGTCTCTTGCGGGCTACAAGTCTCTTATCTAGTGCGTCGTCTTCCGTGACCGATTAGACAGCGGTACGATGAGGCTGCTGTACTCGTGGTCGTGGTGGTGCTGGTGTTGGACATGGGTGTTTGTGCTCTTGTCAACCTTGGTAGTACATGTCCAAGGAAGCCCTGATCCTGCCGCACGTCAACAGCATCCGCAAGAGCAGCAGCAGCAGCAGCAGCAGTCTCAGACAATTGTCTGGTCTGTCCTGCCGCTGTCCAATATTCCAGCCAAGCTTTCAACGACCTCCGGGCATGTCCGTTGGAAGACTGAGTCCTGGTCGACCTGTGTAGACAATGAGCAGCTCTCTAAGCAGCTGGGCTGCTCAGTCAACGTGCCCACTCGAATTCGTTCCGTCACCTGCGTCCATCGCTTCTTCCTAACTAGGGAAGACGAGTCGCTGTGTCTTCAAAAGAAGCCACGACCGGAGAGCATTTCCATATGCAGTGGTCCGTGTTACCAACACTCACCCTACTCCTACCAATGGCAAGTCGATGCTTGGAGCAACTGCAGATACCTATTCGTGCGCCTTAGCAACAATCGCAAGAAGTATCGGCCCAAGCAAGTCCGCAGCGTCACCTGTAGTCACGTGCCCAGTAATCGACCCGTCGATTCAAGTCTCTGTCGGGTTTTCAGTGCCACCCGACGCCCAAGAATGTATCGACGGTGTCGCTTCTCGTCCGGCAGTCACTTGGCCGACGCCGGGGACAGTGATCTTCCAGGTCATGCCACCTTCCCCAACATCACCAGCTGCGGATCAGGGGCGTGGGGTGAGTGGTCCGGCTGTCAGTACAGACTGCACTGCGCATTTGAGCTGTGCCGGCGGCGCAAGCGAATTCCGGGCACCGTGGCAGCAAACGCCACATTCGAGCCGGACGACTGTCGCGGCGCGGTGCAGATCAGCATGTGCGTCACTCCTCCGTCACCCTACGTGCTTCAGACCGACCACTGGCCGAGGACATGTGTCGGCATTAGTTCGCAGCACTCACAGGGTTTTCAGGTGGGCACCAGGGAGCGGAATGTGTCCTGCATAAATACGAAGGACGGGAGCACAGCAGCGCACCGCGCGTGCGGCTATTACAAGTCGCCACGGGACAAAGTGACATACTCAACGTGTGTGGTTCCGCGCGATTGTCGTGTGTCGCCCTGGAGTGAATGGACCTATTCACATAATCTGCCTGGCGTTTGCATTCTGTCCGTTGAGGGCGTTCATGCTGTCTGGCCAACCAATTTCACCGTCAGTCGCAGCCGCACGGTCACAGCGCCTCGATTTGGTGACGGAGCAACGTGTCCATCGTTGACGAAAATAAACCTGTTGACCCCTTCCGATGCGGTCAAGCTAGGCGTGCGGAAATGCAGTCGCCTGTACGAATGGTCTTACAGTGACTGGTCTAACTGCACGCAGGAGATGGACAATGAGGGTAACGTTCGTTGCCGCCAGGTCAGGGAAGTGTTCTGCCAAGTGTCCGGCTCAAGTCCCGGCAATGCGTCACAGCGTGTTGATGATCTGCTCTGCTCACCTGGTTATCTGCCTCGTGGTGTGGCATGGACCAAGCCAGTAGAAACACGAGACTGTGGAACTGAGTGCTTGCCCATGTGTACATTATCCCTGTGGAGTGCCTGGAGTCCGTGCAAGCAGGCCACCAAATGCACTGATAGACGTCTTACAGCAAGTAGCTGGCAGACCAGGTCCCGTACTGTACTGAGAGCTGTGAAAGGCCGTCAGTGTAAGCATGTGGCAGAGAAGCGACGCTGCGGACATCAGCGCTGCTTGCACTACGTCACGGATGAGCGGAGCGGACCTTGTGGAGTGAATGACACAGTGGGACGACCGGACGGGAGCTGGGGATGTGTTTTCCGATTGCGTCTCGGCGGCAAGCGACGCCGATGCCGCTGTTCCCGCCGTTGCCCGTCATGGAGTGATATACGCGCCATGGATGTCTGGCGGGATTATGGTCAGTGCGAGCCCGTTGGCGAGGGGAACTCCAGCGAGTGGCAGCAGATCAAGTATCGGCCACCGCAGAGTGTTACTCACAGTCATTGCCCCACAGAGTTCATAACAAGACCATGCGTGCCGAGTTTGGCCAAGCCGGTCTTCGCCTGGCATGCGGGAGAATTCCCGGAGAACTGTTTGGACGCGTCCTTTCACAACATATCTCGCAGCCTGCTGAAGAAATCTCCGCCGCCAAAGTGCAAGGTGTGCGGAACTGGCATTCGATATCGACCTGTCGCCTGTGTGCCAGTGGGCTTAGACGGTGAACTGAGGGTGTCACGGTCTGATGATGGCCAGTTACACCAAGTGGACAGGAAGAAATGTCCTGCTGGTCCGGATGTGAAGCCGCATCATGCAGAGATGTGCCATATCTGTTGCAAGAACCCTCCAACATAGCTGCACAGAACATTGCATGGCCAAAATTCATATTATTTGAAGCTGAAGCGCTGGAGAACATACACGAGTCTTTGTCTCTGCACACGAATACATGTTGCAAGTACCAGCAACCCATTATATCCAGTCAGCAAATGAAGAACCGAGAAAGCAGTGCTTAGTAGCTGAATGTTCACATAGTCAGCTGTAGTAAGACTTGCAATGTAGGCCAGTGCCAAAACTAGTGTATCACTGGATGTTTAGTGTAAAATGTAGGTGTGTGTGTGTGTGTGTGTGTGTGTGTGCGTGTGTGTGTGTGTGTGTGTGTGTGTGTGTGTGTGTGCTTTGAAGTCTCATTATTGCGTTTTAAGGGCACATAACGTTACTAATACTTATTAAAATGCTTACATACCACTATTCGTATACAACATGTATTCACTGGTGGAAGTAGAACAATGCAGGGTTGACATTATAAACAACTGATTGAGGAATGAGTTTGTGCAAGTGCACATGCCTGCCACTGACATGAATGCACGTAAATCCCATGCCAACCACTATAGCATTACATGTATTAATTAACCATGGTGTATTATAGCGTACTTGTCACATGAACACCATCTGCTGTGTGACTGCGACGAGTAAGACATCCACATCGCTGTTTGCCTGCAATTGTCCCTGGTGAGAACGCACGGAACGCCTTTGAAGATCGGTATTCTAGTTGAGAGAGTGAGCCACTGCTTTTTGCTTCCCTACCCTTAATTAATTTCTTCTCTCGATGCAATCCTCTTGTTTATAACCTCTTCACGTACCATAGTTTGCTTTCCCTGGACTGGCATGCGCTGATGATCACTCCGAAACGATCACGGGAGTGATCACTGATCACAAAGGTGCAATTGCGTTTGTGCTGACCTCCTTGTTATGAATAACAACATAATTACACGTGTGAGGGCACTGGAGACATGTACGTTTCGCCGTATGAGTTCTGACGTCTCATCAGGTGTCCTACACTCGAATGGAGAGCAAAGGATTAAAATTAAAAGAAATAACCATAATGATCGTGACATATTACCGTATGGTTATTACCCGTGGTTTATCCAACAGTTTCCTCGGAGACAAGAATGCAATAATACTGATAAGAATCACACACTTACTAACCGTCCAACACTGATCTAAGCAACACACTAACACACGTAAGCTTAGGCCGAGTAAAAAAAATTACTAGATGATCGTCCTTTTTTTTGGAAAAATCGGGGAGGGCGGGAGGATTTTATTTTTATTTTTTTACTTTTTACCCTCTCATGCACACAGTGTACACAACAACATCAAGGTTTTTTTTCTCTTTTTTTCTTTTTTTTTCTTTTTTTCTTTTTCTTTCTTCAGCAGATCGATACTGACGTTGTGATATACTAGTAGTATGTGGTCCATATAGTAAAACTCACGATTTAAAAAATAAAATATTTCTTGGGGCGCTGACAAAAACTGGGGCGGACGGGGACGATCATCTAGCTTTTTTTTTTACTTGGCCTTATGACTTATAACTTAAAATATAAGCAAGATGCTGTGTAGTCAGAAGGTGCAACAGTTAGCACTGTCACTGTAGTCGTTTGTTTTTTGTTTTTTTTGTTTTTGTTTTTTGTTTTTTGTTTTTGACAAAATAGCCACAAACCATCATGGTGCAAATACCGGCAAAAACGCACAGGGATGCACATAGGGATGGCAGCCGAAGCAGTGGAGGCGGGGCAAGAGCAGCTCAACCGACCAAGGCCCGGGTCTCGGTTTCAGCACTGCTCATGCGCGCCAAACAGAAAAATTCTGTTAGTCCACCCACAAGTTCCATTCAAGTTCCCATTCTGCATGTAGTTACTATACGAAGAGATAGTACTGTCACGGTCCGGTCTGTCTCACTTCGTGTCCGCGTAACTTCCCCTCTTTTTGCTTATCTCCGATAAACATGAGCGTCCGAAGATGGATGGTTGTCGTTTCGCGTTCTGGAAGTGAGCCGTGGCCGTCCTGTGTGGTGGTCCTTCGTCTTTCGTCACCATTTTGTCAAAGCTAACATTCTTAGCTCACTGTGATGCTTAGCTTGGTTTCGTCTTGAGTGCGCTCACCTTCCCCTTTCTCATTCTATTTCATAACTTATAGAACCTTCCAAGCTGGAAGGCTGTTGGTTCGCGCACTCGAGACTTCTGACTTCAAAAATTAATGTCTTTAGTGTTAGATAAGATACATGTACAAAACGAAACAGTTCTGTCCACGGATTGAGTGTACATGTAGCCTGGATAGCGGAGTGAAGAAACCAGAGAGCCTACAACTTGTAAAGATCTCTCGAGATAAGGACCATCCTTAGCCTAGCATTAGCCATGAAAGTAGACTGTCAATAGACGCTTGAATTTGGATGTGGTACTGGGTAGGACTATAATGGTGGGGGGGGGGGGGCAAAACGTTCCACAACTATTACTTAGCAGCAACGAGTACTGGTCTGTGAGATCCAAATACTGCGGATGGTCAGTAGGTGCAGATTTTAGTCACCCTGACCTGACCTCTGGTGGCACTGGGGATCTTGACTTGAGAGGCAGCAACTAATGTTACTCGTCTTTGCTTGCACTCCGCCTGCCCTACTGTTCGACAGCGGGATTTGACTCAACTACTGACGAAACTTCCTAAGCTGGTTGTGTTTCTCAACGCAATTGTATAGCAGGTTATAACGCGGACGTGCGAACTTTACTTTATTAATTTATTATTCTTTATTTCCACGATGGCCCATGGCCGATAAGGAAGATAATTGAGATTCGAATCCGTCCAGAATCATATACAATCAGTCCAGCAAGTAAGGAAGCCAATACATTGCAGAGGGATGGGGTTACGATGAGGTACAGTGTGAGCTACTACAGGAGCATATGGATGATAGAATGAGGCTAGACACCATTGATTTAAACGCATGCTTGCTATTTGTTTCACGCAGGTCGGGGGTAGTTGGTTGAAACTGTGAAGGGACAGGTTGATGGGTGAGCTGGTGTGTCGGTATGTTGGTTGGTTGGTTTATTTTAATTCGCACAATAAACGGGAACTAGGCCCAATGATATAAAGGTGAATGGATAAGCCGCATTTAGAAAAGAGAGGACAGGACTTAGAAAATTACGAAAGAAGAAGTATCTGACAGAGGAGTCAAGCGAGTATCAGGTGTGACAGGGTGGTCGAGGAGAGCTAGGGGGAGGGTTAGTCTGAGCAACAATATGGTAGGCAACTTATGCTAAACCTTTTCTGTCTTGCTATGGTCCGAACGTCATCCGGCAGCAGGTTCCAGAGTGCAGATCCTGCGACGGACGGCCGAGAAGCGCCAGAGCGAGCGGAGGATGGCTGACTGAGCAGACCACTGGACCTCTGATGACGGGTTCTCCTGCCCAGCAGATCTGACGAACAGTACAGACAACGTGGCACTAGATTTCCCGTGAAGGCACCTCCAGACCAACACTAGTATCTTGCGCTTGCTGAGTTCGCCTATCCAGTGCTGCACCAGTAGGGGATGCACGGTGGTGTAGGGTGGGTGGCCGTCGATAGCTCGGATAGCCCTGTTCTGTAGCAGACCCAGGCGATCAAGCTGGCGACCAAGGAGCGCGGGGAAGAAGGCATTACTGCCATAGACTATGTCAGGGATGACAACAGCCTGGACGAAGAGACGCCGTGCAGATCGGGATAGGGAGCGACGGGCTCGCCACAGCGCACCAATCTTACGGGTAGTTTTGCTGACAATTCGGTCGACTTGAGCGTCCCATGAAAGCTTACTATCAAGTACAACACCGAGGTATGTTGTAGAACGGCTACTCCACGACACTGGACAGTTACGAGAGGGTTGTCCACCTGTCGGCGAGGAAGAAAGGTCACAGCACGGCTTTTGGTAGGGTTGAGGACAAGGCCCCAAGCCTGTGTAGGTTGGTGACTGCCGTCGTAAGCGTAGCAGACACAGCCCCAACAGAACTCTGCGAGGAATACAATGCTATGTCGTCCACAAACTGGATGCTGGGTGAAGGGGAATGCAGGACGGAGGGGACGTCGCGGGTGTAAATCGAAAATAGAACAGGACCTAGCACAGATCCTTGTGGTACACCGCACGTGCAGGGAGTGGCCTGACTCGTGGTTGGCCCAATGCAGACCATCTGCTCTCGCACAGTTAATATTAATAATAATAATAATGACAATTCGCATATCACTCATTGCATGAGGTCAACGCATCTGTTAACAATTTCGAGCCAAGCAGCTCTATCAGAAGCAGATTGCACAGCATCCAGAAGCGACAGATTAATGCATTGTAAGTCTTTCTTGACAACGTCGATCCATCTCAGACGTGGTCGTCCTCGGGGTCGTCGTATGTCTGTTGTGTTGATTGACATTAGGAGGGCTTGGAAAGAGGACGATTCTTCGCCTTCCCTCACTACATGGCCGAACCACAGCAGTCTCCGTTGCCTGCAGACTTCGCACAGTTAGGTAGCTGGCAAACCAGGTGAGGGCCGATCCGCACACACCGACGTCAAACAGATCGACAATAAGCGGTGTGTGGCGGACTTTGTCGAATGCTTTGGACATGTCCAATGTGCATAGTCCGGTCACATTTCCCCTGTCCTTGGAAGCGAAGAGACTGTCAGTGAGAAGGCAGAGGGCATCCTCAGTGGAGTGGTGCTGACGGTAGGCAAATTGGGTAGAAGGGAGGCACTGGTTAGTTCGAAGGTGGCGGACAAGTTGGCGTTGGACGTGTGTGTGATGTTCTCATGTGTCGTAGTGCATATGGCTGCTCTGTAATTGGTCCTGCAAGGTGAGGCTGTTGCAGGTGAAGGGGAGCTCGGATGTACTTGATGTTGTGGGCAAGAGTAACCTGTCGTAAGAGTTGCCGGGGGACTAATGTGGGAAGTTGGAGGTGGTGAAGAAGTGAGCTGTGATGGACTGGTGCAAAAGGGGGGGGGGGGTCCGCAAGCAGATACGGGCTGGTCGTCGCTGAACGCGTTCTAATTGGTCCTTCTGTGTGCGGGTGGTATTGGATAACACGAGACAGCCATACTCTATAACTGGGCGAATGTAGGCGGTGTAGATTACGAGCAGACTGAGTTGGTGAAGTTTTTTTGGATTTTGGTTATTATGTGCGTGACATGTGAGTTCCATGGAGGTTGTTTTGTACTGTAGTATGATTCCAAGGTGACGGTGTTCCTTGACTTGCTTTTAATAGGGGTGTGTCGCTAAGAGTGATGTTGAGTTGGTGGTTTGGTGTGAACGACAAGGTAACGGTCTTTGTGGCGTTGACGAGGAGGTGCCATCTGCGAAGCCAGGCTGCGGCAGCTGAAACGGCCGACTGCAGGGGCAACGCCGATGCCAAACGGCTCTGGTGTGTACTTACCTTACTGAATGCAGCTAGGGGTAAGCGGATTATGCTCGGAACTGAAATGACCAGATTATGATCTAGCGGATGGCAGGATGCTCGAGGAAACAGCCAATTATGCTTTTATATGCTTCACCAAAAAGACCAAAAGAATAGATAATCGTCATGAAAATAAAGAACTCAGACCATTGCCATGATGTGGACTGTTGGCTTTGTGGAAGTACAAGACAATAGGGCTTGAAAGTGCTACGTCACAGCATAGCAACAATTTCAAAAATTCAAAAATTGGATCCACTTGGATCCAGTTTTTGTATGGATCCAAGCACATTTCAAGCCGCCTTACTCACAGCAAGGTGATGTAACCAGTGAAACTGACTGATTTGGCTAGTGGGGGCGGGGTTACAACTGGTGGCGAAGTAAAAGTCACCCCTGCATGCGACATGAGTGGGTTGCTATGCACCCACATACTGGTACTTAGGCAATAGCAAAGTCACACCTTAGTGTGGATCCAAAATAGAAATCTGATGTAAACTTACTACTCCCTGGCCGTTTTTGACGTCATCACTTTCAAGCCCTATAATATGCAAGAGGAATACCAAAATTTAATGATTCACAAGCAAACGCTGAACTTTTGGTCCTTTTTGGAAGATGTCCTATAGTGGCTGCTAAAATATTATTCCAAATCGACAAGAAGCGCTATGTATGGTCCTTCAATAGCAGGTGTGTCCTCATTGCCCATTGGGCATCTGCCCTTGATTCTCGGATGCCATTTTATGCTCCTTCGCAAAAAGGACCTGATTATGCCAAATGGCATAATCCGCTTACCCCTAGTAATAGTATGTAGGCATTATCGTCTGGGTTAGTAACTAACGACATTACGTGTTACTTTTGAACAGTAGGTTTGATCACCTGACTGACTGAGTCCGGCATGCAGGCTATTTTGATACGATGCTGTCATTCCCTGCACAGTGCATGCAGTGCACGAAACGCATGATTTGCCTCGCTTGATCATTGATCAATGACGGCATGTTTGTGATCAGTGCATGCAGCTAGCTATGGTACGAAGCCTACACGATGTCGTCGCAGACTCACTCACTTGGCATATCCGTGCACATGGACTGATGGAGCACTATTTTTGTGATCGTAGCAAAACTGCGTTCATCACCTCCTTTTGGATTTGACTGGGAGTGGGATCCCGGGAGGACCAGTTGAAATCTGTCCACCGGCCGAACCGATACGTCGTTTGCTTCTCCGCTGTTTCAGAGCTAAGCTGTCAAATGAATCATGTCGACGATGACGGCCAGCGTTGCTCGCCCAGCGCTATGCGTCGCGTCTATAAAACCGTTACCTCCCATCACCAACCACCCAAACGAATCTCGGAAGAAATTGTTCGAAGTTCATTGAAATCTGAACAGGAACTGAGGAAGCCGTGAATAGCCTGTAGTGTAGGGCTGTGAGTGTGAAGCTGCGACGACCATGCAGAGCATCAAGTGCGTAGTGGTGGGCGATGGAGCAGTGGGAAAATCCTGTCTTCTTATTAGCTACACGACGAATGCCTTCCCAGGAGAGTATGTTCCGACAGTTTTCGATAACTACTCGGCTAACGTCATGGTAGATGGCCAGCCCATCAACCTGGGACTATGGGACACAGGTAAGGAATGAGTGAAGTATAACCACGCCATTAATTTGAACCTACATTATACATATGAAAGCCTGATGCAGTGCTGCAAAAAATAACACTCGCCCAAAATCGGACGCCTTTTTGGGGACACCCACTAAACCCCCTGGCCTTGGTGGGAAAATTGCATACGCATATTGGTATACAGTACCATGTACAGCATGGTATTCAACCTCACCACAACATGCGCACATGCAGTACCATCCTTGGCGTCGCTGTCCAGCAAACTGAGAAAGGTCCTTTTTCAGATACCGCTTTTGGACCGTGTCCAATAAATCAAACAATTTTCAGCACAGCTGATGGTGTCTACAGTAAACTTGAGTAAAGCCTTCCGGCTTTCCACATCCTTTATTTACAGAAATTTAGGGATGTTCAGACAGTGGGGTATAATTGTCCTCTACCGCATGGACTGTTGAATGCCGGGACTAGTGAACCCTATTCAAAGTCTACCGGTAACTACTAACTAACACTAATACCAACTGCTCTCAATCCGGACTAGCGGAGTATTTGATAGAAAGCATAGATCTTATGGGTTGTCAGACTTAAGCAGCCAGAGAACGCATAGTACATTGTAACATACATAGTACATTGTAACATACATAGTACATTGTAACATACATAGTACATTGTAACATACGGGCTACTGCTGTCCGTGTATGCTCTCCCTTTCTCTGATTCATTATAGCTGGCCAGGAGGATTATGACCGGCTACGACCGCTGTCTTATCCGCAAACGGACGTGTTCCTGGTTTGCTTCAGCTGTAGCTCGCCTTCCTCACTTGCCAATGTCGCTCCAAAGTGGATCCCTGAATTGCAGCATTTTAGTCCGGGTGCCCCCAGAATCCTAGTTGGCCTGAAGACTGATCTGAGAAGTGAGGAGTCGCATCACAGTCACAAGATGGTTTCCTATGAGAAGGGAGTAGCGGTTGCGAAGGAAATTGGTGAGTGAATGTCAATATTCAACACTGTAGGACTGTTGAAGTCCTTTTTTCCAGTGAGTTAGATATAGATTATAATGATTTTTTTATGTTTTTCCCTCAAACCAGTGAAAATTATGATTTTTCGAAGGTTTGAAGACTGGATGAGAGCAGTGTGGATAGCAGTGTTACTTGAGATTGGGCTGTCTACCCACCCATGCCACTGACCATTGAAACTGCAGGAACAGCGTTCAACCAAATCCTTGATATGCGGAGATCCCGGGTCAAAAGCAATCAGCATTGTTAGCCATACAGTAAGATCGGGCGCCGAAGAACACCTCGCCGAAGAACACCCAGGCTGGAAAACCGGCAAAATTTAAGAACAGTCCAGGCTAGAATTATCAGATTTAAGAACACTTTTAAAATTTGGATTTTCCACATGAGTGCAGTATTTAACTGATCATATAATTATTGTACATGTATGGGAGGTGAGTACATGTCATGTACACGTGTAAACAGTAACTGCTACATGTACAGTCATTCCCATTTACGACACCCACTAGTTTAGAAGTACTACATTGCACTACATGTACATGTACATGTACATGCACATGACAAACGTCATGACGTCACTCGACTCGCCGCGCGCGCGTGTGAATAAGAACGGTCTGGCTAGAATCAAAAATTTAAGAACTTTCCTAGGCTGCGCTCGAGCCCCTGCGTTCTTCGGCGCCCGATCTTACTGTAGCGAGAGTTGATTGAGTGCTTGTGCATCGGGTAATTTGTTTCAGTCTCTATGGAACACACCTCTTGACATAGGCCTGGATACAGCGTGGAAGAACTACCATTTTGTGTGTGTGACCATTCAAGTGCCAGTGGGCATTGGCCAGTTTGCATGAATTATCACTGACGGGCAACTCTCCTTTTCTCTCGCCGTCGTTGTCTTCAGGTGCAACATATTGTGAGTGCAGTGCTCTGACTCAGGATGGCATAAAGACTGTGTTCGACACTGCAATACGCCTGGCGCTGAACCCAGAGACGAAAAGGCCTAGCCGGAAGTCTGGCTGCTGGCCATGGTCCCGTGGCAAGTCAACAGCTAATGCCATCGACGAGAGACCGCCACCTCCAGTCATGCCCCCCGCTGGAAAAGCTCCCTGGGTCAACATCGAGACAGCCTCGTTCGCTGAAGACTGGTTTGAAGCTGCGTGCTCCGGCGAAGAAGCGGATGTTGTCTTCCACGTCCATGGCCACAAGCCTGTTCCTGCTCACCGCCTGGTTCTGTGTGCTGCATCACCCATCTTCAGACGCCTCTTTGGTATCAAGAAGAAGGTAGACCTGAGCAAGGTGGCTGGACCGTCGCAGCCCAAGCAAGAAGCGACTCACCTGCTGACTGCAGAGGATGTCGAGGCTGGACGCGTGCCCGGCCTGACCGGGATGAGTATCTCCCAGTGAGTCACATGTACACACACACACACACACACACACACACACACACACACACACACACACACACACGCACGATCATGTGCACACCTGCGCACACGTCCTAAAGACACTCCATTCATGAGTATCGAGCATTCCACTCTCGACATGTGCGAACATAGTACCGTGCCTGAACACCGTGTGTGTACCGTTATCCGAAATAAAAGATGCGTGTGGCTCTCTGTAACTTGTGTGCAAACTCTTTTTTTTCTCCTGTGCTTAAATTCCAACTCTTTGTTTCCACCTCCGTGTTGATCCCTGTAGCTGCTGTGCTGACGATCCTGGCCTCATTACGTGCTTCACAGTCAGCGAAAAGGTGACGGGAGCCGCGTTTGAGAATGTCCGCGACTTCTTCTACACGGGTAACCCTCCGCGACTCGAGAGCGGCGGTGACATTCAGGAGACGAAGAGGGCCGCTGAGGTCTTCAAGCTGGCCGAGCTGGAGACTCTGTGTCAGAATGTCGATGAGGAGCAGGAGTTTCTCAACCCCAGCATCGGCACGTGGCTGAACGACTGTGTGGGCGCAGCTGCCAAGCAACTCTTCCTGAGCAAGGATACGATGTCAGACCTCATCTTCCGTGTGGATGGGCACACCGTGCGTGCTCATCGCTGTGTTATTGTAGCTCGGTGTGCGGCTTTGGCTGCACTCTTCAAACACTCC
Source organism: Sycon ciliatum (assembly GCF_964019385.1). Taxonomy (NCBI): domain Eukaryota; kingdom Metazoa; phylum Porifera; class Calcarea; order Leucosolenida; family Sycettidae; genus Sycon; species Sycon ciliatum. The sequence goes on from NC_088646.1 coordinate 34,545,031, forward strand.
ACGGAGGATGTACCCGAGGTAGGCAATGGAACATCGAATGTGCAATATGTGCATAATTCGTCTCCCTCCTCCTCCGTGTGTGCGTGTGTGCATGCTTCTGTGTGTACATGTGTCTGTGTGGGGTCAGTAGGGTAGAGTGGGGTGGCAACTCACTGCTGTAATTCCATCATGCTGAGAGACTGTAGTGATCAAGTAAAACATGTTGGTAAGATTCTGCTGCAATTACTCTCTACCTCTTACCTATGTGTGTGCGTACGTGCATGCATGCGTGTGTATGTGTACTTTCATCATAATTATAATTCTCTTTGCTCCAGTATTGCAGTTGCACGTCTGATGCAGGTGATTCTGTTCAGATGAATTAACATGTTTTCTTTGTCCCTCTTCTCAATGCTTGCACACAGGTCACGATCACCGACACAAACATCCACTGCTTTCTTGCATTGCTTGAATACATCTACACCGATCATGCCCCTATTGAGGAGGGTGACCCAATCGGCATCCTGAAGCTGGCAAATCGGTTTGGCTTGACCCGTCTTCTGAGTCTGTGTGAGCTGTACGCAACCAAGGATGTGGAGCAGGCAGTGGTGCAGAGCATCCAGCATGCTGACGTTGATGTCATCGGTAAGAAGCAGTGGTTGCTTCATTAATGGGTTCCGTGCGTGTGTGCGTGTGTGTGTGTGTGTGTGTGTGTGTGTGCATGCGCATATGTGCGTGTGCGCGTGTATGTATGTGGGTATGTGTGTATCTATGGGTGTGTACATGATGTAACGGTTATACATTGCTGTCACACCTCTCCAAGTTACAGCTAGCTTTGCATGTCATCAGAGCACATACAATGAAGTCAGGTGGAGCAGGATTGTATCACCTGTATAACCTCCATTGGTATGTTCCCATGGGTCCCCTCGAAGCGTGTGCTGAAACCGAATAGATCCTTGACTGCTGTGCTGCTGTCTTCATTCTCTGGCCCTGTTCCCCCAGGTCTGCTGCATACCGCACAGAGCAACGGCGCCGCCCAGCTCAGCGCCTGGTGCTTGCACTTCATCTCATCCAACTACATGGCCTTTAAGCAGCGCGGCGAGTTCTCTCAACTTCACGGCGACAATCTCAGCTACATTGATACGAACCAATGGCCACCGATGGACTACCTCGACGCCATTGCCGAGTATGAGAAGAAGTACCCATCCAAAAAGCAGAAGAGTGGTCGCCAACGACGAGGTGCCCACGCCTGATGTCGGAAACAGATTCAGGCCATCGGTCAACTTGAGTCCTTTGCTTCACGATCTAATTAACGAATGCGGCCACTGCCTGGACGTGTGGCAGCATGCAGGACTTATGCACTGTAGCTGGCCCTAGTGTGTGCACTGTAGCTGGCTATAGTGTGCTACTAATGCGTGTTTCTGGTTGTTTTACCTTGTTCCATTCTAATCTTATTACCGTATTATTATTATTATTATTATAGCGGCTTCAACAGCTATTCATGGCCAGTAGACCTGGCGACCGTTGGCTCGGCAGTTTCAGCTTCATTGTACTGCATTAGCCTATAAAAATTGGAATAGATGTAATTCTTTTTTTAGTGTTAGGTGAAAATCATCCATTCTTGTGCATGTGATGTACGTACATGCTCTCGCCCTCAAACGTTGCTCAACAGAATCATTCTGTTCCTTGAGATCATTTGTGATAACATTGAGTATAAATCATCATTCTGAGTTCATAGGAAGCTTTAACAATACTTTAATACTCTTGCCGGTATGAGCATCATACAGTGTACATGTTGTCAGTCGCTTGTCATGCTCATGCCTGCAGCGCTTGCACACCCCCATCACTCTTCACTGTACCCTACTAGGAAGATCACTGCACTGCGTGCGCTTCAAGTTGGCAGCTGGTGTAAGAAAGACGTTAGTTGAAATCATAGCTTGTACTGTAGTGCAGGCTGGTGACAGGAAGGAGGACAAACACCGCAAATAATCATAATCAGTTCCTACTGGCCGTACATGCACCGTTTTATGAGGCTAAAGTAACGTTAGACCTACACCACTACCCACCTTCCTAAGGCCCGGTTACTAAGGGTGTGCAGACTCCACAGTAGCCAAAGCCAAAGGTAGACCTTGATGACATAAAATCTAAGCTAAAGGTCTTCCAACTACAGTCCAAGTCTCTCCCCCCCCCCCTTGAATTCCAGCGTTTAATTAGATCACCTGGTGTTGCAATGCCTACAGCGCACATCTTCTCGTATTCGTTCTATCAGATCTGGAAGCAAGACAGACACATCGGGCTCTCCAATTCCTGGACCATAATGTACTATGGCCAGGCAGTGTCCAAATACAGTCATGTGCTTCCAGAAAATATGAATGCAGCTATGCTATTCATTGTGATTGGTGTAGCCCAGGCCAGGGACCGTTGATTGGTGTAGCCAAGATACAGTGTCACTGTGTTATGACTCTGAGGATGCATGGCCATTGGGCATCGCTATTGGTTATCATGGTTATGATAGCTAGCAATCGACTCCGGATTTCTACTGCACCTTTTCAGTGTGGGATGTTTGGGGAAGTCACGGAAGGCTACCACTAGAGCGCGGACACGACATACATGTACATGTAGTGGCACCAGCACTAGCACCGAATTTGGTATTGGCTGAAAGCGAGAGAATGCACGCACTGACAACCAACATACATGTAAGTAGTCCAGATTAGCTTTCGCGGTTGCCGGAACTCTCACCGACTGAAGTGTGAGCCCTGCTACATGTAGCTGCACCGGAAGACAACTTTACTTCATCGCCACGCCTCAGATCATAGGAACGTCTCACTCAGCTAGCTCACTACCGGTGGCCGATCGAGACAGGTGTTGTGCAGGTGGAAGGAAGATGCCCTAATATGTAATACTTCGACGGTTTTTTTTACTGTCTCAGTGTCTGACTCTGTCTGACTCTGTTCGTATGGCTGCAGTTGCTGTGTTGCCACTGGTAACCGAAAAAGAAGATCGTACTTGGTCCGTTCTTCGCTTATCTCCCACGCACCTTTTGACAGGTAAAACCCAGCAGAAGTCAGAAGTGGAGCAGTGCTGCATCATTTTATAGTACTTGCTTTCGAACCCAGAAGTCAGAATGGCTGGCGAAACTGGGAGCAACCGTTCTCACTTCTGTGTACAAATGTACCGGCAATAAACTAGTAATGCGCGCACTGACGGATTTTCTGGAACACACACGAACTGGATATCGGATCGGGAGAGGCGATGGAGCATTTTGGACTTCTAGAGTGACCAATGACAGATACATGATTCACTTGTCCAGGCAAGAAGGCAGCAATGCCTGCTCATTCTGGCGAAGTAAAAATATAACCAACATGTACTAGGTGAGATCAGGGAGACACCCAACGATAATACACACCAATATCTCGGCCTAAACGGCCTCTGGGATTCCTTTAAAAAAATTAAATACAGTATACTGTTTATACATGTACATTCTACAGTATGAAAAACGGAATAGGTTCCAGGCTGTCCAATAGAGTGTTTGATAGGCATATGCGGATAATGCCGGCAGAAAAATTGGCAGAATTTTCATGCATGTTTCGTATGTGGATAAAGAAATGGAGCAGAATTCGAGGAATTGCCCGCCATAAAGTTTGTATGGTTCTGCCAATTTCACTGCTTTTCGATCAGAATCTGCCACCTTTTCGAGCATTATCCGCCAATGCCTAATCACTGTGTGATGCCCAAGGGCAGAGAGGTACTGTACAATCATTCTACATTTACTTACAACAAGAAGAGGAGCAATAAAGACAGATATCTAGATACTCGTGTTTCATACATGTACACTGTACACATGCAAGTCGACTGTCTAGTAGGCGATCATCAAACAGCATTGTTGTTGTCTTCTTACTGCAACATACCGTTATATTATGCTTCCCTGGTCAGATCATGAGATGTAGGCACCGGTGGATTCTGCTCGAAAAGGTGGCAGATTCTGCTCGAAAGGCAGTGAAATTGGCAGAACCATACAAACTTTATGGCGGGCAATTCCTCGAATTCTGCTCCATTTCTTTATCCACATACCAAACATGCATGAAACTAATACTTACCAGAAAAAGTACCGAATTCTGCCAATTTTTCTGCCGGCATTATCCGCCGGTGCCTAATGAGATGAGACCTTGCACCTTGCGTGCTCTGTTAGTGTTATTGCTTTGGTCGTTGTAGGTGTCCAACAGGGTTTCCATTTTTTCCCGAAATGGAGTACAAGTACATGTACCGGTAAGTAGTAAGTGCGGGGCAGGTTCTGGCACACTTTTTGACCTTTGACCTTTGGGCCAAATAAGGCACACTGTGTCGGTCGTGCTGGGTCTGGCCCCGGGACTCCCCCAGGGTTTGACCTTTGACCTTTGGGTTAAATAAGGCACACTGTATCGGGCGCGTTTGGTCTGGCCCCGGGACTCCCCCAGGGTTTGACCTTTGACCCTGTCATGCCATAAATGTCATCATGTTCTTTTCCGTGGCGAACGTGCACTTGTGCACGTTCGGTGCATTCGCACTGGGGAGTAGTAAAATACGTACTACTCCCTGATTTGCACATCGTAGATGTGCAGTGACATATTGCGCATGCGCGCATACGCACGCGGAGCGTGTGACCTTCAGTGGCCCTGCGGAAAAGACGCAGTGCAACACAAGGTGGACTAGTACACGTGTCATTATACTACTCCATGATTCGCACTTCGTAGATGTGCAGCAAACAAGTTCACGTTCCGTGCATTCGTTTTATTTGCACATCGTAGATGTGCACTGATTGACAAGTTGCCCATACAGAGCATACCTAATCGGCTTTTCGATCGAGAATGTTCAAATTCGGCCATATTATGAGCTCCAAGATCAGAATTCGGCTCAACATAGTACTTGAAGTCACCGCTCCCATTACGTCAAGTACATTTACATACACCCTGTTGAAGCACTGAAGCATCGGTTTTCGGGGAATTCAACATGCGAATTTTTGAAAATTCGGCGAAAAGATGGGTAATTTCTTCAAAACCACTGTTTTTCGGCGAATTTTTCGCCCGGCCGATTAGGGAAATGCCTACTGTCCATGCAGGTCCATTAGATGCAAATTTCTATTTTGATCAGGATACAGTTAGAATCAACCGGCTACGCCCGGAGTATCATGCATTAAAACAATTATTGAAGGGGTGTCACAGTGAAGCAGTGTTGCTACGCACCACAAATCCCCTCTGCACTGCATCGAATCTATACTGGAGAATCCAGAGTGACCAGCAAAGAGTCACAACCCGCGGGTATCCAGTCACACTAAGGCATATCCACCATTCCCCACATATTCACTGTAACAAAACACAATACTGTTTACTATAATGCACTTTTATTTAAATGGACTTGGATGAGTCTGTAGAAGAGAACACAATGCACGCACACGCACGCATGCGCGGGCACACACACACACACACACACACACACACACACACACACATCTAGGTTATAGTGCTATACACGTATCTAGGGTTTAGGAAGCACGAGAATATGTCGAAGCACCCACGCATACCCCTTCATGCAGTGTACTTCAGTAGCCCAACACATTACGACTGCTCAGGACCATCACAAAACACATTACGACCGCTCAGGACCATCACAAAACACTACACACTGTTACTACACTGCATACACAGTTACTACACTACGCCTGTTCCAAGTACTTACAAATAATTTTGAAAACAAATGGCACATCCCGAAGACGGCAGCTAGCTCCAGACCTTCATACATACATCATCATCATCTGTATAACCAAGCATGAGCGCACACAAACACTATTAGTGTCACGAATACGGAAGCAGGGTAAGACAAGAGGATACGAAACAAGTAAGTATCGCTATAACGAGGGGGATAAGTATACATGTAGACAGAGCAGTGCTTACTTACAGGGTCCGGATACGCTCCATGGCGTCCCGGTAGTCGGACTGCAACAGCAGCCCGACTTGCCGGCCCTCCCAGTAACGGGCTCGATGGGCCGCACCCGCCAGGTGTGCGGCCACGGCCTGGCCTCCCACCAGCCTTTCTCCACTGTAAAAACGAAAGAAACCGCAGAAAGCACAGTGTCATAGAGCTCTTTTGTTGGGGGAGAGAGCTAGGAGCACTGCACACTTACCATTTGTCACAATATATTATAAGAAAGAGGCGGCGCTTGACGCACCGCCTCAGGTGCTGAAACAAGGGTATAACTCCTGTCAGCTCCACACCGCAGTGGCAAGTGAACGCCATACTGTAAATGTAATGATACTGAAGTGAAGGTGTGAACCGCAAAGCAAGGCCTTTACCTTCTTCCTGTCGAATTCGCTCCCCAGCTGCATACCGACATCACCCGCTAAAATCCAATCATACCAAGTAATGCAAAGGTCATCAGTTGACCTTTTGGGCTTTTCAACTCTTATCCAAAACCACCAAGAGGAAAAAAACCCAGGATAATAATAATAATCTTTATTTCAGGATTACCCAAAGGCTAACGCCTATCTGGGGATGAAGAAGACGTCAGTTGTAGAAGCGTTTTGTGGAGGAGTTGTTACATTATTCTCAGTAAATAGATATGGCTGATACATTCGGTGTAGACGTGGACGACCGGTCGTGGTCTCTCACCACGGGTCCTTTACTAATAGAAAGGCGGACGCCAATAAGAACTGTTGTGGAGTTGGCAGATCAAAACGCGCAGCAAGAAATTTGGCACGTCGATGGTAGACTCCATCGGGAGGACGGACCAGCTCTTGTTGATAGTAGGGGAGTGTCCGCCTGGTGCTATGGAGGTCGCCTTCATCGCGTTAATGAACCTGCTTGGATAGGACGGGGTAGCATCGAGTACTACCTCAACGGCGTCTAGAGCCGGCGGTCCTGCAGTTATTGTGACGCCACATGCTGTATTCTACGGTGGTTACACCACGGAAGGCTCCACAGGGAGAATGCGCCAGCGGTGATACGCAGGGAAGGTAACAATCGTGTACGGGAGTGGTACCGATACAACCTTCGGCATAGGGAAGATGGACCTGCTTTCATCTCTCAGGAGGAGGAGGGTGTCTATCAGTGGTACCTCAACGGGGTGTATTACGATGACCACCATCAAGACCAGGCAATACACCCCATGGAGCTGCAGTACATCAATGTAGTGCCTACTAAGGTAGACTCGTCAGCAATAAGTCATGAGTCCATTTGTGTGATTTGTCAGGATACCCTGGACCGTCCTCTATCCAAGTTGGAGTGCGGTCATGAATTTCACTTCCACTGCATCAAGGAGTGGATCAGTTCTGCCCCCAGCCCTACTTGCCTAACCTGCCGCTACTCCATGACTGCTGAGGACTTGGTTGAGTTCTTGTAGTAATACATGACACAGCTGCATGTAGGCGACTACGAATGACCAGTCATGTGCTACAGACGGACACGGACACGCCACCCTAAGTAGCCATGAGCGGCTCTTTGGACAAGGGCAACAAAGCACCCCGTGGGCGGCCAAGGTTGACACTAGCCACAAGTCTGCTCGCTCAGTTGAATAAGCTGGGTGTGCCCATGAAGACCATGGAAGACCTTTCCAGGTGCCGGCAACAAGCAGAGGACAAGACAGACTGGAAGAAACTGTGCAGCTCGACACTCGAGGACAAATCAGTATCAGCAGCTACTACACCTTGCTGATGATGCTCACAAGACAGAAGTGGGAAAAACACTGAATTTCTTTATTTAGTGCTCAACTACGCGAAATGTGTTATTATTATTATACATGTTCAACTGTACTCAGTCTGGCTGACTGCCATTCTCTACCACACATTACCGGACACTGTTGTGGTTGTCGTCGTTATCGTCGTCGTCATTGTTGATGTTGTTGTCGTCGTTATCGTCGTTGTTGTTGATTTTGTTGGTGGCTGTTGCTGTCGGTTGTTGTCGGTTGTTGTCGTTTGCTGTTGGTTGTTGTTGGTTGTTGTTGATGTTGTTGTCGGTTGGTGTCGTCGTTATCGTCGTCGTTGTTGATGTTGTTATTAGTTGTTGCTGTCGGTTGTTGGTTGTTATTGGTTGTTGCTGTCGGTTGTTGGTTGTTATTGTTGATTGCTGTGGGTTGTTGTTGGCTGTTGGATGTTGTTGTCGGCTGTTGTCGGTTGTTGTTGGTTATTGTTGGTTGTTGTTGGTTGTTGTTGGGCGTTGTTGGTTGTTGTCGGTTGTTGTCAGGTGTTGTTGGTTGTTGTTGGTTGTTGTTGTCGGTTGTTGTCGGTTGTTGGGTGTTGTTGTCGGTTGTTGGGTGTTGTTGTCGATTGTTGGGTGTTGTTACGGTTGTTGGGTGTTGTTGTTGGTTGGTGTTGGTTGGTGTTGGTTGTTGTTGGTTGTTGTCGGTTGTTGTCCGTTGTTGTTGGTTGTTGTTGGTTGTTGTTGGCTGTTGTTGGTTGTTGTTGTTGTTGTTGTTGTTTGTTGTTGTCGGTTGTTGGTTGTTGTTGTGTGTTGTTGTTGGTTGTAGTTGGTTGTTGTCAGTTGTTGTTGGTTGTTGGATGTTGTTGTCGGTTGTTGTCGGTTCTTGTTGGTTGTTGTTGGTTGTTGTTGGCTGTTGTTGGTTGTTGTTGGTTGTTGTTGGTTGTTGTTGGTTGTTGTTGTCGGTTGTTGGTTGTTGTCGTTTGTTGTTGTTGTTGTTGGTTGTAGTTGGTTGTTGTCAGTTGTTGTTGGTTGTTGGATGTTGTTGTCGGTTGTTGTCGGTTGTTGTCGGTTGTTGTCGGTTGTTGTTGGTTGTTGTTGGCTGTTGTTGGCTGTTTTTGGTTGTTGTTGGTTGTTGTCGGTTGTTGTCGGTTGTTGTGTTTTAATCGTTATTATGTTCATTATCCAGGAGGATGTTGCTATGATTCAGTACCATTTTTTCGCATATATGAGACAAGTTTGTGTAACGTTAGTGTGACGCGGGGTATGCTGATTGGATGTGAGGTGGTGAGAGTATGCTGATTGGCCGATAACAATTAGTGGAAGGGATAAAGTAATGCGCTGCTTGTGCAGCGTAACCAAACACATGGTCTGTGGGAAACACCCTAGTAAAATAAATAAAATAATAATAACATGAATTGCCACCGGCACTTGAGAGACTCGAGCCCCGCCACCTTGTTCAAATCGGACTTGGTAGCTTCATACTGGAACTTAATCTTCTTCTTTTTGAGGTATGACCGTACAAAACGCGCTTGGATTTTTTCATTTTATTTTTTTGTTTTTTATTTTTTTTGTTTTTTATTTTTTTCATTGCAACTTTTTTAGCAGATAGCAACTTTTTTTAGCAGACTCGTGAAACAACGGTGAATCTGGAACGAATAAATGGTCCATGTCAAAGGCATGATGAGTCTCGAAGTCTTCACATTCACGATGGAACCTTGTCATGATTGACGCATTCCTTGATGGTGCGCACATGAAATCACCCTGGCTCATCTTTTCCAACTCCATTCTTTTCACATCCTGCAACCCATACCCTACTAGTATCAGTGGGGATGCTAGAATCAGAAGAGGCAAGGCAGCACTCTTCCGTGGATGTATTACTCGACACAACACCACCCATACTTGTTTTCTAGAAGTTTTGACTATAATGATATATTGCAGCAGGAAGTAGTATACAGTCAAATAGGATAGGATAAGAATGAATGATCAACTGTCTGATAAAGAATGCAGTTCATTAAAGACTTATTGGAAGGTCTCTACCAGCTGATCGTCATGTTGGACGGCGACACTGCATAATGATATGAAGCTCTCAGTTAGCTGTTTCAGTTCCGTGGTAGAAAGTGTCATGTGTGCGTCCAGAGAACGATGAAAACATCTAGGGTCCACGTTGATGCAGACGATTGGAGCAACAGCAAGACGTACCTTCAACGCTTGCTCGTCAATGTCGAGGGAGACTGCCCCGGGGTAGATGAAAACATCTTGTTCCACATCCAGTTCGAACCAGCTGGTCGGGACTAGCTTGCTTTCACCGTTGATGTACACCCGACATTGACCGTAGGACGAACGTGATGGGTAGAAGTTGGTCTTGATCTTCTCCACACGTCCTCTTCGGAGAGTGTCACGGAGCGATGGACAAGTCTTGATCAAGTTCGTAATGATGAACTCAGTGGACTCATTCAGTTCGATGTAAACCTGTCCTTGAGCATCTTTGCGAGCTGTTGCCGTACTACCACAGGCTGGTAGAGCTCCTGAAGGGAAGAACATCTTATAACCAGGCTTGTAGAAGGATCTACCTGATGACTTGTAGGACAGTTGCATGTCCTCCTGAAACCCATCTACCACAATCTCTTTGTGGAGCTTGGTAGGAGCAGGTGACACATAGCGACGCTTAGCCGGTACTGCCTTCGAAGAGAGCACAACTTGAGGAGGGTCAGCAGGAAGAGCGGAATTCTTCCTCACCCGCCGCTCGTATAGGTTATCCATCTTCCAGGAAGCGAAGGGAGAACAACTCATCAGCACTGTATTCGATGAACGAATGACTCGACTACAGGACAACCACCCGTATTTATACAAGGCAGAGACGGAGGCGGGTTGAAGTGATAAAATATGTGTCAGCTAGGTCAACCAATCACCATCAAGCCCGCCAAAAACATTTGACCACTCAGCATTGAGCCCACCAAAAACATTTGACCAACCAGCATCAAACCCGCCAAAAGCATTTTGTCCAATCAGCGGCATGCCCACCAAAATCATATCTCATCTTAAAGATTCCTTACATGATACCGCCACTTTAGTGAACTGATACAGTATGGAAATAAGATCAGAGTCAAACGTGTGCAAGTTCTGAATCACGTGATCAGGTGAATAGGTTTCCCAACAATAGGCATCAATCAATGATACCATAAGAGATGTATCAGATGGAGATAAAATCAGCAAATTCGTACGCAACGTGGACAGTTGAGAAGAAGACACCATCCTGGTCGACTCCATGAGACGCAGTACATATAGGAGTGGAAAATGCTGAGGAAGAGGTTTCATGATTCGACTGAACCTCAACCATGATACATTGCTACGAGGTAAGTAGGAACGCAGTTTACGTAGTACATCCACATTCGTATCGTATACTATGCAGGATAATGCTATAGCATAGTTTATACTCTTGTACAAAGAGGATTTTTTCATCGCAAGTATCTGCTCCCGAAGAGTGTGTACGCAAAGCTGATCGGATAAGAGTTCAGTTTTCGAAAGAAAATGCAAAAGATGACGATCCACACCGCTTAACCGCTCATGTACCGCGTAAGACTTCTTCATCAAACTACATCTCCTATGCACATCATCTTCAGTGAAGTAAATCACCGCCATGACAAGTCCACACGAAGAACACACGTATCTTCCTTCATGTAAAACATGATCAAGATGTTGACACTGTTTTTCCTCCCCGAATTGCTCTTCTTCTTCTTCTTCTTCTTCTTCTTCTTCTTCTTCTTCGTCATCTTCATCCTTCTCATGAAGTCTCCTTTCACGTACATAAGCAGGTAAGATCTTAAATTCAGAATCCATCTTCACTCCTCACCAACATCCTCATTATGACACTATATCCAGCATGATATCTACTTTATATAACCAATCCTATCCAGGGTAATTATCAGGTACAACCATGGGGGTAGAGGACCTCGTACCCTCTCCGACGTGTCGGAGAGGGTATGAGGTCCTCTACAACCATGGTTGTACCTGATAATTACCCTGGATAGGATTGGTTATATAAAGTAGATATCATGCTGGATATAGTGTCATAATGAGGATGTTGGTGAGGAGTGAAGATGGATTCTGAATTTAAGATCTTACCTGCTTATGTACTTGAAAGGAGACTTCATGAGAAGGATGAAGATGAAGAAGAAGAAGAAGAAGAAGAAGAAGAAGAGCAATTCGGGGAGGAAAAACAGTGTCAACATCTTGATCATGTTTTACATGAAGGAAGATACGTGTGTTCTTCGTGTGGACTTGTCATGGCGGTGATTTACTTCACTGAAGATGATGTGCATAGGAGATGTAGTTTGATGAAGAAGTCTTACGCGGTACATGAGCGGTTAAGCGGTGTGGATCGTCATCTTTTGCATTTTCTTTCGAAAACTGAACTCTTATCCGATCAGCTTTGCGTACACACTCTTCGGGAGCAGATACTTGCGATGAAAAAATCCTCTTTGTACAAGAGTATAAACTATGCTATAGCATTATCCTGCATAGTATACGATACGAATGTGGATGTACTACGTAAACTGCGTTCCTACTTACCTCGTAGCAATGTATCATGGTTGAGGTTCAGTCGAATCATGAAACCTCTTCCTCAGCATTTTCCACTCCTATAATTATGTACTGCGTCTCATGGAGTCGACCAGGATGGTGTCTTCTTCTCAACTGTCCACGTTGCGTACGAATTTGCTGATTTTATCTCCATCTGATACATCTCTTATGGTATCATTGATTGATGCCTATTGTTGGGAAACCTATTCACTTGATCACGTGATTCAGAACTTGCACACGTTTGACTCTGATCTTATTTCCATACTGTATCAGTTCACTAAAGTGGCGGTATCATGTAAGGAATCTTTAAGATGAGATATGATTTTGGTGGGCATGCCGCTGATTGGACAAAATGCTTTTGGCGGGTTTGATGCTGGTTGGTCAAATGTTTTTGGTGGGCTCAATGCTGAGTGGTCAAATGTTTTTGGCGGGCTTGATGGTGATTGGTTGACCTAGCTGACACATATTTTATCACTTCAACCCGCCTCCGTCTCTGCCTTGTATAAATACGGGTGGTTGTCCTGTAGTCGAGTCATTCGTTCATCGAATACAGTGCTGATGAGTTGTTCTCCCTTCGCTTCCTGGAAGATGGATAACCTATACGAGCGGCGGGTGAGGAAGAATTCCGCTCTTCCTGCTGACCCTCCTCAAGTTGTGCTCTCTTCGAAGGCAGTACCGGCTAAGCGTCGCTATGTGTCACCTGCTCCTACCAAGCTCCACAAAGAGATTGTGGTAGATGGGTTTCAGGAGGACATGCAACTGTCCTACAAGTCATCAGGTAGATCCTTCTACAAGCCTGGTTATAAGATGTTCTTCCCTTCAGGAGCTCTACCAGCCTGTGGTAGTACGGCAACAGCTCGCAAAGATGCTCAAGGACAGGTTTACATCGAACTGAATGAGTCCACTGAGTTCATCATTACGAACTTGATCAAGACTTGTCCATCGCTCCGTGACACTCTCCGAAGAGGACGTGTGGAGAAGATCAAGACCAACTTCTACCCATCACGTTCGTCCTACGGTCAATGTCGGGTGTACATCAACGGTGAAAGCAAGCTAGTCCCGACCAGCTGGTTCGAACTGGATGTGGAACAAGATGTTTTCATCTACCCCGGGGCAGTCTCCCTCGACATTGACGAGCAAGCGTTGAAGGTACGTCTTGCTGTTGCTCCAATCGTCTGCATCAACGTGGACCCTAGATGTTTTCATCGTTCTCTGGACGCACACATGACACTTTCTACCACGGAACTGAAACAGCTAACTGAGAGCTTCATATCATTATGCAGTGTCGCCGTCCAACATGACGATCAGCTGGTAGAGACCTTCCAATAAGTCTTTAATGAACTGCATTCTTTATCAGACAGTTGATCATTCATTCTTATCCTATCCTATTTGACTGTATACTACTTCCTGCTGCAATATATCATTATAGTCAAAACTTCTAGAAAACAAGTATGGGTGGTGTTGTGTCGAGTAATACATCCACGGAAGAGTGCTGCCTTGCCTCTTCTGATTCTAGCATCCCCACTGATACTAGTAGGGTATGGGTTGCAGGATGTGAAAAGAATGGAGTTGGAAAAGATGAGCCAGGGTGATTTCATGTGCGCACCATCAAGGAATGCGTCAATCATGACAAGGTTCCATCGTGAATGTGAAGACTTCGAGACTCGTCATGCCTTTGACATGGACCATTTATTCGTTCCAGATTCACCGTTGTTTCACGAGTCTGCTAAAAAAAGTTGCTATCTGCTAAAAAAGTTGCAATGAAAAAAATAAAAAACAAAAAAATAAAAAATAAAAAAATAAAATGAAAAAATCCAAGCGCGTTTTGTACGGTCATACCTCAAAAAGAAGAAGATTAAGTTCCAGTATGAAGCTACCAAGTCCGATTTGAACAAGGTGGCGGGGCTCGAGTCTCTCAAGTGCCGGTGGCAATTCATGTTATTATTATTTTATTTATTTTACTAGGGTGTTTCCCACAGACCATGTGTTTGGTTACGCTGCACAAGCAGCGCATTACTTTATCCCTTCCACTAATTGTTATCGGCCAATCAGCATACTCTCACCACCTCACATCCAATCAGCATACCCCGCGTCACACTAACGTTACACAAACTTGTCTCATATATGCGAAAAAATGGTACTGGATCATAGCAACATCCTCCTGGATAATGAACATAATAACGATTAAAACACAACAACCGACAACAACCGACAACAACCAACAACAACCAAAAACAGCCAACAACAGCCAACAACAACCAACAACAACCGACAACAACCGACAACAACCGACAACAACCGACAACAACATCCAACAACCAACAACAACTGACAACAACCAACTACAACCAACAACAACAACAACAAACGACAACAACCAACAACCGACAACAACAACCAACAACAACCAACAACAACCAACAACAACCAACAACAGCCAACAACAACCAACAACAACCAACAAGAACCGACAACAACCGACAACAACATCCAACAACCAACAACAACTGACAACAACCAACTACAACCAACAACAACACACAACAACAACCAACAACCGACAACAACAAACAACAACAACAACAACAACAACCAACAACAGCCAACAACAACCAACAACAACCAACAACAACGGACAACAACCGACAACAACCAACAACAACCAACACCAACCAACACCACGACCGGTCGTCCACGTCTACACCGAATGTATCAGCCATATCTATTTACTGAGAATAATGTAACAACTCCTCCACAAAACGCTTCTACAACTGACGTCTTCTTCATCCCCAGATAGGCGTTAGCCTTTGGGTAATCCTGAAATAAAGATTATTATTATTATCCTGGGTTTTTTTCCTCTTGGTGGTTTTGGATAAGAGTTGAAAAGCCCAAAAGGTCAACTGATGACCTTTGCATTACTTGGTATGATTGGATTTTAGCGGGTGATGTCGGTATGCAGCTGGGGAGCGAATTCGACAGGAAGAAGGTAAAGGCCTTGCTTTGCGGTTCACACCTTCACTTCAGTATCATTACATTTACAGTATGGCGTTCACTTGCCACTGCGGTGTGGAGCTGACAGGAGTTATACCCTTGTTTCAGCACCTGAGGCGGTGCGTCAAGCGCCGCCTCTTTCTTATAATATATTGTGACAAATGGTAAGTGTGCAGTGCTCCTAGCTCTCTCCCCCAACAAAAGAGCTCTATGACACTGTGCTTTCTGCGGTTTCTTTCGTTTTTACAGTGGAGAAAGGCTGGTGGGAGGCCAGGCCGTGGCCGCACACCTGGCGGGTGCGGCCCATCGAGCCCGTTACTGGGAGGGCCGGCAAGTCGGGCTGCTGTTGCAGTCCGACTACCGGGACGCCATGGAGCGTATCCGGACCCTGTAAGTAAGCACTGCTCTGTCTACATGTATACTTATCCCCCTCGTTATAGCGATACTTACTTGTTTCGTATCCTCTTGTCTTACCCTGCTTCCGTATTCGTGACACTAATAGTGTTTGTGTGCGCTCATGCTTGGTTATACAGATGATGATGATGTATGTATGAAGGTCTGGAGCTAGCTGCCGTCTTCGGGATGTGCCATTTGTTTTCAAAATTATTTGTAAGTACTTGGAACAGGCGTAGTGTAGTAACTGTGTATGCAGTGTAGTAACAGTGTGTAGTGTTTTGTGATGGTCCTGAGCGGTCGTAATGTGTTTTGTGATGGTCCTGAGCAGTCGTAATGTGTTGGGCTACTGAAGTACACTGCATGAAGGGGTATGCGTGGGTGCTTCGACATATTCTCGTGCTTCCTAAACCCTAGATACGTGTATAGCACTATAACCTAGATGTGTGTGTGTGTGTGTGTGTGTGTGTGTGTGTGTGTGCCCGCGCATGCGTGCGTGTGCGTGCATTGTGTTCTCTTCTACAGACTCATCCAAGTCCATTTAAATAAAAGTGCATTATAGTAAACAGTATTGTGTTTTGTTACAGTGAATATGTGGGGAATGGTGGATATGCCTTAGTGTGACTGGATACCCGCGGGTTGTGACTCTTTGCTGGTCACTCTGGATTCTCCAGTATAGATTCGATGCAGTGCAGAGGGGATTTGTGGTGCGTAGCAACACTGCTTCACTGTGACACCCCTTCAATAATTGTTTTAATGCATGATACTCCGGGCGTAGCCGGTTGATTCTAACTGTATCCTGATCAAAATAGAAATTTGCATCTAATGGACCTGCATGGACAGTAGGCATTTCCCTAATCGGCCGGGCGAAAAATTCGCCGAAAAACAGTGGTTTTGAAGAAATTACCCATCTTTTCGCCGAATTTTCAAAAATTCGCATGTTGAATTCCCCGAAAACCGATGCTTCAGTGCTTCAACAGGGTGTATGTAAATGTACTTGACGTAATGGGAGCGGTGACTTCAAGTACTATGTTGAGCCGAATTCTGATCTTGGAGCTCATAATATGGCCGAATTTGAACATTCTCGATCGAAAAGCCGATTAGGTATGCTCTGTATGGGCAACTTGTCAATCAGTGCACATCTACGATGTGCAAATAAAACGAATGCACGGAACGTGAACTTGTTTGCTGCACATCTACGAAGTGCGAATCATGGAGTAGTATAATGACACGTGTACTAGTCCACCTTGTGTTGCACTGCGTCTTTTCCGCAGGGCCACTGAAGGTCACACGCTCCGCGTGCGTATGCGCGCATGCGCAATATGTCACTGCACATCTACGATGTGCAAATCAGGGAGTAGTACGTATTTTACTACTCCCCAGTGCGAATGCACCGAACGTGCACAAGTGCACGTTCGCCACGGAAAAGAACATGATGACATTTATGGCATGACAGGGTCAAAGGTCAAACCCTGGGGGAGTCCCGGGGCCAGACCAAACGCGCCCGATACAGTGTGCCTTATTTAACCCAAAGGTCAAAGGTCAAACCCTGGGGGAGTCCCGGGGCCAGACCCAGCACGACCGACACAGTGTGCCTTATTTGGCCCAAAGGTCAAAGGTCAAAAAGTGTGCCAGAACCTGCCCCGCACTTACTACTCCGGTACATGCAACTGGTTGCTCGTAGATCTAATTGTATGTGGATCACACGCTTCCTGCCGAACTAACTAAGTAATAGTTACTTGACCGTGTGACGAACTTGACACATGACTGACTCACGACTGCCATCCCGAGCAGGCGAGCACATGACGAGCCCTTTGCACCTTCCAGACTTCCAGTTCCACTCGGCGGCGGCAAACCTGCAAGAAAGCATCCCTCCCTGGCCCGGTCCTGCTCACAGTGTTTGGGGTAATTCACCCCTTCTCCTTTTCGGCTTCGTATGCCCAAAAGATGTACGGTGGTTTCTTACGGGTTCAACCCGCTTCACCCCTACAGTACCTCGGGGGGATCGGCTCTAGCTATGGTATCTGTTTTGGCCTTCTGTTTCCTTTTTCTTTCCCTTTTCATCTGGGCTTTCTGCAAGACATCCGCGGCTCTACCTCCTCGCCGGAGGAGTTGTAGTTTTTTTTCTTTGGGCTAGGATTTCAGAAAAAGGTTTTCAATTCCAGAAAGCTAGCAAAACTGATGTAAACGCCCAAAGAAAAAAAACTACAACTCCTCCGGCGAGGAGGTAGAGCCGCGGATGTCTTGCAGAAAGCCCAGATGAAAAGGGAAAGAAAAAGGAAACAGAAGGCCAAAACAGATACCATAGCTAGAGCCGATCCCCGCGGTGATTATCTGATTCAAGTGGCAGATTCGTGGCGATCGTTGGTCCAGCCCCATGCCATGGCCTAGGCGCTGGCCCTAGCAGTAGCAGTCTGGTATAAAACCATCATTCATTGCTTGGGTCGGGGTAGATCTACCGGGTGGCGCTTGATCGAGCCGAGTCCAGCTGCAACACTCGGACTCGGAGTCACAGCTTGCTTGTACTGTTGTAGTTGTAGTCCGCACTTATTATTATCTGAATACTACATGTACTAGACTAGAGTCCAAAGGCAGAGTCCACGTGTCTGTGTGCGAGCGCACGTGAGTTCACGGAACAGTACAGGTGCTGTTACTTACTACACTGTAGTCTGTAGTGCAGCACTGAGTTATGTGCACGGACAGTCGAGTGACCTGGTGACAGAGAACGCAAAGTAAGAAAAGAAGTCGTTCATTTCCCCTCCACTGGCACTATCCGGTCCCTGGCCTCAGCAAGCACGGATCGCGAACTACGTGAGCAGTTGAGCGTCTAGTCTCTCTACTCTATAGTCTATCTGCCCACCGACCAGCTAGAGTAGGAACAGTGCGAAATCTACAGAGACTACAGAGAATCTACTATAGAGAGAGTCCGGATTGCAGGCTTGCCTTCCGTGTGACAGTAGCTAGTTGTGAGCAAGCAACGACGTGCACTCGCTGTGCGCAGCAGTGCTGCACGTGTTGGGTTCTCACGCACAGCTCACAGGCGAGAGAGTAAAATGTTCACGTCCTCCACTAGTGCTTGGTCCTTTCTAGCCGTCAGCAATGACAGCATGTTGCATTCTGTCGTGCATGGTGTGCATGAAGTTTAGACGCTGACTGATCATCAGCAGTTGAAGCAGAGACGGCGGAGGACAAATGGAGACAAAAAGACGTTTTGCTGCGTACTGCATTGCCTTCGTATTGCTGATCATAATAGCCCTGTGGAGCAGTGGTAATCAGATGATAAAGGCCAAAGGCCTCGTCTATGATGCAGATCTACCTCTTGCAAAACGAGCATTGTTCGCATATGGCCCGACCGCTAGCCGACCTCTCCAGGACGATACTCGCACACTACCGGTAGATCTGCCACAAGGACTAGGGGCAGCAATCAAGGCGGTTACGGCATCAGCCAAGGCCAAGAGAAACGCAGTCCGAAGACTGACGACAGTGCTGACGCCGCCTACGAGTAAGAGCACTTCATGGAGACGATTACCCATGATTGGTGACGTCATGAAGAGCACCAGTACAGGCAGGGATGCTGGCACCATTAGTATCACTAGCGACAATGCCAATCGTGACCATGGTAGTAGTAATATCACAGAGACTGTGCACATGGACATGGAGAATGAGTCCTTTGGGAACATCAT
The DNA here is from genome assembly GCF_964019385.1 of Sycon ciliatum. Lineage (NCBI taxonomy): Eukaryota > Metazoa > Porifera > Calcarea > Leucosolenida > Sycettidae > Sycon > Sycon ciliatum. The sequence continues at coordinate 34,564,320 of NC_088646.1, forward strand.
TGCTAACATTTCTGGCAGATACAGACCGCCTTGCGACAATCGATCGGGGAAAGCCAGCTACAGTACCATGGGATTCAGGCCTGGTCGGGTGCAGTTTGTTGGCAACCCCAAGACGCTTGCAGACCTGCCCAAGATTAGCATCGATCGGCCGCTTCCTCCGCCCAGGGGCAAGTATCCGAAGAGTGCCACACACCCGTGCGTCAAGCCGGTGTTCATACGACGGCCGGCGCAGCCAAGCGTGGCGCTCGTCAGCCTCCCGGGCAGCGGCAACACGTGGATGCGCTTTCTGCTGGAGCAGTCGACGGGCATCTACACAGGTAGTGTGTACTACGACAATAAGCTGTACCTTGCCGGTCTGCTCGGCGAGAATGTGACCTTACCAGCCGTCTCGGTTGTCAAGTATCATACCGGATCAACCAGCTCCCATCCCTGGTACTGTCCCGACTCTCACAATATTGGTGCAGCCGTGCTGCTGGTTAGGAATCCGTATTATGCAACGCTCAGCGAATACAACAGGAAGTTGACGGGCAGTCATGTCAAGGCCGCCAAGGCGAACGTCATAAAGTTAGGTAGGTGTGCCGCCGTACTCTGGCATGACCTAACGCACTCGTATGCACACTGAATGTGTCTGTCTGTCTGCCTGTCTCTCTCTCTCTCTCTCTCTCTCTCTCTCTCTCTCTCTCTCTCTCTCTCTCTCTCTCTCTCTCTCTCTCTCTCTCTCTCTCTCTCTCTCTCTCTCTCTTTCTCTCTCTCTCCTCTCTCTCTCTCTCTCTCTCTCTCTCTCTCTCTCTCTCTCTCTCTCTCTCTCTCTCTCTCTCTCTCTCTCTCTCTCTCTCTCTCTCTCTCTCTCTCTCTCTCTCTCTCTCTCTCTCTCTCTCTCTCTCTCTCTCTCTCTCTCTCTCTCTCTGTGTTTGTCTGTCTGCATTCATCTGTTTGTGTGTGTGTGTGTCTGTCTGTTTGTCTCCATCGATCTACCTCCATCTCTCTTCTGTTCAAGGAATCTGTCGAACACATCATCCAATGCCTTAATGAGATCAGCCAAGACATGAACAACTTTGATCATATTAAAACAAGAAATAGTTACTGTAACTGGTCAGGAATACAGGCCAGTACATGCTCACACATGTCAAATCATTGGTGTTATTCATATCTTGCAGATTTTGAACACTGGTCTAAGTTCTTCAGAGGCATGGTCTACCGATTCCTGGACTTGATGAAGACCTGGGCACTACGTCGCCATCCCATCCACCTAGTCTTCTACGAAGACCTAGTCGCGAACACACGGACAGAGCTGGAAAGCGTCTTGCACTTTCTGCAGCTACCCACCAATACGACACTGCTAGACTGTGTGCTAAAGAACAGGAAGGGCCCATTCCGGCGGAAACACCAAGTGGACGAGCTTGGAGGCAAGGCCGGCAGAGCAAGGCTACAACCCGAAATGGTGAAGACCATGGACTGTGCATTGCAGCAGGTGGACAAGTTCTTACCCGGCATCTATTGGCGCTATGCTCGCAGCACTACGCCACCGAACTGCAACTCATGAACTGGTTACATAATATCATGTATAACAAAAGCTTGCAGACAGGTTCTTTTTTTCAAGTTGCATGCCATCGGCAATGTTGGAGTTGCCGAGGCTTGAGAAGCTTGAGGATAGATGTGCGTATTAATCTTCAGAGGACACTTTGTGCCACCACATTTACTCAAACAGCCGCCCACCCGTACAGACCTATGAAACACTCAGAAATCAACCTGCCATATTTCACACACACGCACGCACGCATGCACACACACGCACGCATGCACGCACACCCGAGTTATTCTGTTATCGTGTGCAATATTGTAGCAAAGACTGCTTTGACTGTGTGCCTATAATTCCCCATGCCGACATACAACTAACCATACACACTTGAAGCAAATTGCGGCAGCCGAGCTGAGCTTATTTATTGCTTTTACACAGGGAGTCGTTTTGGGTACGTGTCCCTGCTTTTACACGAAACCACACCTGTGTGGTGGGTGAAACTCATTGGTTTGAGAAAGAGAAAAAATATTTTATTACTCAGTGATGTAGCACATGTAGTCCTGGCCAGTAAATTGGTGCCCAGCTGACGTGTGAGTGTCGTGAAGTACAATGCCACATGACGTTGCCAAGCTCAAAGCGCAAGAACAGCCTCTGTGTGTGTGTGTGTGTGCCTGCGCGTGTGGGGGGGGGGGGGGTGACTTACTGTGGTGCTTCTATGGGGATTCCAGGGGGTGTTAACCACTGGGCTGTTCAACAGTCAATTTTCTAAGGTTCTCTGTGAATCTCCCCTCTCCCGGGGAGACCCACGGAACCAGTTTCTTTTAATGAGGTAGACCAAAACAGATTGAGCCATCTCAGCGAGCCATCTCAACTCAAGTTCCAGGGAGGCAGTGGGTTGGGCTAAGACCATGATTGAGATAATTATGAGAGGTATCTGGTTCAAGTCCTGCCTGGGAGCGGTTTTTTCCAGCCGTGCTGTTTAATACCCACAGTCAACTGGGAACTACGTTGACAGGCGCAAGGGGTACATACATGTAGATGCGGCTAATGGGGTTCTTGGCACTTGTGCCAGTGGTTGTAGACTTATCCCCTCAACCCCACCCTTGGACGCAGCATCTGCATCCGCTGGACTTAGAAGGCCGTCATGAGTTCCCTCGGGAATGGACACGATAATACTTTTACTTCCAACTCAAGTGATCAAACCCATAATATAATAGTGGTACGCCCAGCACAAAGGTCAAAATTCAAAGTGTGATACATGCAAATGGAATACTCCGAATAGCGAAAAGGTCAAATATTTGTATGCGACTATTAGTAACTGGGGAAATTGAACTCACCCATGGGTGGTGCCAGGGAGTCGTCAATTACTTGATGATTCCCTGGGTGGTACTTTTAAAAGTATTGTTTTGATATTAGGACTCACAGCTGGAGTCACAGCTGGAGTCACCGGTGCACATGTTTGTTGATACCACCTTGGGTCTCATTTGATATTCCATAAGAGCAAGGAGTCCTACAAACACTACACATGTGCAGATGTACATGTACAAGTACAATGTTGCTCAATGAAATCCAGTCGCGCCACTCAAGCTTGCGCCTTGTATCATTTCGCAGCCCAGTGTTCGCTGGTCTGTGGCTGCGCAACGCCCGGCGCGTACTTGAGTGACGCGACTGGATTTCATTGAGCAACACTGTACATTTCTACTTCGAAGTACAGCTCGCTGGTCATCTCCTTGTATGGAGTCAGTACAGAAGAACATGATCAGCCAGAGAAGATGTATCCATGTATGTTTAGGAATGAGAGAAATTCAAATTCATTGTAAGCAGCCAGGGGCCTGGTAGGGTAGGCATTTTCCGCTTTTGTGGCAGTTCACTTCCCTGATTGTTCTCTTGTTTTTTTTTTAACCAAGGAAGTGAAATACTGTTCCCAGACTGTAACCAATGGCCAGGGTGTAAGTACTAAAGCACTCCCTTAACGAGTCAGTAAAGACTGCGGTTGGATGCACCCTCACTTTCCATCGATTGGCCAGGTCCAGCTGATGTATCAGCTCGGTCGTCTCAAACCCCCCTCCCCCAAGTTTTTACTACTGTTCAAGTGGTTCATGGGTGTGATTATAATAATACCAAGTATTATGATCTACCCATGAACCACTTGAACAGTAGTAAAACTGGGGGAGGGGGTTGAGACGACCGACTTGATACATCGGCTGGACCTGGAAATTTGATGAAAAGTGAGCATGAAACTGTGTGACAATGCCTGAACCGAAATACTGGGAAGGTAAGACGTGTACTTGAACGGGACCAGACGGCAGATGTGAACTTTCTCCTTAGAGCCCCCGGTCCACAATTATCACCTTGTCCCACCCAGCAAGGGTAATGATCATATTCATGATCCCACCGAGCTCACAGAGCTATGGCACAGATCAACACACCAAGTGTCACGTGTCATCATGAACTGGGGACCATCAACATGACCTCATTAGACAAACAGCCTCTGGATTCAGAGGCCTTTGGACAGTGAGACTTCATTGAAAGCAATGAAAACTAATCAGCAGCAATGCAAAGAGACGAGAAACATGGTAGCGTTTAGCGGACTGGAACTGAACACGAGCATTCCCACCAGGGGCGCACACAAATGCATAGTTAAAGAAGGATTAGGAATAATAGACTGATGTGTGTCATGCAATCTTTCTTGGAAAGCGGGTTTCGTGATACTATAAAAAAAACCAAATGCCATGCAAAGGAAATCGTCCTCAAGGAATTATATGGAAGTAAGTGCCGACGTTCCTAGATTTCATGTTAATTCATATCATCTAGGTGTCTCGGTTTTCATGGTAGATAAAAGTGTGGTATTCCCTTTGTATAGTGAAGTGTAAGCTTGCTCACCGTCTGTCCAGCTGCCGCAGTTTTGCTTCTAGTTTCTTAGAGTAATTGTCTAGTTGATACGCTGACTTTTCCAACGCCCCAACACTCTCATCTAGCTGGTCTATTTGGTCAAGGTATGGCTGCAGGTTGCGATACTTCTCGTTGAGTTCGTCCATCATGCCGGTGAGGTCCCGTGACAGCGAGGACATATCGGAGTACTTAGCCGTAGTCATCTTGTTCAGCTTCTCCAGAAGTAGATACTCTTCACCAGTGGAAAGCAGCTCTCCCTGAAGGTACTCCGTGGTTTTCTCGAACATATCCCTGCACATCTCATGTACCTGGGGTGACACTGGTCCATTATCAGTGGACCTAGACTCTGCAGTTGCAACCAATTCGCCTTCCACACTCTCTGCCACCTCAGGAGATGCCGGCGCTTGAGCCTCGGCCATGGTTAAAGTGATATGATTGTCAACACTTAGCACAATTTCCTCGTGAATAGGTCTACTTCACAGAATTGCTGGTACTGTTATGAATACAGATGTCTATTTTCAAAACAAATGAAGTAAAAAACAACAACTGCAACTGACCGTATACACTACAAGTCGTGTGCCTCTAACTCCAAGCATTTACGGATAATTGTAATACAAGTGATGTGGTCCCAAGACGCTAAAGAGATATCCCTACGTAACTATCTTCATCCCCAGTTAGCTGTCTGCCCTGACCGATGATGATCGACATGATCATACGAAAAGACATGTGAAGAGACACAAAACATGTTTTGCAGTGGTTCATGTTTGGCTTTTTCACCCTGTTTTGCGGACAGTGACGTATATACTTGTGACGTCGTTGTGTTCGATCGTGTACGCGTGGCAGCGAGATCTTTCTGGGACTGCGTGTAGTGGTGTAGGGCGCTTATTTGAGTGTCGTGCGTGATTGTTTTTTTCTCTCTGTCTGTCTGTGTCCTATTTTCAGATTTTGAATTGCTGTGTCTAGCTATTATTCTCCCATGATCGATCCATGTCTTGCAGCTTGTGCAGTTGAAGGATAAAATACTAGTGACCTCCAGACCATTTCTGAAGCTAGCCAGAAGGTTTTAGTGTACTGTGAAAGAACTGGGATTTGCAATGGCTGGTTCAGAAGTCATCACCCTACAAGTTGGCCACTATGCAAACTTCGTCGGAGCACATTGGTGGAATATGCAAGAGGGTAGTTTTGGCCGCAGACAGCCAGGATTTGAGAAGGAGATAAACCATGATCGGTTCTTTCACACTGGTTGCACATCGAAGGTGAGTATGTTACACGTATTAATTTGTTTGATACCCTCAGCCCTTTCTTATTCTGGCACGCTTGGGCCCACATTGTAAGGGTGTCCATTTTTGCTACATTTTTTTGTGGAGAAATTCGTAACTATTACACATGTCCGAGTTGAATATTACACATGTGTGTATCAGCAGCAAAAAAAGTGAGAATGAACAATAGAAATATACAAAACTAAAAAGGAACACACGAAAAGCAACAACTTCGCCACACTATACGACAAACATTATTTGAACAATTTTAGAGTAATAATACCGGTACTATCTTTCTGGACACACAAATTCGCCTTATGAATATGCTGACAGATAGTTTCCGAGCACGGCACAAAACAGAAAAATATGAATCAGAATAAGTACGGCAACAGTCAGTACTAGAGACCAAATGATTGTACACTGAAGATTTGCTATTACGAAACGTACGCACACAATCTCGACTCCGGCAAATACCCTCACAAACACTCTCATCCTCACTCAGCTCACCTTCTCCTGAAACAATCGGAGAGGGCGATGATTGACATGAAAGTAGCGGCATCTGAGGCTTATGGTGATGGTGGGACGCAGAACGAAGTGAATGAGGAGAGAGTCAAACCGGTGCGGAAGATGGAGGAAGTTGTGATTCGAGTAGTGAATATAGATATTAGATACACCAGATGGCTGAGTTAAAGGGGAAGTCCGGTGAAAAATTTAAATTTCAGGGTCGGTAGAGTTTCGGGCGCTGAGGCGAATGGTGTTGGTCCCACGTGTCTCCGACAAAGCGTTCTCGAGATATTCCCGTTTGAAAAACTGAGTTTCGGGGCTGCGCCATGACGTCATGCGGCCGCGCCACACCCTCCGCAACGTCATAGCGTGCAGCTGGGTCAAAAGGAGTGCGTGAAAGCAATAGTGTCAGTGCTATTTCAAATGATTTGGCGACTGATGTTAGGTGGTGCAAGCGACCCCGAAGACCTAACTCCTTGTGAGAGTGAGGATGCAGCCATGGCTGACCTTCATGAGTTCGGTCTGGGGCTGAGAACCTCGGTATTCAGCTGAAGAAATGGCCCCGCGGGCCGTTCAAGAGTGAGCGCTACTGAGTTTCCGACTGATGAAGAAGCAGCAGCTATTGCAGACGAGGCTGATATAATCAGATCGCTGGAGAGCAGGGTCGCCAAAATGGAGAAGAGTGATGCGAGTGCTCTAAATGTTGTTCCATACCGATTCGCTTAGACTCCAGTAGCCTGCCACATAGTGATGTTTTGGTGAGAACTTGGCATATTTCGGACTACTCAATTGGAGAACAGTGCAGGCTCTTTGAACCACGGGCACGACTCTTCGCTCGCAACGCTATGGAATCTGAAAGTTCTAGGTCCGGGAGCTGTTCGCTGTTTTGTCACTTGTCACGGTTGTGCGCTCACCGCTGTAGCACAAAAATTAATGAGGCGGGGGCGGAAAACTAGAATTTTCTTTCTCAAAGCACAACCACCGGCACCGGCGAGGAGAAACGCACGTTCTCTGACTACATGACTGTGCAATACGACTGATACGAGTGTAGTACATGACAAGTCCGTGTGTTGACTAGTTTTCTGAGTCTTGTGTCTGTTGTGACTCGAGTCTTGTTGTAGCCCCAGCACGGCAGTGCGAGAGTAGTTCCGTGTGTGATGAGTTTGTTGACTGCACTACAGCTAGCATGCACGCAGCGCAGAGCCGTAGAGCTGACGGAAAAAAGTCCAACTCGGAAACGGCTAAAATACGGTATAACCTCGAGGTTTACCGAGCTGAAAATCACAGGGTACGTAGTGTTTGTAACACTGAATCGAATGGTCTTGGTCCGAAGAAGCTGCGACAAACGGTTCCCCAATCGAACGCGCTCCGAATATGGCCATTTTGTACACAACTAGATGGTGTGGCTACCTGGCTGCATGCTGTGACGCCATCACCTGGATCTGGGTGATGCGCGCTCAAATTCGCACATGTTCGATTGGGCGTATCTGACGAACCATAGGCCGCAGCCTCCTCGGGCAAAGACCATTCGACTCAGCGACCCGAACTCTACGGACTGTGAAATTTAAAATTTTCACCGGACTTCCCCTTTAAAGGGTTGGTAGAACGTCCTTCAGCACCGTGAACGCACGTATCGTTGTAAAGACTGTACATACTTTCACAGCGTAATAAGTCTTACGTACAATAGACTTAACAGTTCACACTACGAGAAATACGTTCAGACTCCTGGCCTTTGTATGGGAGACAAAGGTACACAGGGCAAACCGTGTGGTATATGGAGCTCAGGTGGCCGCATGGGGTCATGCACAATGTCTCCAGACAATGTACTGAGTGCTTCAAGCGGTGCTTCAGGTTCTTTCCGTTTCTTCTGTCGGCCTGGGACATCGTTCATGACAGCCCAGAGTTGCCGTTGATCTGATGTGTCACATCTTTTAGTGAAATACAAGTTGCGCAGACACCAATCAGTGTGTGGTTGTATTTCATGTGCTGGATGTGACTGTGTTGCTGCTGTTCTGCAGGGTGAAGAGACGTACACACCACGCATGGTCTTCATGGACTTGAAAGGTTTGTCGAATTCTCTTATCTCTTCGGCTGAGGCTCGGTGCAATCTGACGATATAGTGTCGGAAGCCAATAGTCAGAGGGCTTTTAGCCTGTTCATCACTAGTTTAGTTCAAACTCCCCTCTACGTGCACTCTTGGATCGACCTCAACACGAATCCAAATTGTTGTGGACATTGGCATAATTTCCACCATACAGCTGTTGCTAGTTGCCGTTGCCTCCAAGTTGCCCGATTTTTCATTTCCAATGTTGGTGTCACGGAGGTGGCTTCAAACAGAAAGTTTGGAGTGCACGTCAAGTTCACCCTGAGTTCTGAAATCAGGTAATTGCTATCGCTCCACGACGGCAAGTACAAAGAAACAATATAAGCCTTGTGTGTGCTTCCATTAGTTTTCATTGCTATACGGTGCTTTATTGGCGAGTGGTGGGCCGCTGTTTACCTGCGACAATAAGTTGATTTTTCAAAAGACGTCAACTCAAGTCGCAGTGCGAAGCAACACGTCAAAAACTCACCTGCTTGGTACAGTATAGCGCTTCTGGTCATCGCAGAGCTATGACATTTTGGCTCAGAGAAAAAGCGTAGTCTCACTGTGACATATGTTTTGTAATCAAAATACCAAGAGAGAAAGTGAATACTGAGCCCGTTCCGGTTTGCAACCTATTTCCTATTTGAAACCATCTCCTCTACACAACTGAGTACCCTGTTCCCAGCGGAGAAGGATCTGAAAGTAGAAAAGTCTTCTTTTTTCATCGATTGAATGGTTATCTCTTCGTTCTTCCCCTTCCCTATCTGGGCCGCTCCTCTGGTACTTTTTGACACTCTGTCTCTGGTTTGCTTCTTTAGGTAGCCTACGGCACCTACGCCGTGACGGCACGCTGTATGAGTCAGGTGACACGGATGTTGCACAAGTCGCAAGTGTGTGGTAAGTCCAGTGCATGTACAGTAAAACCTGTTTGAGAGACCACCTGTTTGAGAGACCACCTGTTTTGAGAGACTGCTGATTCAGGCCTCCATAATAATAATTATTATTATTTGTAGAAAAGAGAAGAAAACACATGAGAACGAGTTCTGCAACAACTGTCCAGGACTGTAACAAGATGAGTCAGAACGTGAGATAATAGGGCACAAAACTGACAGGCTACTGAGACATTCAGCGACCTGAGACCTAGCTCTAACACATCTCCAGTGCGCAAACCAACAGCCTTCCAACTTGGAGGGTTCATGGTTACGTAGGACCAAAGAGGGGAAGGTCGTGGATAGTTGCTGCCTAGCTCGTTCTCATGTGTTTTCTTCTCTCTTTTTTACATTTATTATTGGCTCAGTATCCGAGTTAAAATTATTATTATTATTTAAATTTTGAATAAGGCAATCTCCACAGGCCTAAGGCCTTTTTACAGGGTACCCTATGTGATTACGTACAGATTTGCAGAATAGTGAAAACGAGGAGCAAGAGCGAATGTCAGCTGGGAGAGAATTCCAACGGTCAGAAGCCAGAAAGCTCAAAGCGAATAAGCCATAACGATTGCGTGCTTTAGGCAGAGCAAGTGAATCCATAGACTGGGAACGTGTAAGGGCAGCTGTGTGTGTAGTGGCGGAACAAAGGCAGAAGCAATCAGAGAGTAGAGTACTACTACACATGCCACGTAGGGCCCGGAAGACAAGAATATACAGTTTTTAAAAGCTGATAGCGCAATGCAATAGGAGCAAGGCCATATCTGGCGTGTAAGACTGAAACATCATAGTGCCAAGGAAAACCGAAAACAATCCTAACAGCGGGGTTATCAATACGAGTTAGTCTGTCATGTTGTGTGGTGTGAAGGCAGTGCACAAACACATTAGAGAACCATACTACAGGTGTGCTTGAATAAATGAGCAGTAGAAGGTTTTTCTCGCAGCTGATGTCAGGTTGTCCTTGATCTTGCGGAACATGGCAAGTTTTGCTCCGACCCTTTTCACAAGTTCACTAATATGCAAGGAGAAGGATATTATTATTAAAGTGCTCGTCAAAAGTAAGGCCAAGATACTTCACTGTTGGTGGTGGGGATATGAGAACATCACCGAGCCGAAGGCAGATGTTAGGAGGAACACATTTTTGTTTTTTTGGTCTTATGATGATAAACTGAGTTTTGGAGTCATTAAGTTGGAGACCTCGGTCACGTAGATACTCTCTGATGACAGAAATGTCAGTAGAGAGATCATCAGTGAGCTGCTGAAAGTTAGTGCCTGCCTTGTACATAGACACGTCGTCTGCAAACTGCCGAACCTCACTCGTGATTGCACAAGATGGGAGAGCTCTGACGGATAGGTTAAAGAAAGCAGGACCCAATGTTGACCCTTGGGGTACACCTCTGGCAGGTGTGTACTGTTCACCTTCCTGATGCTTCGTGACTACTCGTTGGCGACGGTCGCATAGGAAACTAGCTGTCCAGTGCAGTGCAGTACCACCGACACCAATAGAGAAGAGTTCTTGCAGAAGGGAGGCGTGATTGACTGTATCAAATGCTTTGCTGAGATATAGAAAAGCAGCGACCGCAAATTGGCCATTGTCTAGACATGCTTGCCAGTCGTTTGTTGTCGTGGCTAAAGATCTTCGCAGGAATGCTGCTTGCGGTAGGCGAACTGTTCATTTGGCAGCGCGTTCGGAAATGATTCACCTTGTATGTGCGACATGATCTGCTCATACGCGCACCTCTCTAGCAGCTTGGAAGCGATTGGGAGGAGGGGAATAGGTCGATAATTACTGGGATCAGATGGACTCCCGCGCTTGTGAATTGGACGAACGTTGGCAATCTTGTATAAAGAGGGAAAAACGCCTGATCTGAAAGAGATGGCGAAGAGCTGGGGAAGAGAAGGAGTGATATGCTTCTGGAGGAGTTTGTAGATGGACGGAGGTATTTTATCGGGGCCACTTGCTTTGTGGCTGTCAAGGCTTTTCAAATGAGTCACTATGGTTGCTGCAGACACCGGTTCAAACTCAGTGAGTGCGTTCGATTATGCACGCGAATCGATTCGCGCTATTCACATCACCCCATGTGAAGAGGGTGAATGGATTCCGAATCGATTCGTGGGTCATGACATGAAAATCGAACGACTTGAATGCATGGAATGGATTCATGAATCGAGTCAAGTGCATAATCGAACGCAGCCACTGAGGGACGACTCTGGCATTGGTTCGATCGGTAGTTCGATACCTGTGCCTGATCGTGAGGGTGCACTCGAAGCGCGCTGTGGAGCGGTCGGTGTGACATTGAGGTGTCCAAAGGTCACGGTGCTAGCTGCACCTCAGCAGTGCAGGTGTTGCTGGGGCAGGGGCTCCCGTGGGTGAGACTATCCTGGCGAACGTTGCTGAAATGTCTTTGACTGAGGCATGGGGCTCATGGTACACAGTTGTTCTCCCAAGCAAAGAGTTGATGGTTTTCCACTGTAGCCTTGGGTTGCAAATGTTTCGAGTCAGTTCATTTTGGAAGTATGCAGCTTTCTTTCTTCGCATGAGGAGTTTACTTTCGCACCTTAGATCACGAAAATCCTGAGTGAGATGTTGGTCATCCGGTCTCTGTGTCATTTCCTATGCGCTCTTTTCCGGAGATAGAGCAATTGCCTTAGTTCACCCTCCACCCAAGGAGAAGGTTTGTATCGTGGTGATGTCGTGGTCGGACAATGCTTGTCGAGGGTGTCAACTATTGAGGTTTGGAATAGGGCAATGTGTTCGTTTCGAGTGGTCTCAGAACGCAATGTGTTGTTAATATGGAGAGCAGCCAAACGGGAGCTAATGTCGTCTTGGAATTGTTGAATGTTTATTGCTCGAACTGGAGGCTTACGAATAGTAATTCATTCTTCTTTGAATGTTTGTAGCATGGTAGATAGCTCGAGAATGACAAGTTGGTGGTCAGATACGTCGCATGGTTGAACGGAGCATGTGATGGAATTGACATTGTTTCCACGGGGCTGTGAGTTTGGCAACTGAGCAAGCAGGTTAGGTACTAATGCAAGGTCAATGGTGGAGTTGCTCGGCAGCCTCGTGGGAGCGAGTACCACATTTCGTAAACTGTTATCGCTGCAGAAGGTTTGGAGGTGGGTGTAGTGTGGGTGATTGTTGTTCCCGAACATTGACATTGAAATCACCAATGACTATTGTGTGCGACTTTGCTGCTGTGGATCCTGAGATGTTGTCTACTGTGTCAGTCAGTTTCTGCCACAGTATGACAGGCGTGGACGGTGATCTGTATGCAGCAATAATGTTTAGTGTGATTTCTTGAAGACGTACATGTATCGACACTGCTTCTATATCGTTCGTGATCTCTATTCGATTGTGCTGCAGTCCATCACGGACATAAATGCATACTCCTCCTCCAGTCTTGTCTTGCCGGTCTCGCCGGTAAATGCTATAGCCACGGAGGTGTACGGAGTTGTTGTGCACAGTGTTGGTCAACCAAGTCTCCGTTATGGCTAGAATATCTACTTTGTGGTGATGCATTAGGTAATGAACTTCATTTAACTTGTGAAAACGACTACACACATTGACACGAGCAATAGCTAGCTTTGAGGTGGCGTTGCTGGGGATGCCTGCGCTGAGTCCTATTGTGAAGTATTGAGCATACGGGCAATGTCCTCTGTGGATAGAGGTTTTCTGCTGTGCAAGATAACATCTCGGGGCAGGTGGCACTAAACTCCCTTGTCCCTAAGAGCTCAGAGCTTAGGGACAAGTGCTCTCCGCCGTTGTTGCTCTTGCCGGGTCTGGTCATGCTGGATGTAGACTTTCTCACCACGATAAGTAGCTTTCATTTTATGTTGCATGAGCTGAGACTTGGCTTGAGGCGTCAGGACCACATGTACAAGGCGAGCCGGTCTCATGCCAGGGTGCTGGCCTGTACTACTAGTACTGGCTGTAGTACTGGCTGTAGCACTTGTGTTAGCTGTGCTGACAGTGTCACGGCGCGGCTGCTGGCCTAGGCGGGTAGCAGACTTGATGTCACTCAGCGCTATGTTTGGCGCGAGGCTTCCGATTATGGCCGGGAGGTTCTCCGAGGTGCTCTCTGTCAGGCCGCGTAACACAACATTGTGAGCCCTGCTGCACTTGTCCGCGGCCTCCGTCACAAGGTCGCGGAGTTTCGCTTCTGGTGTGCCTTGTATGGGCGTATCAGGGATGAATTTATCCGGTATCGCATCGCAGTTTGCTACGCAAAATCGATCTACTGCTACTCAAAAATCACAGTGACACGCAGAAAACTGTGATACATACATGTACATGCTATACATGCTTGTTGTAGCTTACGCACAATTGAGATTTTGCATAGCAAAAACTGCTATGCAAAAACCTGACAGTAAATTCATCCCTGGGCGTATCCACCGGATTTTGGCAGGTGGCTGTGGCGACAGGATGGCGAGCAGTGATGGTGGCAAACGTCTCCTTCACCTCTGCAATAGCGGTCTAGGCGCCATTCTCCACTTTCGATACATCCTCAGAACCTTTGTCGACAGCGGTCCTGAGCCGACGATTCTCCACTGACAGGCGGTTGATGTCAAGGCGCTGCTCGCTGACTGTCGTCTGAAAGTCATCAATTTTCTGCAGTAGACCGGCCAAAGTTTCTTTTACAGGAGACTTCAGTTCTGTCCGGAGCTGCGCCTGGAAACTATCCAGCATCTGATTCATCTGGCTCACAATTACTTGGCTCTCACGATCACTAGCACTGGGACTGTCGCTGGTTTGGTCCAGTGTAGCGCCCGACTTGCATGCTGCTTTACGTGTCCCTGACACGGGCCAGTCAACGCTCTCAGTGCTCGGGCACAAGCTCTCGTTCGGGCTCTCGGGCTTCCTTTTGGTGGCCTTTGCCCTAGGCGTCGAGTCAGTGCTACTTTCTAAATCGACATGATTTTTGCGCATGTAGCAATTGTGTTGTCACCTGTCCACCAGTTTTCTTTACCCCGTGGGCTGGTTGCTAAAACCAGTAGACTCTGCTCTTCCAGCCTGCGTGTTCTCGCTAGGGTTTCAGTCTTCTTTCACAGCAGCTGGTCTACTACTAAGTATCAGTGCACAGCATGTACATGTATTTCAGTCCACTTTGGCAGCTGTTGGCAATATCTGTGGCAGTTCAGTCTGCACTAACCCTAGCCAGCTACAACCATTTCATTAGAGCACACTCGTAAGGGGCCGACCAGGGTTACCAATAGTTTTTGCGAAACGAAACGTTTCAGTGTGTTTCAGCACCCACCCACCTACCTTTTCTGCAGGTAAAACGAATTCCAATAAAATATTGTTGTCAATGGTCGACACCCTGAAGTAACTAGGCATTCTCTATCTGCATTCAATAATTATTTTCAAAACGAAACTCGTTGAAACCCACCCAGCCCCAAACGAAATCTTTTCGTTTGAAAAGTTAATAGTATTGGTAACCTTTGACGGCCCGGCCCCTAAGCTGGCTTTTTTTAGTGTCAGTATATAATTATGCAGCTGTGTCATCAGTGGCTAGTATGCTGAGCTAACATGTAATGACATGCATGATGTATGTTAATGCAAGGAGAATATGCTGTATGCTACCCATGCTGGCTTGCGCAGGGATGTTCAAATCATAGATGCCCATTACAGGACACAAGCCGCACAGTTCTGTGTTCTGATCGGGTAATGGTGGGTGTTGATGTGTGTGTGTGTGTTTGTGTGTGTGTGTGTGTGTGTGTGTGTGTGTGTGTGTGTGTATGTGTCTGTGTCTGTGCGTGCGCGCCCTCTATCCTGGGGTTCTTCACGTTCAGGCAGGGCAGCGTAAATCAAGAAGTGACCAGTGCCTCTGCCAAGAACCAGTTCTTATCTGATCTGGATGCGGCTGATGCAGCTTACATGCAGCAACAGACCGGAGTGGCATCCGCTGGTATACCAAGTGCCACAACGCCTGCTTCTACAACCGCTACAGCCGCAGCCGCAGTAGCACAGCAATCAGACGTTCCCATGCCCGACCGGTACTATGATTTGGACGACACGGTGGAAGTATGGTCCGACTACTTGCGGCCTCACCTCCACCCGAGGAGCGCTTGTGCGATCAACCGCTTTACACATTGCAGGTAAACACTGTCTGAGGCATTATCCACTAGTACACGCATGCCCCTAGATACTAGGCATGTGGTGGTAATAGCCAGTGAAATATTTGGCTTTGCCTAAAATACCCACTACTAGTGATGTCGTGATCAAGATCTAGGTCAACGACCGTAGGTCTTGACTAGAATGTGGACTATGAACAGGGGGTGGGGACACACTGACTACGGTCTGTTGGGATGGGTGTATTACATTATTCATGCACTAATTGGTAATAAACCATACGATGGGGAAGTGATTTGCACTCATGTTTATTGTTCATGCCGCTAAGTAAGACATGTCAGGCGTCAGCTACCCACCTCTGTAACGTGTTGGCGGATGCTGTTGCTGCTGTTGCTACTGGCAGTGATGTTGCTGCTGGCAGTGATGTTGCTGCTGGCAGTGATGTTGCTGCTGGCAGTGATGTTGCTGCTGGCAGTGATGTTGCTGCTGGCAGTGATGTTGCTGCTGGCAGTGATGTTGCTGCTGGCAGTGATGTTGCTGCCGGCAGTGATGTTGCTGCTGGCAGTGATGTTGCTGCCGGCAGTGATGTTGCTGCTGGCAGTGATGTTGCTGCCGGCAGTGATGTTGCTGCCGGCAGTGATGTTGCTGCTGGTGGTGATGGTGGCACTAGTAGAGTAAAACCTGTGACTAACGACCACCCCTTGGGGCCAGAGAAAGCGGTCTTTAGTGGCAGGTGGTCCTTAGTTAGAGGTTTGCACCGCACAACCATAATTAGGAATGTGAGACCATCCGTGCCTGGCGAAGTGGTCTGTAGTACCAGGCTGGTCGCTAGTCACGGTGGTCTTTAGTTACAGGTTTTACTGTACGTGTGTGTGTGTGTGTGTGTGTGTGTGTGTGTGTGTGTGTGTGTGTGTGTGTGTGTGTGTGTGTGTGTGTGTGTGTGTACATGTATGTGTACTTATCTGTGTGTGCTCAGCGATAGCGATCCGTTTGACGTCTATTCGATGGGTCTTGACGTCATGCAAGATATCTCGGTACGTTGACCAGACACTGTGCAGTAGTACGGTATTCTCCAGAGTATAAGCCGCACCCAGATTTTTTGCCACGAAATACAGACATCTACTGTAAACGCCATTATTCTAACGAGGTGGGCGCATATATAACGATTTCCCAAAATTGGCTAGTTTACGTGTACCAAAGGTAACAATTCTCACTCATTCTCAACCCTCAATAGGACAGTATATGTATCGATTTCTGTATAACAATTTCTATAAACGACAGATTTCTCCTCGTTAACTCGTTAGAGTTAGCAGTTCGTTATTTACAATACCCTATTTACCAGTCCGTTAATTTGATCATCGTAGTATAAGCCGCACCAACTTTTTTTGGGTGAATTACTGATGTTTAGCCAAAGTGCGGCTTATACTCCGGAAGATATGGTAAGTACTACTGTGATACCGTACCAGTACTACCACTTTGGTGCTTCTCGTGCCCTTGTATTTGATAGTGCAGTACTATGTCATCCCTTGTGAACTGATCAGTGCAGAGACGTGCTGGTAACCCTGTTGGATCGTGCATTCATGTTTACTGTATGGAGAACCGCAGCACTATGGAACGTTATGATTATGACTTTTACTTTCAAGGGTGGTAGCTGCACATGTGGGTGACATTGTATTGACTGTGTGCCTTTGGCTCTTGTCTACAGATGGCCGATCAGTTTGAAGATCAAGTGCGATTCTTTGCTGAGGCGTGCGACCGCTTGCAGGTGAGGTGGAGCCGCCCTGATCAATGTCTCGCAACTGCCAAATATGTAGTAGGGAAAGGAAGCTTGACCACTTGCCACAATGGTGGACCAAAAATAAAGATTCGCGAAAATTGCTACGTCGCAAATTTCTATGGAAACTCCAGAGCACGCAATCCTTTTCGAACCTCATCAGTCATTTTTGATGCTTGTTAGCTTTTGTAGTCGTGTGACCGATTTTAGTTGATTGTTCGAGAAAAATTCAAATTCCTCCGTATGTTTTCCATTACACACAAGTCATCAAGCGATGGACAGCCGAGAAATTCGTTGTTTCTCCGCGTTTCGTGCAAAAGCACTCATCAGACAACTTTGTAAGGACACTCACAATAGAATATCGAATATCGAAGCATCATCCGCAAGGACCGCAACCAATAACAACTTGAAGAAAGAAACTATGCAACAAGTGCAACCTGGAAATTGGTAAGCATGGCACAGGCGTAGATGAGCTGTTCCAGTATTTCAAACATGGAGTTGTCAGTTTCACCATCGATGATGGCAAAGTTCAGGGCTCACGGTTGTGTACAAATACGTGGGCGCCATTTTGTTTCTGGCCAGCTCACGCGACGACAGGTCGACTGTCACGCGACCACAGCTCGACCACCCCTTGTACACAAACTCTAGCCATCTCGCAGCGCATTTTCAGTGCGACACATGCCTCTTCAAAATAGAATAAGGTAGCACAGGTAGACAGTACGACACTGAAAATTTGGGTGGAACCAGGCAAGATGTGAACTAGGGGTTCAACCGAAGGAATTTTTGATTTTGGCCCTGGGAAACTGAAGATATGGTCACAAAGTCCGTGAATGCTCTACAGCGATCCCTTCATCTAGAAAAAAATCGCTTCGGTTAAACTGTAGCTTAGTATCTACTGAGGATTTTGAGCCATCGATTGTCAAAATCGGCCAATATTGTGCTACCTTATACTGTTTTGAAGTGAGCTCAGTCGGCAGGGGCGCACGCGAACTCCCGTGCGCGACGACAAGGAAGGAAGCCTGTGCATATGCGTTGTACGATGCGGAAACTACACCAGCGAGGCAGCAGCAAGGCGTTTTTTGCAATGTTTCCTCCGTGACTGACAAACTCTTGAAATATTATTCACCGTTTGCTGTCTCGCTCATCGGCGCTCTACTGCTGTGTGCTTCAGCAGCTATGGCGAACCGAAAATACATGACCAGTACAACGGCGAAGCCATTTGATTCGTCCTCTTGCAACGAAACAGAGTGGCAAATCAAATAATTCACAACTCTCCATCGTCACTTCTCACAGCAGCGTGGCACGGCTCTTTCACTCGTGTAAGTGCATTTACAAAACGCTCTGAGAACAGAGATAACGAACTAGAACACGGTGTGAGTCTTTGCTTCATTCCATCAAGGAGCTCTTGTCCTCTACCTCTCCTCACCTGCGCCAGTGCATCAGCGGAGGACATAGATGTCGATCCCTTTCTCACTAAAAAAACTCGGCGGCAGAACTCGCGACTTCTCATCGCAGGACTCAGCGTGCGAACGAACTGTCTGAAGCCTTCGGCTTACGAGGCCAGCACTGCTCGCAACACACTCGCTCGGAAAGAAGCAATAACAACGACAGTGAACGGCAACCAAAGTGAAACGCAAGTCCCCAGCCGGTCTCCGTCTTCCTCAGTTCTACTGCTTCTTGTCAGTCACCAGGTCACTGCAACTCTCTCCTTGCTGTGCTCCGCACCGCGTAGGCGTGCTAGGCAAAGCCCGATTTTGCTAGCAATTCTGCTAGCAAAATATCGAAGAATTTTGAAAGGGAATTTGCTGGCAAAATGGAGCAAAATATCGGTGTGTTCTCTGTAAATTGGGAGATTTTACACTTCTACGGTGCACGTGACTCATTTTCGCACAGTTTTACCAACACGTGACTCACTTTTTCTCATTTTTGCCACCACGTGACCCACTTTCGGTCAGTTTTCCCGCGTGTGACACAAATTTTGGAGTAAAAAGGGAGCAAAATATCGAGTGGCCTGGCAAAATGAAAGCAAAATATCGACGATGAGCCAGCAAAATTATGCGGCAAAATATCGAAGCTTCACTAGCAAAATCGGGCTTTGCCTAAGGCGTGCACAGCTCGAGTCACGCGAGCTCATTTCTATGGTGATCAGATTTCAAGATGTCCTCCCACGTAATCGAGTTTTGGCATCCCAACCGTGAGCCCTGAAGTTCGTGATGCGACCCATCTTCCTCTCCACGTGAATACGTACACCAGGGATCTTCTTAGTTGTGGCTAGGTCTTGTGGTATCATTTGCCTGTCTCCCTTCTTGAATGGAGGAATGTTGAGCTTCGCACCATGCTCTATAAGCAACGAGCGATGTCAAACCCTTTATCCGCCATTACCGAGTCACCGCGTTCCAAGAGGGGTAGCAAGCCACATTGCTCTGTGATTGCTAAATCCGAAATACTTCGAACACTGGGGAGACAAATGTGACATGTCCATGTGGAGCGATGCCAATCAGGCATTTAACCGTGTTGTTTTTGTAAGATGACCATTTTGAGCAGACAGGGAAGATGGACAATTAACGTAGAACTCTGTACAGTCAATAACAACGCGCGTAGACGGATACCACAGCTTGAAGCAAGGAGGCATAAGGTTGTCTATTTTCCGCCTTGATAGCCAAGACGGCTGGTCTCTGAATTTCCAGTACATGAGGTCAACCCATGTTGTGATGTACCGAGATGCTGTTGACGGGTGGATCTTGAAGGGGTCAGCAAGGTCGGCGAGCTTCAATCCTTGCCTAAGGCGCGCCATCATGAGATTAATTCCACGCTGTTCATTGTCACCACTCCCTGCCACGGTCTCATGATGGATGCAGACTCTTTCAGGAAGTTGAAGCAGGCCACAAACATCAAGTACGAGGTGAAGAATTGCAGCACTACCTGGTTGTTCTTCAGTCTTTGATGCTGAATACGTGCTCCTGAGCAGCCTCCACATTTTTGTTCTGCAGAATGCTGTGATCCTTCAGTTGACAAATTTCTTCCTTCAATTCTCCAATTCGCAAATTGAGACCTTCGACGCAGGCACAGCAATCAACGCAGTGGATGGAGCCAGAAACAGAAGAAGACGTATCCTTCTCCTGAAGTCCACAGTCCAGAGAGTCGTCTTCTTGAGACGAAGGCTCTGGCTGATCAGGTGGGTTTCTTTGTCTGGGAGGTAGAGGAGTCCTCTCCGCCGGAGCTTTCCTTTTTTTTCGGTTCAGGACGGAACGAAAATACTGTGGGAACAGCATCAGGGCATAGCCTTTTCCTCTTCTGAGTCGTCGCCTTCTTGCTATCCACACGCCGATGTTCTCCGGAATGGAAGCAATCCGCAGTGAAGTGCAAAGAGCACATCTTCGTGTGGGTATTTACAGAAAATGTTGACCCAACATCTCGGCCAATATTCACTATCCACTTCTTCCTCAACTCGGTTCCATCGTCAGGCAAAGAAAGAAAAGACGCTTCATTCCCACCTGGCCGCCCACTGATGGAGGAACAAACTTCAACAAAGAGGGACGCAGCAATGGCGAGGCATGACGTTTCTTCGACATACACAACAACACTGATTACTTCTTCCAACCCTTCTTTCAACACCCATTCGGTTTCCCGCAAAATTTCAGCATGCCATCACTATTACAAAGCGCAAAGGGTTTATTGTGCAGCAAGCTTTCTCTCAATTCCTTTGACATTACTCTAGGTGGAGTGTACTCTCTGAGAGGCACTGCCAGACTCACCACCACGTACCAGCTCGGATCGGAACTATCCTGCAGAGTAGATTCTCTTCTACGCAGGGCACGACTCGCAGCGCTTCACTACTGGACACAGACGCTGTAGTGATCTTCACCCCGTGATCGGGCAACAGCCAGTCCATTGCCCTGTCTTGCCATCTTCCTGCATGCTCAGGATGATCAGCTTTGCAAGGAGCTGATCGCCTGTGTCGCCTCGAAGCATATCATCTGATGCAGTCATTATTTCAGCCACGGTGGTTGAGAGTGATATTGTCCTCTGTGCAGTATCAGTCCTGAGAGGGTAAGTGATGCAGTGGCTTTTTCAGCTTGTCCAGGGGAACGATTGCAGTGCAGCCAGAAAGAGCACTCTGGCCCACAAATCACAATGCAGTAGTTGCTCTCCCAGTACCAGGATTAGCAGTGGATATGGTGCTGCGTATTGTGAAAGGCTAAGTTGTTTGTTGCAGTGTGTGCATGTTTCATGCTCCTGGTGGTGAGCGTACACACAAGACAAGCACTTGTGCTTAAAGGAACGGGTTGTGATCTGGTAGAAGTCCTCTTCTGCCATGTCAATGGCAACATACTGTGCAACATGCTGCTTGGATGTGCTTGCTGGGGCCTGCATCCACAAACTTCCTTTTCTTCGCTGGACGACCACCCTGCACCAGCTTCTCTCCTATCTCACATGATGTGCAAGGACCAATTTCAGGGTGCTTTAGCCATTGGTGGGCAACCCTAGGCCCTAGACGTTGCACTGGATGCAGCAACTACGCTGGGCTCACTGGATGACAATGTTGAGCCTGTGGTAGAGATACCACTATCACTGAACTTTGTAAGAGTGGCAACACCTGTTACTTCTTCCAAGCCTTCTTTCAGCACCCGTTCGGTTTTCCCGCAAAATTTCAGCATGCCATGACTATTACAAAGCGCAAAGGGTTTATTGTGCAGCAAGATTTCTCTCAATTCCTTTGACATTACTCAAATTTCAGCATGCCATCACTATTACAAAGTGCAAAGGGTTTATTGTGCAGCAAGACGCAAAAATTTCAGCATGCCATAACTATTACAGACGCTGTAGTGATCTTCACCCCGTGATCGGGCAACAGCCAGTCCATTGCCCTATCTTGCCATCTTCCTGCATGCTCGGGATGATCAGCTTTGCAAGGAGCTGATCGCCTGTGTCGCCTCGAAGCATATCATCTGATGCAGTCATTATTTCAGCCACGGTGGTTGAGAGTGATATTGTCCTCTGTGCAGTATCAGTCCTGAGAGGTCAAGTGATGCAGTGGCTTTTTCAGCTTGTCCAGGGGAACGATTGCAGTGCAGCCAGAAAGAGCACTCTGGCCCGCAAATCACAATGCAGTAGTTGCTCTCCCAGTACCAGGATTAGCAGTGGATAAGGTGCTGCGTATTGTGAAAGGCTAAGTTGTTTGTTGCAGTGTGTGCATGTTTCATGCTCCTGGTGGTGAGCGTACACACAAGACAAGCACTTGTGCTTAAAGGAACGGGTTGTGATCTGGTAGAAGTCCTCTTCTGCCATGTCAATGGCAACATTCTGTGCGACATGCTGCTTGGATGTGCTTGCTGGGGCCTGCGTCCACAAACTTCCTTTTCTTCGCTGGACGACCACCCTGCACCAGCTTCTCTCCTATCTCACATGATGTGCAAGTGTAGCGGGCCTGGAGGCAAAACAACCTAACAACTCGCAACTAACTTTATTAACAATTCTCTCTCTCTCTCTCTCTAGAACGGCAAAACTGCCTCTAGCAGTAAAACTCTAAACTCATTCTGAAAGATAAAATAAACGCAATTTATGGAAAATTATCACAAACAGCAACGTACTGTCATGCGACCGTTGTATGGTAGAACGAACGTCGTATTGAACAGTATGCTGAGCGTATACGCAAATGCTGAGCTTGTAGCGAACGTCGTATTGAACAGTACGCTGAGCGTATACGCAAATGCTGAGCTTGTAGCGAACGTCGTATTGAACAGTACGCTGAGCGTATACGCAAATGCTGAGCTTGTAGCGTGACCAACGCGTGACCAACGCTACACAAGGACCAATTTCAGGGTGCTTTAGCCATTGGTGGGCAACCCTAGGCCTAGACGTTGCACTGGATGCAGCAACTGCGCTGGACTCAATGGATGACAATGTTGAGCCTGTGGTAGAGATACCAGTATCACTGAACTTTGTAAGAGTGGCTCTACATGGTGTGCAGAAATACATTGGATGAATTTCAGGGCAATCCAGACGTGTATCTGTGCTGCAGCAACGACCTATGTCCACAGCATAGTCCTTCACCAGGTACACTGACGCTACTCTACCGGGAAACCTGTGATGGAGCTTGCCTGCACAGGCAGAGCTGGGCAAGGTTCTTCACATGCTCCTCCATCCTGATCAGCCGATGCATCATAAAATACACAACACGTGGACGAGTGTAAGCAAAAAAACTGCTCCTTCTTTGACGCTGATTCTTCTCAACGAGCAGCACAAAAGCCTTACCTCCTGGAGAAAACTTCTCGACGCCGTGGTAAAAATCCAGAAACGAGGCTGAGTCACGTCAAAGTGCACTATAACCAAAGTGAAAGCTGCTGTCACCAAACTATCCAGGGCTGGTCGGAAAGACGAGAGAGGCACGCAAAATAAACAAAGGACAGCCCGAGCTCTGGATCGCGGCAAGGACATAACCTTACCTGATCGATTTTACCAATCTCCGGTTTAATTTGACAAGGTTACCTGGTAGGACGACATCTTCCGCACAACTGACTCGCACGAGCGTCGTCATTTTCACCAAAACTTCAAATCTCACCGGAAAATCACCTGGCTTTGAACGGCCATTTCTTGCCCACTTGAACAGCCGTGTACCGGTACGGTACCAGCGGATTCTAACCTACAATTCAGATTTTCCCCCTTTTCCACATCAAATTTACGTTTGAATTAGGTATGTGAGGTGTTGCCGTTTCGCTGTTCACATAGTGGTTGGCCTCTTTTCGCGTTGGTGGTGATGGTGTAAAACTGCCTTGTCGTTCACGCTGCAGTAGATGATGATGCTTGCCTTGACACTCTCGGCACACCGCTGCCATGCAGTCTCGTGCCCAGTGCCCATCTCCCAAGCAGTTTACGCATAGCCGTAGGTTCCGGATCGTGTCATTTAACTTCCCCTTTAAGGTGGCAGACTACCCAAAAATTCGCTGAAAAATCGAATTTGTAAATTCATATTGAGTGCTACGTCAGTTGAAAGAGCATGAATAGCTGCAAATTCTCTGAAAATTGTGTCCCTATCTGACGAGCCGTTCAAGAGTTATGGCCGAAAATGTGCCCTTGCAAGGAAAGATTTTTTTGTTGCATGCTGTCATTTGTTGGCAGCACTGTATTTGGATGTGAGCAGACCGTGCGCAACTTGTCGTATTATGGAAACACGCGAAAGTGTGCAGAATTTTGCCCCAAGTCCAAAAAAGTCCAAAAAACCACGTTAAAAAACCACGTATTGGGCTGCACGGCGGCGGGCTTCGCCCGCCGCCGTGCAGCAGGACTTTTGCCAGCACCCTCGTGACGTTGCAGATATATGGCTTGATTATTGTAGTTGACGTTGATTTAGTGACTTTGGCAAGTTTGAGTCGTGTCAAGAAGTCAGGTAGGATTCAGTACTAGGCAGTAGTGAAACGTGAGTGGCAGTCTTTGCCGGTTTCTGAGGGCATCCTGGATTTGGTGTGCAGCGCTGTGGAAATGGCTTGCTGTGGAGGTCCCAGCACTGGATGTTGTATCAAAGGTACGACCTCGTAGCACGTGCTAAACCTAAAAAATTCAAAAATTGACTTGGGTCTGTGGGAGTCCGTGAGAGAACCCCCACTCGTTCCGTTGTGACAGATTCCAGGGCCACGTTGAGGGGCCCTACCCCACCACCCATGGCTGCTTCTGGACTTGTTTTAGGTTTGGGTCCCGCGCACGGACAGAATGGGCACGAAAATGTGAAAAAAATGTAAATGCAATGCATTTGTTTGGCTCCTGGGTGGCTCGCACACCGTAGCACTATGCCGGAAATTTGAGTTTTTCCAGCCTGGAAAGCCTGTCAGTGAGGCGCAAGAACTTGTAAATCATGTCCTGAGGGCCAGCATAGTGGCAGGAGTGTGTGGTCAAAATTTCACTCAAATCCACTGAGAAACACCAAAGTTACGGTCAATTGAATGCCATATGAAATTTATGGGTAGGCTGCCCCCTTAAATGAATTAAGTAGCCATGCACATGTCCGTTCAACACGTTCTCTTGATTGCGATAATACAACTCTAGTTCAAGATTATCCACTTTGCTTGAGGCAGATCTACATTGTACACGCAGGACAATGCAGCGCCGCATGGACTGCATCTTTGCCATAATCAGCCCTGGATATGCATGCAGACTATAGAACATGTGCCTGTATGTGTGTGTGTGTGTGTGCATGCGTGTGTGTTCTTGTCACAGTGTGCGTGTGTGTATGTGTACCCACGCACACGCGTGTGTGTGCGCGCGCGTGTGTGTGTGTGTCCCATATGGTGTAGTGGTATGTGCAGACGATTTCCAATCGAGAGGTTTGCGTGTTCACTTCCCAACGATTATGGTCGCACAGACGCACACGTCTTTCTTCTCTTTCTCATTCTCCTAGCTCTTCTTTCATTCTCTTGGGTGGTTACCAACAGCCAGCGTATGCCGGAGTGTGTGGTGTGGCGTGTGTGTGTGTGTGTGTCAAAAAAGAATGAAAAAATGGAAAAAAATGAAAAAAAGGGATGCACTGGCCATAAAAAGCCACTTCAATCAGCTGTGTGGTGGATACCAGTCTAAAATTAGTGGCGGTCAATTCATCAGCTTTGCACGCTGTTGAATGGTGCAATCCTAGCATAAGTCGCTACGTCGAACATAGCTGTTCGCTATCATCGCTTCCGCGATGGGCATGTCTGAGTGCGTGTGTGCGTGTGTGTGCGTGCATGTGTGTGGTGTGTGTGTGTGTGTGTGTGTGTTATTGGTACAAGTGCAGAGCTACTTCTAAAGCACTGATGAAATCCAACGGTAAACTTGGGGAAGCGCGAAAACGTAACAGAAATATACAACACCTGTGTGGAAACCCCACTAAAGTTGTTTGAAGGAAATCACAATGCAACGCTGCATCATATGTGTAGTTATAAAGTAGTTCTAAAGTACATGCAAAGAATTTCAAAAGAATATGTCATCAATAATTCAAAAATTGAGGATGCAAAATGGAAAAAATACATTGTACTCAGAAAAACGATCATTCAAGTTAAGGTATTCATCAGCTCGGGGGGAAAGTTGTAGACGGGTCAAATCAAGGTGTGCATCCATTATGAACCGATCAGAACATGCCGCAAAAAGAAATGCAAGAACCTGATGCAGGTCATGATTCCGTGTGACTATTGTCCATGTCCAAAGTGCAGCCTGCACACTACTTTGAGCAAGCACTCCACTGCGCAAGGCACTGGACAGAGATAGGCGTTGGCCGGCACGGACAGCACACGGCAAACCGACGCGAAGCATCAGGTTTTGTCGAACGCCATGCCGGCTCGGGACGACGGGATCATGAACTGTGCACGCCTAAGAGGGAGCGCAAAAACAAACATAAACAGACAGAAGAACACCCATGGTGAACAGGTACAATCTTGGTTTAAAGTTCCAAAGCTTTTATTTATGCTGATGGCGGCACTTTGAGAAAATGTCCTTTTTCACATTATAATGTTCAGTGCCCTGCTTCCCCCCCCCCCCCCAGCCAGTGATGTCTCCTCTCTGTACTCATGTTGTTCTACAACCCCCCCCCCCCCCACACACACACACACCACCCCTACCCTAGCGCTTCCACTGGTCAAATGCTCCACCGGTGTCCCCATGTGTCACACTCACTCAATAATCTGTGCCACTCTCTCGACGACTTCCTCCCGAGTGAACGCTGCCAAGATGCACAGAAGCTCCTTGCAGCTGATCTCCTTCTTGTGGACGATGTAGAAGAGCTGACCGGCCACGTTGTCGGTATCCGCTAGGCCGTGTTGGTTCTCCTTGATGTAAGAGGTCACGATGCTCTCAAAGTTGTTGACAAACTCACCGGCTGCCATTACCAGCTGCTTAGCCAGTTTCTCAGTAATCCAGAACCAGAACAAGAAAACAGTTTCTCAGTAATCCAGAACTAGAACAAGAAACCAAGTAGCGTGCCAGGAGCCGTCGAGGAATCTTCCGAGTTAGCGCCAGGTATAACTCTGCCTGGCTGCACCTGGACTGCTTCCATGTTAAGAAGGGTATTGCGGAGCCGAATGGCGAACTTTTTCAGCTGGCTGACGTCACGCTTATTGGTCAAGACTGGCCACTCCATGAGCTCTCTTTCCTGGTTGTTCAGCTCTCGGTCTTGGTCACCGTACCAGCGTTCCAACTCGGCCATGATTGCTTTATATGCGCCATGCCCATCCAAGACATCCGCAATCAACTCCTCTGCAGAACCATCAGCAAGGGCCTCCCTCAGATGCGCAAGCTTGTGATTCTCCGACATCGCGTAACTGTCGTCAATCAGCCGAATGAAACGCTGCCGCCACTTAAGATAGCTTTTCACTTTCCCATCAACCTTGGGCAGCTCTAACGCCTTCAGGGGACTGGAAACAGCATGAGGCGAGGTCCATGGCATGAGTCCAGGCGATGCCATCTGAGGTCCAGGCAACAGTGTTTGCTTCGCTAGTTGGAACGGCACTGCTCCAGGGTTGAGTAATAGTTTATCCGTCATGGCACTGCACAGTGAAGCTGCTTGCTCGGCTTTGTCCTTGTTCTTCTGTCGTTTTTCCGATTTTTTCTTCTGCGGAGTCATTAGCTTTCTCGGTGCGGCGGGGCTTGGCTGGGCCTGTCTACCTGCTCCCAGCAGCATTGGACGCATGTCGCTACCAAGCACATGGACTTGCTGCAGCTGCTGCTGTGGCGACGGCGGCTGCTGCTGCTGCTGCATATGTACTGGCTGTGGCTGCAGCTGGTGCCGCATAGTTACTGGCTGGCTATTGCAGGCAGCTCCGCCTCTGGACGCAACTCCTGCGTTGGCCAGAGCACGTGTACCAACACGCCTGGAAGCAGGCCCATAGTGACTAACAGTAGTATCAGTGTGGCTGTTATCACTTTCACCACTACTGCCACTACTGGCGTTAGTTGTAGTTCCAGTAGTTGTAGAGTCACCAGCAGTGTCACTACTTGAGGCGCTACTGGATGACACATAGTGGTCTGACTCTTCAGACACACCGTCAACGACGTCTGGGACATTCTGCGATGGCTGAGCAGCTGCTGTTCCTGCTACTAGTGTATTCACATGTTCAACACTGGGGCGCGCGAGTGGTAACGGAGGATCAGTCGTAAACCTACTACCAGTAACTGCACTGTCCGACTCCACTCGTAGTGACATACAAGATCGCAGAGTCGCACTTGAGCCGCCACGACTTCGTTGCAAGACCACGTCCCCGTCCGAAGCGATGGCCAGCGCTCATTTTTCACGTCCCGTCCGAATACTGCTTTCTCTACGAGACGACGGGCTAGCTCCTTCCGCCGACTCGTGCGCAGATTCTTCTTTGGAACGAGCTTGCTCCAAGGCTTGCCGCTTCTGCTGGACAGCTAACTTACTCTGCAGAACTTGTTCCTGCAGTGCAGCCATCTCTTCTGCCGCTCGCACTTCGGCCTCTGCCCTTTTTCTGGCCACTCGAGCTCTCTCCAATTCTACGAGTTCAGCGCTCCCAGGACTGGCACTAGTACTCGAGCGCTCACTTCCAGAAAATCCATATCGCCTGGGTTCCTTTCCTTTCGTCGATCTGTGGCTGATACGCCGCTCCTCACTCATGGCGACGACTCTCAGCAACCACGGAAAGGCAAAAGAATCCCCTAGGAGGTGCCAGTTTATGTTACTTTTCCTCAGTGCCCAGGTCAACGCACTTTCGTCAACTCCGGGTTTCCGCACACAATTGAATCACAGTTCAGTGTTACTCCACTCCGGAGTAGAACACAATTCTTCAGACTGATGGAACATAGGAAAATCAGTTTAAATCACAACAGCTAGAATGTAGAGCTCTGGTCCAACACAACAAGAAAAAAAACATTACCATGCGGGGAGTAACCTGCGCATGCGAACAACTCACAGGACAAAAAAGGCACATGCTTCCAAAAACCAATACACACTCCGGCCCGGCCGGCCCGTGTCGCATATGCCAGCGACACAAGCATAAAAGCAAGTGCCGTGAGAAGGAAGGAAAGCAGGTCTTATGAAAGTGCGTAGCGTTCCCGCACTACAAACCACGTATCACAGGCACAGGGCCTAAGGGACAACTACAAACTGCGCACTACGCACACATTCAAATACAGCTGTAGACACGCACTGCATAAATCTACAAGTACTCGTACAAACTGTGCAGGTCAGCGACACCTACAGCATCTGCTGGAACAATGGCACAAGGGAGTACTAAGAGTAAGAAAACGCAGGCGCGTCGGAACGACTTTGGAAGTGGGGCGGCCATGGAAGGGGGGTCCGGGGGTCCTCCCCCGGGAAAAAATTTCAAAAATTAAAGCCAATTGCAAGCATTTCCGGGCATTTGGTGCCATTTCAGTGTACGGTAACTACAATGAAAGACTTTTTGATTCTGCAAAAAACCAAGAAGATGCTACGATCGGGGACAAACATTACCCTCCCCCGGGAAAAAAATTCAAAAATTGAAGCCAATTGCAAGCATTCCCAGGCATTTGGTGCCATTTCAGTGTACATGGACTTTTGATTCTGCAACAAACCACGATCGGGGACAAGGATTTGCCACGTTTGCGCTGAGATCATCGCGCTTTGTTGCAGTGTGCTAAAAAAAAAAAAAAAAAAAAAAAAAAACGGCCGAAAAAGTGGGGCGGCCATGGCCACCCCGGCCGGTGCGGTTCCGACGCCCTTGAAACGTAACAGGTTATCTCAAATCCCATATGCTGTTCATGTTGCATGTTACTGCAGGGTTACCAACTCTTGACTGACATCCATAACGGATTTGGCGGTGTGTCCAGTGAAGTGGTGGACTTCCTTCGCGACGAGTATGAAAAGAAGTCCATCTTCACCGTGGCGACAATGCCGCCGTGTTTTGAGCAGACTGTAAGTGTGACTGTAACGTCTTGCTTGTAAAACAACACTGAAGCTGCAGTGCGGGGGGGGGGAGGGGAGGGGGGGGGGGGGGATGTTACGAGTAGGGTGGATTTGCAACTACAGTATAGCTCACCTAGCCGTGACTAATACAAGTAAACGTATCTACTCACTACATGTGCATGTATCTCAAGCAGCTCATGTTTGTCACTGTTCTTCATGTTCTTCATGTGCGTGTTTGCCTGCTGTGATAAGGATGGCCAACACGTCGCCACCCGCTCGCTGAGCGCAGCCTTTTCTTTCCAGCACCTGTCGGAGGCCAGCTCTATGCTACTGCCGCTCAGCACCAGCACGGCTGGACTGTGGCCATCGTTGTCGGCGGGGCAGACTGTCCAGTCGGCACACATCAACTACAGGGTATGGTTGTACTCTGCACTGGCTTGAAGCCGTTGAACGCATGGGGTGTGGTCAGGGTGTTCTGAGCATCGTGCTCCATGTTTTTTTTTATATACTTCCTCCGCCCAAGCAAAATTTTCGCTTATCTTTACAGTTTTTACTGATACATTCCAGGTTTTCAGAACGGCTTATAACGACTCAGAATGAGTTGAGGAGTCGTTGAACATCAAGAGAAACTCTCCAAGTCGAAAAATGTAGAGGGCATCCTTTGTCATCAGCCGACGCAGCACTTGTTGTCGGGTAGTACTTCGCACTTTCCAGAAGCGCAAATATTTTCTATCGACGCTTTTTTCCCAAGCGCTTCACCTCCTTCACGAGTACGATCGGTTGTGTTTCTTTCCAGCCGAAGCTGGCGAGCTCAGTCAGCGTCGCTTTGCTGGACCGTTCACATGTGGGCGAGCGTCGCTGAGTGGCTTTCTCAGCTTCAAGCTCGCGTGCATTTTTGCCGTACACACACCTTGAGCAGGATGCAATCAAACACACTAGCTTTTCGCAACATTACACCTCTGCTCTGTACTCCAGTGCCAGCAGTGGTACTCTAGCAGCACCCACCTTGACTAGTGACTGACTTCGTGTCTTTTTTACCAGTTCACTCGCATTCAACGCGCTCTACTCTAGATGTTTCTTTACTCTTTGCCGACTTCGCCGACTTGTTTGGAACTGGTACGCCTGAACGAGCAGATTTGTGTGATGGTGAAGTGCACAAGATGCAAAAATTGCTGTCAGACACCTGTCATTGGGCTGAAGGAGATAAGCGAAAATTTTGCCTGGGCGGAGGAAGTATTCATATGCAGTGACAAGTTTGACTGTCTACAAGTGTAAGATTAGTCATTCTGTGGTATGTCTTCCATTGACTGGCACTAGTTGCAGAAACCACAAGTACTAGTAGCTCGCAACTGTTCGTATAAATGTGATCTGAGATTTTCTTCATTCCTGTGCGGTGCTTGTCTAACATGTGTGTGTGTGCGTGCGTGTGTGTTTCAGTCTGACTTGTCGTATCACACATCCGCATTGCTGGCTGCAACACTGGACACAGTCACGTTGCCATACCGGTCAGTGCTCTTCTCAAAGTGGCATGCACCACCTTTCATTCTACTGGCTATCTCCTTTAGTGCATGCATGCTCTGCCTCAATCTGCCCCCGAGTTGTCCAGCGTTGATCTCCCAGTTGAGATTTGCTGATGCATGGCAGCCATAGTCAAATGTCTTGAATCCCAGCCTGGGCCTATGCCTCCCTGTCCAGAACAAGGATCAGAAGTCACAGACTGGGCCTATGCCTCCCTGTCCAGAACAAGGATCAGAAGTCACAGACTGGGCCTATGCCTCCCTGTCCAGAACAAGGATCAGAAGTCACAGACTGGGCCTATGCCTCCCTGTCTAGAACAAGGATCAGAAGTCACAGACTGGGCCTATGCCTCCCTGTCCAGAACAAGGATCAGAAGTCACAGACTTCGTTCACTTTTTTTAGTGGTCCACTCGGCTAGTGCTAGTAGGCTAGGGGGCCTCAGTTTGTGGAGCAGTCTACAATGTAGTTGCTCACTATCACATACGATACATCATGTGTGATTGTCACTGTTTGTTGCTTATCCCTGGCAATGGCTATTGTTTGTGCAGACTGAAAGCGTCTAGTACCTCAATACATCAGGTGGCGGACCTGCTGACTCCATTGGGCAGAAAGGTAGGACTTTACTAGACACGACTGTGTTCTCTTTCTCTAGTGTGGCACTTTGCTGAACTTGGTCTGGTGTGAAGTGCAGACGAGGTAGGGGAGCGGCTATTCATGCCTGACATGATGAATCGTGTATGCAGCGTGCTTGCATTTTCCTGTGCTACCACTGTACTGTGCTAATACAACTGCTGTATATACCGGTAGTGCTAATGCAGTGAAGTAGGAGCTGAAGTGAGGAACAATACATGGCCAGAAATGAGAAATCAGGATCAGAATACCAGTAGAGAACAATGGCTTTGGGAGAAAGACTATGCAACTGACCATGTGAAGTAGTTAGCTGTGCGTGCTATCTTATCTATAATCATTAGTGCATCCACTACACTACTGCCGGGTGCCGAAGAAGAACAACAGTCTAGGATTTCACCAAGCACGCCATACCAATGTATATATTACGGTGGCGCAGCTGTACATAGACTGTAGTACATGAAAATTAGAACGGCCTAGGCTAGGAGGATGCCCACCCCAGTTCTTCGTCACGTGACGGTATTGTACTCCAATGGTATTAGCTATGCTCTGGCTTACAATTCCCCTTTCCCTTTGTCTGCTGTTGCTCTCGTGCAGGTTGTCAGTGCATATACTGCGCTGCCGTTCCCATTCAGAGCCGGTAGCAAGCTCGTGGACTGCTTTGCTGAGCTGCCCGCACTTCACAGTGACTCTCTGTCGATGTCCATGACTCCGCTGACACACGATGACGTATGTATTCAGTAAAGACATGTGCTACAGGCTGCAGGACTACCTCCGCTGTACATCTTGTTATATGTTCCGACTTCGAAAAGTTGTGATAGTAATCAGCCACTAGCCATAGTATCGACTCTGATTTACTAATGTATTATGTATATGATGAAATCAGCTTTGATGCTATCAGAGCTCATGTCTTTTCATGCTGTGCTTGTGATCTGGTCCCCTGTGATTGTTGGGTTTCTCCCTTTTGGTCATCTTCTGTGATGATTGTACTCCAGTGCGCCATGTTAGCAAGGGCAGCCTCATTTACTGCTGCACCATGTTAAGTATAGTTACTAGGTAGTTAGTAGCAACAGCACTGGTGCGATATTCTGTTGGATAAATTCTGCACTCGTAATCTAATCTGCCTACCGTATTTTCCGAGTATAAGCCGCCAGTAATTTACCCAGGAAAAGTCGGTGCGGCTTATACTTCGGAAATTACGGTTTGTATAGGATCCGATATAGACCTCTCATTGCTTCTGCTTTACTGTAAGTGTAAGGCCGGCTCTCGTGATTTGTTGCTCTCCTTGTTCACCATGACTGCGTGTGTATGCTACAGGAGCTGGCCTATGCTCAGCATGCAGTGCTGTGTGGAATTCCTCCGGAGCTAGCCAAGCAGTAAGCTAACTCCGATATGCTAGTACTGTAGTAGTACCAAGAGTCCATACCCCTCCCCAAGAATACTAGTATGCAACTCTACACTTGGGGTTGGCATGGCACACTCATTGTCCACACTACATACTGTAAAAGCAGAAATTTTCGGTGGTGTAATATTTTCGATATTCTCCAAAATCGGCGGTTCGGTTGAGGGAAATTTTCGGTAAAACCCGTTCTCCGGGTAAGTGTGCTAGTACTACATGTATACAGTATCGGTTGTACCGAAAATTTCGGTGCGTTTTATTTTCGGTAAAAATTGTCGGCACCAAAAATAAAACACCACCGAAAATTTCTGCTTTTACAGTAGCCACAAACTGGAGAATCAGCTGACCCATTGCATTACTTGTACCACGGATCTGCATGGTTTGGGGCTGCCAAGTATATTTTCTCTGATGTGTCGGAAGCTTTTATGTGATGCGTTGGATGTAGGCATCGTCACAACATGTACGCAATAAGACCAGTGTGTCGTGCAGAGCATTCATAGGGCGGAGATCAGAGTTTGCAATCTCTTGCTGCAGACTCTTGCAACTCAGCATGTACTTGTACACTTATCAAGTACTGTACAACCAGTGCACATGTGTGCATGTGTGTGCATGTGTGTGCATGTGTGTGCATGTGTGTGCATGTGTGTGCATGTGTGTGCATGTGTGTGCATGTGTTTGCATGTGTTTGCATGTGGACTGTAACTCCACAATGATCAAACACGCCAGCCTTTCTGGCAACACATGGAACTTTGAAAGGAATTCGGGTGGACACACCCATTCCCATAGCGCTGCACATCCGAACCAGTTCCGTATTCATTGTTTTTCTTACCTGACGATGGCCAAGCGCCGAAACGTTGTAAAATAACGGAACTGGTTCGGATGTGCTGCGCTATGGGAACGGGTGTGTCCACCCGAATTCCTTTCAGGGATGAAGCTGCAGGAAGCCTCAGCCCTTCTTCAGAAATGGAATTTTGCTCATGTTTGGCTGTCATGAACACTGAAAACCGTTCACCACAGCGCTTTTGTATGGAATCCCAAGCGCATTGCTTTAGTGCTCCACCAAAGCATGTGTGCTTGTCGAAACAGTGGCCACATTTGTATCGCCGATGATGACTAAGAGCTGTTCCGGTGTGCTCCTGTTTCTCTGTGTAGGACTGACGAGGGTGATCTGAAGCCGGATGATGCGTTCAGAACATACCTGGGAGGTTCTCCTTCAGCTATGATCAAGTAAGACAGACTGCGAGCAGTTTCATGCCGGTCTCCTTGTCTTCTGGTATGCATGTATGATCATGACGGAACTCTCACGGAACTCTCAGATGCGGCGTGGCTTGGGGCTGAGTGCTGATCGAGGAAGTTTACCCCGTGTCATGGACTCGTGGTGGAAAAGCTTCTACGTACAGTAAAAACCTGTCAAGGCGACCACTCAGATAAGGCGACCACCTGTCCTAGAAGACCACTGAAACCAGCACCAAGGAATGCTATTTCCAGTCAAATGACCCTGGATAAGAAGACCACCTGGTAACAGTGACCAGATTTTGAAGGTCCCTTGAACGGTCGTCTTAGACAGGTTTCACTATACATGTACTTATGCTCATTTTCACCACAACAAAACTATTTATAGGCTGAAACAACAAAACTATTTGAAGGCTGAAATCTGCCTTCTGCTTGTACATGCAATTTGGCATTGGTACGTGCACACTGATCGCAATGATGCTGGCTACAGTAGGAGAGGGCTCATCTTGGCCATGGCTTGTATATGGTGGAAAGCAATATGGGATGCTGGGAAACTTACGGGAATAGAAAGTGTGGTGTACCTTTGTCATGGTGGTGTTGGGAATACTCTTCTTGCTTCCCTATTGTCAGTAGTATTGACTGTGACACAGTGTACAGTCAGTAACTCTCTTGCGTTTTCTGGAAATTCATTCCTTGTTCTTTTTTCTTTTTCTTTTCCTATTCTTTGTTCCCACTGTGCTTGTGCTTTGCAGCTCATCGTGTTATGTGAAGGAAGCAAGTGTGGTGTCAGCACCTTTCCCTAACATCTTCAAGCCAAGTGTGACCGTGCGCGGCTTCGTGGAAACGGAAGAGTAAGTTTGATGAACCACTGTGGATGAGCAATGTTTTTGTCACTGTCAGCATTGTACGCTGCTGGGTTCTTTTCTTCCTCTCGCCGAACCAAGGTAGTAATTTACAGGAGGGTAAAATAGTAATGCTAGCCATGCCTTCACAGTCATTCTACTACTTTAAGTAAAATCTTCCCGTGTAACTGTCACGTATATAGGCCGAGCTTATTCCTGTAGACGGCCATGTCAGGGATAGGCTTTTTTCAAATCATTCTTGCATTCAAATCAGGTATTTCTATCTATGTCGACGCTAAACAAAAGCAGGCTTATGTACCAACGGTGCATCTTGAAAATCAGGCTAATCAGGCTTGTATTCAAACCAGGCTTCTATACATGTATGAGACATACGTTTATACAAGACATTGTCACTCTGGGACCTCGGTCTTTTACTCGTTCTATATTTCATATATTGACCTCTTTAATTGTGCAATAATAGATAATTACGGTATTGATTATGTACGTTCGGGCCTGATTGGAAATTTTTATTTCCATTGCTATCAGGCTCGGCCTCATTTCCTCTGTGCTGTGCTGACGAGTCCACAAAGGACGAAACAGTTCTGTCCGCAGATTGAGTATTGATTATGTAGATAGTCCAAAGGCAATGGTGCCTGTCGTGAGGTGGCTCCAGACCAAACATAGAGCGACGAGCTCAGCCGTCAGGAACAGCAAAAGAAACATGAGACGGACGATGAATTAGCTTGGGGAGGGTGGGTGGGTGGGGGGGGGGGGGACAAGGGGCCAGACAACAGCAGCTCAGACAGGGGAAAAATTATTGGAGACTAGTAGTACTGTCATGTACATGTACGTTAGCCAAGAAATAGAGAAATAGAGGACATGAGAAGAAATAGAGGACATGAGAAGTCCACTGAAACCTTCCACTCCACAAACCTGCAAGAAAGCACAGCAGGGAGTTAAAAAAAAAAGGTTAACGCATGGGCTGTAAATTGACTCTCCCAGTACACTAGCCAACTGCTCCCACTTGCCACAACAGCCAAAGGTTCCTGCTGAGTACTGAATTCCTTCTGGCACGGTAGTGTACGCGGGAAATCAGTTTACAGTGAATTTTCAACGGTTAAATGCTGTAGACAGGAAAAGAACATATGGATACGAGTTAAGAGTAACTCTCCACCACTGTAACTAGATACTACCGTCGTGGACATGGAAATCCGGTCACACGTCTAGCGGCCCCAGGGCGCTGGCCATGCAGCCATGGGTAAGC
The DNA here is from genome assembly GCF_964019385.1 of Sycon ciliatum. Classification (NCBI taxonomy): domain Eukaryota; kingdom Metazoa; phylum Porifera; class Calcarea; order Leucosolenida; family Sycettidae; genus Sycon; species Sycon ciliatum. The sequence continues at coordinate 34,601,095 of NC_088646.1, forward strand.
AGTACACACACGCTGCAGCGCGCGCGCTGGTCGCATCATATCGGATCAACGTGCACTGCCTGCAACGTTCTGTCTGCGCTGAGTGAGGGCGCCGGCCCCGGTCAATCGACTGGATTTCCATGTCCACGACAGTATATACAGTCAGATAGTGCAACAACAACTAGGCACAACACTGACAGAGTACTGAGACATTCTTCAGTGGTGGAGAGTTACTCTTAACTCGAATCCATTATTATATCCTTTTCCTTTCGACATTTTATTATTGGCTCAACATCCGGGTTAAATGCTGGTGCTTACTTTCTCTACTAACAGCTTGGGTTAGAATAAAAAAAAAATAAGGTGAAAAGCATGAGCTATTAAAGATACCGCTACGGCACCATTATGATTGTTTCGCATCACCACGCACAAAGGCCTTCAAGAAATGTACGATATGTACATGTACGTACGCTCCAGTAACCATAGGCGCGTTAACCTGCACCACAGCCGTATGCTTTTATGGGTATCAAGTGGTGTTATCAGTGTGGTTCAGTGCAACCTTTTATCACCTGCACGCACACCTTTTTTAAAGTTTGCTGATGAGAAACATATGAAAAAGCATACCATGACAGTTGGCGACAAGAGTAGAGGATGATGTTGATATCCACTAATCTCTGGTTGTCCTTTTTGCTCTTGTGCCGATTTCTTCTTTGCTCGACAGGGCTTACTTGCGACCTCCAGGATGTAAGTCCTCATCATTTCCTTTACAGATTTATTTTTGGGGGACGTGGGCGTGTGGTGGTGGTGTGGTATGTGTGTGGGAGGAGGGGTGTTGGGAGGTCTGCAGAGAAGTTCTGTTGAATTATTTGTCCTTGTTTTCAATCAAGCATACTGTTCTACTGTCTGTGTGCACCACAGTTACTGATTAAGGTTATGAACTTATGATTGACTGTAGCCCTTGTCTTCTTTCCCACATGACCATATTTCCCATGTAGACGCTGTACACACTCTGCCAGTCATGGCAGCCCTGCAATCGCGCAACTCCAGCAGCCGTCTTGTCGAGCACATTGTGCAGAGTGCCGAAGAAGCCCAGCCACAGCGGCAGTTCGCCTTCTATCAGTCCTCCTTGAGCACGGATTCATGGAGCGAGACCAGGGAGAGCCTGCGTCAGCTGTCCGATAACTACTTGAGTGAGTGAGGTACAGATGTGCGAGAGCAAGTTGGAGCGCGCTAGGACTCTCCATTGCCCACAAACTCCTTGCAGCTGTTGTCCAGATAGGCTAGCTGCGCGGTGTATGTTCAGACGGTAGTACGTAATATTTCTCTGGCATGGCATCACTAAGACTAGAAGTAATGGTTCCTTTTATTATTGATAGCTGGAGCAGTCCTTTCTCTGTCTTGTGCCAATACTGCAATAGTGATTCATGTATCAAGGCCTGAGCTACACTGTAGGCTGTAGTCTTCCCTGTCTCTCTTGTGGTTTTCTATTCATGAGGGCGATCTACAAAGTGGCGTCATAACTATTTCCAACTGGCCGTTCATGTATTACATGCATATACTTCTTAGCTGTGTGTTGTTGCTTGTTGCTGTGCATGGTCATACATTTGTATTGCATAGTATCATGGCTAGCTTTCGTGCCGTACAACAGCGCGTGTGCGGTGGCTACGCCTCTGCTGTTTTGCCAGCTGACAGTGCTGCATAAATTACTTCATCTTTGCCTTTTGTCTTCGGTTCTGTACCGACATGGAATGTTTTCGGTTTTAGTAGTTCCTTGGTTCGCGTTGTGTAGCTAGCTAGGCTGCTCTTTCAGGTGTAATTGTATTTGGAGTGAAAAGATAAGATAACGTGTTCCTTCGTGTGAACATTCTGGTAGCAGAGGATGGTTATCGCCTGAGTGAGCAGTTCAGTTTCGGAAATTTAAATTATTTAGATCATGTCGTCGCCGGAGCCTGAGAGTGAGAGCACAATCAGGGCTAGCAGTCAGAGAACTGAGCTCTTTTTAGGTGCCATGGCAGAGAGGGCAGGCGACGTGATCGAGGAGGACGAGGAAGTCGAAGAGGACGAACATGGTCAAAGTGACCAGCGATCGAATGAACTGATGTTCGTGAAAATGAAAGCTGAAAAAGCGAATCGCAAGAGAAAGTTCACCAGGTGTCGCAGAGCCGTGATCGTGGCCTTGCGTGACGGAGTTGAAGAGGAAGCTGCGAGGTCGTTGTTTGGCGAATTAGAAATGATCGAGGATGCCCTGAACGGTGTGTTCATGGACGTACTCGAGTGGGCTGGCGGCATGAACGATGCGCTCGCAGTGGCTAAAGTGACCGATGAGATGGAGGAAGCGGAGAAAGAGATGAAGGAGGTCACAAGGCTGTATCAGGAGTTCCTAGAACACCAGCCAGCGTGGACGGCTGCACGGAACAGCCACCCAGACAGGCCAGCGTATCATCAGTATGCCCAGGCACCAGTGGAAGAGCCAGGAAGTCCACTGAGCGTGATATCGCTGGGCAGAAGTGAAGGCTCCCAGGATCGGGATGAGCCTGGTGATGGCGTGGCGCTGGTTCAGGAGAACCAGGCAAGAGTAGAAGACAGTGATGAAGTGGTTGTGACCACAAGTGTCTCCGGCAGTAGTAACAGAGAGGCAGAGCTTGGGGCTAGAACAAGGCCACCAATGGAAGCTGGGAGTAGGAGGTCAGAGCGTGAAAGAAGCCCTGCCTTGCCTGTACTACAGCCTGCTGTGCCAACACGGAGTGCTGTATGTGTGTCCAGTGCATATACTAGAGTGAGTGAGACCAAGGCCCCTCAACTTCAAGTCGCGAAGAGTCCAGGCCAGCAGGGCAGTAGTACTCAGGCTCCTGTGTCAGGACTACACCCTACATCATCTCTGCCATATCAGTCCGCCAACTATCTGTACACCCAGGCCAGTGGGCCGCCACAGGTAGCCTCAAGTCATCAGGCCATGGGCATTGGTGCCTTTTCAGCATTGCCAGGAGCAGGTGTGTCCGCCAGCCACCAGCGTGCTGTGTCTCAGCCTCCACCTGTCAAGCAGCCATCAGATGAAATTTTCAAGCAACTGAAGGCTATACAGATCCCAGTCTTCGGCGGCGATAAGCAGGCGTATGCCTCATGGAAGGCTGCTTTCATGGCGTGTGTTGGTAGCTCGTCTGCAAGGGCAGACTTGAAACTGCTGCACCTCCGGCAGTATTTGAGTGGAGATGCCTTGGCTTCCATCGAGAGCTTGGGATACACCCCGTCTGCGTATGAGGCCGCAATGAGGCGGTTAGACCGCAAGTTTGGAGGCGACCAACGACAGCTGTCGCTGCAGTACGAGCAAGTCGAGGCCTGCCCAATCATTCGTTCCGGCCGAGCAGGAGATCTCCAGAAGTTTGCAGATCTCCTCGACGTACTCGTGGTCAACCTCCTCGACTCCGGAAAAGGCAATGAGCTGGGTGATGGGCTGTTGTACCGGAAGCTCCTGGCCAAGTTGCCGGCTGGGATGTTAACCCAATTCAATCGATGGTGTCATCAGAAGCCCTGCCAGCCAGGAATTCAAGCACTACTGGAGTGGGTGACGTTGGAAGCGGAGTTTGCCGTTGGAGCGTCCGAAGCACTAGATGGAGTTGGTGCGAAGGACAAGCCTCCGGCACCCCGAAATGCTCCTCAACGATCCTACTTCGGGGGAAAGGCTTCGCAGAATGCAGGGTGGTCAAGGCCTGCGGGCTCAGCGGCTGGACGATCTTCATGTCGGCAATGTGGCGGACCTCACGGTGTCTGGCAGTGTAAAGCATTTCAGCAGCTTTCCGTCGCCAATCGCTGGAGACAGGCTAAACAGCATGGTCTGTGCTACCGCTGCCTTGGAGGCGATCACCAAGGTCACCACTGTCCACGAACCAGACCCTGCTCAGTGAGCGGCTGCAACAACAATCACCACTACTTGCTACACCGGGACTTGCTACACGAGGACAGCAGGAACCCCGATGCCGCACAGTCAAACAAGAAAAAATCGGGGAACACGGCAGCTGGAGGAATGACGGCGGACAAGTCCCAACTCAGTCCTGCCGAACAATTCTGCAACTATGGAGACAATGGTTCAGGTCAGGAGACAGGGGACCAGGTATTGCCTCCCGCCATCGACTGTTTAGTAACGCCGCCATACGCCGGTAAAGACCAAGAGCAGCGCACCCCACAGTCGTTCACCGAGGGGGAGACGGAGTCCACGAAGAGTGATTCCACCATGATGGTCCAAGGCCCGGGCAAGATAGCTCTGCGAACGGTCTCAGTCGTCTTGGAGAACGGCCACAAGTCAGTGCAAGTGAATGCGTTGCTGGACGACGGTAGCACAACGAGCTACCTCAACGGCAGCATTGCCAACCAGCTCGGCGTCAGCGGGGAGCTGAGGACATTCACGGTCCACACCTTGAATGGCAAGCAGACCTCATTCACAACCAGACCAGTAAGCTTCACCATTGGCAGCATGGATGGCAGTGTTCGGCAATCTATGACGGCGCTGACGGCTGATTCGGTCACCGGGAATCTTCGTCCGGTAGAGTGGGTCAAGGAAGCAGTCAAGTATCCTCATCTGAGAGAGATTCCGTTCGCAAGACTGGCGGAGCCCGCCAGGGTCGATCTGCTGATTGGGAGCGACTATGCTGAGCTGCTTGTGTCACAGCAGGAAGTGGTCGGCCCGCCTGGTCAACCAGTGGCGCGTCATACTCCACTGGGTTGGACCTGTGTTGGCAGAGTGACGGGAACCCACTCGAGTCAAAGGACGTTCCACAGCCAAGCGTTTCAGAGTGAGGAGAGAGCAACACCAACCGGCTTAGAGACCGCGCTACAGCAGTTCTGGCAAATTGACAGCTGCGGCACGGAGGAGAGCTTCAGTGAGCCCGGCCCGCGCTCGCTGGAGGAAGAGACAGCCCTAGACATCGTCAAACACTCGCTGAAGAAGGTGGACGGTCGGTACCAGGTGTCTCTGCCGTGGAACAATCGCAAGAGAGAATTATGCAACAACTTGGGTGCGGCTACGAAACGTCTAGGCCACACCGAGCGCAAGCTCCTGAAAGACCCATTCGTTGCCCAGGCTTATGGCCAAGTCTTCCAGGCCTACCAGAGGAACGGCTATATCCGTGAGCTCGCGAAGGAAGAGCTAGGTCAAGAGGTATGCTGGTACTTATCCCACTTTCCCATCGTCCGACCGCAGAAGACGACAACCAAGGTGCGGATCGTCTTTGACGCTGCAGCATCCTGTCATGGCCTCAGCCTCAACGACGCCATCTACCCTGGTCCGAAGCTCCAACGTGAGTTGTTCGATGTGTTGACCAGGTTTCGGCAAAAGCCTATAGCAGTGGGCTGTGACGTGACCGAAATGTATTTGCAGGTGTCGGTTGCGCCAGCAGACAGGAAGTACCTCAGATTCGTGTGGCGGGACCTGGATCCAGCCAAGCCTTTACGGCACTTTGAGTTCAACCGCCTGGTCTTTGGCGTCAATGCTGCACCATTCATCGCCCAGTATGTTGCTCAGCAGACAGCCCGGGAACATTTGGCGTCTCATCCCCTGGCAGCAGAAGCTATCCTCGCGTCCACCTACATGGATGACACGATGGACAGCACCAAAGATGTCGAACAAGGTCAGATTCTTCATCGGGAGCTAATGGATCTGTGGGGTGAGGCCAAGATGACGCCGCGCAAGTGGGTGTCCAACTCGCCCGAGCTCCTGAGGGTAATTCCAGCCGAGGCTCGCGCTACCCAGCTGGACTTATCCCAAGGAGAGCTACCATCCGTGAAGACGCTAGGAGTGTCATGGGACGGTCAGGCAGACTGCTTCTTCTTCAGCGTTCAACCGCCAGACCTCACCAACCAACGCATCACCAAGCGATTCCTCCTAGCAAAAGTCGCGTCCGTATTCGACCCGTTGGGGTTTCTGGCACCGTTCGTGACCCAAGCCAAGATCCTCATGCAAGAGAGTTGGGTAGCTGGTATTGACTGGGATGAACCGGTTCCAGATGGCATCGACACCAGCGCTCGCCAGTGGTTCAATGACCTGGCGAAGCTCAGTTTAGTTCGAGTACCAAGATGTCTCATCCCGGACGTGGCCAGTGGAGTGACGCTGCATGTTTTCTGTGATGCGTCGAGTGTGGCGTATGGTGCCGTGGTCTACAGCTCCACCGTGCAGTGTGGCTCTGAGGGAAACGTTCGTCTCGCTGGAGCCAAGAGCAGAGTGGCGCCGACAAGAACACAAAGTATCCCCCGGCTGGAATTGCTGGCGGCTGTGCTTGGCCTTCAGCTGGCCCGGAAGTTCAGTCAGATAACTACTTGAGTGAGTGAGGTACAGATGTGCGAGAGCAAGTTGGAGCGCGCTAGGACTCTCCATTGCCCACAAACTCCTTGCAGCTGTTGTCCAGATAGGCTAGCTGCGCGGTGTAGGCGCTGTCATTCGGCTGAGCATCCGCCAGTACCATGCGCCACATAGTCCTAACTGGAGTTGATTACAAGTGCTGTGTGTGTGTCTGACAATCTCTTGCTACGGGTACTGTTGACTGGTACTAGCATAGTTTCTGTCTGTTGGATAACAGGTTTGTTTCCTCCACAATGCAGCATGGTCGCTGAAACTACTTCAAAGTGTTTTCGACTTTGTTTTATCAGTATTGGATACTCCTGTGCAGCGCTAATTTTTTGGATATTGCCAGGCTTTTCGTTCTCAAGAGTCAAGATCACTCTTTTAGAATCAATTTCAAGTAGAGCTACGCAGTATCTAGCAGCAGCTTCATCCGGTAGTTTATGCATTTTCAACTCTTAACCCTTTATGGACGGATTACTAGCACAGTACGCACCAGAATTACAAAATGTCAGTACAATTTTCAACTTTACCATGTCAAAACTTTGGTGTCCTTCACTTGATTTTCACAATCAAGGGCTCATTGGAAAGCTCTTGACGAGAGCAACGCCAGGGTACCAATCTCCATTATCCAGCCGCCACAAATCAGGCGCGGTAACACAGCAAAGTCGTCTCCAAGCCTGATATGCAAGCAAATTCGTCCCATCAACGCCATTCCACTCTCCTTCATCGCAGAACGCTCAAATCTGTTTGAGACGATTCAAACTTCAGCCGGCTACGTCATTATCATGTGCTGAGTCGCTCAAAGAGCACACGAAAAGGGATTTCCCCCCAAAATGGCGAAATGATTGATCAAAAATTTGAATTTGCTGAGGTAAGAATACGGCGTGCGATATCTCTGGCGTCCGACATCGTAACTCTTCGGCGATTGTTGCATTGGACAGCTTGGAGTTTCCGCTACCACGTAGACCCTTCGATTGTGGAATTTGCTCAAGAAACAATGGAGTTACGAAGTTACGAAGTTTCGATCTTATTAGATCGAAACTCGTACAGTCCGTCCACAAAGGGTTAAGTTTCACGCCAAAGTCAGCTGACTGCTTGATTTTTTCCTATTCCATGATATCCTTTGATGATGTTTCTTCACAGGAATCCCATGCATCTTTTATTGCGTTCGTTAGATGTCTTGACCCAAGCAGATTTTTTTGTCATTTGAGTGCTGCTCGCAATCCGGATCACCGTAAAGGATCAGATCTGTATTATGTCCTGCTATCAAAAGTATTTCAGCAATGATATTTCAATAATTTCACATGGCAAGTCCACCTCAGACTTCAGCTGAATTGTACCGCTTGCATCCCTGAACCCAGGCTGTGGCAGTGTGTGCCAGTGATGCAGTCAGCAGCAGCAGTGCAGTACAAGGTTGCGTTGCACACTGTCATTGGTTGCCTTTGCAAGCGTGACCTGGTTTCCATGACGGTGAGCTATCATTGTTCAATGTATGACAACTGGCATCTCTTATAGAAGTGCTGTAGTGCTGGTGGTGAGAAGCAAGAAGGTGATGGTGAGCCTATCATTTAGTATCAAGTAAATCTAGTGTGTACATGATGCATGTGCATATGCAGAAAAGGTTCATGCGAAGCGCAATGAACTGTGTAAGAGAGGAACGCGAGCAGATTTGCCGAACCACACATCTGAAAGCCTACAGGCATGCAATGCTGGTCAGAGAAACACAGGCACGCCCATGAGCAAAATAATGCTGGGCACTGCACTGCCCGACCTTCATACTACAGTGTATACGGGTTAATTTTTACTAGCATACATGCGGCTAGCTGGAAATTGAAGAGGGCCTGCGGTTGGGCTAGTTATCCATTGGAAGTTGGTGGTTGTACTCTGGATCGCTCCACACATTGAGTAGAGGATCTCTACCGAACTGTTGTCTGTCCCTCCAGGAAATCGCGATTCCACGGATGCAACAAATTTCGCGATTTTGGCCCAAACCCGCGATTTCCCGCGTTTTTTGTTAATTTCTGCACTATATCTCACATTTTTCTGCACTTTTCACGCAGTTCTTTCCATGATCCTGTAGGTTATTTGCACAGTATGACTCCCGAGTAGATATACGATGCAACAAATTTCGTGATTTGGCCCAAATCCGCAATTTTCTGCAAATAATTCCGCGAATTCCTGGCAAGTTCTGCATCATTCCGCACTTTTCGTCGCATTTTTTGTTACTTTCTGCCGCAAGTTTTCAAGAGTTTTTTTCCGCAAATTCCCGCAGGGACAGGTTTGTACGATTCATTTCTGAACGAGCGTGGTGGTGTACATGTACATGTACTCTGAGTACCTGCATGCATCGGGAAAGTAGAGGTACAGACTCAGTATTGCTAACCCATGCCTATAGCTATACGTACAATACTGCATTCACGGTATTTCTGACGTCACCAACTAACTACTTGACAAATCCATGGCGCCGCCGGGCACCCTTATGACTAAGTAAAGTAAGTTACACAATCCTGAGGGTTGCCTGTGCGGACTAGTATTGGTGGTGCACATGCTAAACACACCCGTCACAAGACGTGTGCGCAAAAGCCATTCACAACGACAGTAACCACCACTGCACGATGGACAGACTTCACGCAACTCAGAAGATAGGGTTGGGAGAGAAATAGCAGGGGTCAAAATGACGCCTTGAACACAAGGCACCCCTCTCTCTCTCTATAACAATCATATAATAATAATAATAATCAACATGCCTGAAAGCTCACTACTACTCACGAGTACACAAAAAATGTACTAGAACTACAACATATCGGCAAATACACGGGAAAAGAAAGTTGCGGAAGTACACGGCGCATGTACACACTGAGGAGAAGAAAGCAGAAAGCAGAAGCTCCATTGTACGTCCGGGCATTAGCAGCCCGCAGACACATGGAGCAGCAGCAGCAACGTAGACTAAAACAGAGACAAGCCAAGTAACAGAGAATAGCATTCTACTAGGTTCGTCACCAAATAAGAAATCTGTGAAGCATGCACAAGCCAGGGCAATAAAACTCTAGACTTTCAGGATCATTAAGTTTATTTTGTATATCATTAAAAAAAACAAGCACTGCATAGTTTCATGAGGTTAGGTAGGTGTGCGGTGAATTTTGGCAAAGGTTCTGACCTTCACAGCCTCGTTTCGATAGATAAAAGAGGACAGTTTCGAGCTGGGAGCAGCAGACTGCGGAGTAATAATTGAATTGTTACACATGTGTTGTTAGTTGCTGCTATCGGTCAGCTGGAACAGGGAGACAGGTAGAGAGAGAATTTTTTTAACTCCATGTAAAATGTGTCACTGTACAACAATTCATACCTGAAACAGGTTTATCCGGATTTGAAAATGAGAATGGCAATTTGGCCCATGTAGAAGTAGATGAAATGCTTCGTTTCGTGCGTTACATAGGAGCCAAAATTTCTGCCAACAATGACGTGCCACGTTGGGTTGTACTTCTTGTCGAACTCCTTCTTGACGTAGGCGGCGATGTCCTTCTCAATGTTGAACTTTTCCATTGCTTGAGTGGCTACTTCCACAGCGTCCTGCTGCATGTCTTCCGACATGTCGGCATTCTTGATCACTGCTTTTCTGTCCGACATTGTGACCTGCACGCAGGCAAAGATAGAGACAAGGTTTAGAGACAGTGCCCATGCGCTCAACCTCCCGACATACTAACACAACTGCGTACTCAGTACTCAGCGAGTTGCCTGTCAATATAAGGACAAAAATGATTGTGAAGAAGCTGAATTTTCATCACTCTTACCAGTGGGTGTTCTTAGGCAGCCACGTATATAACGTTCAATCCTGGTCGGCTCACAGCCAGCAGTCGCGGAATGCTAATTCTTGGTCGAAATGAGCAACAGACTGAAGTACGAATAACAGCTCGTGAAGGATCAGGAGAACTAAAAATTGTTCCTCAGCCTTCCACCGTAAATTCCGTTTCCAAAATAATCGAAAATTCAACTGAATCCATGTGCATGTACAGCTTTGGCTCAACACCGCCACGGCGCTGTACAACAAAAATGACTAAGGTAAGTACGCGCTAACGCCATGTGCAGGAAGCAGTTTACGACCTTCGCCTACCGCCCGGGCCGTGCAGTCTATCGCGATATCGATGGATTTGGCGCGTGCGTTCCACGATCGCTTCCAAGGAAACACCCTCTCCCCGAAATGAACAATAACCATGACAACGTGTGGACAACCTTCACTTCGAAAATAATTCCAGACATGTCATGTCAACGGTTCAGTTCTGGGGCTTCATAATCACTGCAAGTGCAAAGCAGGGAGTAGTACAATACATGGTATCAAGAGTATCACTCTTGATGGCCCCTCTCTCTGTTTATTCTTTTTACCAGGCGTGGGCCATCCCCTGGACTATCGAAATGGGTGCCTTATTATTTTTCTGAGTGCAATAAAGAGCATACCAAGGCGCGTAGCGCCGAGACCTGCGCCCGCGGCCGTACGCACGAGGCCTTGGTGAAGGCGAAAAAGAAAAAAAATTGTACTACTCCCTGGTGCAAATTTGGCTACGAGGAGTACTTGAATAAGATGATCATGATGATAATGACCAAGAATTAGATGCAAGGCCACAAAAATGATGTGTACCTTTTGACATTGCACTTGTGACTGCCACCACACTCTACAGACTAGAGTACAGTCGGTCTACTCGATACCAAAAGACACAAGCATAGAGCAGCAACAACTAACATCACCCATAGCTATAATAAAATAATGATAACGGAGCAGATTCATACTCCACTTCGCATACTGAAACGCATCGCATGTGGCCTTACCTATCGTGACTGCGAAAGTTAAAACATTCCACGCTCTCCTACTTGTATACTGTGACGTGCAGTATAACGCCACTGGACAGCTGCCTCAACAAGAAAATTCGGACCTTACGCACTGTCGTGCTTTGCATCGGTGCAGTGCCGTGAAAAGAAGACTTTGTGTATGAACTGGCACGAGTGAAGCTGGGCCCGAATTTCTTAGGCAACAAGAGCACATATCATGAACACACCAACACCAACACAAGCACAGCTGCACGTTGGGATCAAGGAGCAAGGCAAATTCATTCAGGCCGCACACAATTTTATAGCTGGGAGCGAGCGAAAGCAAGGAGAGAGACCCCAACGGGCCAGCAGCAGCCATGACCCCGCAGAAAAACTAAGGCGGAGTGAACATATACATGTAGAGAGGTTGATAAATCGGGAGCAAGAAAAATAACGCAAATGACTTTGATAGAGGAAGTAACCGTGAAATATACTCCGCTCCATTCGAAACTTAGAAAGCACAGGGAGCAAAAGTAGAAAAGAAAAAAATAAATAATTAGATCAACGAGATCTGCCAAGCAGCAAGCGGAAAAAATAATTAATTAAAAGCAGCAGCAGCAGTAACAGCAGCACAGCGACAGCAGAACGCGCAGCGAACACAAGTAGGCCAAACAGCACAGCAATTCAAGTTAATCGTCGTCCTCATCACTGCTGTCAGAATCGGTGGACTTCTTTTCAGGCTCCGCCGGCTTCGGCGCCGGCAGGTGCAGTGTCTTCCAAGAGCCAGGCTCAGCCTTGAAAAGCTTGACTTCGACTTTCGTGCCTAGGAACGTGACCTTGCTCGAATCAGGCTTGATGACCTGCAACAAAAGACCGAACAAGAACCACTATGAAATAGAGGTTGCGACTTCGGCGATGATTTTGTTTAGGAATGGCTTTCTTGCAGGTTTGCCGAGTCGAAGGTTCGATGGACTTCTCGTGTTCTCTGGATGGCAGTCGTGAGTCAGTCAAGTGTCAAGTCGTCGGCAGAATAGCGCGAGCTCCAGTGTGGGAGCAAACCCATTCCTAAAGAACCACTATGCATCAATTAATCTGAATCACACCACATGATCAGATGTGACATCTCTGAAAATTATCCCCAACACCAAGTTCGTACACCGAAATTTCAATTGTAATCATCTTCAATTTCCAACCTTTCGCTATCTCTTGGGGAGTAACAACCTCAACAACTAGCCTGAAGTTAGAGTGACACGGCTGGAGAGCTCCTACTAAGACCCACTATTCTGTGCATGAAGAGTGGTCACTAACGTAGTTACAGGATTTCCCCGTAACTCAGAACACACGTACTTAGGGGGCGTTCGTTTTTGATCTACAGGTTTGGGAAGAAACTACTTCTTTCGGTAGAGGTGTTCGTTTTTTGAAAAAAAATTCTACTCAAAAGGGTAGATTCTACTTTCCTCTACCGGCTCTACCGGGAAAAAGTTGGTAGAATCCGGTAGAAGTTGGTAGAGCTACGGGATTTCCAGCAAGATCAAGGATTTGTACACAACTCCATAAAAAAAAGAAACATTTCACGTACACATCGTGTAAACTACTAGATCTGGTAGAACAGCGTTCGTACACTTGCCTCTACCATCTACCTCTATCGGTAGAGTGACTCTACTCTACTCTACCAGGTAGCTAAAAACGAACGCAGCCTTACTGAAGGCAAGTGAACATATTTTATGCCAATCAATTTTTGGGGCCTTTTTCGTTGACATGCCAGTTTTTGTGACTGTAGACGGGCCAGAAAGGTACCCGGTAGATGGACCGACGTGCTCGGATTAAGGATGTCCGGATCTGGGCAGTTTTACTGTACACCTATCTGTACTGTGTACATCACTACATGTGCTTGAGAAACATAACAGCTCAGGAGTAGGCCCTTCCACCTTATGTTTTGCATTTTTTTTGCATTTTTGGGGAAAAAAGCATTCTCGTTCGACGTCGAGCATTTTCTTGAATTTTAGGCCTAAAAAACGCATTTACAGTCTGCATCGGCTATAGCGTACCCTTTTGATTTCTGTGATTTTATCACTATAACCGATGCATCACTATATGCGATACGATCGATTTTTTCTCTTTTTTTTCTTTTTTCGATCGACACATGAAAGGCAAGGAAATACTTCCAGCATGGCGTTTTGACAAATGAGCATCATGCATAGTTGACAGTGCCTGCATTTCCATAAAAAAATTCTGTTATGTACATGTACATGTATCACTATAAAAATAAGCAACGTGAAGAAAGTAAAAAAATAGGGCCTTTGATATTATTGCTACATGTATATTGCTACATGTATTGTATAGTTATCACTATAGCCGATAATAATAATTATAGTGTGTTATGCATGTTTTGATTCTTTGTTGCCATCATGATATCCGATATATCATTACATCCGATAATATTGGTTATGGTGATATTTTTACTGGATAAAATACGTTTTGCTTTTGATATTTCGTACCAATATCACTGCAGCCGATATATTCTTATATCCGGTCACTCTATAGCCGATACAGACTGTACTCAGGAGCACTTACATCAAAGAGGGGCACAGTCAGGCTGAATTGGCTTTTGCCGCCGCCGAAAAGAATGTCGGCGAAAAGCTGCAAAGCACACGCATGTAAGCACAAGCAGAGACACCAACAGCATTGGCATACTGAAGAAGTATGGGAGCAAATTCGCCATGGCTACCCCTACAAAGCCTTACATGAAGAGGATAGACTGAGATAGATAGATACTTCGAAGTAGATGGATAGATGGATAGAAGGTGCTGACAAAGGGACAGAAAGCACCGACAGAGGCCAGCAATGGGACGTACGATGCGCATTGTGCAGTAATACAAAGATGATACTGTCTACAGGAACGAACACTAGCAATTTCATGACGAAAACATATGTTAGCCGCTAATACTACAAATCGGAATGCATCTGTCACAACTCGCAAGTATGGGCTTCAGAAGCAAGAAACGACTAACTAGCGGCAAACATATCGCAGGTGGTAATGCCATCGGTGTGTGTACCAGTGCCCCACACCTGCTCAGTTGTATATCCACAGGTCACAGTTCGCAGTGGATGACTACAACCGACAACTAACCACTCACTTCATCGGACATGTACACAGTATGCAGTGGCATTTAGTCCCATTTACACGATGACATCACGGGGCTCACCCTCGCGAGCACATGATTCTGATACGCTAAATGCCAACATCGCGTATAAGAGATGTCGGCAGTAACAGAAAGTTCATAAACACCTAGTTTATAACAGATACCAGGGGCACAAGCAAGTGTAAGACAAAGCTAGAGTGGCTGAGTGAGGGCAGAACTGCATACCGTACTAGCACTTGGCAGTACTTACAACAGTTTCATTGGCCTCCACGGTGCAGTGATCGGGTACTGGTAACTTAGAGTAGATACTGATCACCACCGTATTGCCCACCTGATGCCAGTCATACCTACAAACACACACACACACACACACACACACACACACACACACACACACACACACACACACACACACACACACACACACACACACACACACACACACACACACACACACACACAAACACACAGACACACACACACACACACACACATGAGGTAGACGATCAGAGCTGCTACCATCCTGACTTCTATGCAAACATGACTGGTGCTACCGATATAGCCAGGGAGTAGTACAACACCATAACATGGCCATAACCATAACATGATATTATACTACCACCCGGCTGTAGCCATACGGGGGAGGGGAGCAGCAAGTGCAAAAGATTCCGAGAACGAAGAGCACACAAACCAGTATGTGTACCTGTGCATAGGGGAGATACTGCTGTCACAGGTTGTGCTAATGTAGTGCTACTGTGCATTTGCAGATCTTCGTTTACATGACTTAGACACGATGTGCATTCTGCTTTCCCGTTGCACACTCTGCTTTTACACACTGCACTTGCTGGAAGAAAGAGTGAAGCCTGATGGCAATAACAGCCATACTGCTCACTTCAAAGTTTAGAATGATCCGCACACAAAGCATAGCTTCACATGCCCATTCAACCAGCACCGATGTGTGCAACTTGGATCAGTGCTTCATAAGATCAGGAATGACACTACCACACCAGAAAAGAGAGAACATGATCGGCACCATGGTAAAGCAGCTCCAACTTACCGACATTTGACCTCCTCCACACAGTTCTCATCCTATAACAAGACACACAAGCACGCAACAGTAGAACCATAACCTGTCACAGTCACTGACCACACCAATGAACAATACAAGCAAAGCCCGGGCTTTCTCAGCGTTGTGCGAGTACCATATGCCATTAATCTCACTAGCACGTGCACTGGTATACTGGCCAGTGCGAGCCAGCAGTAACGATGCAAGCAACAAAATAATACCCAGTACAGAGAGAAAAACTGAGAGAAAGACAGAGAGAAAGAGAGAGAGAAAGAGAGAGAGAGAGAGAGAGAGAGAGAGAGAGAGAGAGAGAGAGAGAGAGAAGAGAAAAGAGAGAGAGGAACTGTAGCATGAAATTGAATACTCACCCGTGGACGAGGCCAGTCATGGTCACCTGTCTTGCAGCCTTCTTGTTTCATGAACTGCTCAAAGTCGCTAGTTCTTCTTGTACAGCATGTCCAGAACTTGAGCCTACAAGATGACAATGAAAGGATTAACACAGATGACATGACACCATCACACACAGTTGGAAGGCTACGAAACAGTCATTCATTGGGAGCTTGCGCAATAGTACCACAGTGGGAACTTCAAGTTTTTTCCGAGTACGACAAAATGGGATTCGGCAGTTAGGCATGCACGCGGCCGGCCAGCGTAGAACATGTTGAAACAATTTTGAGGTGGATGCTTGAGCAACCAAAGCACCCCCCCCCCCCCCTCCCGGCCTCTTGGGGGGGGGGGGGGGGTCTCCTGGCCCTTTGCGGCCCATAGTAGGGATATCAGCGAACGCACTGCGCAGCCCATCTGCGCAGGTCAGCCTGGCCCATCGATGCATCTACGCGCGGCCGGCAAGAAAACTCATGAACACTTTCATTTTTTTGCAAAATAAATCGTGCGAAGAAGATGCACGGAATGGCTGAAAACTAGGCTGAGGAATAGTAGCATCCAGAGACTCTCAAACAAATTCATGGTCCATCGCTTCTGGCAATGGCAGCGAAGATATCAGGGAGCTGATTGCAGCAACTCTCTACCAAGCGCGATGCTGGTTACTCACCAGGGCAGGGCGCTTCCATCGCGCAAGAAATGGCCGCGAGCGAGAAATGGAAGTCCGATTTTGGAACGATCCAACCAGGGAAATTCCTTGAAAATTGGCCTGAACACCTCTCATACTGGTGTTTCACGATGTGCAAACTTTCAGAGAAATCGACCGGGGAGAACGTGGTGAGTTCGTGGGTCCTCGAGTATCGCGTATGATTTGAATGGTCGCGGGGGCAGAAGAACAGTGATTTTACGACTCTCAGCGGTGCAAACAGACCGCGGCCATGTTTTCTCTGTCGGCCGCGATCACGTTCAAAAAATCGATGACGCAATGCATGCGCAGAGGCCTGCGCAGTGCGTTCGCTGACATCGCTACCCATAGTACAGATATATCCGTACCAGTGTACAGTGCATACTTTTTCAAAGCGCAACCTGGCGTAACTCGGCCGTCCCTTGACTAAATTGGACAATCGAAAAGTCTATCGGCATTAGAATTGTCTCAGCTATTGGCTCGAAAAACCCCGAAGGCGATTCGAGGTCGGAGAGCGGAGTTATGAGACTTGAAATAAATTCACTCAGCAGAGTCAACTCGGGCGCATGCATTTTGAACTCGTTTTGGAGGTTTCCCCTGACTCGCGGCCCACAGAGCCACAGATAGTTCACGTCATCGCAAAGGCAAGTTTCTCAGCTCTCATGTAAAAAAATCTGAGCGATCTGCGATACATTTTGTTGAAATGGCAGAGAATTCGAGTTGTGCGCTCGCAATGCTGGCTTTGGAGTGCCGAATCGCGCTGCGGCACTGGTTCTGTGGATTCAATGATGGCTTGCTGGCTATCGCTGTGTTCCTCTGGCCAAGAGCTTTTCAGAAAGCCCAAGATCACCAAAATCGGCCAAAGGACACCAAAGTCACGATCAGATAAGTAACTGGGCTCGCGTATGCAGTGCATTCCTTGAAATAATTGTGGGCCCTAAGGGGTTAAAGCACTCCTGCTAATACTGTAAAGTACCGCCAGAGGGCCCCACCATCTTGTCCTTTCGTGGTTGTATTGCGGAGGTGGTCTCCTGTCTGTAGGTCATACAACACGAACTTTGTACACATATCGCACGTTCTGCAGACAATCCGCACCTCCGAGCGGACACTAGCTCCACACAAATATCTGCCGTGAACTGTAGTACACTAAGGTTCTCACACCGTGCAAACTTCACTGCACCCTGCCATACGATTCTCCTTTCCCTGGCTGTAAAATCAAGGTGGGGTGATCTTGCGAGACGGGGCGCTCTCGTGGTACTTTACGGTACATGTATTGACGGTGCATGTATTGACGGTACATGTATTGACGGTACATGTATTGACGGTACATGTATTGACGGTGCAATTCACTTGTAGTTCTAGTCTAGATTAAAAATATTGTAATGCTCAGCCAGAAACATTGCAGACACAATCCTGATCAACCATGCATTACACTCGGATCGTGAACCATGAACAAGGTACATACATTATACAACAGTGCAAGCACCTACCCCTCATGAAATATGGCCTCTCCTGGGTGATAGCGACAGAGCTCTGACAAGGATTCAATGCCTTGGTAGGTCTGCACATCACAAGAAACCAGGAAAGGAAGTGAATGGCTTTAGAGGCAAGCACAAAGATGAAACACAGAAGACAATTGATTGAGAGAAAGTGCAGCAGACAGTACAGGAATATATATAATTATAAGAGCGGTCAAAGTTCATTCGGGTAAACACCAAGTTTGAATTGGTATACAGTCGACTGCACATATAACAAACAAACAAAAAACAAAAAAACTCACATCTAGCGAAATTCAAGATATCAAACCATTGTCCATGTCCCTGTTTGAACCCATATAAAAAAATTAACCCTTCGTAACGAACAGTTTTCGTTTACAACAAGGCAGTGAACAAGCCATATCTTGTACTAGGGTCGCATGTAAACCAAGAGCACTCGTACAGTCATGGGCCACGTGCCAGCTTGTATCTTGTGAGTGCATTTCTGTTATAAAGAACTTCGGCTATAGAGAACTAATTCTCCTGCACGATGGTGTTCGTTATATCAGGCGTCAACTGTAGATGCTAGCAAACAAGCGGACAATTTAATACTTCGTTCGCGGTGACAGTTTGTTGAATAAGTGTTCAATTTACTTCACAAGATTCCACTGGCCATCAACTACAACACCTCAAATCCAAGTACGGAGAGTAATAAGCATGATAATTTTCTGGGCGAGTGGTCTGCTCCAAATTCTTAGCTGCGTTATTTTCTTGAGTCTTTTTATTATTGCCGGTAGGTTGATGGCACAACAGTTACTAGTACCTTGCCACACGCATGATGTTTGCATTTCACACCAATCTCTATCACTGTGTTCTCTGTGAATAACACAAGTAAAAACAGAAAAAAGAAAGAAAAATACACCACCATTAGAAAGAGACTAGGCGCAACGAGCACCAACACGGGGAAACCCCTAACATTGTCGACTGACTGCTAGCATCAC
>NC_088646.1:34622452-34802452 GCF_964019385.1 Sycon ciliatum
AACAAGTGTGTAACACAGTGTGATAACAATAGGCAGCTAATGGCTGTCCCTCCAGAAACTTGCGGAGACATTTCAGAAATATCGCGGAAAAAGTTGCGAGGTAAAATGCCACAAATTGCGGGGAATATTGCGGATTTTGTCAAATATTGCGGGATTATTGTGGTAAAATTGCGGAAATTGCGGCCGATTTGTTACTTGTACTGTAGTGGTGTACGATGTACGAGCCGTACAGCATAAATCATGCATGACAAAACAGAACGTGTGCTGCGCTGACTGTGTTCAACTGCCTGACAGGAGCTTGCAAGACAGCTTTCCTCCATCCTCGGACAACACTCGACGCGAGCCTTATTTTGTGACTTGTCAGCCGCTGATTTGCCCAGAAACTTCTCCATTCTGGTGTCGATCTCACAAGTAAACTACTGACGAGCTTCAAAGAACTAAACAACATCGAAGAAAGACTCGAATATCGCGGTTGCTTTTCGAAATATCGCGGTGCTTTTCAAGTATCAAGGACAGTTTTCTACAATAACGCGGATGATTTTTCAAATATCGCGGATATCACGGACTTTTGTTCAAATCGCGGAAAACAACGCGGCCGCGGAATCGCAAGTTCCTGGAGGGACAGTAATGGACACAACTAACGAGTTGTCGTAGGCTCTTCTCAATCGCATCTACCTACATGTACATCAATAGAATGAAATCACTCTCTGAAAGTAGCTTGCCCTCTCATGGTGCCTATGAAGTGTTTTCAGGCGGAAATGACATTTGTAACAATGTTCAGGCCAGCTAGCTTTTTCAACAATGATCCGAGGCACATTTCCTGTGGAGAAAATGGCGTTCTGTCTGTGTTCTCCTATCCACAGAGCCGAACTGTGTTAAGAATACAGTTTTTAGTTTGTAAGTGCCGATGTGTGTATTTGTGAGCAGAGGAATGAACCATGTTGCTTACAAACAAAAAGCAGTCAACAAAGAGAGCAATTGCTTTCAATACGGCACAGGCAGTGTAATTTTGGCATCATAACGTGGAGAAAGTTTAACGATGGCTACCTGCCCACTCGTCTGTATGCGCATCTTTACACAGACATCTCAAACTGGATCCACGATAACGTTTCTTCAAATAACGAAAACAAATTGGTCGTTAAAACGTTAGACTTTGTGACTCGTTAGACTTTCCGGTTTTATAGTAATCGATTGCGGGCTTGAAAGTGATGACGTCAGAAGCCACCATCTAACAACAAATAAGGATGACGTCAGAAGCCACCATCTAACAACAAATAAGGCCACGCCGTTTTTTTCTATGTTTCGCGTCGCCTTATTCGATGAAATCAATGGGGGAGGGCAAAAAAAATAAAAAAGCCATCCAAAAAAAAACCAGTGTATACGTGCATTAGTAGTAGTAGTAGTAGTAGTAGTTTTTATTATTTTACTAGGGGAGTCCCAACAGGACTGCCTTTTTACTGGGAACCCTAGGTGAAGTTTAACCATATTAATGAACAGAGCAAGAGTGTGGGCCTGTCGACAGTCAGCTGGAAGAGAGTTCCTCCTGCCTGCCGCCAGAAAAGAAATAGAGCGCATGCCATACTGCGTATAAACGAGTGGGAGAACTAAGGCTCTTTGTGCCTTGCCCCGGGTGCATGCCTGGTGACCAGGTGCAGTTGCCCGAAGCTGGTACAAAGACTGAAGAAGAGGACTAGCAAGATGCTTGGCCAAGCAGCGGTACACAAAAACAGAGAGCTTGAGGCTAATACGCTGTTCCAAAGAATAGAGGTGATATAAGCGAAGAATTAGTTCAGTGGGCGTGGTACGATCGAGTCCAAACACTCTCTTCATTGCTATGTGACTAACGGTCACAATCCTATTGTACAGAGTTGTGCTTAAACAATGTAGGTAAGCATTACTGGCATAGTCTAGGGTAGACTGAATAATAGTCAAGTAGAATGTTCGCTTTGCATCGTTTGTTAAATTTCTACGGCCATGTCGGAAAGCAGCAACTTTAGCAAAAACCGAGTTACACAATTTATGGACCTGTGGCTGGAAGGTGAGATGCTCGTCTATCATTGCATTTGTGTACAGTGAAGCGACGCGGCTCTGTTCATGTACATTGACATGTACATGAATACATGAGTGTATCTCCTCTGCCATGCTTGTGGTCCAAACACAGGCGGCATGATGATTGTGTGACTTGCGGCCCAGCTTATTACACACACATGTACATGTACATGTGTGTGACCTGAGTACAATCATGCGATAAATAGAACAAATATTTAATTGATGCCAACATAACAGTTACGTGTAACAATCATGTTCCGTTTGTTTTCCTTTTGGGTTACATTTTCCGGTTTTCTGGGTTTGCATTAAATTTAATTATTTGTATTGCATTTTCAAAAAAATGTTCCGTTTATTTATTTTTAAACTCCGGCTGTGAAATACGCGCGGGGGACGCGAAACATAGATAAAAAAACGGTGTGGCCTAACGACTTTTGGATCGACTGGCCAGAAGTACAGTATAATTATGGTGGTTATACTTGTGAGGCCTGCATCGCCACTGAAGGTGTAAAGGCATAGTGGTGGCCTGCGGAAGCGAAGGCTAGTTTGTGTGTTTCTGAATATTCAAATGATGCTAACGTGGATCCCGCGAATATTATAATATACCGGTGGGCCCAGCGGCCCTCGACCTCGTGTTACACGTAGGTCACAGGTGTGATTTTTCTGCACCAGGAGTGGGTCCCTGACTGGGAGGGCACAGTCTGGTCACTACCGGTGGATGTGTCACTAGGCTGTGAAGGAATATCACACCAACGTGCGTGGATCCATACAAAAACCGGATCCAGAAGTGAGCGTTGTCATGTCTCCGGGCCGGCTGTGATGTAGCACTTTCAAGCCCTATTGAAACGTGTTCACTGCAAAAACTTGAAAGAGGCCATGTGATGTGGTATGACTGTTGAGACTACGTTATGTATATAAGTCATGGCTACGTTGGAGGTTGCTTAGAAAAAAACCCAGACACCTCAAACGTCACCATGGAAACCATTCGCGCTTTCAAAAATTCAAAGTAGTTCTGTGGTAGAAGTTTTGTTCAGAATTCGTGTATACACTAGTGCCCTCTGTAACCAGACGACTGGGCGCTCAAAAGAACAAAGGACATCCAGAACACAGTATGATGTATGGCTCTGATGTCTCACTTAAATTTCATCTCAATGGAGATCAAGATGTTGACGATTTTAGAAGTTCTCACCTTCAACGCGTCGTGAAAAATTGCTTGTCCAGGATGGAAGCAACATGCGCCTGCAATCCAGAAAGCACCGGAGGAATAACTAAAGGTATCCACGCCTAAATGTCTTGATGCTCTCAATATTTACCATCGTGATTGTCTTCCTCATCATAAAATTTCCCACAACCTTTGTTGTAGCATCGAAGTTCTCCTTCGGTCGCCATTTTTTTGAATGAAAAAAATGAGAAGTACATGTACCAGCTGACATAAAAAGTGGTAATTATTTGTCAACAAATCGAGAAAATCGCCAAAAGAAGGAAGTAAAAAATGATCTCGATCAGGACAACCGCGGCGCGCTAGCCGCGCCCGCGATCCATACCGCGCTTGGCCGCGTACCGTGCACTCGTACTCGTGATCGTGAACGCATGCGCATCGCTTGCAGTTGCAGTGTACCGGTACCGGTAGTACGCGATCCGTACGGTACGGTACAGCGCCGTATCACTGTACCGTACCGATGCATGCGATGGGTTTTCCGATTTTGCGGCGCACCTTTTGCTATTCCACCTTCGACTTCGTGTTCTTTCCAATAAAAAAGGGTTTTGTCATTTCTGATTAGACTATGCGACCAACGATCCAGGCCAGGGGCAGGGACCCTGCGGGAGCTACAACGTACATGTACATCGTACATGTACGTTGTATGTGTAGTTCAGTGACGACTCCCTTGGCTCGGGTAGGTCTACCAGGTCTACGGCCTGGCTGCCTTCGATAAAGGAACTGGACTGGACCTCAGGCTCAATCTGGTGCCGGAGAAGGCTATGAAGTAAAGGTACTTTGCCTGTTCAGGCGAAGACATTGTAAAAATAAAAGACCCGAACAACAAGTGTCAACAATAGCGGTCAATCGATGCCCCTAACCTCACTGCTTCCCTCTCTGTATCCCGTCTCTCTCTCTCTCTCTCTCTCTCTCTCTCTCTCTCTCTCTCTCTCTCTCTCTCTCTCTCTCTCTCCTCTCTCTCTCTCTCTCTCTCGCCCTTTGTCTCTCCCTTTCAAGTTTGTCTGTCTGTCTCTGTCTCTGTCTCTGTCTCTGTCTGTCTCCCTCTGTCTCCCTCTGTCTCTGTCTCTGTCTCTGTTTCTGTCTCTCTCTCTCTCTCTCTCTCTCTCTCTCTCTCTCTCTCTCTCTCTCTCTCTCTCTCTCTCTCTCTCTCTCTCTCTCTCTCTCTCTCTCTCTCTCTCTCTCTCTCTCTCTCTCTCTCTCTTTCTCTCTCTCTCTCTCTCTCTTCTCTCTCTCTCTCTCTCTCTCTCTCTCTCTCTCTCTCTCTCTCTCTCTCTCTCTCTCTCTCTCTCTCTCTCTCTCTCTCTCTCTCTCTCTCTCTCTCCCTCCCTCCTCCCTCCCTCCCCCCCCCTCTCTTCTCTCTCTCTCTCTCTCTCTCTCTCTCTCTCTCTCTCTCTCTCTCTCTCTCTCTCTCTCTCTTCTCTCTCTCTCTCTCTCTCTCTCTCTCTCTCTCTCTCTCTCTCTCTCTCTCTCTCTCTCTCTCTCTCTCTTTCTCCCTCTACCTCTCCCCTCCCCCTCGCTCGCTCGCTCTCTCCCGCTTTGAAATTCGCTTCCCATAGAATTGGGCACTAATGCCCGTTTAGCCTTGCGATGTAAAATAAAAACAACAACAACAATCAAGGACACCGATTACCGTGCAGAGTATCGAAATATATTTCAGGAGACTACATGTACATGTACCGGTAACTGACGAAGACAAACCTCACAACAGTCCCGAGGAGTGAGGAGTCAACAGTCTGAGGAGTCAACAGCCCTGAGGAGAGCTGCATCCTACTTACACGCTACAAAGCGCTGTAACCTCTGCTTTGCGGAGAAGCAGGAGATCTGTAGGGGCTAAGCAGGAGAAACGCTCACTGAACAGAAGGTATCAAACTTCAAAGCCTGGCCCTAGTGTTGGCACGAGTCAGAGAGCAAATTAATTTTACCGCCGTCTGTTACTTTGTCCCTAACGTTTGAGGCCTAAGCCTAAGGATGGCGATCGGCCCTCTTCGGAGGGGCAGTCGATTGTGCGGCGCGGAGTTGCCGTGGCCTTCTGGATACCCGGTTCCAGGTCAGCCCCTGGTCTGGGTGGATTCCTGGGGACTCACTGTGCCCATGCGCGGGGGGGGGGGGGGGGGGGTGCGTTCCGTTGTGCTGACATGTATGTCATGAAGTAAACTTGTGAAGTTATTGTGTCTCGAAGCTATCAATCTGTAGTTCCCCTTTTATTTGCTAATAATAAAAGGGGGATTACAATCATGTACTGTTGTACTAGACCTAATACAAGGCTACATTGTACATGACATTGTGTATGATACAATCATAATCATTTGGCTACCCTATGCCTAGGCGCCTATGCCTGGTCAGATCATGCTTATGTGAAATAATATTATTATGTGCAGCAGCTCATAAAGTAACGTTAGTTATGTACAATCATGCACATAGTCATTGTATGAGGTAGATGTACTTGTAGTAATATTCTTGTACTACTTGTAGACTAAAGCTATTATTGTACATAATTGTGATGTGTACATGTACATGACTGTACTCGTACTTGTCTTTATTGATTTTAGTACATGTAGTACTATTGTCACATGCGGCGCGCTATCTCAGTATCTGGCTATCGCTTGCGCTTTAGCGGGCATAATCTAGATAGAGCTAGCTACATTTTGTAGAGACCAGGGAGTCGTATAGACCCGGGAGGCGACACGAGGCCTTCCGGGCCGACTATGATTGACTCGCGGCACTTTCTCCCACTTTTCCCTCAGATATCCCCGGTGCATGCCCTGAGTTATAAACCAACTACTCCGCGTACTTATGCCATGGGACTTTGGGAGTGCACTCCTTGGGGAACGGACTCGTGCAGGATCGATAGGATCGTGGGAAATCGTAGCTCGAAAAGAAGAAGAAGAATGAACTACTTTTCCAAGTAATTAGTTGCATTTGATTATCGTGATTGAGGCAGAGAGTGCTGCTGATCGCGATCCAGATCCGGGTCAAGAATCACCTCCTGATCCTAAGGAAACTTCAGCTGACGTAGATCTACGTTCTCTTCGCGTGAACGCTAAGTCTGCTTGGGCCACAGGTATGGTTAGAATTCTAATTTTCTATGTTATTATATTTTTCAATTTGTCTTGAAACTTTCAACCTTGCTACTTAGCGGCTTCTGATCTGGTGCGCGTAGATCTACTGCATAAAAAGTTGCGAATAATCTTGAATTGGAAGAAATACTTGTGGGTTGATAGAGTGCAGTACTTGTTCAATGGTTTCTACAGAGCGTTCCGAATCCCAGCCGCTAAAAACCCACAGAAGGCAAGAAGCTTGCGTTGCAAAGCTGCTGTCCCGCCTGACTGCGGAGAAAGAAGACTCGTTTATGGTTGTTCTACAGCCGCTGCTGACGTCCATCAGCTCTGTCCTGCTCCCAGCTGCAGATAGGCCTGGATTTCAATGAGTCGTGTCCCAACTCCGGTGTGAACGATTCCCGACGTCAAGACGAAGTGGGGTCAATTCATGGGTGTTGCAAGGAAGCTGTCACAAGATGATCCGGTATTGAACGGTAGGTTTTGTAAAGCTGCTCTAACATTTGGATCCTATAAATTATAACATTAATTTTTTATTTGTATTCACGAAGCCATGCCCAAGACGTGCGACATAGCGTGCGTTCGTGTGTATGTGTGTGCGTGCGTGTGTATATTGTGTGCGTGTGTGCGCGCTTGTGTATGTCGTTAAATGCTGCCAGAGCACCCCTACCTCCGGAACCATTCGAGTAGATCCATTTGGGGAGGGGCGGATGGGCGAGTCCTGCTTGCCGCATTCAGTACTACATGAAAAAGTACTCACCCTAAGAAAACTGTGCGTGCGTCTCGTACACCCAACAAAAGTCAAGAGCTGGGAGTCGTACAAACCCATCAAAACCCTAGGGTGTGTGCGATCTCTGGTCAAGAGGGTGGGAACTGTTGCGTACATTTCCAACCAGGTCGTAGACGCGTCTGCAGTACAGTACGACCTCACACTTCACATAGTCATACGAGGATACAACTCTATTGATAGATAAGATAACGTGCTTGTAGATCTCTGCCATGCCAAAGTTGCATTCAGTAGAGGTAGTAGTCTCTGTCAAGCGTGTTTGCCATTGGCTCACGGCACTTGTAGCAGCTGATCGGACGATGCAAATGGACTCCCAGTCCACATTAGCTGGTTCTTGATATGCCTTCGAAAATATACCATGGCACGCACTTTCCACTGTTGTTACATAGGGCCGGAAGTGTGTTGTCCTGAGCTTGCCACGATACTTTCCGATCTGTCCATCTCCTCTCTTTGTTAAGTTGAAATTATTTGAAGAGCTGATGGCTGGTAACTTGCTGGTCAGCTGGTAGAAATACGTTTGCAAGTGTTGCTGCTGATTTGTACGTTGAATTGCCGGAGTGACGTGGCCTTGAGTAGTCTTCCCCAGCAATGAACTGAAGAGTAGCATGCGTATTGAATTCTCTTGTTGCCGGTTCATCGGCCCCTCTCCATGACACCGGACTAGACTGAATTACTGGCGTCCCTTCATCGTCCCTTCATCGGCCTGCTTTTTGCCTCGAACTTCACGAGTCTTGAAATCTGGACCCAACATAATAAAAGTGGGACTCAATTGCGCAGGTCAGACGATAAATTGATGCAATAAGGGGTCATCGCGAAAGTGATTAGTCATCCCTGAAAAAAACATCATTCATTTCGTACTCGGACCTCCTCTCCACCCTCCGAAATGAATGGACGACGAAAATCGCATGCGTGTACATGTGTATGCATAGCGTCAGTCGACTGAGATTTTAGCTCCCCCCCCCCCCCCCCCCCCCCGGAACGATCTTCGTTTCAGGGACGACCAAAAACTTGTGTGACCACTGACTTTCTTTCTCTGTTATCAAGCAGTATGCATTATTTGTAACAGTAATTACTTGTCTGTGTCATGTGGATGCATTGTCTTATTTCCTTTTTCAGGCTACAGCGCAACCAAGAGAACGAAATGTACGTCGCAATCAAGCTATGTCGTTGCCATCTTCTATGTGCCATGCGTTACCTGATGTGCCAGCCTGCTATGTCGGATACCGCTAACCATGCACCGACTAGGCGCCAGGCGCGAACTGATGGTGGTGGTGGTGCCAGAATAACTTTGCAGTTTAGAGAGCGTGTCTGGGCAGGCGTGTATTTACCCCCATATTGCCAGGTGTGTATTTACCACCATATGAACCAACCATAAGTGCAATTGCAGTGGAGTCTTCAACTTCATTCTCCCGAGTCAAGCTCCTTGTGAAGACATCTAAGAAGAAGATTGCCTGATGAGTCCAGCCGGGACGAAAGGTACGTCGCAATCAAGCTATGTTGTTGCTGTGTCATCTGCTATGCGCCATACGCTACCTGATGTACCAGCCTGCTATGTCGGACACCACTCACCCTGCATCGACTAGGCGCCAGACGCGAACTGATGATGGTGGTGGTGGCGGGAAGGAGAGCTCTGTGCCAGAATAACCTTTCAGTTTAGAAAGCGTGTGTAGGCAGGTGTGTATTTACCGCCGTATGAATCAACCACAGTACGATCAGCTGACGTTATAACTTATAAGGATGATCTCGTGCAGCGATATTATTGATATTTTTTAAGTCTTTTCTAAGGACTCTCCACTGCAGCGTTTTCTTTCCACTCGGTTCTCTTCTTTTCATCGCTCAGCTTGCACTTGCAATGCTTATACATACTGATCAATCCCGTTCAATTTTCCGTACATTTTTCTCAAAATCCATAGCGCGGACGAAGTAGTGATTTTCCGTACAAATATGGAAAATACGGAAGGTTGATAGCACTGTGTTGAGGCAGCTATTGTTGACTTTATTTGGAATTAATTCTGTCGTATTTGCACACATTCCTGAGTACATTGTATTACTACTAGCATCCAATGTGTGTTATCTGTGCGAGCTTCTAACCTTGTGAACATTCACCGAAGGTTCGGTTGGTGGCGCACAAGATCTTCCGGGATGGCTCTTGCGGGCTCTCAGCCCTGCGTTCACTGCATAAAACTTGGCAGAACAGTTCAAGTTATTTCCTCACTCTGTGACTCCCAATATTTCACATGTGCAATGATTATAAGTATTGTAGATCACTGGGACAGCGCCACTTTGTTAGCCGATGTTAGTCCTGAAGAAAAATTGACTTCATTGCCCTAAAGGTGAGAAGAAATTGGGACTATTTGTGAAGGAAAACTTTGGAAAATGTAATTTCGAATAAAAGTCATTTCGTTTATCTGGATAGGTCCAATATTTCACAAATGTGCAATATAAGTATTGTAGATCACTGGGACAGGGCAACTTGGTCTGTCGAAGTTAGTCAAGAGGAAAAAAATTACTTCATTGCCCTAAAGGTGAGAACAAATTGGGACTAACAGTTATTTGTGAAGGAAAACTTTGGAAAATGTAATTTCGAATATAAGTCATTTCGTTTATCTGGATAGGTCCAATATTTCACAAATGTGCAATGTAAGTATTGTAGATCACTGGGACAGGGCAACTTGGTCGGTCGAAGTTAGTCAAGAGGAAAAAAATTACTTCATTGCCCTAAAGGTGAGAAAATATTGAGGGAATTTGTAAAGAAAGGATTACCTCATCTTAGGTGGTCAAAGTGCCTCAGAGTTCGAGTGGCAGTGCAAAGCCAGTGAGTAAGCCAGTGAACAAGACCCTTTATTAGTGAACTCCTCAGCGATGGCCACAGATGGCTGTATTTCAGCAATGGAGATCGAAAGTCTGACCACAATTGTTCAGCGAAAGGACGAAGACGACGCTATGTACGGATTTCCCGCGCGCTATGGCCTATGTACGGACTTGTCCCACACCGAGCAGGTCGTAATATTTTGAATCGTTGAGTCGATCATGGTTGTGCACAAGTGATGCGCGTGTCGCCTCCCGGGTCTATACGACTCCCTGGTAGAGACTACTCTTGCAGACAAAACCTGACATTTTATGCTGTTTTTATCAGTGAGGCTGCACTGACTGTATAAGTGTATTAGCCCTGCATACATGTCGCTGCATCACCACACAAGGACATAGAAAGATAGATAGACAAGAGTCTGTACACGTACACGACATCAGAACCAAGCCTACTATACACTACAATGACAATGTAGGCTACAGACTGTATGCCGCCGCTCTACCGTCTACGTGCGAACATGTGCATTTCCCCGCTGAGCCACGCGGGTGTTTTCGGTTGACCGTTGATGCCATGCCGTGCTAAATCTGCTCCGCTGCGCGTTTCATCGTGTGCGGGCGTATCATTCTTTCCGCTGCGCTCTGCTGTGCTATTCAAAAATCGCTCTCTTGCAGAGGCTCTCTGTCGTTCCTGTCGGAGCTTGTGATCTTAGCTCAGTTTTGTCTAATTTTCTTTTCCTTTAGTAGTATCGTGACCCCGTTGAATCTCCGCCACCATGCCGAAGCAGGTAGGTTTGGAGAAGGTTTGCTTGCTCACTAGTTGGCAAGAGATGCTGATCACTGCACTGGCCAGCAGGCGGAGGACTGGGTAACCTTTGGAAATGAACGGTGTGTGCGTGTGTGTGTATGTGTGGCCATGTTCTTGAAGATAAATGTTCGCGTCACGACCATGGACGCCGAGCTGGAGTTCGCTATCCAGCCGGCGACCACGGGAAAGCAGCTCTTCGATCAGGTAGGGATGATCTTCCTCTTGCAGAGAAGTGCGCCTGCTGCTAGTGCTAGGTCTCTCATCGCCCCATTTCCCATGCTAGTAATACTAGTCCATAGGCTTAGCTTCCAGTCCGGGCTTGTCAGTCTGATGTGTGGTAGGTACAAACATGGTGGCGTACACTGTGTGATCAGCGTGATGCTGTGTTGTTCCGCATGCAGGTCGTCAAAACCATTGGTCTTCGGGAGATCTGGTTCTTTGGACTGCAGTACGTCGACTCCAAGGGCCTGCACACTTGGCTCAAACTCAACAAGAAGGTCAGCAATGCAACAATTGCCCAGTGAAAATGTTTGATGCTCCTGCGAATCTATTTTTTTGCCTGTGCAATCTGATACTATTACACATGGTCGCGTTCCCTTGTGCCACTTATCCGCAGGTGGTGTGTATGGAGGGTAGCTAGCTCTGGCTTAGCTATTCTTTATGTTATGTTGTGTATTCGTTGTCGCGGAAGTCTGAATCACGGACTGCTACCTCGTTCCGCGATCTGATGCTCCAAAATCTTTCACTAGGGACGATGAAGCACTCTCTGTTGTCTCCACGCAGGTCGAGCCATATTTGAGTCCACTCACATCAGGCTCGCGTATGTCGTGCCTGGGGGAATGAGCGTGGGTGCGGACCAGGCAGATTCTATCATCTATGCTCCGAGTTAGCTTGGTGTGTAACGCAAGCTGAGTGAGTGCTACAAATCTGATTTCCTGAGCTGCTGCGTGAAAGCGCTTCCCTTCTGGCGAGCAGATCACCCGCTTCAGGAAATGCACTGTTCTGGTTTTCGCTACAATCTACATGACCAGTGCGGTGAAACATGCACACAAGGCACACCCTAGCGCGCACAGCGATGCCCTGCTCAATCAAGATAGAGAACCGACGAACGATCGTCCATCGCTTACCAACACCGGGGATGGAATAGAAAATCCATTATGTCAATTTCACAGCAGCAAACGCTCTGTTTATCAATATGATACTGTGTTAGTGCGTGTGTGGCGAATATAGCCTGTCAATTATTTCTGCATTCATTCTCCGTGATCCAGCCTTCTGACACTGGCTGCGAAGAAAATGTGTGTGGTGAGAATGAATTGAAATCACGAGTGTTGTAGAATGACACAATTAGCATGCCTATTGAGACTGTGCAGTTGCTGGAGTGTACAGATTGTGATAGCACTTCAGCAAAGAGGAGGTGCATGTGATGTTTGGGGATGATGCAACGCAGTGTACACACGTGTGTGTTTGTGTGTGCGTACGCATGCGAGTGGGTGTGCGTGTATGTATGTGTCTACTTGTGTACTCACATGTGTCTGTGTGTGCGTGGTGTGTGCGTGTGCGTGTGTGTGTGTGTGTGTGTGTGTGTGTGTGTGTGTGTGTGTGCGCGCGTCTGTCGGGATACTCTGGCTGGGGCTGAATGGACACTGCTGGTCTTCATAATCATTCAAAGTGAAAAAGCGGATATTCCGCTTCTGCATGTGAGCCATGTCTAAATAAGCAATAACATTAACTCCGTTTATCTGGATGATTGAAGCGTAGACATTCTGCCAAAAACCCACATGGATTACTGCGTCATTAGTTGAAGGCAGACTGCCAGGATCCGAACAGCTTTTCTATTTTATTCAAAGTCCATTGACACTATGACAGCCAATAGGAATGGAAGGAGTGTACACTCGCCATGGCAACAAAAGAGACAAACATGTAGCTGCAGTACTAACACTAACACTAACAGTTAGCCGTATCAATCCAAGTATCCAATCCTCCCGACACTCCTCTAGTTCGTTATCGCCGTATTTGACAGTCAGGGTCATTTCATTGATTTGTCATCAACCACCACGCCGTTTCTGCGCTCTCCAGCCGACCCCTCGACACGTTGCCACAGCACACCACCAGCAAAGCTATACGTCCGTTGGCACTGATGTCCTTCACGCAGCTGTTTCAGTTACAGTTACGGTGTGGTGCTTCATGAGGGCTGAATGTTGCTGCTTACCCCTTCATTTCATTGATGTTGCGTTGTCCATGTTCTCCAGGTGGCCGTGCAGGACATCAAGAAGGAGACGCCAATGCAGTTCAAGTTCCGCGCAAAATTCTTCCCCGAGGACGTCGGAGAGGAGCTCATCCAGGAGGTGACTCAGGTAAGATGGCGTTGGACCACTAGTAGTATGTGTGTGTGTAGGACTTGAACGTGATGACGCGTCTGAAGTCAACTAATAACAACTTCTGCATCAGATTGGATCCACTCTGGCCATAGCTAAGCACCGTATCACGGTGGGCAGGCCCTCATGCCTTTTTTGATCCAATACAAAGAAGTGAGGGAAAGGGAGTACAACACTTTGAATGCTATAGCCAATACAGGAAGAAGTGTGTGCGTCGCAGTGCGTGTGTGAGAACTGAGAACTACTAGAATAATAAAGGGAGAAGAGGAAGAAATCTGGAAAACGCCGGCTTACATGTATATGCACGCATCCCACAGAGTGAGTGCATCTCTAAAAGGTGTCGTAAAAGAAGAACTTGTGGTTTGTAGACTGTGGGGAAACAAGCGGCAAAATGGGTATGCCATGAACAAGGTGAGCGAGGTCAAGCAAGGTTCAGGAAATAACACCTGATTCCAGGTACCCTGTAGGTGCATTAGAACCAGTCGACAGTTTTAAATGCTCTGCAGCAGTTGACAGAAAGCGCAATGCCTGGCGGAAATTCCGCGATGACCCCAGAAATGGAGCGCTCCAGTGTACGTACAAGCTAGCACTCCTTGACTCAACAAGATGTCTAGCAAGAGCCAAAGCCAGACATCTCGACCACGTCAAGCAACAGCTCCGGACGGGCAGCCTGCAGGACAGAGAGTGGTGGAGCGTGATTAAACGAGTTGGAGGGCATGGCCGGGACAGCTCCATCCCAGTCCTGGTTGACCCCGATGGCATGGAATGCACCAAAAGCCACGACAAGGCTAACGTCATCGGGAAGTACTTTGCCCAGAAGTGCAGCGTAGACGATGACTTTGCAGAACAGTCGGGGCCGTTCCCGCATGTCCGCCAGCGCACCGCAAATACGCTTGCAACAGTCCACTTCCGCCAAGCCACCGTACGCCGGACACTCCGAGCCCTGAACCCAAGTGAAGCCACAGGGCCTGATGCAGTACCTGCTAGAGTGCTGAGAAAATGTGCCGACTCTCTGGCCCTGCCCCTATCCAAGCTGTTTACCCTGTGCTTCTGCAGTGGTCATCAACCTGCCATGTGGAAAGCTGCCAACGTCGTACCGGTACACAAGAAAGGCCCCAAGTCGAACCCCAGAAACTACCGACCGATATCACTACTGCCCATAATGTCTAAGTGTATGGAGTCCATCGTGAACCGCAGCCTGTCCAACTTCCTGAAGAAGAATGACATCCTTTTTCACAGGCAGTTTGGCTTTCGCACTGGACTGGGAACCTCTGATCTGCTGATTGCTCTTCAGCATGAGTGGAGCCTTGCAGCTGCCAGTGGAGGCCTCGTCAGGGTACTCGCAGTAGATATTGCCGGGGCCTTCGACAAGGTCTCGCACAACGGCGTCCTCCACAAGGCTGAGCGGTGCGGCATAAGTGGCCCCTCCTTGCCTGGCTCCGGAGTTACCTGACAGACCGCCACATCCGTGTCGTCATAGGTGGCCAGTCTTCACCAACCCACCGAATCCAATCTGGCGTGCCACAGGGCAGCATCCTCGGCCCCACCCTCTTCCTTCTGTACGTCAACGGCGCAGAAGACCACCTGCCTGATGGGGCGAAGCTGGCTGTATACGCCGACGACACAACTCTCTACAAGTGCATCACCACCCGACTCAGACTGCCAGAAGAGACAGCAATCCTCCAGCAGGCAGTAGACTCACTGGCAGCATGGGGAAGCAGGTGGAGGATCAAGTTCGAGCCCACAAAGTTGCAGGCATTGACCATCAGCCACCACCGCTCGCCACCCCCCCCCCCCCCCCCCCCCGAACGCAGCCTAATTATACTGACCGCACTCCAGCTCTCTTCTACCCCTCTTTGATCCCCTTCGCTCAGTCTTAAAACCCGATTATCAGTTCACTCCATCTTCCTACGGTGCACTGCTTTTACTATTGTTTTGTCCTATCTCAATCTCAAATTCTCCCCATTATCGTTTGCAAAGCCGGTGCTTCCCTCTTGGATGCACATGTTTCTTTTCTCCTATGTATCGGCGCACAGGAGTAACGATGATTCCGAGACCTTTGGTCGGAGGAGTTACTTTTGCCCCGCCCCCACTTCCATCCAATATGCCACCGCCCCCGCTGTGCAGCATCTGATGGTACTGTGGTATTCAGTAAAAAATAAATAAAAAAACCCTTTAAAGTTAAGATGTGGTTGAGTGGTGGAGAAGCTGCTGTCCTACAGCATGCTGATATGGGTGCGTCATCAAGCGTGTTGCTCAATTGCCGAATCAGTGCCAGGCGAAAAGCTAGCTGGTCAAAGCGAGGTGGAAGAACAGCTCGGCCACGACGATCAGCAGTTCCATTAAAACGGTAGATTCTTAGGCCGGTCTATCATCGTCAGTAGAGCTAGACTCCTCACTGGTACTGTCAGTGACATCGTCCCTTGAGTCGTATCTAGCCAGAGCTGCCGCAGTTTCAGGTCCGTCGGCGCCGTCAAAAGTTTCGTCAATTACGTTACCGTCTCTGACAAGCTCTTGGTCTAGCTCTTCTTCTTCACTCGATGAGAGACCCAGCTCGGAGTCCTCGGAGGAGATTATAGGAGACTCTCCAGCTGAAGCTGCGTCAAAAACGATATCTAGAGCGTCCTCAACTGACACCTGTGGACGAGCCATACCGAAATCCGCACCGACGTTTTCCGAAACTTCTGTCAACTTTGCACGCCTTCAACAAACACTTTTTTAATGGCAATCCCATGCGACATGCACATCATCAGAAACTTCACCTTCTCCGTGACATTCCGGGCGAGTTTCAACTTTGTCTGTGCAACAGCAAGGCCCAGCGCGAAGTGTAGGGACCACAATGTGTCAACTGTTGCTATGACGTAGAAGTATGGTCATCTGTCGTTTCATGTGACAATCATCAGAAATCGTCGTCACACTGAGAGTTGGACTAGTACAAAGGAAATATTATATGCGGCCATGAAGCGAATAGCATTGGATCAAGAACTACCACATGCCTAACACCACTCGCCTTACTAATCATGCTTTCAATACAAGTAGTGCTATTTTTAGGATTTCAGTGTTTCTCGTGGTAGTTCTAGATCCAATTCTAGATCCAATGCTATTCGCTTCATGGCCATATACTATTTCCTTTGTACTAGTCCAACTCTCGGCGTGACGAAGACTTCTGATGATTTGTCACATGAAAACGACGTGAAAATCCGTACTTACTGTTCCTCTGGTGTCGCGGTATGAGTGTGTACACATTATTTCTATCGATTATTTCCAAGGAAAATTTGAGCTAATGTATATCAATTGTAGTGTAGCCTAGAGACCGTTAGAGAGAGCGTGTACAAGGTGTGTGTACAGGATGTATGGATTATTTCCAGGTTGTGTATTTCCCACTTGGCAGCTGCAAAACAGGTTGAGCCAGACCATGCAACATCTGCATACTCGACCTTGGCAACACACACGCGGTATGCTTTTCCATTTCCAGCGCCTAAAACTCCTGCTTTGCTTGTCTTGTGTCCGTTCAGCGTCTGTTCTTCATGCAAGTGAAGGAGGGAATCCTTAATGACGAGGTATATTGTCCTCCAGAGACAGCCGTGTTGCTGGCATCCTATGCGGTGAGTGACCACCTAGAACTGTATGTGTGTGTGTGTGAGTTTTGATGCTGGATGCTACTCCGAAGCTCGTGTAGCCTCGTACTTGGCCACCGATACGTAACTTCAGCCAGCATGGTCACTCACAATTCACTTGGAGTGCACCCTGATGAAATGTATTGGCAGTACAATGTGGTTATTGTTGAGCATTTTTACTTGTCGAATGCTGGCTAGGTCTGGCTAGAGCTTAGTGGGTTCTTGCCACAGATTGATCACTTTTTGATATCATATGCAATCTGCGGACAGAACTGTTTCGTCCTTTGTGGACTCATCAGCACAGCACACGGTATCATATTCATGATCTTCTTGCGCTTGCTTCCTTTGTGTGTGTGTGTGTGCATCCAGGTGCATGTGAAATACGGAGACCATGATACGGTGAAACACCCATCAGGTTTCCTGGCCAATGACCGCCTGCTCCCACAGCGGTAAGTTGCTTTTCTCTTTCTGTCAGACTCAGTGGAGGGGTCTGGAGTGCTACTGGCCTTGTATGCGGTGTGCAGTATTTGTGATCAGCACTCTCGCACAGTACGCGTGGTGCAATTGCTACAAAGAGAAATTCTAGCTTGTACATCATTGCGTATCTTCACCTGCAAGGTGCGATTCGTTTTGCACTCTATGCTGGATGTGTATTGCTAGTATTGGGTATGTGCTGTTGCTTTTCTGAAGCGCTGTTTTATAATCGTTCACAAAAGTTGCTAGCCAGCACCAGCCCCGCCGGTGACCTGCCGGTTAGGCTACCATCTGCTGGTTTCGTCCCAAGCATCTAGTTGCACGCATGGCTCAGTTGGCGGAAGTCTGCATTCAACACCTGGTTGATCGGACCTATGCCATGGTTTTGAGTCCGCTGATTTCTCTGTGATTGCTTGCATTCCTGTGTATGATCTGTGAACTGTGTATGCAGTGTAATGGACCAGCACAAGATGACACGGGAGCAGTGGGAGGAGAGAATAGTCAACTGGTACGCTGAGCATAAAGGCATGATGAGGTAAGTGAAGTCTGCTCCGCCGGAACTTCGAACTCAGTACTCATGGCACAGGTACTGGCTGGTGGCATGAACCACCGATGGCGAAACAACTGGTAATAGTGTGTTGACTTTGTGTACTTGTACTGAACCTTCGTCTTCTTGCCACACTTCTAATTCTACGGCGAGCATGTTAGTCATGCAAGGTATGGTCATCGCAGACTTCAGTTACAATGGCTGTCATTTGGTGTCGTGCTTGGCCTGCAGAGACGAAGCAATGCTGGAGTATCTAAAGATCGCCCAGGACCTTGAAATGTACGGCGTCAACTACTTTGACATCAAGAACAAGAAAGGCACGGACTTGTGGCTCGGCGTGGATGCTCTAGGCCTGAACGTATACGAGCAAGATGACAAGTGAGTATTGTTCACGGCATGAATATCTTATGTGCCTTGTGCATACCTAGTGTGATCAAGTCGCTACGTGAGCTATTTTGTAGGGAACCTTTCTACCGGAAGAGCCTTTTGCACAAACGAGTGATCGGCTCTCCTTGGCTTGAGTTTGGCCGGATAGTAGGTGTTGTGGAATGAACATGAATTCCCAGCTTTGTGCCCATACGTGCATGGTGTTCCACAGGGGCATAGAACAACCGTGCCCAGTCACCAGAGTGTGATCTTGTGCTGTGTTATCATGGTTGTCTATGTGTCTATTTGTGCAGATTGACACCTAAAATCGGCTTTCCGTGGAGTGAAATCCGGAACATTTCGTTCAACGATAGGAAATTCGTCATCAAGCCAATCGACAAGAAGGCACCGGTAAGCCTCGGGTTAACCTAAAAAGGTGGCGGCAGCTAGGTACATTACCTAGAGATTTAGTACATTGCACATGTCGATGTTCCCTTTACAGGGCGTTAACCAGTGCCAGTACTAACTCAGAGGTTGCTGTGCACACATCTAGCTGTTCTGAATTGAATTGCACTGAACCACGGCCACAGTGAATCTGGGTACAATGCTGCGGGTGGTTGACTGCTTGTCCACTTTCCCTTCTTTTTGCCAAACTGCACAGGACTTCATCTTCTACGTACCCCGGCTAAGAATCAACAAGCGTATCCTGGCACTGTGCATGGGTAACCACGAGCTGTACATGCGCAGACGCAAGCCGGACACCATCGAGGTGCAGCAGATGAAGGCGCAGGCGCGGGAGGAGAAGTCACAGAAGGTCCAGGAGAGGTACGTTGGAACTGAACCGCCTTGTAGAGGATAAACACGAGTCGTGCTTGCATAGTATTAGTAAGGTAGCTGGCAATGATGCTTGCCAACAGCTGCTGGAGGCAATGGGTACCGTTGGCTTGACATCCCCCCCCCCCCCCCCCCCGCCAACTGTGCTAGTGACATGATCGACATGCGGGTGTTGCATGCTCTGCTGAGCTCTCCTCGAGTAGTGCTTCATCCTGCCTCGTGCATGACCAGGCCACAGGAAATTAGGCTGAACTTGCAAATCTCCTTCAGTGTGAAGCCATGCCTCTGGATTTCAGCATTCACAATATCCACTTCGTTGGCTCATACGACTATAGCTGTAAATCTCTTCTCATTCTCATTCTGACTAACCAGATCAGAAGGACTATGTAATTTTGAATTACTTGGACACATCCGGAAAAGTGTCATGCATCCTTCGGTGTATCGAGTGCCCCGGCGGTGGAGTGTCCCATGACACACTATAATATGCTGTTTTCTAGCTCATGAACGCCGCATCACATGTAATTACGTGTATTGTCCATGCTGTGTTTTGGTTTGGCTTGCGCCGAGTGCAGGCAGAGGCTTCAGCTGGAAAAGCAGGCACGTGAAGATGCTGAAAGGCAGCAGAAGGATCTCCTGGAACGCCTGAAGAGATTCGAGGAGGAGGCACTGCAGGCCCAGGATGGTTAGTTGCTTATCTCACGAGTTGGTCACAATTGTCCATCTCTTGTTTTTGAAATGTATCCACTCTATGTCCTTAAAAAAACCGCCATTCCCGCAACAGGCTCTCAGCTGCACCAAATAGATAAATAAATACTTTGCCAAAATTTCGCCCATTGGTCTCCACTCTATGTCCCACACTTATAATTGAGTTATAATCAACAACACTTAGCTGTCCTGGAATAGAATGAAATATGAAACATGAAGTGAAGTCCAAGAGTACTGACCATTCCAGTTGCGCACAGAGGCACGCTTTTTCATGGAACTAAAGTTCTAAGACACACAATGAAAGGCAACGGGGTACCGGAGGCTGGCACTGATTTTTCAAAGTGTTTGCATGGATTCAGATGTCTTTGGCCACAGCTGTACGGTATTTTGATACACGGCGTATGTGTTATACATGAGCTTTATTGGATCCTTATTCAAGTGGCACATGTGTTGAGGCTGATTTGCTAATTTTTCTCGCTTCTGCACAGCTCTGAAGAAGTCCGAGGAGCAAGCCCAGGCGATTGAAGAGAAGGCGCGCCGAGCGGAGGAGGAGGCCAAGGAGTTTGCGCAGTTGAAGAACGAGGCCGAGGAAGAGCGCCAGCGCGTAGAAGCCCAGATGAAGGAGGAGCAGAGAACCAAGGAACAGATGGTAAGGCCGGGCGGAGAAGCAACATGGGCCGGCTACGGGGCCGCTGCTTCACATTGCTTTTAGTGGAACATGTGACTATGCTGTAGAATCCAACAAAGTACCAGTTCAGTCGCCTGTGTTGCTGCGGACTTACTCAGAAAGTACTAGTAATATAATAAAGTAGTATATGTTATTCATGTCATAGTCTCGGTATGCATTTTTTTACTAGGCCATGTCACGAAACAGCATGCATCATTCAATGTGAAAAATGGCATGGCAGTATCCAATCTCGTAGGGCCCCGGAATGTCATTATACTTATAGTCATTTGAGCATAAATATCACCCAATGTTGCACCTCTTGCCGTCTGTCCTCATCGTTTCACTCTCGTCCCTCTCTCCCGTTGATGATTTTAATGATTTCTTCCAATTACTTAGGCGGAAGAAGCAGCGAGACGAGAAGTGATGGCTCAGAAGGCTGAGGAGGAGGCCCGCTTGAAGGCCGTTGAGGCTGCTCGGCTACAGGAAGAGGTCAGTGAAATTTGCATTGCCACAGTCAAAATTGCCGCAACATTTATATCATTGTTTTTATTTTGCATTGGTGCACCCTTTGCAAACGGATTGTCATGTTTCTATTTATGTCTAGACGTGACTTTGCCGGTATGCTCAGCGAACCGTATCACAGCCGCGGGGGGGGGGGGGGGGGGGGGCAGGCAGTGCGACTGTAATGGTGTAGTGCGGCCAGTGGGCTGTTGCTACCACCATGGTCCAGTGCGACTGTAATGGCCCATGGTTCTAATAATAATAATGATTATAGTTACAGTTTGCATGTCACTCATGGCAGGATCCATGGGCTTAGCACATCTGTCAATGAAATACAGGCAGAAGAGCCAACAAAAGGCATCTCAATATTGCGGCTCTATAACCACAACAAACCGATCCCAGATAATTATATTTCCATGGCTGCAGTGCAATGCTCTAAATGTAGCATTCATCATGCTACGCATGGCCAGCAATCGAGGACATCTGAGAGTTGTAATTTTTGTACTCCTCCCAGGTGTGATTTTTGGCATGCTGGGCCAAGCACAAGGAAGCCATCTGCAAAAAAACTGCAGAAAATGGTTGTTGTTTGATCCTTTGGTGTAATCTTTGTTTCTAGTCGAAGCTAGTTGCTGTTTGGAGCAGAAACGCTGAAATTGACTATTTTCTGCATGTACTCATACATGTACTCATGTACTCAGGCATGCAGTCTCACTCGTATTTTAGCTATTTTTCTGGAATGGATGCTGCTCTGCGCCCCTTGGTGAACCTTTCCTGCGCTCGTGGAGCAGCTGAAAAGGACCACTGGTCTGTCTGGTTCCTGGTTTGAAAGTGGAGAGTCGACTTTTGTGCCTTGAAAAAGGAGTAGAGAGCGAGTAAGGTACGTCTGTGGCTTATTTTTGAGTGCTCCTTGTACATTTTTGATCGTGATAGAAATTCTCAGACCAAAGTCAGACCAAAGTCAGCGCGATGATGGCCGTACAGTTTTCTTGTGGATTTTTTAGTTGTTTCATTTCGTATCTATGTCAGTATCGTGATGGTGAAGTGGAGAGGGTGATTTTCTTCCTCTAGGCTTCGTTCGGCCGACTTTGCTTCGTCCTCGTTGAAAAGTGATCCTGAAAAAAGGTCGATTCGCAAAATTATGTTGATTTTCAATGTACGTGGTGACATGCGATTGCTGGCTATGGTATTGTTGCTGTGTCTGTGCCGCACACACAGCTGGAGGCAGCCAAGAAGCAGCAGGAGGAGAACCGCATCGCCCTTCTGCAGGTGACAAGCACACCGGCGGCTGTCATGGTCAAGCAAGGACACGACGATCACGACGAGCAGGAGGACGAGAGGAAGGAAGGCCAGGGTGAGCTGAGCCTGGCGGCCGATGTCGACATGGCTGCCCTGCAGAAGGCCGACGATGACCGGTTGAGCCTCGCCGAGAAGAACAAGAGAATGCAGCAGCAGCTTCGTGTAAGTTTGCCATGCATGACCGGCCGGTGGGGGGGGGGGGGGGGGGAGGCACCAGCTACTGTTCTGCATTTGTGTACATAGGCTGCATGCGCAATAATGAAGTGTGTGCCCGTCCATAGGATAGGACAGGTCTCAGGATGGCTTCGGCGCACTGTTTTTAGATCCGTACTGCATGAATTCCAGCCTGCGAAATGTGTTTAAATGACATCACACACACACGCACTGTGTTACTATTACTTTGACTGCAGGCTACCCAGCTAGTGTGTGTGACTATGGCACTGTGATCGTGTGAAGCTGCATAATGTTATACAGGAAATAGCCAGTTACACACAAGCCTAAAGTTCATTCAGGCATACTTTAGATCTGGGCATTTCCATTCCGGCCTAATTTGGGTCGCTCCTCTTTCCATTTTATCTTTGAATGGACCATTGCACAATTGTATGCACCAAATACAAATTTGCATACGTGTGGAAGACTGCTTGGAGTGGACAACACAATTGCGTTCATGTACAAAAGTCTCACTGTTACGACTCGTATTGTTCCACTCATCAAGAGGATTGATGTTCAAGTAGGGCTTCGCATGATCATCAGGCTTGCTATGACACGCTGCACATGCAGTGGGAAATCACCTTCCAGAAATGCTGACTTAGAAATGGGTGGTAACGTTGCCGGGCATGTTTTCTCTACTTTTGTTTCCTCTTCCAGGAACTGGGAAGCCAACTGGCATCCACCAAGGATGCTACCAAGCTGACCAAGGAAGACAAGCTCCACCAGGAGAACCAGAAGGCTGGCCGTGACAAGTACAAGACCCTCCGTCAGATTCGCCAGGGCAACACCAAGACCCGCATTGAAGAGTTCGAGAACATGTAAAGAAAACACAACAAAAACATATATTCAACCACATCTAGGTGAGTCTCGTGTTGTTTACGGTGTTCACAGGACTGTGCGTATATGGACCTATGTGCCCGTAAGTGGGATCATTTCCAAGTCCACCCAGAGTTTGGGGATTTCAGGGGGGTTCGGGCGTTGGGCGGTTCAATAGCCGCTGATTGAGTCATCTTTCCAAGATTCGTGTTGGGTCTCTCTCCCCTCTCCTACGTGACCAGTTTTGGCAGTGAGCAAGTACGCTGAATGTGCACTGTGGATTGACACTGGTATGTCTGTGGTGCTGTGTCCCAGCTCATCTTATAATGGGTCATGGGACTGAGTAGCCTTGTATATGTACGACGAGATGAAGAGCTATCGAAAAAAAATGTAACATATCTGCCTGCATACATCAAGTACTTTGAGAAACTGCAAGCAAGACTATACCTCATGAGCCTGCATTTTCGCATTGAAATCCCAAAGTTTTCAAGTGAGACATCATTGACGGAGGTCATCAATTTGGTTGAACTTAGGTTGTGATTTGCCGTATTACATCCATGACGAGCTTTGTTCCAAACGTGGAATATCCAGGCATTAAAAAAAAACTTTTTTAATAATAAATTTACTTGGGGGGGGGGGGAGGGGCAGCAAAAAAAAAACAGGTTCATGTTAGGGGCCATCCGTAATTATCGATCTTTTTCACGAAACGAAAAAGTTTAGTTATGACCCACCCCCACCCACCCACCCCCCTGAAACGAGAAAATTAATTGACTGGAGACTTTGTGCAGAAAATGATCTTGATTGGCTGTTACAACACAGTGAGGCCACATTTTAATTTTGTGTGATTGTGCAAGTAAGTATTTAGTTACAAGTTTGTTTTCTTGGAAGTCTGGTACTACTTCTTGACCATGGAAACATTTTATTTTCACCTACCACAAAATGAGCACCTCTACGTCTAAACACGGGAATTGTACACTTGCAAATCGTCAGAGTTCCGACATTGACATGATGCTGCCAAAACAAGTCGACTTCGGAGCGGAAATAAACGCCATAGCTATCACAGACTTCAGTGGTCGTGCCTCGTTCGCAAATGAGAGCAGCATCGCCCCAGAATCGCTGTCGGAAAGCTCCGTAAGGTCGCACGCACGCCGCGCTGCGCTGCCGTCAATCAGGTACTTGCAGTACGTAGAAAGTCGATGGCCTAAATTTCCGTGTCTGGAAGACTGTCGACACGGGGATCACTCTCCATGGCTTCCCCACCATAAGCACGATCAGATTCTTCCAGGTACATTACGACGACATCGTCTTC
This sequence comes from Sycon ciliatum, assembly GCF_964019385.1. NCBI lineage: Eukaryota > Metazoa > Porifera > Calcarea > Leucosolenida > Sycettidae > Sycon > Sycon ciliatum. The sequence goes on from NC_088646.1 coordinate 34,646,891, forward strand.
AGCGGCTGGCGCTCCCCATATTTGCGTGAGAGTTTACTTGGCGTGCGCCCCGCTCCGTAATTTGAAGTTCTCTTGCATCGGCGGCTGGAACGAAATATTTATCTATCCGTCGTCGGTCCCAGAGTGAATGACCATGATGACTGCTTGGTCCTCGTCGGAGAAGTCATCCGAGGACGGGGACGAAAGGAACTCACTGCACTGAGTACAGAGTGGTATGCATGGGATCAGTGCATCCGCGCGACGTACTGAGTCTGTCGATCTACTTCAATGTAGATCAGGGAGTCGTAAAATATTTTACGACTCCCTGATGTAGATCTACATCCAGTCAGCGTTGATTTTTTCCGCTTTCGATGTTTTTTCGAAACGAAACCGGTCGCTACCCACCCACCCATAAACGAAACTTTTTCGTTTCGTGAAAAAGATCGATAATTACGGATGGCCCCTTATCATGTTATGATATTGGGCTTGCATCGAATATTATTTTGATAGTTTTGAGCATATTACACAGTGTTTTAGGTCCAGACATGTTGTGCCCACAGACAGCTTGTAGATTCAATTAAAAAAAAGGAAAAAAGGAAACAGGAAACAGATATGAAAATGAGGCATGTGAAAATCTTGAACGCCACAGACATCACCACGCAAGATAACTTGTCATGTTGCGCAATGATGTCTGCAGCTTTCCTACCTTTTCATAGCTCTAGTTAATTGTCCCTTGTTGCCTTGTATATGTACGACGAGATGAAGAGCTATCGAAAAAATGTAACATATCTGCCTGCATACATAAAGTACTTTGAGAAACGTAGGGTATATGGAACTTTGGTCCAATACAAGCAGTGTTTTGCAAGCAAACTGTTCATCTTCCCCATGTATGATGTACTGATTGCAATCTTGTGGTTGGATGTGCTGTTTGTGCCTGCAGACCAACTACCGCTGTGATTTTCATTCTCCCTAGCACTGCGGCGTTCTTGCATCCTCAGTTACTACTTGTCTTTAGGAGCTCTCTTTTTTTCATTACGACCCCCCCCCCCCCCCCACACACACCCACCCTTTGCACCATATGCCCAGCACTGTATCTCGGGTGCCAGAGCCTCCCCGGGCTGTTCACGACGGCCTGCTTTCAGCTTCAGATGTTCCTTTCTTTCCTATCTACCTGCTGCGCTTGTTTTGCTACCGTTCTGCCTCTGCTCCCCTCTTGAAAGGTCTTGTTGGCCTAGGCAATGCATGTAGGAAATTTGCTTCCTGTGAAGTGAATAATGTATAACAACTATTCTTTCATTTTTTTTGTTCTATTTTTACACGTAAATGCGCATGGCCCAAGGAAATTGCTTATGATTGTTTATGCTATTGACTCATGTGACTTTTCCACTGCGCTCCTAGTCAGCATATCTGTTTCCCTTTGTCTATACGAGATTCCTATCATTTACGTTTTCGAGGCTGCTGCATCCATTTTTATGGGCTTTCTCTGTATTTTTTTAATGACTAGTACTTGTTTTGTACTTGTTGCTTGCTGCTGAGAATGGAAGATGGGATAGATGATGATGAAGTGCGGAATGGCACAATCTTTTGGAATTTTCAGTACACCACACACACACACGCACGCACGCACGCACGCACGCACACACACACACACACACCTACTACTACTACTACTGCAGCACATAATTATATGTCGTAGGTAGGCAACAACAGTTTTAGTGGTGAACTGACATCATCACGGATATGCGTGTGTACGGAACTGTGCCTGTGGGGCGGGGATACTGCTGACGTTGGCTTTTCACACTCAAGGCTCCCAGGCCTGCAGGATGATCCGCGACGCTGTGACCCGACCAGAGCAAGTCGAAATAATAATCATCTAAAATGTCGGATTCTCCCATCGCAAGTATTGAAACTACTGTTGTGGACATGGAAATCCGTTCTCACGTCTAGCGGCCCCAGGGCGCTGGCCATGCAGCCGTGGGTAAGCAGTACACACATGCATTAATCCATTATGCGCTGTTGTTAGTGTTGCAGTTCTGGTCACATCGGATCAACAAGTTAGTTACATGACTGTGCACTGCATGCAACGAGTTACGTTCTGTACGCGCTGATGAGGGCGCTGGCCCCGGCCAATCGACAGGATTTCCATGTCCGTGACAGTAATTGCTTCGTGTTTTTTCGTGTGTGTACATTCATGTACATGTAAAGTGTATGAGAAATCAGGGCACTACTACTAGTACTACTAGTACAGACAGTGCAGAACTGAAGGGTCTACTGGTAGGTAGGCGTGGGAAGCTGGAATTCCGGAAGTGAAGCGGGGTTATGTCATCATGCATTTGCGTGGTGTAGCGTTGGGAAGGAAGGAAGAGAGCTTGTAAGTGCCACTGTGGGTATCAGGTCCTAGTCAGTCTCAGTGGAGCCAGGACTAGGAGCCAAGGCTCTTTTCAGCGGCTGAGCCTACATGCTTGACGCTCACGCGGGGCCGTGTTGAACGCTACAATCATCATGCAGTGCCGGAGATAGATAGGCTGAGTGAGGGCGCGTGTGGACTGTGGAGTCTCAGTCATAGTCCATAGGTGCAATGACCGAATGACGTGATAAGATTACTATACTTGTTATCATTTCTCACGCAATGAATGCCTCAACCTCCACTACATATACACAGGATCTACTATCATCTAGGACTAGGAGTGCAGGTGCAGTACTAGTAACAATGACTCAAGAGGCCGATGCTTGAAAGACCGACTGTTGCAAGTAAATGGCGACTGGGAGACTCTCCAGCGACTACCGTCCCTTGTTACTTTACTTCCGCGCATCAAGAAAACGTTTGGGATGTCCACTGTCGATTGTCATGTACGACAGAGGCGGAATCATCCAGTGCCCAGTGGCGTAGTGAACGCGCCAGTAGAGAGGGAACGAAGGCCTTGTCTACTGACTGATACTTACTCGCAGATGTGACAGAGCGGGTTGGCTGCTTACCATCGACGCCAAGCACTTGTTAGGGGGACGGACGACTGGCAGCCTTCACTAGACAGAATCAGATTCATCCATCAAAGTGTGGAAGATGATTGTCACGCACAGCTACAGCGCCGCGGAGAGTCGTTGTTTTCAGAAACAATCGCCGTCTCCGGTGTACAGTCATGACATTAGTTTGACAGCATGAAACAAGGTGGAGGGCACTGTGTTCGGAAACAGTGACCTTACTACAACCACCCACGGTTGGTAGAGCCCCGGTCCGTTGGGACCATCTGAACCATAATATGGTTATAATTATGGGTGTTGAACCCGGTTCTGACCCTCATTATGCTAGGGGAGTTTTAGACTTCTCCTAACGTCAATCGTGTATTCTCTGATTGCTCCTGGATGTCCATTGAATGCAATGAATTGAAAATATGGCCGAAAGCTCTGTCGCAATATTTAGCTCCTGGATGTCGTCCTGATAAAAATATTTAAGAAAAACAGGTTAAAGTAGCTACATGTACATGACTATCATGCTGGCTAATTGCTGGTCCAACCGTTTACGTCTCTTTCTTTTACAGCCACACAATACCGGCGTAGATCTACTAGCACCCGTACCCTGATGATGTCGCTTTAGACCTTCCTAACATTAGACGAACCAGAGGTCCTCAGGCTCAGATGATGGTGTGCATGTGACGTTGGCTTCGACGGTGACGTGTTTGCTTGGCTGCCGTCATTAGTGCTGTGGCTTGTGACACAAGCCACAGCACTAATGACGGCAGCCAAGCAAACACGTCACCGTCGAAGCCAACGTCACATGCACACCATGTGAGTTGTGCCTCGAACTGCATGTAACTAATACCAAGAGTACTGGGGTTATATACTCTTGCTAATATACCTACTTTAATTCAAGCAGAGCCACTTGTACAATGCATTCATGACATCAAGAGTACATGGGGGTTATGTACTCTTGATGACATGTAGTGATGTACCGGTACACGTAGATCAAGCACATGTGCACAGCAGACAGAGCAGCCAGCAGAAAGCGTGGCATGCGGGTACGTACTACACTACTACAAGGTAGTACAAGTATCTTATAAGTGCCACTGGCAACCACGCGGCCTTCACGTCTTTGTAATCATGAATTGTAGTGGACATCCCTGCGACACTATGTCCGGACCGTTTTAGAATCACAGTCATTCATTCCCAGTCGTTCTGGCCACATGTTTAGCTTGGTGTATATCCTGCGGGCAGACTAGAGCACTCACAGACTTCGCTCGTTGACTATGAATTATGATAATGCTCGGCAGGTCTACTAGTCTCTAGGTTTCGATTCGTTCGGCTGGACACGTAGCAGGTGAATCAGGACTAGATGTTGGCAAATAATGGGCAACTACTACATGTATACTAGTACTCCGAGTCCTTGCCCTGGATCATAGACTAGTACAGTAGTAGTAGATCTGTAGTAGTGGATGTACGGTCACACAGACGTCTTGGTGTCCCTTTTCACATTCTGAAATGGAACTACAGTATTACTAGTATAATAGTACTTATTTGTTTGGCCAGCTGTACGCCCTATGGAGTATGGTACATGGATGCGATCATTACTTGGAATCCGATACTACCCTGACAATCGAACGACGACCCGTAGAACCAAGAGCAGCCCTGTATCAGATACATGTACTGTAGTCGGTAAGACAGTAAAGACTTTTAAGTGTAGACGACTACGAATGACCGGTCATGTGGTACGGATGGACACGGAGTCCTAGTGCTGACCCGAATTTGCTAGCAATTCTTCTAGCAAAATATCGAAGAATTTTGAAAGGGAATTTGCTGGCAAAATGGAGCAAAATATCGGTGTGTTGGCTGGGAATTGGGAGATTTTACACATATACGGTGCACATGACTCATTTCGGCACAATTTTACCAACACGTGACTCACTTTTTCTCATTTTTGCCAACACGTAACCCACTTTCGGTCAGTTTTCTCACACGTGACACAAATTTTGGAGCAAAAAGGGAGCAAAATATCGAGTGGCCTAGCAAAATGAAAGCAAAATTTCGACGATGCACGAGCAAAATTATGCCGCAAAATATCGAGATTCAGCTGGCAAATTCGGGTCAGCACTAACACGGACATGACTGTCGACACGCCACCGCAAGTAGCCATGACATGAGCGGCTATTTTTGACAAGGGCAACAAAGCAACTCGGGGACGGCCAAAGTAAAAGTTGTCAGGTCGCTCACTAGTCACTGACGCTCAGCTGAATAAGCTGGGTGTGTCCATGATGAAGTCCATGCAAGACCTTTCCAGGTGCCGAAAGCAAGCAGCGGACGAGACGAACTGGAAGAAACTGTGCAGCTCGACACCCGAGGACTAATCACTTATCAGTATCATGGCTGATGATGTTCACAAGACAGAAGCGGAAAAAAACACTGAACTACATCATGACTGTACTAGTACTTGTTTGTTCTACCAAAAGGGGGTTATGTAATATGTACTCTTCTACTACGCGAAATGTGTAATTATTCATACCGGTATGATTATTCTCCCACTCAGGCCCAGTCTAGAACTACAGTGCTGGCAACTGAAATCCAACCCCCTTGGCGGCGCGGCGCTCCGCCAAGGGGCCGCCAAGGGGGTCGGATTTCAGTTGCCTGCACTGGAGTACTAAAAGAGCACGTCATCAGAGCTCAGCTCGACCAAGCTGGAACTGGCCATACAAAGACAAGCGTGAACTGAACTGACGAAGAAGCTGGATAAGGTAAGGAGTATGAGTTGTGTTTGGCATCTTGTCATTATGATGTATTTTTCCAATCTCTCTAGTCTTGTGTATTTGCAAAGTATGATGTCACTTCCAGTAACACTTGACTGGCGAAAGTGGCCAGATGCTTTCCGGAATTCAGGTCAGCATTCCTTCGTTGTTGTCTCTAGTCTACGAGTACGAGTCTCTCGTGCGACTACGAGTAGACCTACATGTACGTACACGCGTACTGCGACGGAGTAATGTACTTACAACAAGCGAGAGTGCTCTTGCTACAAGTACAATGTACAAGTATGCCGCAAAAGAAATGGCATGGATTGTATGATGAGCGCAGCATAGCACCACTGTAACAAGCACAGTACATGAACTGAGTGAGTAATCACTGAGTATGCTCCGCGTGCTGCGTGTAAACACTAAAAAAAGTCTTTGCGTGGAATTCCCGGCACCGTCAGACTGACCCTGTTCGTTCAGACGAACATCGACATAATCGTCATCACTCAATATGCATACTGAGTCATAGCATCACTATCAGCTGACTGTCGACGGTGGTCAGCTGAGTTTGATGTAGAAAGTAGAAACTGAAGCCGACCCCACAATGGCACTTATGCCGAGTTATGGGGATCAGGCTGCATTGATTCTTACATTGCTCAATATTCACCACTTACATGACATTGTACAGTTGCAATGTGGCCTAGGCCGCCCTAGCCTAGGTCTGTACTGTCCTTTGCCCATAATAGGATAACTGTCCCAAGAGCATGACATGATTGTGCTTTTAATAGACATGTTTGTTCAAACATGTTACGGAGTACAATCATGTAGTCTTGTAGTTCACATATCTGTCATCACCACTTGGTGACTCCCAGCATATGGCGGTGAGGTGCAAAGAAGTTACTTCTCTGGACTGAAGTGAGACGATAGTTGAGACTGACCACGAAGGAACATGGGAGTATATTGTACACGTCAGCTCTGCTGTTCTGTCCTTCCAGTTCGTCATCCCACGAAACAGTACTGAGGACGGTTCGCTAAACTGAAGCGGTACTCAACGGGGAATTCTCTTTGATTCCATTCGTACTCGGGAAAAGCGCACATTTCCTACTAGTTAGTTCTCTCTTCTTTCCATACATGTAACGTTACTTGGGAAACTTAGTATTCGCCGATACATGTACATGACGATTGTACATGTATATCAACCCTATGATATACTACTCGTATCGCATCACAAATGATCGGCGATTGGCACATCCTGGCGATAATACTTCCACCCGTAACTGTAGTCGTAGATCTACAGTACAGCGCTATCAGCGCTATCAGGGTGGCAACGATGATCAAAGCAAGTAGTTAGTTGCAGCTCAAATAGACCATAGCAGACAGCCTAGCTGACACGACAAGGCCTTAGCCTGGGTAGAGGACACTTTTACCAATGTTTACTTGCGACTTCAAGCAAGTTCAACAGAGTATCATCCACTGTACCGTAGTCGACTACAGTCTGTGGGAGTTCATGAGAACACCGAGCAAAGCCACTTCGCCAGTCACAGTTACGTTCTGGTGCGAACTGCATACTCATGTAGTAGCACAACGCGACTACGCCTAAAATGTAAAACTAAAGAAATATCAAATTGAAATACTAGTCAGTCTTGGTACGCTGGTCGCCGGGACAGGTGAGGCAAACAGAAATGCGATAGGACTATCACTATCACTCAATAATCAGGGCTATGTGCTGCAGTCTTCAGATGTCCACCAACGGCATTCACCCAGGAACCGAGCGAGCAATCAGCAGCAGCAGACTGCAGAGACGGCCAAGCTGGGAGGGAGGGAGAGAATTAGCCTACTACTCGTCTACAGTAAAGTGTTCAGGTACATGTAGTTCAAAGTAGGACACTACACTCTACACAAAGAGTACAACTACCACAGGCACAGGAGACTGGATTAGTGGATACCCGGCGAGATGAATCGCATAAATAGTAGTAGTAGTAGTAGTAGAATTTATTATTTTGATAGGGAAGGCCCTACAGACGTACTGGGCCTGAGGTCAGGGGGCGGTTCAAGAACCACACACACGTAGTGACGTAGCACACGCAGCTACAGTGTATAAAGAAATAATAACTTCAAAGAAGCCTTGCTTGGTAGTTCACACGTAGCTAGCTCGAACAAGCGTTGACCGTGACCTGGTGACAGCTTCTTGACCAGTGTTGACTGTTCTAGAAAGTGCGCTTTGCATAAATTATAAAGCGCAATCAGGTCTTGCCAGGTACATATACTACCGGTAGGTGGGTGCGCCAACATGCAACAAGCGAGGTAGACCTACTAATAAATAATTAAGCACTACTCGTAGATCTACCGACTGTCGACATGTCGGCGTACCCTGGAACTCCCTTCAATTTAGACTACGTCTTTGGGAAATCCTCAAATATATTATATAATAATAAACCCGTCGTAGTCCATCCCTGGTAGAGCGTAGCAAAGCGACCGCCTCGTGCTGGCCCAGACCAGGGAGCACACTGCAGTGACTGCACCCGTACACGGTTAACCGGTTATGATGACCCACCATGTTCAAGATCACGGAGATCCGACGATTGAAATTTTAGGTCTCCGCTGTAACCTGCGGAATAAAGATATTGAGCATCTAAAATTTCTGAAATTAGAGTAAACCAAAACACCTAGATTCAGCTCGGACTGATAGGCTATGCCTTTGGCCCCTTGGCTTGGGTTTGGGATATCCTTTAGATAATAATACTGTACAAATACAATGTATGGCGACTGCACAGACTGCATTCGATTTTCTACTGTAGATCGATCTGACTTGTAGGCGCAGTCTGTTCAGGCTTTTATTTGTCCACCATCGACCTGGCCTGCTGCTGGTGTAGTGGTGATAGTAGTAGAGTAGTACTGTAGCAAGCCAAGAGTAGATAAACAAGAGTGTGCAACTCCAGCTATGGGGTCTGCGACGGCAGAACTTCACATCACGTGATGAACCCGTGCACTCTAGTGCATGATAGATATTACTGGGTTGCATGTACGCAGCCCAGCTTTGGGTACAACTCTCTTGTGGTCACTTTGCACTGTTTGCCAGCATAACCTTTTGAACCATGTCACGTGATGTGAAGTTCTGCCGTCGCAGCACAGCATAGAGGTTGTGCAGGCAGTTGCACACTCTTGTTTATCTACTCTTGGTAGTACTAGTAGTAGTAGTACATGTAGTAGTAGAATTTATTTATTTTTGATACATGTAGTAGTATTACTACTACCAGGGAGTCGTAAAATACTATGTTCACGACTCCCTGCTAGCATGCTACTACTAGTACTAGTAGTACTACTACTAGTAGTACTAAGTACTGTACTAGTCAAAATGATTGTGTGAAGATGACGTGATGGTGATCGTGCAGGCGTCAAGCAGCTTGTATGGGCCCCGCGGGCCGGGCCGCGACTCCGCGAGCTGACATCACGTGATATCGACACGTCGACAGCAGCGAGTTGTATACTGAAAGCCCGATCAATCATGTTTTTGCAGGCCCGAGTCCATTTTGCCAAATCAAGTGGGTTGTACGGGTTCACGGTGGACGCGATCGCGAGCCGCCGTTGCCGTAGATCTACGAATGAGTACAAACTACATGCATCAACTCCGTTATCTCCACAACCAAACCTGTGCTGGCATGTTCCAAAAGCGGTTGTCACTCTTTCAAAGATCATCATTTCCAACTACTTTCTCTATCGTCGTATCGAAGTGCAGTGTAGATCAACGTCGTCGAGCTGCTCTCAAATTTGTTGCTGCACTGCTAGACGCAGCAGAAATAATTACCTGTGATTGCCTGAAGAGGTGTAGTGGAACTTGGGTTGTCTTTTTTGCTTTGACTCGTACTTCAACCGTTCTCAAGTGGTAACCTGGAACTCGCTCTGTTCCTTGCTTCTCGTGTTGCTGAATACTGCACCCGGAGCAGCAACCGTGTCTGTGGTGCTCGGAGGTGTGAATACTCGATCCCATCCCCTACCCCCGCCATTGCCGCTGTTACATGCGTGCCTGCGTGCATTCGCCACCCAAGCAGAAGTGGTACCTTTCTGTTTTGCATCTTCGTTTGGACAGTCTAGAGCCGAGGGAACAGAGGTGGAGGGCAGGCGTTCAAGCACTTATTTGATTATTAGCCATTTTTGTCAGTGTGAAGTCGCACTTTTGGCTCTGTGTGTGGCATGGCAAGTGTAGCTGCGCATGTCGCATGATACAGCTTGGTGGTCTACTGCAGTACTGTGATACTGATAGCAGTACGCACAGGTGATGAGTGTGTCAACAAACTTTACCATTCCCAAGAAAAGGGCAAAGGACCTCTTCGAACCCGTTGAAAATGAATCTCGAGAGGGCAAAGAAGTTTTGCGTCAAATCCATCTTTCCTTTTCTGACCCAGACTACTCAAGCCGATTTCAATTTTCTAGTATTCGACAGGTCCATAGCCCACGCCTTGACCAGTATTCTGCCTGGAGGAAAGAGAAACGCAACGAGGGCTACGGTACAGTGGAGATGGAGGAGAAGTACTGCTTCCTGGCTGTACGGTCCGAGTCTGAAAGCAAATCACTTTGTGAACGAGGGTTGGAAGTGTCCAAGTCGTCCTACCGTGGCCAGACGTGTTTGGGCGACCCCGTGTATGGAGTGTATCTACACAGTACAGTAGCTGCGGCCGTTGATGCTATTGGAATTCGCCATGGGAAATGCATGCTGATCATCTTCAAAGCTAGCCGAGGCCGTGTCAAGGCTGTTGCAGCAACTCTCGATGACTCAGGTAGATACCAGCGTAGTAGGCGGGCGCATACGGATCTGCTGCAGCCTGCTCCGAATTTCGACACTCACATTGCCCGTGCTGGAAGCAAGTTTGTACAGAACCTGCTGTACATGTACGAGTTTGACGACGAAGGTCTGCCGTCAAAGCGACCGCGGCAGTGCTGCCCTTTTGCGATAGTAGACTTAACTCTTTCGCCCGCTCCTGCTCCAGCTGAATCAGGGATGGCAGCAGCATCTCCCACTGGTCACACCACAAGACGCTTATCCTCTCACAGTCGACTGTCACAAGTATCAGCAGCAGCGACGCCAGTAGCACCACTGCCTCCATCAACGTGGACAGGCGGGGTAATATTCACCAGTGACAATCAGACCACTGCTGAAATCACTGTGCTGGATGTTGCCAGAGATCGCTTTTGCAAGCACCCGAATTTCGGCGAGGAGCTGAAGTTGACATGTGTTTTGCCACGTGCATCTCTAGCAGCTGTTATTCCGCTGGATGTCTTGGATCAGTATAGCGATTCGAGTGAGCCGCTAACGGTGGCCGGTGGTCTGACAGCGCAATGGCTTCATGTGTCGTTGGGTGTGCCGCACGAGTATGCTCGCCAGGTTTTGTGTAGCCTGCAATGCGTGCAGCTGGGAGCTGTGGGTGTTAGTGATGAGCTGCTCGTGCTCCTCACCGGTCACGGAGACAAGGCCGACCGCCCAATGGTGCTCTGGCTGATCGTCGACGCGGACGCCACCGTCAATGCACGTGCAATCCTGCAGAAGTGCTATGAGCACTGCTACCTGTTTCGAGAGGAGCTGTCCCGGACATCCGCTCCTGCGGAGTCGCCATCCTCTGCGGTGGACCCAAGTGGTGTGCAGTTCAGTGAACAGGCGACGTTGCCAGTAGCTGCAGGAGCAGCTCAAGAAACAGGTGATGCAAGAGTGATCTCCGAAACACCACCGGATAGTCACTATGCTGGAAGTGTGTGCGATACTAATGACGTACGATCCAGGAGAAACTCTTTAGAGCCTACACAGCATCTGTATGAGAGCCCCGGCTGCATCATGAAAGGGCCATACGTAGAGGAAGACGACTTCTCCTGCACCAACATGTACACCCCGCCGGATGACGAAGAGAACACAGGAAACCTTGGCTTGCAGCAGGGCTCACCATCTGTTCAGTCACACCACGAGTATCAGTATCAGCGAGACCAAGAAGAGCAGCAGTACTGCTCGGATGACAGCTACACTTTCCCAGAGCGGCCTCGGGACCAATACATGGCGCCAGTCTGTGAGGTGGAAAACCACCAGGTGTATCAACAGCATGAACACGAGCACGAGCTGCAGCAGTACTGCTCGGATGACAGCTACACTTTCCCAGAGCGGCCTCAGGACCAGTACATGGCGCCAGTCTGTGAGGTGGAAAACCACCAGGTGTATCAACAGCATGAACACGAGCACGAGCTGCAGCAGTTGCAAGAAGCTGACGATATCAGTGCGCTGATTTGCCGCAGTCCGGATATGGACTCATCTCTTGGTGACGCATTTGTCATCGATGAGTATGGCGATGCGTGTACAGATGACTATCAGGGCAATGAAGGCAATGACGCAGTGGATGATTGGCCGCTGCCACCGCCACAGCAGTCCGTTGTGTTCAATGAAGAGACTGGACAGTGGAATGATGTTGCCTTTGACCACGAGCAGGGTTTCGTTGCATCGGCATCAGCTGCCGAGGCACAGTTGTCACCGTCTTGTCTTTATGAGGAGTGGTACAGTGAACAGTCTGGACCGAATGCCTCGCTGTCCCCGGGCGAGCTCAATAGGAGGTCTTTATACCTTTCATCATGTGAGTCTGACTCGGGTCATGCTCAGGGTTATGTTGCCTCACCATCACCGCATCCCACATGCCCGTTGTCACCAGGCAACGATCTTGATGGTTTGCCTCTGGAATCGCCTGCTCCTACTGCTGTCTACTTCGAACCAAGTCTTGCTGTAGAGTTAGAACCGCCACCACCGCCTCCATCAAGACCGCCATTGCCGCAGCCATTGTCTCCTCCTCCTCCGCCACCGCCAGTGGCACAGTCGTCATCAGCAACTTCAATCTGTTCTGCACAGTACACTGCTGTTTCCCCAGTGTTGTCCCCGGTCACGCCGCCTGCTCTTGACTATCAAACGTTGTCATCAGCGGGATCTTCACAGCTCGACCTGGATCTTGATGATCAGCAGCCGTTAGACTTCCGCACCCAGTTGCCCAAGGAGCTTCCCATGGCCGTCAGCAACGGATTCATGCCACACGACCCGTTTGTGGGTATCCACGCACCATCTCCACTAGAGGTGCATGCTATCAGTCCGGTGCACCCATCCGCAAGTGGTGCCTACACCGATGGTCATGCTAGCAGCACGAATACCCAATGCATTGCAGTACTGGATGCAGCTACACTGGCAAATATCACGGACATTACCCCATCACACGAAATTGTGGACATGGATATTGACTCGAATGAGGATGAGCCTGTTGCTTCAGCGCAGTCGTTCAATGCGGTTCCTAGCGAGCCTCTATCCGAGCAGAATGCGCAAGCGTACTACAGTGATGTAGTGGCACGTCATCCCCATGCCAGCTTTGAGTTCAAGCTGGCATTCCTCAAGCAAACTGGAATACTAAGTGGGCTTGTTGGTGAGGACGTGGTCAGTGATCTGGTATCTGCGACGACTGCTGCTGTTGTGGATGCTGATCTGCTCGGTCAGTTCTCTCCAGAGGAAAAGGAGCGTTTCACCTTCCTGGTCAACAAGTTATGGGCCGGCTTGTATCGCTCCAGTAGCGCGGACACACCGGGCACTGACCTTGCTGCTGCTGCTACTGCTGCACCTGCATTAGCTGCTGGGATATTTCTCCCGGGATTCTTGCTACCTGCTGCTGCTGCTGCTGCTACACCGGTGTTGTCTGACTGCTCGCCAGTGATTGCCCCGTTGCCGAGCTCTCCTCCGCCTGTTACCCCACCATTGCCCAGCTCGCCCACCTGCGATGGCAGCAAACACCCCAGGCAATTCTTTCAGCTGCGACAATCCAGGCTAGCCAGTCTGGATGCTTCGTCCGCGTCAATGCCAGGCTCCCAGCAAGAGTGTGTTGTTAGCCCACCATCGGCAACACATGTAGAGACTGTAGCATCTTCACCTGAAAAACAGCACACCGTAGCCAGCGTATGTACAGTCGGCGAAGTGCCATCGCTGTCCACAAACACAGGGAGCTCTGCTCGCTGGCAGCCTGTCGCAACACTTGACAAAGACAGCAGGGAGCATGCCAGTTCTGCTAGTGCTGCTGCCACAACCCAGTGTGGAAGCTCTGCTAATCGAAACAGTACAGACCAGCCGGCTGCTGCTGCTGGCCAGCATGGTGCACATAGTGACAGTTGCAGTTCTAAGCGTGCTTCTCCGACCAGCAGCAGCGCTGACCGGTGTCGCTCACCACTAGCTGCACGCCGCCACTCACCAGTAGCCATTGCTGTTCCTAAGTCTGTAGTAGGTAACAGCCAGTCCAGTAAACCTGATAGTCAACACCGTAGCACTACGACTGCACGTGCACATCCGCCAAATTCTGCATCCAGTAACCATGGCAACAATGGTAGTCCGCTCTTAGGAAAGTCACGGCGCATACGAATAGCTGCACCATCGCCATCGTCAGTAGTGATGTCATTACTGACATCATCTACAGTGTCGTCATCTTCAATGACATCATCGACAGTGACAACATCGACAGTGACATCCGGTGGGACAGAATTGTCATCACTCACTAATGCAGTGCAGTCACAGTGCAGTGATACTCCAGCAGGAGCACCAGCCAGCAGCAAGCCAGCCACTGCGGGTTCCTGTGAGCCAAGTGAACTGTCTAGTGCCATATCCAGTGTATCATCTGCTTCTTCTGGCATCAGCAAATCCACGAGTGCAACGCCATCACCAAGTAGTGATGGTAGTTCAAGTATCAGTAATAGCGGCGTTTCCCAGACATCTGCTAAGAATGCGTCCATGCCTCACGTAGCAGCTTCCAGCTCAGCTACTGGCCGTAACAGGACTGAGACAACGACTACCGCTACATGTGTCACCATGGCGACGGCGGTCTCCGCAGCTTCTGAGCCCAGTTTGGCACAGCGTGGAGGTAAGTCGGCATCAAGTGGCAGCAAAAGCATCTTGGATCAGGGCCATACTGTGTCATGCAAGTCACGCGTACAGACAAAAACGCCATCAACCACCGGCAGTTGCCAAACACCTCCGAAAGCCAGCTCAAGTGCAAAGGAGACGGAACAGCAAACTAGCGGCCATGCTGCATCCCTCACCAGTTCAAAGACACTGGTTCCTGTCCTTGGAAGCCGAACTAAGTCAACGCCCACTCCTAGTTCTCTACCCACCACATCAACCAGCAAGGCAACGTTGCCGGAGAAGTCCACCGCCTCTCCCACAAAGACAGTGCATGCAAGCAGTAAGAGCACAGCAGCTTGCACAGCCGCCACTACTGTGTCGGTCACACCGAGCAGCACGGCAGCTGGCCGCAGTAAAGCGAACGTTAAACCCATCAACTCCAAGGTGACATCAGCTGTGTCACCTCCTCTTCCTGCTGGAACGAAGCCAATCACCGTCAAGCTCAACACCAGCAAAGTGGGACAATCCCAATCGCCAGCAGCATCCACTCCGACCTCTAGATCCAGTCCACGCCGGTCAGCCAATACCAGTAGTAGGACTGCTTCTTGCAGTGACTCACCCACTAGCAACCTCAGACCGCTCATGACTGAAACCACCAAATGGTCCTCAAAGTCTCAATCATCTGCAGGCCAGAAAGCACCGGCGAATAGACCACAGCCATCACGGCCAGCAACTAGTCAGGCAGGTAGCGCAAAAGTGACAACGTCAGCGCGAACTACTGATCGTACTGAGTCAACTAGACCTACAACTCTTGCTCAAGCACCTGTTTCTTCTACTGCCAATACTGCTGCTAGTACAAGGAGAGTGGCCACACCAGTCAACTGTTCTACTACTACTACTACAGTCAACAGTGAAAATGTTTCAATCCCTGCGTCGAAGAATAAACCTGCGGCAGCGTCATCAATTGCTAGGCGTACAGATGGTTCTGGACCCACTACAAGTACTCCAGTTGCCACCGCAGCCACTGGTGTGAGATCCTCTGGTGCTACTTTGAAACCTGCTAGACTCGTCTTCACAATGAAACCAGTTAATGGGCCTGCTAGCAAAGGAGAATCTGTGCCTGTTCCTTCATCCCAAGTGAGTGAGTGTAGTGCTTCTGCTGATGGAGGTGGTGATGGTGGTGGTGGTGGTAAGAACAACAAGGATTCGCCCTCGAACACGAACTCTAGCAGTGGTGCAAGTCATCGTACTGCAAAGGTGTCTGCTGACAGTAATGGCCGTGCTGGTGGTGAAACTGCACCTGCAGCCAGTAACTGTCCTATTCAAGTGGTTCGCTCTTCGCACTCTGACACAAGAACAGTGTACAGCTCTGCAGGACAATCTGCTTCGGGTGCGAGCAAGAAGTGTTGCGATCGTCCTCAACAGGACCGGCAATCTGTTGCTGGTAGTGAGAGCAATTCCTGCAAGTCCAATTCCTCGGAGCCACCGGACCTGGACGTGGAGATTGTGGCCGATTCAGCAAAGGGCAGACGCCGCCTGCGTTCACGCAACCGCGCTCTCAACTACAAAATCAATGGTCGTGGTGGTGGCAGTGGTGGTGGTGGTGGCAGTGGTGGTGGTGGTGGTCGTCGTCATGGTGGTGGTGATGTGTTCTCTGCTGGTGCTGGTTGGCCTGGTCTGAAATCTCTGATGGAGCCAGTGTCAACTAGTAAGCCACTACGCAGGTCCCACTCGCCTAGAGGCGTGCTTGAAGATCGGCCCAGCAGCCCCTACTTGCACGTTGACAGACACAATGACTATTCTGATCATCGAAGTAGTCCCGCGAGAGACACTGTACATCATCGACCTTGTACCATTCGCATTGATGGTGGATATTATGATATGCCGGTGGATAGCCGGCTGGAGCGCTCTCCCTCTCCCTCTCCCTACAGCAAACGACGCAGCGTTTTCGTC
This sequence comes from Sycon ciliatum, assembly GCF_964019385.1. Lineage (NCBI taxonomy): Eukaryota > Metazoa > Porifera > Calcarea > Leucosolenida > Sycettidae > Sycon > Sycon ciliatum. The sequence goes on from NC_088646.1 coordinate 34,663,424, forward strand.
CACGAGAGAACTGTGTCAGGCAGCTCGCCTGCTAGGGGCAATATGTATTTGTCACCGAACTGCAGCCCAGCTGTGAGCCGTTTCTCATCCCCTGGTAACAGTCTCCAGCCTAGGCCAGACTGGCACTTTGACCATGGTCGCGATATGAGAAGTGTGTCACCACAATGCCATGCTGACAATACTTGGGAGAGGAGTAGCAGCAGTGAACCCATGCATCGTCCAGACGATTATGCACATGGCCGTGACATGCGCGACTTACAGCGTTCACCTTTTCAAGACGTCTCAGCGGAGTCCAGTCGTTCCGTATCTCCTCTGGAGCCTCCCTGGCCGTACAATGGACAGCAATCGTTGAGAACTGTTAGTCGAGGTGTTTCTGCTGGTGATGCTAAGCGTGCAGTAGTGCGCAATCCGTTTGAGGAAGACCCTGTGCGCCAACACCATCACCATGTGCGAGTGATTGATGTCAACAAGGATTACCGCCATAGCGTGAGCGCTCCGGTGATATATGACGATATCGACAGACAAGAGTTTGTGCCCTTGCAACGCACTGTGAACAATAACCGTTGGCTGTAAGTGCGTCTACAGTACATCCACGCCTATCCGCGCCGACGTAGTCCGATCAGTATTTGTTCTTCGACTAGGCAGTGTGTTTGGTCGTACGTAGCGGAGCTACGATCAGCACCCCACTCACTTTCATTGTAGATCGTCCATTCCAAGTCCGGAACTTTAAATCCTTTCGTTTGTCTTTGTTTGGTGCATTGTCATCTGGCCCGTCTCTTCCAATGCCAGCCACTTACCCTTGGCTACTTGGCTACTTTGTTTCGAAATCCACCCTGTGGATCTATGCCACTGACTTTCTTACCTTTTTTTTATTCACACAAAAGTAGCGCTCTCTACGTGTGTGTGTGTGTGTGTGTGTGTGTGTGTGTGTGTATGCTGCATGAACGTTGAATACAGTACTATTCCAAATAGGCTTACTTGAACTTGACACGAACATACTTATACTGAGATATAGTTGTTTTGCCAGAGTCAACAGGTTTTGAGAATATTTTTTATCTATTGCTTATCCATTCAGCTGGTTGTGTTTCTTAACGCAATTGTATAGCCGGTGGTAACGCGGACGTGCAAACTTTACTTTTTTTTTATCCATTCAGCCATCCCCTTGCTGGCTTAGGTCTGATATTTTGTGTGTGTGTGTGTGTGTGTGTGTGTGTGTGTTGGTGTGTGTGTTGGTGTGTGTGTTGGTGTGTGTGTGTGTGTGTGTGTGTGTGTGTGTGTGTGTGTGTGTGTGTGTGTGTGTGCGGGTGTGTGTGTGGTGTGTGTGTGGTGTGTGTGCGGGTGTGCGGGTGTGTGTGCGTGTGTGTGTGTGTGTGCGTACATGTGCGGGTGTGTCTGCCGCGTTGTGCATGCATGTACAGTAAAACCTGTCAAGGCGACCACTCCGATAAGCCGACCACCTATCCCAGAAGACCACTACAATCAGGACGAAGGGATGCTACTAGTATTTCCAGTCAAACAACCCTGGATAAGGAGACCACCTGGTAACGGAGACCACGTTTTGAAGGTCCCTCGAGCGGTCGTCCTGGACAGTTTTCACTGTATGTTCGTGCGCCCAGGTGTGGGTGTGGGTGCATACATGTGTGTGTGTGTGGAGTGTGTGCATGCATATCCATGTATGTATGTGTGTGTGTGTGTGGGTGGGTGGTGCAGTACCTGGCTGAATAATGGTGGCCAATTCCTCAGCCTTGCAAGCTGTTGAATGGTGCAACCCCAGCACAAGTTGCTATGGCTAGCATAGATTGTGCGCTGCCAGCCATAGGTGCGTGTGGGTTGTGTGTGCGTGTGTGTGTGTGTGTAACTAACTAACACGCGGCCCCGCCATGGACCCAAGCGTCGTTGGAGAGCTGTGGCAGCTTCAGACCTCCGTGCGACCGGTATCCCGGAGGCGCAATGGTACCACCTTGCTCAGGACTGGAGGGACTGGCGTGAGTGTAGCCGTCGGTAGCCACCAAGCCAGCCCCAACCAAGAGTGTTTGTCTGCGTCTGCGACTTTCGCCGTCCGAATGATTTATCCCGACACAAGAACTTCTGCCTCGCCTAATAGCTATCATCGCCTTCGGCTATGGGCTTTCTAATGGTCCAAAGGTGTGTGTGTGTGTGTGTGTATGTCACATCGTCCTGGCTGGCGGAGTTCCAGACCGCCGGATGGAGTGCCTTGGCCATCTCTGCAGAATGGAGGAAGAGCGCAGTCCGCGTCAGCTGCTGTTTGGTTGCTGCTTGCCGACCCCTCCTGCCTGTGGCCCTCGGAAGAAGACTGAGGTGGCGTGACACCATTCGAGCGGATGTTCGCTGCCTCGACCTGGGCGATGAGGTCTGGTTTGATCTGGCGAAGGAGCACGATGAATGGCGGGGGGGGGGGGGGGGGGTCCCGGGTTCCAGTCCTGGTGGGTTTGTCATTTTTTCTCTTTTCAGGCAGTTCACTTTCCCGACTGATCTTTTGAAATTACAAGTATTATAAGACTTTTCGTGTTAACATCACCAAGCAGGTTTGGCTATTTTTCGCTTAGGTTGTCCCTGTTTATTCTTTGCAAGAAGAAAAACAAAAATGTGGCGTTTCGAACAGTGAGAAGTGCCAGTTGTGTAAGGCCACCTAACCATGAGGCTGGCCGGATGATGCTGAGCTTCCGGCACGCATCTATTCTTTCCCTGCTGCTATGCGTACGCATACTCCCTGGCGCCTACAAGTCTCTCTGCAGTCGAGACTGGCACTCAGCCACAGATGCCCTCTGAACCCTCCCTGAACACCCTCTCCGCTTGCACCCTGGCTCCCCCCCCCCCTTTTTCTTTTTTTTACTCTATCACATGTATCATCTTTCCATTTTCTTTCCTCTATACAAATGTACTCCCCCCTCCCCTCCCCCTGTGCCTACTCCTCCCCACTTTTTGGTGCAATGAAGTGTTGCTGAAGCCGAGACCTCAGGTCGGCAGAGATGCTCCAGTTTCATCACCACAGTTGCGTCTGCAACCACCTCTATCATGCAGTATTCTGTTCTCGAGGTTCGTGGTTTCTCGGAAAAAATACTGTCTCTATACGGTACGCCTGCGGGCTGCCTGAGTCCCAGACTAGCCTCCCTGATGCGACACGGGGTGAGGCCAAGGCGCGCCTGTGTCGCTTCCGTGATCCAAATGCAAATGCTGCCTTGCCGGTCGTGCGCCGGGCTGCCACGTCAGCGACCAGCCTGGGGCTGACCCTGCCGCCTTGAGCGCCTCTAGTACAGTCGTCCCTCTCTAATCCGGCCCCTTTTGCAACGGCATTTTCTGCTGGATAAACAAGGTTGCTGGATTATCAAATCCTGCCCTCCAACCCGGCCCACATGTTATCATACATGTTTGTGTCATACGTCAAAACGTAGGGATTTTCTGTGTCAATCCAAGTACTTTGTTGAATGCATGTCTATAACATACACCAAGAGTACATAACCCAAGAGTGTGCAACTGCCTGCACAACCTCTATGCTGTGCTGCGACGGCAGAACTTCACATCACGTGACATGGTTCAAAAGGTTATGCTGGCAAACAGTGCAAAGTGACCACAAGAGAGTTGTACCCAAAGCTGGGCTGCGTACAACCCAGTATCTATCATGCACTAGAGTGCACGGGTTCATCACGTGATGTGAAGTTCTGCCGTCGCAGACCCCATAGCTGGAGTTGCACACTCTTGTTTATCTACTCTTGCATACACTTAGGAATATCCTATGTACTGGCATAGGATATTCCCAAGTGTATGTTGCATGTGTTGTGTATCTTACAATGGTCCCTGACAGTCTGCGATGTACAGTTGTACATCGCAGACTGTCAGGGATTAGAAAATCGACTTATGTATAGCTTGAGTGGTTTGTTGCAGAAAATCGCTGCTGGAGGCGGAATTCAAGTGCCGGATTAAAGCGTAGAAAATGAACTGAAGAAATCCGTTTTGCCAGAAAGTGTGCTGGTTTGCAAGGGTGCTGGATAAAAACGTGCCGGATTAGAGAGGGACGCATGTAACTGTAATCCCATGGACAGCCCACTGGGCTGCCGAATACGCCACTGGCCTGAGGACAGCCCCTCATACCATGCCGCGCTGCCGGGAGCCCAGCTCAGGTCGTACTTGGCAGCGGCGTGAGCTGGGCGCGGTGAGGGTTGGTGATAACTACAGTTTCCTCCTCCGGAAGCTTCCATTTTATCACTCTCCCCACATGACAGCGAACACCCTCCAGTACCCAGTACCCACACAGAATACTGTGTGTAACAATACATGAAGCAGTGCCTCCCGAAATCATGGGGGCAGCCTCACCGCTCGCAACTCCCTATTCCTGGCTTCCGTCGGCTGCTTGTAGGCCTGGAATGGCATGCCTGATTTGGTGTGCACGTATCTCTCGCAGGCTGAGCTTGGCCACCTTCCGGCGACCTGGAGCTGCCATTCTGGCACCCTCCTGCCTGCTAGCCCTGTAGCGCCGCCCTTCCGCAGCAAGTGGCTCCGAAGGGCCGGGTTCCACTGCGGCTTGAAACGTCATAATTACCATAGTGACCGCGGCTCGAGCTGGAGCAGCTGTTGCAAAAGAAGGATTCACGAGCCGGATTCGAACCCAGCACCCCTGTCTTTCCGGGACAGTGCCCTACCGATTAGGCTACCGGGGATCACACTCTCGAGCTCATGGGTCCTTCTTGCTACACTGCTCCCCCGCCCCAACAGGCTGTGTCTTCGCGCCATACCTACTCGCGGCGTCACGATGGGTCAAGGGTTCGAGTTCCTTATTGGGCGCCAATGTTGCAAAATAAGGATCCACGAGCGGGATTCGAACCCAGCACCCCTGTCTTTCCGGGAATTAGGCTACCAGGGATCACACACACTCATGGGTCCTTCTTGCTACACAGCGAGGCCGCGGCTCGCCGCGAGCTTTCGCTACGATACTTGATCAAAAACTGCGAGCCGCGGTCGCGGTTCAACCTGCCACCCGTACTTTGCATTGCTTTGTACGCGAGAATTTTAAAATTCAAATTTTAATTCGTTGAGCTGGCCAGAACACGGGGATTTTTTGATTTCGCTCGCGCGCAGGCAGGTAAAACGTCATCAAAAAACGTGGAGCACGACCGCGGTACCGCGAATGTCAGTGGAACCGCGCTGCTCCGCTGCATGCAGCCAAGTGCCGCGGCGCAGCGGAGCCGCAGTGGAACGCGGCCCTAACACTCCGGGGGAGAGCCCTCTCCAGCCAGGCATTCACGTCCCGGTTGGTCAGCTGATCGCCGTTGTCGAACATATAGAATGCGCTCTCTTCAGCTGACCAGGAGCGACCAGCGACATAGCGCGTGATGGCCTCCACTGGGCAGATTTCTAGGTCTACTCTGCGATGGAGGACAACTGTGCCTGCACTGCCGGACTGGGTTGTCTTGGTTACTCCGAGGATAATTCGGACCTCGTTTTCCGAGACAGACACATTGCTCCTACTCAGTGACCCGTGCCTTGCTTGGGCGACAAATGCCGTGACGTGTGCAGCTCAGATGGGTTGCTATCACGGCGGAATTCCGTGATTATATCATTTTAGTGATGTAGTGCGTACAAGCAGGATTCAAGCAAGTCTCTTTCTGCACAACTGCAGCTCAGTTGTACGCACTATACCACTTCCCGCCTCAAATCAGCACCAAATATGATGTAATCACGGAATTCCGCCGTGACAGACACCCATAGTGGAAAAAGCCCCAAGCTGCACCCTTGTTTTTCATGTACTCTTGCCGCAAGGTATACCATGACTGTATCCTTCTCTGCCGTTGGCTGCGCCGCCCCTGGGTTGTCTCAGTCAATGGGAGTGGGGGCTCCGCCGCACTTCTGGGGATGCTGGGCCCCGATGGCGCTCTCTCAGGACAATCGCCTGTAGGCGGTGGGACATCTGGCCGGTAGGTTTGATATGGGCGCAGAAACCTTCTATTGCGCCAGTACACACGGCCGCTGGTCAGTTTGACATAGTAGTTGCGTCACCTTCCAATGGTGACAACTTGCCCTCGCAGTGTCCACCGCTTGGAACGTGGGTCCTGAATGTCCACCGTCTCGCCGATCTTCAGGTTGCCCAGCGGGCTCGCGGAGGCGTTATACCGCGCATCGCTCTGCTCTCGGGTAGCCGAACGTTTTCCGTCAACGTTGTCGGCTTTGGCCTGCCACTTCCGTAGCAAACGTGCGGTGGTTGGTGACCACAAAGGAATTTAGTGGTCGGACAAACAATATCTGCGAGGGGCTGCGGTCGTTACATTGAATTTGGGGTGTATTCCTCCACTCTAGCAGTCCCCTCCTCAACTCGTCCACGTTCAGGTCTCCTTCGGTGGTAGTCTTGTACACCAGGTGCTTCATGGCTTTGACAGCCGCCTCTGCAGTCCCGTTCGCCTGCGAATAGTGGGGGTTGACTGGACATGACGTACTTGCCATCGTTTACAGAACGCACTGAATTCCCTGGAGGTGAACTGTGGGCCACAGCCTGCGGCACTTTGACGTCAGAAAACCACTAGCAAAACGGCCGGATCATGTCCTTTGATCTGGTGCCCGGTGCTAGACTATCAATACACGGCCAACCGGATAAATGATCCGTGTAGACGATATAGCTGTTTCCGCTGCAGCTGAAAATATCTACGCTGGCACGTTGGTAGGGCAGGGTTGGCACTGGGTCATGCAGCAGGGGATCCTTTTGTTGCAACGGTCGGTAGCGGTGGCACTGGGGGCAGTTTCTGATCATATTGTCAATATCGTTTGGCACGGTCCTGGTCAGTGCACCACTTGACGTGCCCTCTGCTTCGTTCGTTCTTGGCCCTGGTGTGATGCGTGTAGATCCTGCAGCACAGCGTGGCAGAGTGGCTTTTGGTATCACTATCTGGTAACCCTTCAGGATGATGCTGCTGTCCTCAACAGACAGAGAATGCCTTACGGACCAATACGGCTGGATGCATTCCGGCAGCGGGTTCTTTACGTTTGGGAACCCCCACTCCACAGTTTCAATGAGCTGTTGGTAGGCATTGTTGGCCCGCGCTGCTTTCTGGAGCTGCGTTTCCTTGCAGCTTGAGAGAACAGGTTGCTGGTCATCGCCACAGAGGGTAGTGACCGACGCCACTCCTCGTAGGGCAGCTCCCCGATGGCAGTGTCCTCCTTGGATGGCTGATTAATCGGCGAGCTGAACAGTGCATCTGCTAAAAAAAGTGGGCTTTCCCCTTCTCTCGGATCAGTTCGACTTCACTCCACGGCTCGGAGTTGGGCATTTGGCCGGGAGCAGGACGCAACAGAGATAGCACACTTCTTGGCCAATCTGCCGGAGGTATGCCGAGTCTCTTCAGACTCTGCCTCGATAGCAGTGGGCATTGCAACCCCTCATACACGTGGATCTGTGTTGCGAGCTGGCGATCACCGACTGACAGCAAAGCCGTGACCGTGCCTAAGTTCGTAAGGCGACCTCCATTGGCATTCAGAACGACACTGGGGTCCGGGACAAGGTCACATGCCTTACCTCCCAGTTTCCGAAGTCCATCGAAGTTTATTGCATCGACGTCGCTGCCTGTATCGGGAAGCCATCTGAGCTTCGCTGGCGACCTTGCGTCATGGTCATCCAGGCATGTTGGTATCTCGATGCGACCATTGTTGTCGCTGAAGTTTGCGACTTGCAGCCTCCAGTGATCAAGCTGGGGCGCATCCGCTGGGCATCTTCTCTGGAAATGTCCCTTCTCTCCGCACGAATTGCAGTTCTTCTCTCGGGCGGGACAGCGGGAGAGTGGGTGGGAGTCATATCCACACTAAGGACACTTTGCTGTATGTCGGTTGTCTCCTTCCTGACTTCGAACGGGCGGTTTGCCACTCGATTGTGATTCATGACTGCGAGAAGAAGACGCCTGGCTGCTCGACTGTGACTGCTTGCTCCGCTGGTGCCGAGTTTTGCGCAATGCCTGTGCACGGCCGACTTGCGCTTCTGGCATATCTTGCTGGGTGGCTTTGGCAGCTTCCTCAGCCCTACATATCTGAACGGCATCCTCCAGCGTCAGAGGTGGGGTGGACAGACTGAGCTTATGCCTCGTGTCGTCATCACGAATGCCAATCACAAGCCTGTCGCGCAATGTCTCCTGGCCTCTCCTCTGGACGCTCGACCAGCATTGGCCACATCGACAGAGGCTACGTGTGCAAGTAGAGCAGAACTCTCTAACTGTGAAGTCACAAGCCTTGTAACGCTCCTTCAACACCGTCAGGAAGGAGTCGAGCAACTCATTGCCGTCTTGTTTCAAATTGTAGAACTCCAATCTGTTCAGTAAAGGATTGCGACGACGTCTTACAAACGCCTCGATGGCCCCGATGATAGCGTCATCATCCTCCTCCTCGGAAATACAGATTATGTCTTGGCGGATATACGGGTACCGCCAGAGTTCCTCGTCTAAGGACTGTCTCAGTGCTGCCATTCTGGTTTCTCGGTCCTGGGACCCGAGGTGCTGACAGCGTACAAAGTCCTCACACGATTCTTTCCACGTCGTGAAATCTGCCAAGATGGCGGTAACAGACCAAAACTGGGCGTTCAACTTTGATGGAGGCCTTTTTTGTGGGCTGACTTGCCCTCTGGGATTCTCTTGAACCATGGCTCAGCGCAGCGTCTAGCAGAGCCAGCATTCGGTCATCCCGGGCAGAAGCCTGCTGTGCTTGATTAGCGATCAGTTGCACCAGTCAAGCGAGGGTGTGGTTGTGCCTTGAAACTGCTTCACCTTCGCTGTGGGTCAAGTCGCCGTCCATCTTGATTGCTTCTCCACCTTCCGCATCCATTGCTGCAACAGCACGTTGGTTTGGGTCACTGCGCCATGTTATGTTTCCACCAACTTGGATAGAATGACCCAACGCACATAACTGAGGAAGTGCCTTATGTACAGCCTACATACTAGCGCTGGCTAACTGAGCGTGCAACTTGTACTAACAATGCAATACAATTGATCCATGTACTCTGAAGTACATACGAAATCACACCACCACTCTCCATCAAATGTAATGTTTGATAGTGCAGTAAGGCATCCTTGATCATACATGTGTCTACACTGTATTTCCCACAAAACCGCAAACTGCACTTCAACGTTAGTAACTTATTGCCATTCTTCTGATGCCGCGGCAGTACCCACACTTGCAACACACTTTAAAGAAATTTTCTTTGCCTTTCCGCAACCTCCAACGCGACCGCTCAACGGCCAGAACTAGCGCGAACAAACTACTGCATGTATGTCTGCCACGTGTGTTTTCCATGGACCATGTTGCTACTTCTACCCGGCATGGCGTGTTTGTATGATTCTTTGCTTGGAGAGTGTGATAACTCTGGAGAAAGTAGCATCTAGGGGTACGCTCATCATGGCATTAGTTGCAAGCAGGGAGAAGTAAATATTACTACTACAGTACCTGGTTGGAGGTTTGCCATTCGGCACGGATTGATTTTCAGCGTCAAATGTGGGCCTAGTTTTGCCCCCCCCCCCCCCCGCCGCATATCGCGGGTCAAAAAACTTGAGTGCATGTACTTTTGTGTGGGGAAAGTCGTGGCACCACCACATCCGCCCCCCCCCCCCCCCAGATCACTATCCTGACTACGCCCCTGCCTTATACCATGCCGCGCTGCAGGGAGCCCAGCTCGGTTCGCACGAGGCAGTGGCGTGAGCTGGGCGCGGTGAGGGTTGGTGATAACTACGGTTTCCTCCTCCGGAAACTTCCATGATTGGGAAACAGGGGGTACCAGGTTCAAGTCCTGCTTGGAAGCGGAAGGACTTTTTCCAGTCGTGCTGCGACCCACAGTTAATTGGGAACTCGTGGCCTTGCATGAGGAAAGCATGGATGCAAGGAATCCGGGGATTTTCGGTCTTTGACCACTTTGTGGTGGGTCTCATCTACTCACGTCCCTAGAGGGTGGTAGTGTTCCAACGGATGATGAAAACTCGGCTTCGCCGACGCTCATGCGAAGTGATTGTTTTAATCAAATTATATTTCTCACATTGCAGTAAATTGAAACTCGGATGGTGAGCCAATTAAATTATGGTGAACTAGGAGAAGGACAAAATGTTACGAGTTATGACTAACTGTCCACCAACGAACCAGATCTTATACAGTCATCGGGTTGGTTTGCGCCTTGGAGAAGTGTTGGAGCTACATGTAAATGTACATGTAGCCTTGTAGGTGTCAGGTCGCCGAATGTCTCAGTGCTCCTTGTCAGTTTTGTGCCATTCATCATCCAGTAACTTTCGGCATTCTTTGTTGCGTAGCTCGTGCTCTTCTTCGTTGCGCTTTCCTTCCCCTCTTGGACCTTTCCGAACCTGAGCCTTCCAAGTTGGAAGGTAGTTGGTTTGCACCTTGGAGAAGTGTTGGAGCTAGGTGTCAGGTCGCCGAATGTCTCAGTACTCCTTGTCAGTTTTGTGCCATTTTGTCGCACTCGCTGACTGTATAAGATCTGGTTACGTTGGTGGACAGTTAGTCATACCTCGTATCATTTTGTCCTTCTCCTATTTCACCATAATTGCAGTAAATGTTCACTTACATTGTACGTCCTTGACATAGAGACATTGTTGGAATGATTAAATGTTGCAACTGTTACTTACATCTACTATCGTTTTCTTCCGAAAAGCGAGGCCAGCCGACTTCTGTGCAAGAAATTAAATAATTATTTCGTCCAAATCAGGGAGTCGCATCACTCGCTGGTGAAAATGGCTTTGCTGACTGTAGCTATCATTCAGACGCTAGCGGATGCTGCAGAGTACGAGGGCAGTGGTGAAGTCTGAAGAGGACGAGCGCCACAGTCCGACTCTGTAGACCATGGCAGACAGACCTAACTATCCAATTCCACGCCAACATGGCAAGGAGAAAGGCACACCGTGACACGTGCGTTGTCAATCGCTTCTCCTCCCGACAGCGTCCTTGTACGACTGAAATACATGTACATGTACAACGACACGGAACAACTAACTCAGTAACTGGCATCCTCCTAAAACCAAGGTAAACGGGACCACGGCGATCGGAAACCCCAACCACCGACGTATCGCCATCAAGTGTAGCCTACGATTCCGAAGCAGCAGATCACCACAGGCTCTTAGTCTTACCGTAGTGACGCGCATACACACCATTGTGCCTATAGGCTATACCCAGGCATACATGTAAGTGCACCCTCACAAATAAGCGCATGGGCTTATTATAAGTGAACCTAAATGCAGTCCATCTTGACTTGGGACACGTAGATCTACACACAGACACCACAAAAACACCATGTAACTATTGTTCACATAGTTCAATGTGCATTGCGGTATACCGGTACTGCACTATGACTATGTCACAGTATGTAAGGACCGGTACACCAGCTAGCAACTGATCAAGCACATGCGCCTGGCTATGGCTATGTCACTGTGTGAGGCAAAACGACCCGCAAAAAATAGCAAATACAGTAAAACCTGTGACTACCGACCACCCCTTGGTGCCAGCAAAAGCGGTCTTTAGTAGCAGGTGGTCTTTAGTTGGAGGTTTGCACCGCGCGACCATATTATGGATCCCATTATATGATATGTACACATGGTAGATCTACATGTAAAATATTATGAAAATACAGCTAAAACAATTCCCCAAGACTTGCGCAATGCCATTCTCTTTGGGTAATCCTGAAATAAAGATTATTATTATAATATAATATAATTTACGAAGTAGTGGTTGCGACTTCGGCGATAATTTGTAAGAAAGGCAGAATAGCGCGAGCTCCGGTGTGGGGAGCAAACCCTTTCTTACTATAATTTAATTATTATTCTTATCTCAGGTCAAACAACACTTGGAGAGAAAGACGAAGAGATGGAGAGAGACAGAGAGCTAGAGAGAGAGAAGATTAATATTTTTTGCGGACATCAAATTCAGCTCCTACTTCTGAAGCCAGGAGTCAAACGTTCCCTGTGGAAGTTTCGTTTTGCGCTGGGCTTCAAATTTGTTCATGCGATCAATCGTACCGACTGTCCTTGTTGCGACTTCTCGATTGCTTGAACGCGATCCTTCAGCATCAGGACCTTGCGGTGCTGCTTTGTTTCTGGATTCCTTGATGCCATCGTCGATTCGTGTGTATTACTGGGATGACAGAGCCGCTTAGTCTTCGTTTCTCCTCCGAGTAGTAACATCAATCAGAGAGCGCTTTCGATGCGCTCTCCAAGCTTGCAAGACGTTTCCTATCATGTTTATTCTAGACAGCGCTTGAAATTCTGACAGGTGTAGTGCAGTCCACACCGACTCCACAGACAAAATGACCTGCGTTCATTTCTTCAGCTGTAGTATCGAAAGATTCCTTTCAGGACCACGGAAAATCATCAAAATTTCAAGAAGGAGCTTCAAGCAACATTAATTTTGATTTCCTACAGCGCGGTCGCTAGTTACGGGTCAAAAATCATCTTTGGGACAAGAAAAGGCGGTCGCTGGTCGCGTTCAGCAGGTAGTCGCTAGTCACAGTGCATTTTAAATGTGAGACCGTCCGTGCCTGGCGAAGTGGTCGGTAGTACCAGGCTGGTCGCTAGTCACGGTGGTCTTTAGTTACAGGTTTTACTGTAACGCAAAAACTCACTCATATTCATAAGCGCATGTGCCTTTTTCAAGTTTATGTGCGTCACTACGGTACAGGCCAAACTGCGCGTTACACATAGTACCTGTCAGTGTCAGCAAAAGTTACGATTCTTGTTTTCTTTTTCCCTTCCGGTTTTAGTATTACTAGTACATGACGGTATTAAAATTTTATTATTATTTGGTGCAATATTACTTATTAGCGCCCCTAGCCCTTTCTCACACCAAACTGACTGATCTAGGCCTAGGGCTCGTTGAGTCCTTGACCTTGTTGCTTGCCCGTGTTGCTACTTCTTGTACTACTACTACCGTACTGGCAATATATGTTGCCGCAGTGAGGCCATGAAGCGTTACATTGGCACATGTTTACCGCACGCAGGGCGTTACATGCAAAGTCGCACAGGAGCCGTTACACAGGTTTCTATATTGCCGCAGTCCTTTTTTTTGCTATTGCCGCATCACTTTTTTGCTATTGCCGCATCATTTTTTTGCTTTTGCCGCATCATTTTTCTTGTGCAGTGCAAACTGCAATGAAAAGATCGCCGCACCCCGCCGGACGCGCGTTACGAACTCAACGAAAATTTGTCGCACTAGCCTGGTCGCGCGTTACGCCGCACCCCCCTGCGTTACGCGTTACGCGGCAACATATATTGCCAGTACGGTAGTAGTACTGCTAGCTCAGTGTAGACTGTAGGAGACCTACTACTAGTGCTAGTAGTAGTCTCAAGTACAGTACAATCATGCAGTAGCTGTGCAGCAACTGCTTCGGTACTCTGGTACACACACACACTGTGCAAGTGCTGGACTCCACGTACATCATGTACTTGATGCAGTGATGCCTGAGTGATGGGGTCGACTCCATTCGTGCATGAAAGCATGCACCACCACAGTCATGATCCACTCAAACCGCAGGCACAGCCATAGCCATAGCCTCTGCCTGACCTCGACTCGAGCCTCCTGATCCTGCACTGCATGCTGCTATGCAGTCATATTATTCGTGCGGACGCTCCGCGTAGATCTACTACACGTATAGTACCTCGAAACTAACGTGTTACTTGTACTACAACACTCAACAGTGCACTAGTGCAAGTAGTGACAGTATATTTTTTGTATTTGACCACAACTGCCATTGGAAGGCCAGCAATAGAGTAGAAGGTTGCGTTGCCCGCTGAGTTAGCGGTTGTTCTAGGAAGAATATAAAGGTCTTTGCGAGTCAGTTGGGGTTTTCTTGTGGTCTTGGTAGCTTAGTGGCCTTTTCGAGCGCTGCTCTGAGGAAATTTGTGATTTGGCGGCTTTATCTTCACCTGTATTGGTAGTGGCGACCATTGTGTGTGCATCCAGCAATCAATATCGAAGGCCATCTTTGGAGCTGAGCTGATCTTTGATTCGATCAATGCGAGGCTGTGCTAACCAGAAGCAAACGATATATGCTGAGAGATTCCTAAAGCCTGAGCGTGTCGTTTTGAAGTAACAGCCGGCTAGCTCTCTTCACTCTTGCTTTGTAGTGGTAAAAAAATATTGCTGTGCGGTTGTGCTAGAAATGAGTCATAACATACCGCCGACCCAGCATGGCCCACCGAGGAGCTCTCATGGCCTTGCTTCTTCTAGCGGAATGAACATGACCACATCGCCAGGGACAGCAGCGGGAAGAGTGGATGGCCAGAGCTGCGCAGCGTCGTCACATCGCTCTCCAGATGAGCTCGATAGTGGTGAGTTGCTCGCCACTGACAGCCCGAACATATACTGCTCTCCTCTACCAGATCACTGGCGAGTCAACAAGTCTTTACCGCAAGCCTTCAAAGTTGTATTACGAAGTGAAACACCGGACGGAGTAGAGGTGACGCTCAAGGCAGGCAACGACGAGAATCCAGGCCCTGAGCTGCGCAACAATATCGCCGTCATCCAAAATAATCAAGCGAGATTTCACGATTTGAGATTTGTGGGCAGATCGGGCAGAGGTAAGTTTAGTTCGTAAAGTGCTTTGCTCCTGGCAAAGCACAAAACTGACTTTCAACAAGTCGCGTGTACATGTTTAGTGCCTACAGTAGTACAGCCAGTTCCAGTCGTGCTTGAGGTTTGTGACTGTGCGTGTTTCTTTCCGGGAGATGTTGTGAAACTGCTGCATACTGTCGTATTCGTCGGTTGGGCATTTGTACGGTTGCATGTACATGTATGATGTGAACAGAATGATCTGAGGGCATGTCTTTCTAAATGAAACGGCATGCGTGCGGATCGGTGAGCAGTGCAGGCACGGTTCGGCTGTGTTTCATTTACTGTGATTTAGGATTTTTCTTATCATCGTTCGCGTTGGGCCGGTCCTAGAAAGTAGAAGCCTCAGCGAACATCCAGCACTAGCAGGCGTTAAAATAATATTATTACCTTGTGGTCGATGTTTGTCTTCCGTTAGCCCTGACTGTGCTTACAAATCTAGTGAACTGATGTGTATGGTATACTAGTATCATGGTATATGCCGCTGATTAGCGAAAAGTGAAAGACCGAAGAACAGGCCAGGAAGGAGTATCATAGTTTGGTGTAAATCACATTCGCAAAAAAGATTGTTTTTCGTGTTGATATTGTCGAGGATCTAGGAAGTGACCGCCGCGCGCTCACACGAGATAAGAAGCTGTCGAAGCTTTCAGCCGTTCCGATCCCAGGTCGTGGTACATGGTGGGTGTCGTTGCGCTTGCGGACTGCATACATCGACTTGACAGGTCTTTGGTTGTGGTCAGTCTTGCCTCTCAAGTCTCCTCTCTCTCTGTGGATGACCAAGTCAGGGCCCAAAGACTGTCACAGTATACAGTTTCAGTGCACAGACATCTGTTCCCTATGCTAGTATGCAGCTGTGTGTGTGAAAATCTACCTGAGAAATACTAGTATTAAAATCGACAAATGTCCACATCAAGGCTGAGGTGTATTAATTATTTTATAGTGTACATGTAGTGGATTGCAGAACGTAGAGAAATACTGTAAAAGCCATTATTCTAACGAGGCGCATACATGCATATAACGATTTCCCAAAATTGACTGGTTTACGTGTACCAAAGGTAACGATTCTAACGCATTCTCAACGCTCAATAGAACAGTATATGGATCGATTTCTGTATAACGATTTCTATGAAGAAAGCATGTGCCGTAAAATCCCGCCAGAGCGCCCCATCTCTCCGCGCCCTTCCCTGACTTTCTGTCAGGGAAGTGTATCATCACATGACTGTGAAGTGTGATACCGCACTGCACTGCACTGCACCGCACTGCACCGCACTGCACTGCACTGCACTGCACTGCGGACGCGTGCTCGGCTCGTTTGGAAATGTATGCAGCAGTTCGCACGCTCTTGCCCAGGAATCGTACAACGCCTGGGTTTTGACGGGTTTGTCCGACTCCCTGCTCTTGACCTTTGGTCGGTGTACGAGACACACGAACAGTTTTCGCAGGGTGAATACTTGTCCATGGAGTACTGAACGCGGCAAGTAGAGCTCGCCCATTCGCCCCTCTCCACCTGGACCTACTAGGACGGTCGTGGAGGTTGGGGTGTCCAGGCTGGACTTCACAGTACTACTACAGTGAACATATTGCTGTGCATGGCATTCATGCTCTCCTTGCTGGCATCACAGGCTGGGGCAGGAATGTTTTTAATTTGACTTCCAAGCAGATGTAACACATACACTTGTTGTTCTTCGAATCAAATTTTCTGATGCGTTTTTTTTATCCTTCAGGGAAGAAGTTCACGATTACGATAATCGTGGGGACCAAGCCGGTGGTGCAGGTTGGCACCATTCGCGATGCAATCAAGATTACCGTTGACGGGCCCCGCGAACCACGCCGAAAATCAACTTGTAAGTGCCCGGGCATGTTCGGTATTCGGTGATTTATGAACACTCGGCGGCTGTCGTAGATCCGAGTGATCAGTGACGTCCACATAGCGGTGTGTATCGTGCGGCGGTGTGCTGTACGAAAAAATACACGCGTGCCATGGTTGTATTACTGGCCGGCTCTGTCCGCTGGACATAGAGCACTAGACGCGGCAGACAACTGTTGTGTGAGTATTGGGCCATAGCATGGAGAACTCCTGGCCGAGTTTTGCTTGCAGTGCCAAAGGCCATGAACCAGCGTCGCCGCACCCGTAGATAATGTTGCCAAAGTCGGTTTGAAGTGCTACTGTAAAACTCGTCGTTGGTCTCACAAATGTAGTTTTTATAGTGTGTGTGTGTGGTGGTGGGGGGGGGGGGGGGGGGGGGTACGTCTTGAACTACCCCCGCCGCGAACTTCCTGGTCTCCTGTGCCATGATGATGTGGGCTGAGGGCTTAGCTTGCTCTGATCGCTAACTTGCGGGACCTACCACTGCTCGAGTACACAGTTTGAGACCCACTGGAGCTGACAAGGTAGTGTTGACTTCTGATGGTCATGCAGCTGTCCGAATCAATATGCATGACTGTATTCCAGGGTCACATGATGTTTTCAGTATACATTATCCAGGACATAAAGCACAGAAGCCAATAGAACTCCGATGAGGCCTTTCAGGTGGACAGGTGGACAGGTGCAGGGGCGCTGCGTTTGAATCCCGCTCATGGATACTTGTTTTGCAACATTGGCATTGCCCAATTTGGGGCTCGAACCCACAACCCATTGTGCCCCTCAACCCCCCCCCCCCCACGTGAGTAACAGTTTATTTATTTATTTCACTCAACTCGTGGTCCATGACCCCACGTGAGTAACAGTTTATTTATGTATTTATTTCACTCAACTCGTGGTCCATGACCAATTGGCACGCAAAGTGCGAGAGAGGGGTGATAGCCAACCACGGCAAGAAAAGAAAAGAGTCACGTACGGCGTGAGGACACAGCCCGTTGGGGCGAGGGACTAGTGTTGCAAGAAGGAGCCACGGGTGTGTGTGATTCCCGGTAACATAACTGGTAGGGCGCTGCCCCGGAAAGACAGGGGTGCTGGGTTTGAATCCCGCTTGTGGATCCTTCTTTTTCAACGCTTTAGCACCATTACTCGTCAAAGTCAGTACATTTGTGATATGATCAACAGCAAACAAGTCCTCCTATCTGGCTTTCTAGGTGGCGGTCCAAGCAGTGACAAAGATTGAGCCTACGTCAGAATTTCCAGTTGCTTCTGTGCTTCGTGTGCTAATATTTAATATGTTGTCCTTTTTGCAAAAATCTATACTCAATCTCTGGACAGCTAGGTACATCGACCTTGTTAGAGGTCGAGGTGGATTGAAACTGAGGTGGCACTTGAGCCATGCTTGCATTCAGACTGCAGGTCCAGTTCAGTGCAAGAGGTGGCCAGCTCTCATTTCTAAGTAGCGCAACATTGCCCCGCCACATGCATGATGCTCCAACAAACTGCGCTTTCCTCAAGTTCTCCAACCTATGCAGCTGTTCATGTTCATCTTCTCATGTGTCTATTGTTGACTGCTGTAGCCAATCGAGAAGGAGGAGACGGGTTCATGACTGGTGGGTACTATGGCGTGTTTTCAAACAGCCAGTACCCCGACGACGGCGGCCTTGGGCTGCACACGTCCAACGGGCGCCAGGCGTTTCCGGTTGTGCAACCGCCACCACTGCGCCCCGTGTACTCAACATCCGCAGCACAACACCAGATGAGCAGCGGTGCATTCGGCGCCATTCAGCAGCCGGAGTCGGCCAGCATGAGCAGCGGCACATTCGCCACGCGTATGCCCAGACACGATGGTGCGCAGCGGCAGAGTCGCTCCCCGCCCACGGACGGCCATTTCTCGGCGGCAATCCTGAGTAATGGTCACATGCGGCGTCATGGCTCACAGCTGTTGACCTCCCCTAATGGCTCTGAAGACATTCGCTTCGGCCAAGAAGGTAGCAACATGCTTGGCTCAGCCACGGCTGGCCACTACGCGGTGTCAAATTCGTCCCGGTCAAATACGCCTAGTTACCCTACTTCGCCGCCGAACGAGGGTAAGCTATAGGCACTCACATAGTACATATGCACCTCGCCAGCTGTCCACTGCAACAGTGTGCCACATTGATACGATACAGTGAAACCGGTCTAAGCCGACTGCTCAGGGGACCTTCAGAATGTAGTCCCCGTGTACAGGTAGTCTCCTTATCCAGTGTCATGTGACTGCAGGTTATCTCCTTATCCAGTGTCATGTGACTGCAGGTTATCTCCTTATCCAGTGTCATGTGCTTGCAGGTTATCTCCTTATCCAGTGTCATGTGACTGGAAACTACTAGTACACCCCTTGCCCTTGGTCCTAGTTGTAGTGGTCCTCTAGGACAGGTGGTCGCCTTGTCAGAGTGGTCACCTTGACAGGTTATACCAAGAGTAGATAAACAAGAGTGTGCAACTCGCGGATGGGTTGGCCCACGGCGGAATTTTTTGTCGACGTTATCTTTTCGACGATGCACGCGCTGCGAGTCTTTTGGAAAGTTTTGCCTCGTGCACTTGGCCGGGCTTTACATTACAAAGCCGGTGCCCAGCATGTGCTCTCATACTGCTCTGGGGCAAAATGCGCGTTCTTCTGAAAAAAAGGTGTCGTCAACAAAAAAATCCGCCGCGGGTGGGGGTATCTGCAGATTGTGCAGAAGAGATGCGGAGTTGTACACTCTTGTTTATCTACTCTTGCTTTTACTGTATGACTGTGTAGGCACCTATAATAATAATGTATTATGTTGCTGACCTGCGGATTTTAATTGTTTAATTTTTTTATTTTAGCACTGTCGTCAGCGCTGTCGCCATCGCTATCGTCTTCATCGTCATCTTTGGAAAAGGCGGTGCAACACAAACTGTGAAAACCCACAGAATGAAGAAAAAAGGATCGGAAAGGAAGTTCAAAATATACCGAGACGAAGGTGATAAATAATTACAACCAAAATTAATTGATTCTGCTCATCATCACCATCATCATCCAAACAGCCTTTTTGTACGGACAACCAAATGCGCTCATCATCATAATCATTCAAAAAAAGAAGAAAAAAAAGAAAAATCATTAACATTATGATCATCATCATCATCCAGCAAGCTAGCAAGCTTGCTCGTGTGGGCTGTTCGTTCTACTGTAAAAGCCATTATTCTAACGAGGCGCGTATATAACGACTTCCCAAAATTGACTGGTTTACGTGTACCAAAGGTGACGATTCTCACAGATTTCTCCTCGTTAACTCGTTAGAATTAGCACTTCGTTATATTATAATTATGGCTTTTACAGTAGTTCATATTCTCAGCGTGCTGGCACTGGGAAGCATGGAAGCCTCCGGGCTGCCCCTGCTTGGGCGGTTCTCTTATTCCTCGGTCGGCTCAGCCTTTGCCGTTTGATGTTGGGTCTCTTTGATAGTTTTCTTTCGCTTATTATTATCCAAACATTTTAACTCGCGCAAGTATCTCTCCCAACTAGCTAGCTATTTATTTAGCTATTTCCGATTCGTGACCTTTTCAGTAGTGAATGCCGATTGATTTGTGTTGCATGGTGTGTTCTGCATTGTCAAACAACTGATTTGCCCTTGGTAACTGCCAGTTTGTATTACTGTGGTGACTTGCTGATTGCTGTCGAGTGCTCTTTTGAGTGCTTGAGTCGCTGTTTAGTCGCTCCATTATTTCTTTTGACCAAAACTACACCGTTCAGCCGCTTAGATACCCACCGTAGCTAACGTTCTCGTTTGCTTCATACCGTGCCTTTAGCTGCCCTAGCGCCGCGCATTGTCGATTAACTGCTGCCGTCGATAGGTTTGTGTGTTTCTGAACCGCATTCAAACGATGCGGACGCAGATCCCACGAGTATTGCTATTACATGGGTATCCGATGAATACACAGACTCATTCTACTCAGGGTCAGGATACTGAGCCTGGGCATACATGTACGTGCTACTACGGCGTTTGCGCTCTCGGACATTGGCAAGTGAGGTTGAAACTGCTGAAGTCTCCGATGCGTGCAATGGGTTAGCGGACGGCGCTTCGGTTAATCCCAGCCCTTCTTCGTTCTCCAATGACCTTAACGTACCCGGTTTATGTTGGTGCTGTGACGCAGAATCTGTACTTTGCGGGCACACTGCTTCACATGGATGTGTAACTATCAATCAACTACATACATCAGATCCTATTTACGCTCCCTTGCGGTCTCAGTGGCCGAGTGGCAGGAATGGAGGTACCGACTCAGCTTGTGAGTTCAGGACTCGAATGGCCGCGGGAAAAGTGCACAGTGACGGGACTTTGTTACCTCGATGAGACAATAGAGAGGTTCCGCATAACGTTAATTACGTTAGTAAAAAACGTAATCGAACTACGGAAAGTCTTACGTAAACTGCATGCGCATCTGGGTTCCGCCATACGGAGTTTTCAAATCACGTAGCTGCCCTTGGCAACTCCGAACGCGGCAGTGTACGACCAGATCGACCTGGGGAGAGAGTCATAAATTTGTACCCCAATCCACTTACGGACCAGCTACGTTATCAGAGCTCTATCTACGTACTGTCCGTAGACAACTTTCCGTAAGTGGAGTGCAAACTCGCGAAATCACGGGTTTTTCCCGCCCACTAACGTAAAGTTGCTCAACTTTACGTAGTGCGGAACCTCTCTAATGGCTGGGACCGGACAGCGGGGTGTTTTACAGATTACTGATGAAATTGAGATTGGTGGCAACGCTGTGTCCGTTGGCACGATACTTTGGAGCAAGCACCCCCCACCCCCACCCCCACGTTGCACGGTTCCCCCAGACAACAGTGCTCTTCCCAGGGTTATCACCCCAAGGCGATAAACCTGGTTGGTACGAGCGTACACTTCAATCAGGGAGTCGTAAAATGAATGTCACATAGTTTACGGCACGTGCAATGTCGTACCAACTGGCCCAGCTAATCCGGCTCTGTCGCTCCCTATCAGCTGGACAGGAGCGCTCCCGGCCAAGCTGAGTACGTGCTCAGGCGCGCGTGTGTGTGTATGTGTTTTAACTCTGGCTGTGAAACACATGCGCTCCGGAACGCTAAACATAGAAAAAAACCAGCGTGACCTATTAAAGAGTTGTTCTGGTTGGTGTTTGTCTGCAGGCTCGATCCTGATGCGAGGTCATCATCGACTCAGTCATGGCACGTCGGGGTCAGTGTCGGATATTCACCGATCCACGCCCGGCGCCAGCAGCGTGTCCATCGATGGCCTGGCAAGCATAACTAATGAGAGTGCCGAGGACAGGACTGCGCATAGCCTCACCAATCACAGCGAAGTGGCCGAGCGTGGCTCGTCGAGCAACGCTGACAGCTTGGTTCAGTTTGCGGCTCCGGCGAGCCTGACCAACCACAGCGAACTCGCCGAGCATGGGTCATCCAGCAATGCAGACAGCATGTACTATCATCATCAGCACGATCACGACAATGGCGGCAGTATACACGTGTCCGCGTTTGCCCCCAGTAATCACGTAATGGTCACAAGCGCAGCAAGCGGTGAGCTAGTTGCACCTGCAAGCATCGGCACATTGCCTGCCGCCAGCACGGTGGCCATGTCAGCAGCGCACACTCGCGCGTTCCCGTTGCCACCAGCTCTGCCCGATGCCGCCACACGAGCGGCAAACCAGCTTGCCACTAACACCACCTTCCTTCAGCATGGACTACCGTCGTCGCCTATCATCATATCACCGCTGCCTGTGCTGACCATACCAAGGCCTGTAGCTAGCAGCCCTTTCCTATACAATGGACCATTCTCGCCAATGATCCCTTACAGTTTGTCACCAAGTCGCCACACGGGTCAATCGCCGGCCTTCGTATTCCCGCCGTCTGTTAACCATCAGCAGCTGGAGCAATAAATGGGGGTTGTAGAACTCGCATGAAAAAAACCCTGTATGTGCCTGATGTCTACGTGTCCAATAGGTCGTCCCTTGTTGGTCACGAGCACCAGGCGTGTTGTCAGTGTTGTGTACTTGGCGTTGCCTTTACTGTCTTTGTTGTTAGGCCGTCGGCAAACAAAGTACAATTAATTGTTCTACTGAAGTTTTTAACCCCCCCCCCCCTTCCGTGCGGCCTTGTTTGGTCGCACTTAGACTGTTGCAGCGTAATGTGAACACTACACATTGGAACTGCTTGTCTAAGTGGCTGGCAGTCATTGTGCTAATGACAACCGAACCCACGGATCAGGTAGTTAGTTGCTGTATTCGTAGTAGCTTGTATGTCTCTCCCTGTCGTGTTATTTGTCTTGACTGCCTGGTCGAACGAGCTGTTTCAGTTACATGCATAATCAAGTTGAGACTTGAAAGTTTCTGCATGAGCTATCTGGTCGCTGCTCTATTTTGCGTGTTTGTCTTGCCCTGTCTTGGTGCAGATGGTGCTTTTCTATTCTTCAGTTTGCTGAGTTGGTCTTCCCTATGCTGATTTGCTAGTCACGTCTCTTTGCTGACTTTTGTCGCCTGCTGTCGTGATACGGGGCAGGGAGGGAAATGTCGTGCATGCTGATAAACAAACGCCACTAGCTGGCAGGAAAGGACTGAAGTTGGGTGCATCACTGCCCGTCACCTGGTCTCCGGTGACATGCAAGACTTGGACTGCTTGAGACCAAATGCATGCCCAAAAATCAACTCTGTACGAAAGAATCGGCGTTCACGACAGAAGAGAGCTGGAGTTTTTCCTTGCCAGACATGTGCTACTGTAACTAAAAGTTACTTTAGATGCATGCATGTCTGCACAGGTAACATTATTACATGTATCATGCAGACAAACCATATCAGTGGCAACACTGTCCTGACTGTAGAAAAACTGATTTTAAAAAGCCAGATTGTGGAAGACAGCTGCAGTTAGCCTACAGCCTAGTACAGGGGAGTTCCCCTTTCCGTTAAAACTGTTTGAGAAAGAGTCATTGTGCATGGTAATCAATATACTCACTGGCAACACTATTATTGGCTTTGGAATGCACCTTGTTCACTCTTACTTCCGATGGGCTCTTGGCTTGAAGACAGTTGATTTATACTTGTAATAGACTGTCGCAAATTCATTGCTCTGAAACGAAAAGTACATGAGTGATAAAGAGGGAGTCGTAAAATACGGTATTTTACGACTCCCTGCTGATGAATTAATCATTTGAAGTAGGAGACTGGCTGATGAGGAATTCTACTGCAGTATTACGTGTAGTGGATGATGTGCACCAATACCATGCAGCTCTAGCCAGAGGGCCTCACAGGCCCTGACCATATCAGCAAGTAAACGTTTGTATAGTACATGTATGGAAAGAAGTGAGTTTGTGTAGTATACACACCCATCACTGATACACTTACCCTATCTAGCACCTGTGTCAGACACAAAGCCACAGGGACTTGCACGGTGACCACAAGAATACAACTGCAGGCAAGCTGTGCCTGACAGTGTCATGCATCACTTGGCCACAGTCCACAGTGCAGCCAACACAATTACTATGAATTAGTACAACCTGTAGCCTGGCAGGTGCTTCCCATACTGTACCAGTCACCAAGACACAAGTGGACGGTGTCAGGACTTTCAAGACACCCAAGCTGTCAGTACCACCACCAGACCTGGATCTTTATAATTTATATCCTTGCAAAAGCTGCGCCCAAGCAGACCATTTGCACTTCTGCACAAAGCGTAACCACACACCAGTCACAGGTGAGCAACTTCTAAATTTGATACCAGTACCCATATGTTTATCAGAACACAACGCTATGACATCAGTAGCAGCAGCAACAACAGCAGCAACGAGTACTGATTAGAAAATGACAATCAGCCTACTGCAATTCTCAGATTGAGACACAAGCAGGACACGCACACACAGACACACATATGCATGCATTGAGACAATAAAACAGCAGTGGAAAGAACAGAGGACAAGGAAGAAGAAGAAGAAGAAGAAGAAGAGAGAAAGAGAGAGAGAGAGAGAGAGAGAGAGAGAGAGAGAGAGAGAGAGAGAGAGAGAGAGAGAGAGAGAGAGAGAAAGCGAGAGCTGCCCAGCAGGAACGAAACAATAGTTTCCGCCTAAGACGAAGGCACCACTAGTGTTGGATTGTGACACGGCCTAAACAAGAGCAGAATATTGATGAAGCATGAGGAATAGATGATCAGGCAAACGCTTGTATTTATATTTTTGTGTGAATAAGGCGGGCAGGAATGCTTCTCATACAGTATGTGATCATGACAGGTGGCAGTGGCAATGAACAGCACAGCAGTGTCTAGGTTTTCATTATTATTTTTTAGGTTGTTTGTGATTTTACAATGTCAAGGTGTTTATTTTCTCATTATCGAAAGACCCCCCCCCCAACCCTTGTTGTTCAGTGCTTTTGTTTTGTTTCTCTTGTCAAGTATTTATGTACATATTTGAGTGGTGAGACAGCAGCATTAATAGACGCACAGTGCGAGTACATGTAGCACACAGCAGCCGTCTAGTCCTGGATCCACTTGTGCCCGCAGTTCGGAGACGTGCATACGTAGTAGAGCTTCATACCATCCTGCAAGAAAACATACGAACATGTGCACACACACGCACGCACACACACACACACACACGAGCACACACACACACACACACACACACACACACACACACACACACACACACACACACACACACACACACACACGAGCACATACATAAACACACAGAGAGTACAGGTAAGTACATGTACTTGTGCATTTACATGTAGACCTACTAAACGCACAGACTCGCCTCACATACACTCCCTTGATAATACTGTGATTCCAGCAAGTTGTGTGCAGTTGAAATCCTTGTGTAACCTTACCACTCCATGCATCCAAAACACTTTACCTGCTGCCAGACGAACCAACACAACTACTCATGTACCAATTACCAAAGATAAAAACCAAAAAGGAAATTGAAGGAAAGCGGCAATAGAGGAAGGCAGAGGACCCTAAAGCTGTTTTCAGAACTGGCGCCTGTACGGCAGAGTGCACGCAGGATGTTTTCGCAGTGCATGCGTGCATTTAGCCTTTCACAGAAATCAGCAATTCAAGTCTTATTTAGGTTGTGTCACGCCATCAGTGCACGCCTGAACATGCTGAAAAATACATGTTGGGGTTTCTATTTCAACACGTTTCTATACACATGGCACCCCAAAGCCAGTAAAACACATACAGTCAGACCTCGCTTAACGGCACACATCTGTTTTCCACAAAAATATCCAGATAGGCGGGGGAACCGGATAACTGAACACACATACTGTATATGCATGTGGCATGTCAAAAGCAGTGACATTGTACATACATGTAGACGGGTCCTATGCAGTACAACTAGCGTGCACAGTATGTAAAACAAGCGAGAAAAATGACAAGTGCATGCAACCAAGAGTCCATAACCCCCCAGAGTGTGCAACTCGTGATCCTTCTCAGCACAAATCAGTGCCGCAACGAAATCCAAACTTCATACGTCATGTAGTGAGTAGCTATGACGAAATGGGAAGTTTGGCCCGGACCTACTTCGCCCGTTTGCCCAATTTGGGGTCTTTCTTTACGAATCCACGGCCAGGTATTGTACGTAACACGCCTGGAAAGGCTCAAGTACACGAAGAATTAGAGTTGTCGAACAGTTTTCTCTTTTGAGTGTCTCTCCGATAAGAGAAGAACAATGGCCACTGTTGAACCTAAAGCAAAGCGCTCCCCATTGTCGCCGGAGTGCAGTGTCTCTGTGGACGATATTCGTCAGTTTTTGCTCGATCTGGGCTCCTCATTTTCTTCTCTCGATTGTCGAGTGTTGGAAATTGTTAATTCTTCCAGCACCTGGCTAGAGATTTATTGCTCGAAGTCTGTAAATCTATATTCATGCCTATCCATGCCTATTCTTGCTATCCCGGAGTCACGAACTCTCCCAATACAAGCTTTTCAGACAACGAGCAGAGAAACTCTCTTCAAATAAAAAAATTCTGTGACTGTGAAATCAAAGCCGTTCTGCTGACAAGTGACATTGCATAGCCCGTGGAGCAAACGTTTTACGTGACACTTCCGTGGCTTGCTTCAAAGCAACCTTCAACTAAATTACTTGGAACCCCCGCCGGATGTACCAGATATGCACATGGCCCCATCCGCCCATGCTAGCCCGGGGACCGGATGACGCAATGTTTGGATTTCGTTGCGCCAGACCCCAACCTGGAGTTGCACACTCTGGGGGGTTATGGACTCTTGATGCAACTGAGTGCTGTCCGCATGCACCCAGCAGGTCAAGGACCTCATTTGTTTGTGCAACTCCCTGATTCTAGCTTCTGCAAGCCACATGCAACCGGATACGACGAAGCTTTTTATACACATTTTAACCAGTTTGTACACAAAATCATGCACCGGTATGCGGATAGCGAGGTCCGGCTATGTTGTATGCATAACATATGCTGCACATCGGTAACCAGCGATTTTCTTCCGGATGGCGAGGGATCCGGATAAACGAGGACCGGATAAGCGAGGTCTGACTGTACAAACACTGGGTTCCGGGCGCACACGCGCCAGCAAATGAACACAGCTTTACATACCATAAGCACAGTCTCTATTAGTAGCACGGTATTGGTGGAAATCAATGCTGCACGCATGATATCCAGCATGTATTTCTTCTTGCTCTGTATGGATGTATTGGTTGAAAAAATATAAGCACGGTCTCCAATATAAGCACGGGGTAGAGGGGTGTTGAAAAAATATAAGCACGGCGCTTATAATAGAGAATATAATATACGGTATAACATCAGGGCCTGCTCTAGACATTCAACACAGCCCGGTCAGAGTGTACCTGGCGCAGGCAGGCCAGCCGGGTCAAGCCGGGTCAGATCATCCGGCAGAAAACAACCAAAAAGCCTGCTCAAAACACAGGAAAACAGAAAAGGCGAATTTATTACCGGTAATTGGAAATTTTAGAGAACAAGGCGAACTATCAAAGTCCGCAAACGTAGAAGGTAAACGACATTACGTGAAGAATGCAAAGCAGTTCCATTGGATTCTGATTTAACAATTTGAAAAAAGGAATTCTGTTTTCTAATTAGTGCTAGTAGCAGGACGAACATGTTCACATAATAGAGCACTGGTGTGTGTGTGTGTGTGTGTGTGTCACGTGTACGGGGCCCGCATGGAGTGGGTGAGATGAACTCTGCAGGACGTGAGCTGTTGGATTTTCTTGCAACTATTCAGGCGATGGTGTGTAACACATGGTTCTGCAAGACAGAGGATAGGAAGTGGACCTGGCAACATCCAAGGTCAAAGAGATTTCATTGTATTGATTTTGTCATCACGTCACAAGCTGACTACCACCAATGTATTGATGCTCAAGTTATAAGAAGTGCGGAATGTGGGAGCGATCACAACCTGGTGGCTGCGCGTTTTGTAGTAGGCCGTCTGCAGCGCCGCTCGCGTTGTGTGCAAACGAAGAAATGTAAGCGGTTTGATGTTCCACGTTTGAAGGATGTCCACAGCACTGACTCATCTGGAAACATCACACGAGTTGCTGATAACTATCGTGAATGCCTCACAAACAGTCTGCAACAGCCGAATGAAAATACCACCGTTGAATGCAAATGGTCGAGGTTGCGCACCGCGGTCACCGAGTCTGCAGAGGAGACCCTCGGTTTTCAGAAACGTCGTCAACCAGATTGGTTTACTGAGAGCAAAGATACCCTCGAACCCTTGTTGAATGAAAGGAATCAGCGATATCAAGAATGGATTTCAAGTGGCAGGTCTGATGACACGTGGAACAGGTTCAAGGCTGCCAGGAGTAAGGCAAGAGCTGCTGTCCGCTCTGCCAAGAACTCCTGGTTCACCAACAAAGCCAAATCTCTTGATGGTGCACGGTTCAGTTCCTCACGGGTGTGGGCATGTGTTAAGGATATGCAGGCTGCCAAGCAGGGATTACGCCCTGTGTCTACTACCGCTATTAGGGATGCAAATGGCAACATCTGCAAATCTGTGGAGGAACAAGGTGGACGATGGTACCAACATTTCGATGGTGTACTCAACATCCCTAGCACATTTGATCCATGTGCCATTGACGAAATAGACCAGCAGCCTATCAACCAGAACATCGCTGGCAAGCCGGATGCAGCAGAGGTGGCGCGAGCTATTCGACAACTCAGCAACGGCAAGGCCGCTGGCGCCTCAGCTATCCTGCCTGAGTTGGTCAAAGCGGGTGGTGAGAGTTTCATGGAGGCACTGTTGGATCTGTTGCACCATGTCTGGGATGACGAGGCTGTTCCGCAGGAATGGGTAGACTGCAATCTTGTGCCAATCCCAAAGAAAGGTAACCTCTCATTGTGTGATAATTGGCGTGGCATATCACTCCTGGATGTTGTTGGGAAAGTTGCTGCTCGAGTACTTCAGTCCAGATTACAGATTATTGCGGAGAATATTCTACCCGACTCCCAATGCGGCTTTCGTAAGGGTCGATCTTGCACAGACATGGTGTTTGCAGTTTGCCAAGTCCTGGAGAAGTTGTACGAACATCGCTGCCCGGGATACGTTGTCTTTGTTGATTTACGTAAGGCGTACGACTCAGTAAACCGTGAATGCATGTGGCTGGTTCTCGCGAAGGCAGGGGTCCCTAGTAACATCGTAAACATCATCAAGTCGTTTCACACCTCCATGTCGGCTACTCTCTCCATCGGGTCAACACCCATCCAACCAAGAGTCCATAACCCCCCAGAGTGTGCAACTCGTGATCCTTCTCAGCACAAATCAGTGCCGCAACGAAATCCAAACTTCATACGTCATGTAGTGAGTAGCTATGACGAAATGGGAAGTTTGGCCCGGACCTACTTCGCCCGTTTGCCCAATTTGGGGTCTTTCTTTACGAATCCACGGCCAGGTATTGTACGTAACACGCCTGGAAAGGCTCAAAGTACACAAAGAATTATTTTAGAGTTGTCGAACAGTTTTCTCTTTTGAGTGTCTCTCCGATAAGAGAAGAACAATGGCCACTGTTGAACCTAAAGCAAAGCGCTCCCCATTGTCGCCGGAGTGCAGTGTCTCTGTGGACGATATTCGTCAGTTTTTGCTCGATCTGGGCTCCTCATTTTCTTCTCTCGATTGTCGAGTGTTGGAAATCGATCGGGTCTTCATGCCGTGTGCCAAGAGCTATTTCCATCAAATCTTGTAAATCTATATCCATGCCTATTCTAAATAAAAAATAGTATTCTTGCTATCCCGGAGTCACGAACTCTCCCAATACAAGCTTTTCAGACAACGAGCAGAGAAACTCTCTTCAAATAAAAAAATTCTGTGACTGTGAAATCAAAGCCGTTCTGGCTGACACTGCATAGCCCGTGGAGCAAACGTTTTACGTGACACTTCCGTGGCTTGCTTCAAAGCAACCTTCAACTTGGAACCCCCGCCGGATGTACCAGATATGCACATGGCCCCATCCACCCATGCTTGCCCGGGGACCGGATGACGCAATGTTTGGATTTCGTTGCGCCAGACCCCAACCTGGAGTTGCACACTCTGGGGGGTTATGACTCTTGATCCAACCCATTGCAGTGAAGAGTGGTTTGCGGCAGGGCTGTTGTATGGCACCAGTCTTATTCAACATATTCATGTGGGCTGTTTTCCAGAGATGGTCCAGAGTGGTTGAGCATGTGCCTGGTATCGGCGTCCCGTTGGCATTCAATCCTGGGGGCTCGCTTTATTTCAAGAGAAAGCGTACTGACGATCAGACTACCATCAACGACTGCCAGTTCGCTGACGACTCTGCACTGTTTGCCACTACCCGTATTGCTGCTGCTCTTGCTCTGGATATGTTCATCGATGTCTCGTCTGCATTTGGTCTGACCGTCAATCTGGACAAGACCAAATTTATGGCGGTTGGCTATGGTATCACGGATGATGACCGACTTCCTCTTCCTGTGAAGAATGGCACATTGGAATGTGTGCGTGAGTTCCGATACCTGGGTGCTGTTATCCATGATTCTGGCCGATCTCACAAAGATGTATCGACCCGTGTTTCATCTGCCTCCCGTGCTTTTGGAGCGCTCCGTCATGCTGTCTTCAATGACCACAATCTCTCTCTGCGCACCAAGCGTCTGGTTTTCGAGGCCTGTGTTCTGTCCTTACTGCTCTATTGTGCGGAGACGTGGGTACCGCTGCAAAGTGATGTGCAACGGATCACGACCTTCTACTACCGGTCGCTTCTTTCCATCATGAGTGTTGCACAGCGGGATGTGTGGGACTTGAAGATAGCCAAGGACACCATTCTGAAAACATGGAATGCAGCAAACCCACTGGATATCCCCGACCGCCTCATGCAGAGAAGACTGGAATGGCTTGGGCACGTGGTACGCATGCCTGAGGAGCGGATGCCGCGGATGTTGTTATTTGGCACATTGCTGCCACCACGCCCAGCGTGTGGCCCGCGGAAACGATGGCGAGACGCAATTAGAGTCGACCTGCGACGAATAAACATCGCCGACGAGTCATGGTTTGACACAGCGCAGGAACGATCTGAGTGGCGGCAAGCTTATCGAGCAATACAACCAGCTCAGAAACCGGCTCGGGAGATAGTCTGCGAGGTGTGCCGGCGTGCATTTGCTCGGCAGCAAGATATCGCCCGCCACAAGTGCATCATGGAACGGCGTAAACCAGTCCAGCAGCAAGCCAACAGCCGCCAGTGCTCCCAGTGTCACCGATGGTTTCGGAGTGCGGGTGGCATTGCAGTCCATCGCTGTGTCCAGTCCAATTCTGCCCCGAATGTTGCCAATGCCATAAGCTCTTCACCTGTACGCCTATGTATTCGGAAACCGTGCTGTACCGCTCACTGTCCCATTTGTGAACGCTGCTGTAAGTCGATCCGGGGCTTTGCTATTCACAACTGCAACCGATCCACCAAGCGCCCAACTGCTGATGAAAGGGACAAGTTCCAATTGCAATGTCAGAATTGCCAGAGGCGTTTCAAAAGGCGAAACGACTTATCCCGTCACCAACGCTCATGTCTCCTCTCGTCTCCGTCTCGCTCAACGAGAAACACGTGACCTACATGGCAGTGTATACCAGGACCTGGTGTGTGTGTGTGTGTGTGTGTGTGTGTGCCTGCAGCACCTTGTGGAGTGGCTGCTTGCTGCCACTGCATCACCTGCATGGGCAAGCCGACTGGCATCTGCTGCACCATCTGCTGAAAGGCTTCAGCAGACTGGAGAACTGATGGAGTTGCAACTGCTGCTGCTGCTGGCGCTGTTGCTGTTGTATTAAGTCCGGTGCAGACTAAACGATTACTTGAGCGGATGTCGAAAGCTAGGACGGAGCCGAGCAGCATGCCGATAATTCGAAGCAGTGAGTTCTTACCTTTCAACCACGCATCGCGACCAAATTCACCGCCGCTCGTCTTCCTTTGGAAATGCGTCTTGCACAAAGCGCATGACATGGATAGACTGGCATGGTCGTAGTCCAGCCAGGGTTGACCTTTCTTCCAAGAGTCTTGGAAAGCGTGAGTTCTTTTTCTCTTCGCTGCGGGCTCCATCGTCCAAATCACCAGTCGGCTGAAAACTTGCAACTGTGTCAAAAGCTATAGCCAAAGTTACGCTTTTGACAGCCTGCCCCATCGACTTTGAATGTCCTGACTTCCTGCTTGCCGCTGGCCAGATCGCGATCGAACCAGTTGATCCTACAATTGTAGCCGAGTTTCCGTCGCTTGTAGACTGTAGTGTGTACGGTTGCGCTAGATTTGCAACAGATGGGGTCCGCGAGTCGTAAAATACCGGTATTTTAGGAATCCATTGTCAGTTTGAGACATTTTTCAGCCGGGTCAGACAGGACCCGGTGTTATCTGTTCAGCCAGGTCGTGCAGTTCCCCAGCCGGGCGCGCGGCCCGGCTGACCCGGCTCTCCAGCAGGCCCTGCACATACTAAGTCGACTTAGCCTGAGCCGCAACTAACATCCAAACGCATTTGCCAGTGTGGTCCTTTACTCCAGCACTGGACATAATAACGGTTACACCCCACACATACACACGTGCACACACATACGTACCTCTGACCGCCGAGACTGGGACTGAAAGAACACTGCCTCCTTATGATGGCATCTAGATAACACACACACACACACACACACACACACACACACACACACACACACACACACACACACACACACACACACACACACACACACATGCATGCACACGCGAACACACACACACACACACACACACACACACACGCACACACAGAAAAATAAAATTAATCAAGTCGTACTTTGGCACACAGATTTGCAAAGACAAGCAAAATATCGGAGCAGAACAAAAGATTTGTCTGCAAAACAGATTCTAAAATATCATATCCAATTTCACAACTAACTGAGACTAAAACGAACAAACGAACAAAATAGTTATGTGGCTTTACAGAGACACTATTCCACTGAATATACCAACCAAACATATACAATGTAGAATACAATCACTCCTCCAAGGCTTGCCAAGATTGCCAGAGACCTCGTGTGTCCGGTGACAACGCAACGCAGGTACATGTATATTGCTACTGTACAATTGCGCGCTCTGAAATCCAAATCCGAAGTGCAAAACTGACGCCCTGGACCAGTTCCGATTACATCACTGTATGTGTACATGATTGTGTACATCCAGCCGCATTCGTACCACTTCCAGGGCGTCAAGAGCCGTGTAAATTGAGGGCTCCAAATAAGCCGTTTGGGTCGGATTTCACCGAGCGCAACTTTACTAAAAAAGTAAACACCGAAGAATTCCTGAAACCTTGTAAAACACATACTTTGGACATTCATGATCCGTGGTACGCGGTAGAGTAGGGTCTGCCACTACGTCAGCAATAATCTGTGTCAGCTCACTGCAGACAGAAGGAAACACACACACACACACACACACACACGCACACACACCAAGAACAGACACTCAACAAAAATGCAATCCACAACACTGCCGACATCATTATTTGCAAAGTACAACTATTGTCAAAGAAATCCGGCCTTGAGCTCGAGCAAGGCCCCGCAATCTGGTGCAGCCCTCGTGAACATGTACGAGTACACGTGCCGTTAATAATTCTCACAGACACCAAGCTGGTATGGTAAGGTGTTACTTCTAAGAATGGCAACGCACATGCATAAGAGATGTTGGACCTCACGTTTGCTGCCCTACTGCATTAAAAGTGACCAAATGCTTCTGAATGCATTCCTGCGCATGAACATGTCAACTCAGCCACAGCCACAGCTTGATATGTCCACATTCCGTCACCCGCTAGCTGCTCGAGAGCGTGGTGAACACAAGCCAGTGCTGACACTCCCACTCAAGAACACCTTGCATTGGTGCTGCATGACCCATAGCACACGCAGACTGAATGTCCCGTTTGAAAGTTTGCGTCACGATCGAGTACAGTACTGTCGGGCGCCGAAGAACGACCAGGCTAGAATTTTACCAAGCACAACATACCAATGTACTTGTCAAGTATACACAGTGACTCAACTGTGCATGGACTGTACGTACATGACAGAGAGAACGGTCCAGGCTACGAGGCTGATCCCCCAGTTCTTGGCCAGCCCACAGTACTGTACTGACTACTATAGGTACCGTATTTCCCCGTACGTTAGTACGTACTAACTTACGAACTTAGCAGCCACATGAGTACTAACTGTCGGGGGTGGTACTATCTTTCGGGGAGTACTTTTTTATCGGGGGTAAATGACACGCAGTGGGAAGCCTGCGCAACTCTAGTGTCCGTGCATATGATGTGTGTACTGTACGGTGTCTGTACATGTAGGACGGGTACGAACTTACTATCTTTCGGGGGGAACTGTCTTTCGGCGTGATAACGTCGGCAGTGGAAAGTGTATTTTTTATAGGGGGTACTAAGTCATTGGGGAGAACTAACTTACAGGGAAATACCGGGGGGGGGGGGGGGGGGGCAGTACACTCAAACGTCTCTTATCCGGACGCCTCAGATACGGGCACGTCTCTCTACCGGGCACCTTCAGCTTGGGTTCCTATGGCAAAATGCTTCGGATTTGTGGGTTTGAACTTTTTTCGTATGCACAAGTGCTTATTTTGTCACTATCAACCTGTGTAATCCACACGTCGTTATCGATCGATCATTTTGGTATCCTTAACATGTGCAATGGTTGCCAAATAAACGTCTTCAACGAATGATTATGATACATACCGGTAGTAGATGAGTTATTCTGAGATACGGGCAAATCTGAGATACGGGCAGTGCCCGGTCCCAAGGTGCCCGGATAAGAGACGTCCGAGTGTACTTACTCTACTATAGGTATTCCGGGGGGGGGGGGGGGGGGGGGGCAGTACTTACTCTACTTCGTGCTCTATTCTGTTGACGTAGATACAATTGTTATCTGCTTCCTGGTAGTAGTCACAGTTACGACACTGCAATGCGGACATGCCAATTGCACAGCACACAAACACACACACACAAGAGAGAGAGAGAGAGAGAGAGAGAGAGAGAGAGAGAGAGAGAGAGAGAGAGAGAGAGAGAGAGAGAGAGAGAGAGAGAGAGAGAGAGGGATAGTTGCAGCACTACACCTTCTTTACTGCTGCAAATGCATAGAGAATATTCAGAGGACAGCCAGACGCACGCTCGATGATGCAGGCAGACGCATAATCTTAACAGCCCAACAACACATGCTGCACACATACAGCAGCGTTTCATTGCAAACATGGGCCAGAAAACCACCTACCGAGTATAGTAAAGTCTTCCTTTCCTTGTCCTCCTTCGGGTATAACATGTTGTTGCTGAGCAGTGCAAAGGCAGCATAGGCCATAGCACACAACACAAGCATGCCCGCAGACGCATTCAAACAAAGACACAGACACACACACGCGTGCACACGTACATAGTCGTACACACATG
Source organism: Sycon ciliatum (assembly GCF_964019385.1). Taxonomy (NCBI): domain Eukaryota; kingdom Metazoa; phylum Porifera; class Calcarea; order Leucosolenida; family Sycettidae; genus Sycon; species Sycon ciliatum. The sequence continues at coordinate 34,698,771 of NC_088646.1, forward strand.
CGTGCGCATGCACTCGCACCCATGCCCACACATACACACACATTAGCACAGACATGGACAGAGGCGCGCACACACACACACACACTATCTACTGCATCTCCAGTAGGGCTGCACATGATCGAGATCACATTGTGTGTACGTAACACATTTTTCAACGTGTATGAAACCTTACTTTGCCTAAACTGCCAACAGTTTCATGTGATACAAAGGTGAAGAATAATCAAATTCCGACGGATTTCACGCTGAAGAAGTTTCAAAATTGATTATGTGAGGTTGTTACAGTCAACGGGTCTGATATAAGCTGAACACAAACCATAGTATCATTATGATGTGTGCATAATACTGTCAATGGCAACAGAGATAGAGTCAGTGAGATCCGTGGTTCTTTCTCCAAATCGAAATGCTAGCAACTGCGATTTTCAGCATTAGTTTATTTCAACTTGAATCAAGGAGGGAAACCAGTCAAAACTACGCTGATGCACCTGAAGCAATCGTGACACGATTACCAGCAAATAAGCATAAACATCAAGCCTCTAGCTCTCCCTACCATTCCTGACAAAATTTGATTCCAACGAAGCCAGGTCCACTGGCAGACTTCCGACGTTGAGGTCGGGCTGACATTGTACTCAGTCGTAGCTGGAAAGTCTACTAACGGATTTACTTCATGAACAGCAAACAGCTGTGGGCAGTGGATCCCCCTGATTATCTCGCCGTTCTGACTTCAAAGCACACAAGTAACTAACTACTACTTACTTACAGTCCATTCATAAAAAGATGGGTCCTGGCTCTGGCGAGCTCCCGTATTTGGCGATTTTTCGTGATTTTATCGTACACAGTGCAGTGCTGCGAACTTTGAAATTTGAAAAAGGGTCCAAAAAGGGTGCCTGAACTGGGGTTCGAACCGCAGAATGCACTGTTGCAGGCGGGGTCAAACGGCCTGGATTTTGATGGTTTTTCCCAATTCAGTGCTTTTGGGGCAAAACCTGGCCGAAATCTTATTCTTGCTATGGCTTGCTTTTTGGACAAAAAAACTTCAGAAACATAATTATGATTCCATAATTATGGGATTGCAGAAAAAAATTCTAAAAAAACTCAACGTTTGACCCATTTATGGCCAAAAGCTAGAAGTTCATTTTTTTCTGAATGGACTGTAGTTCTGCTCAAGAAGACTGAAACTACAATACAGTACTCGAAAGTCATTATCTTTGATCTTGCGAAAATGTTGCAGAACCAAAAAAAGAAGAGGAACACACAAAAACGAGCCTTTCGAAGACAATGATGTCACTGCTTGGCCTAGGCCTTGATCAGAAGTTGATGCACGTGATCACTGATACCAAGCTGCGTTTTCTGTTCAAAATCAAATCAAAGGGAAATGAAATAAATGGGAACTATTACTTTATGGGAAGGGTGATAGCGGACTGGATAGAATGAGAGAAAGATCAAAGTAATTTGTTACGGTAGTTATTGAAGATTACCGTCGTGGATTTTGCTCTTGGTGAGATTTCTTGTGCCGAATAGAATTGAGCGTTGCTGTCATCGGAGAAAGATTCACCATGTCTAGCTCCTCGTCATTTCAATTGGAAATTCAAAACACTCTGTAGGTATTGTCCTGCGAAGCAGACTGTGCATTTTACTGATCTTGGCCTACATGTAGTTCGTTAATATTTATTATAGCAATCAGCAGAATCAGCGAAGCGGACATTGGACGTAGTAATCAACAAGAATAAAATATGGATAATAAAAAAATTCCTAACAAGTTTTCTAGAGACACTCATCAGGGAAATACGTCTCAATAATGAAATCTAGCAATAAACAACAATGCATACGTGGAAGAGTACGAAATGCACTATGTAAAAGAAAAATAGGAGAAAAGAAAGTGAAGTACGGAAGACTAGAGAAGTGTGAAGGGGTGTAAGTTATTGTCTGCGCGCCGCTAATATTTACCGGTACAGTATATCCGATAATTCTACTTTTCAGTAGCACATGCATTGCTAGTACATGTAGTTGAGAACGGATAAGCACTGCGAGTCACACTCGAAATCTGATTCTGTGCTAGCTGACGTGACGGGAGGAAATGAGCTGAGTTTCTGGATCCCATAAGGATATGTATTATCAGAGCGTCAGCGGGGCATTCATTTCGCAACGGGTCTTTGTAGTGGTTGATCCGACGGTGCGCTTTCACAAATTTGAAGAACCCAAGAGTTTAGCTACACGCTTTCTTTAACGACATTGTGCGATGAGCAGAAAGACGGCATTCGACCGTAGCGCCTGAAACGATGTGTATTCGAACCCTCGGATTTGGAAGGTTTATGCAGTATATGGTCTATGCAGCACGCATTCGAGGCTACAACCTGTTGACAGTGGACCCCAAGCGCAGTCCAGACCAGCAATGTCATACACAGACATGCATTAATTTAATAGTCCTGCCCGAAGAAGAGCGACTTGAGCAGGCAGCCTGGGAGCGAAACTGGCATCGTTTCACGTTCCGCCCTCCCGTCTCATCTTCCTCACCATGACTCCCGACGATGGATAATGGAGGCTTCAGAATTTGAAGTTCAGATGCAACTTGCGTGCCATTTGCAATGTTGATCTTTTTTTGTGGATTTGATGTATACATGTACTGGCAATTAAACCCTTAAAAAAATTCACGGTTCGCATCAGACTCGGCTAGAGGCCTTTATGGACCAATTAAATTAATGTGGAAATGCGGCATTCGATTGACTGCTGTAACTCAAGAACGGTTATGATTTGTTATATACAAATTGTATGCAACTCGATTAAGATGGACACAGCTTTCACATAAAAGAGACCAGACCAAATTCGGATCAATAAAAGTTGCCCAAGTGAAGTGTTGAAAACCGTTTGAGTTCCATTGAGAGCGAATGCACTATTAGGGAGGTTTCGCTCTACGTAATTACGTATGAAAATCCGTATGTCGTACGCGCCGGGGAGCGAGGGCAACTTTCATACGTAAATCTCTCTACGGATTTCCGTAGGAAAGCTGTTTCCTACGTTGGGTCCTCCGTAGGACTTTTTGAAATATTTTTCGCATTTTCCGGATTTGTCCATGGCAACGTTCAAGCCACGTGAAACACAAGGTACACACACCGTACACCACGTGCAAAATAAAATGGAAAACGTGGTTTCTGTTCGTGGTGCATGCGGTGGGTACATGCAGCCAACGCGTCTCCAAAGCAACAACGCATGTTTAGCAGTCGTGGAGAAATCACGTAGAGCAAAACCCAACAGCTCTGATTTTCTCGTATGAAAATTCCGTGCAGTTCCTACGTTATTTTCATACGTAATTCCGTAGAGCGAAACCTCCCTATTGAGTGTGCAATGTTCTGTGTGATTTTTCGCGAACTTTTTTTACTTGTGACGTACGTAGATTTTATGCTCATTCGATCCGCATGCATCCCAGCTGTGGATTTATCGAAAATATCGAAAAACGATGAAGATCGCCCGTTGGAATCCCTGCTTGAAGTTTCGATCATATATGATTGAAAGTCGTGCAATTGTCCATAAAGGGTTAAGTTAACTGGTTTGAGGGAAAGAGACAAACGGGAAAGTCTGAAGAAAAAATTGACTATCACCACCAGGACTCGAACCAGGGGCCTTCACTTGTAGCTTGTAGCCAGCGATGCTCTAACCACTGAGCTATGGTGTAGTCGTCATCCCAGCAGAGGCCGTTCAACATTTTCTTCAGACTTCGTAACTCACACTTCCTGTGAATCCACGCAGGCGGGTGGGACGCAGCCCTCACTGTAACCCACACACTTCACGTACAAACTAGCACGCGGGGAGCCCCAAATCATAAAATGTTAACTGGTTTGAGGGAAAGAGACAAACGGGAAAAGTCTGAAGAAAAATTGAAAGGGTTAAAAATAAGAAGTCTCATAAAACCCTTGCATAGAAAATGTGTGGGATTCCATCTAATCTGAAGTCAGCAAGGTATAATTCGAAGTTCACTGTACACCATACAAGTCAGTTCAGTGTGTGGAAGCAGACTGTACTGGTCATTTCAGAGTGCGTAGAATATGTGTCTATGTTTGGCTTAGTCCTAGTTTGGATTCTTATAATTAAAATGTCTCGTTAACTAGAACAAATTCCCTGGTAGTTTTGGGTTCGAATTATCAGGATTCAACCTGTGTCGCCAAGCAATGCAGTGTCAAATGCATGCACTTGCTCCTCTAGATTCACGAATCCATGCTTTATTACTCGTATTTCCCTTTTTTCTGGTGTTGCTACGTTCTCTTCAGTGTTGCTATGACAGGAAACCCGACTCCGACACCGGACGTTGCACGACTGTTGGAGGAGATCATGCGGAAAGAAGCGGCGGACCTGGTCTGTTGTTTGGGCATGTACATGCATGATGATGTACATTGTATTCTCTTCTCAAAATTCCACTCACGAACAACAGACTACAGTAGTGTAGAAGCAGGCATGCATGTGACATTGGCAGGAGAGTAATTGTACAAGGTCCGTCGTGTTTATCAGAAAGGAATTCTTGTTTTGCTTTGTGCATTGCGATCGTGTGCCAAGCCTGGAAGTAGGCTTTCTTCAGGTTGACAGCGCCGGTGACGTTTTGTGTTTGTGAGCAGCTGCTGCTCATGGCAGTTTGGCTCAGCACAACCAACCAGATTGAGTATATATATATACTATGTAAATCAGCACACGAAGCACAGAAGCCATATAATTTTTTCGACTAGGCCTTTCATTCCATTACTCTTTAGGTCGAATACAATTGTGATTAGCAAGGTAGTAAGCAAGTCCTTATAACCGGCACTTTTGGCGGGCAGAGCATCGACAAAAATAGCACTTGAAAAATAGCGCTAGTGACGCCAACAGCATATTTGGCGGTCAGAGCATAGACCAAATAGCACTTTAAAAGATAGCATTAGTGGCGCCAAGTACACAGTGAGACAATGAATATTACCAGTATCAGACAACAGTGGGGACCACGGTACTAAAATGTCAAAACAGTGACAACTTTCGCACATACTTCTTTTGCACATATGCTCTGACCGCCAAATATGCTGTTGGTGCCACTAGCGCTATTTTTCAAGTGCTATTTTTGTCAATGCTCTGCCCGCCGAAAGTGCCGGTTATAACTTATAAGGACTTGCTTACTACCTTGCTAATCACCATTGTATTCGACCTGAAGAGTAATGGAATGAAAGGCCTAGTCGAAAAAATTATATGGCTTCTGTGCTTCGTGTGCTGATTTGCTTTCCTCCAACCAAAAATCTATATATTATGTATTATACCATCTACTCTTTGCTCGAGCCAAGTCGGTATGAGACAGCCCAAGCATGTGTGCTGCAAAAGTGCAACGAAATGGCGCCCATGCATTAATCATGGCTGCAGCCTGTTTGCGGGGCAACTTGTCCCAGATATGGAGGGTATAGCCAGTTAAAGTACGCTTGTGAGTGTGAATACACACAGTTCATGACCTTTTCCGCAGGGCGCGCCTGGTATCCTAATGTCATTGTGTACGGCTGAAGTGGACTAGCCCCGCGAAACCAAATGGCGGAAAGATTACCGGTATACACAGCTCCCATTCACCCAGTTCACTGTTGTCGTCTACAGTCAACTTCGCGTATAACGACACTCGGCGGGGCATCAGAAGAGTGTCCTGATTCGCGAAGTGTCGTTATACCCGAAGTCTCATCATATGTACTACAGTTGGGTGGGACTTTGTTCTGGGCATGGAAATTCTGTCGTTATTCGCGAATTGTCGTTATATCCGCAGTCGTTATTAGCGAAGTTGAGTGTATGTGTATTTGCCTGTTTGCTGGCATGTCCCTGTGCAACAGGTTTGCCAAATAGCCCACGTGACTACGATGCGCGGGGCACGCGCTGCTCTTGTTGATGACATCCTATTCGCTCTGCGCGGCAATAAGGTGAGTTTGACTCCTCCTGTCTGCATGCCGTCGATTACTGTACTGCCACGAACTCATACGAGTCGCACATGTGTGTAAGGGTGGGTTCACGTACCGCCGGAACACCCTGGGGCCGGTGCTGCGAGCGCCTCTTACACTCTCTCCCGGCGGATTGCCGTTTTGTGAAGCAGTACATTGTGTGCCAATATCATTATACAGTAAAACCTGTCAAGGCAGCGAGCACTCGGATAATGCGACCACCTGTACTAGAAGACCACTGCAACCAGTACCAAGGGATGCTATTTCCAGTCAAATGACCCTGGATAAGGAGACCACCTGGTAGCAGAGACCACGTTTTGAAGGTCCCTTGGGCGGTCGTCTTAGACAGGTTTCACTGTTTTATGGTAGATCACCGGCAAACATCAACATACTAGTAATAGCAAGAGTACATAACCCCCCAGAGTGTGCAACTCCACTATGGGTGCTGTCCCGACAGAATTTCAAGTTGACGTCATTTTGATGATGCAATGCGCACTGTACACGGATTATCAGACGAATCCGGAACCTGTGGTTGACCGAAGCCGATCGATCCTGTACAAATTATTGCAAAGAAAAACGTGTGTTGCGTTGACACCCGTACACATGTTGTAAATCACTGCTGCAAGGAGCATTGCGTCATAAATAATGACGTCAACTTGAAATTCTGTCGGGACAACAGGGTATGTGGGAGTTGCACACTCTGGGGGGTTATGTACTCTTGGTAATAGTGTCATTGGTATTTGGTAGTGGCCAGGTATCAGCAAGTGGTACTTGTAGTTCCATTGTATGTGGAAAAAGGAATTTGCCTCCCGAGCAACTTTCCGCTTTGAACGCGCGAACATATCGTTTTGTGTTTTGCTCAGGGACGCATTGCCCGCCTGGCACTCTTCCTGGGCACCAAGATGAAATACCGACCGAGTGAGTGCTGCGTAGGTGAACTGCGTTACTCTAATTATTGATAGTTCCTGTTCAGTGTTGTCATGCTGTCTTGCTGCAGTCATGACCTATCTTCTTGATTCCTTGGTTGTTTGGTGGTCTGTCCAGCCAAAACCTACTATTCCTTTGACGCACGCCTTGATAATCCTTTACATACATGTACACTGTATCAGTAGTAGCCTACTAGGTTTGTCGAGACCAGACAACGCTTACAGACACTAGCACAAACAGTTGACCAGCAACATTCCACTACAGCAAGTAGTTACTTCTGACAAAAGCTTGTTTTCGTTCCGTAAGAAGATCACGGGAACTCATCAGGCGAGATTCAGTTGTTGAATGATGGAGGTTGAGCTAAAAAATGCTATTATTTTATACCCGAATAGTACTTACGCAAGTTATATATACTCATACTGAAGTAGAACTCATACATGTGAAAACCTAACACAAACGGAGGAGTGTGGACTGGAGGTGTTATGAAACAGGACCGGCGGAAGCAGTTTTGGATTGGTCCGGTCATATCCTGGCCTTTCATGCTGCGTATGATATGGAGGGTATACACACTATGCACATAGCCCCCTCAGCATTAACACACGTTGCTGGGCAACAAGTTGGTCCGGCCATGGCCTGACCAACCGGACCGGTTCCGCCGGGCCTGCTGACCCCTACCAGACACAACTAACAGAAGTGCTAAGTCAATCACAAGGAGAAATTGAGGTACCCGAATGGGTTGCGCTATAAACTACACGTCACAAAGAGTACTGGAGTGGTTATGAAGACGGGTGCACAGGTGTGTGTCCTTTACACACACACACACACACACACACACACACACACACACACACACACACACACACACACACACACACACACACACACACACACACACACACACACACACACACACACACACACACACACACACACACACACACACACACACACACACACACTACTACTACTACTACTACTATTGACAGCTGCCAGAAATGGCCACGCCGCTCCCCAAAGGGAGGTACTGTCAGAGAGGTTAGGGGGGAGGAAGGCAATGCTCCAAGTGGCGTTCCAGATCTTGCCGCCTCCGGAACCGTCGGTTGTGGCAAACTTGGCAGTGAAACTTGAATTGTTGGCGTTCAGCCACAGTAGGGCGCTTTGGACAGGTTCCACAACGGTGACGCTTGAGACCCGCAGCCGATTTAAATGAACGCTGACAGTTGGTGCAAGTTACACCAGGAACAACAAGAGGAGCAGGGGCAGGGGCCGGCGCTGGTCGACATCGCCTAGCCGACACTTATGCACCGCAAAGCCTCCTCTGCTACGTAGCCATACACACACACACACACACACACACACACACACACACACACACACACACACACACACACACACACACACACACACACACACACACACATACACACACACACACACACACACACACACACACACACACACACCCGGAGCGGCGGTAGGCCCAGCTCTTGGTGGTTAGATCCCTCATGTAGTAGACACTCCCAGACAAATATCAAATATCTCATGATGGTGTCTTTCTTTCACTGTGCTCTGCAGGTACGGATGAAGGCGCCATGGTGAATGGCCAGCCATCGCCAAAGCGCAAGTTACTCTGTGCCGACTTTCTCTCATCCGTCGACAACCTGTCAGGAAATGTTGATGAGTGGCTCTCTGTGAACAACCCTACACTGGGTTTCTCCGCGGTAAGTGCATCCCGTGAGCGGAACTGGGTGACACGTACCTGCTGGTATTGTGTGAAAATATTAATTGGGCCCTGTACGATCCTAGATAAGAAGGGAGCCAAAACGTTCGGATAATTTATGACAGGCGCCTTATTTGACTGGATGTATGTGTTTGCGTGGATACTTGCGAGCTAATATTTACCATCGTTTGGGTGATACAAATCATTATTGAAATTAATAGCTCTGAGTTGGCTACTGTATAAAGACCAGAATGTTAAAACATTTGAAGTCGTTATGTGCAAAACGATATGTACATGTACAGTCATTTGCCGTTTTTGAGACAGAATTCGTTAAAATTTCACCTCGCGAACCAACAAAAATCCGGAGATCGTTAACTTTAATTGACGTTAAAATATCTGATCTTACAGTATTGGTTGAGTGTACACCACCGATAAGGAACCTGCAACATGTGAGGTCTGTTCAATTCTCACTGACGCTGTGGAAACATAATGTGCCTGTTACGTCGTAGGTCCTTTTTTTGTCACTTATTTTCCAATGTTGTCCTGGGCCCTGTTTAGTATTCCTCCAGGGTTCCTGTGTGTACTGTTTAAGGTTAGCCCGATTTTGCTAGCAATTCTGCTGGCAAAATATCGAGGAATTCAGAAAAAGAAATTGCTAGCAAAAATTGAGCAAAATATTGAGATTTTTACGGTAAACGGCAATGACTGCATAAATCTCGTTTTATTGACTTTTTGTACATGTGTTCTGCAATGCAATGCTGGACAAGAGAGTGTCACTGAGACTGCACACTTTGGGGGTATACATTGGGCGTAGTATACATGTACATCCAGTTTACATGGAGCAGTCGCTAGTTTTACAACCTTTCTTGTGGAAACTGAACAGCTGGCAATAAAAGACCATTAAATATAGAAAATTGCCATGAGGACAGATTGGTGGAGTTGGCAAGAAAACAAAAGTCCCACCGTCTGTCCCTGATGAACAAAACGTGCCAAGGAAATCAAACTTCAAAATAGAGTGTATAAAACTAAATTCTCAAGAATAAGAATTATAACGACACAGTCATCGACATGGTAACACGTGCTACCACACAAACGAAGCACCGGAAAGCACTGAATAAAATAGCACTTCATGACAACAAAGTTGACGCACTTGAAATTAAAGTTTATACTGTTAGAATGTAAACACAAGCACACGTATAGCATAACCCAATCACGGCTATGGAGCCTGAGAAAAAAAGATTCACATATCGGGAGAAAAGAGAGACTCAGTAGAGTATGACATGTGCCGGAATTAAGTTACAGTGTAGGCAAGTCCTCAGTGACAAACTTGTCTGCATTGATCCTGGCCATCAGTGTCGCCGCAATGCTTTCTTCTAGTGAGCGGTCTTGTCTGCTGCTGATGAGGGCGTTGAGAAGTGAGAACACGCGCTCACGGGCAGCACTTGATGGCTGAACCAGGAGAATTGGGCCATTTCGATGGTTGTCTGCACAACTTTGATGACTTGATATGCTACAAGTGCCAATGGGCCATCGCCTTCAAGGTTGTACATTGATCGTACAAAGATGTCTCCAGCATCAACTACCGCAGCCATCTCGATTTGGATGCTAGACCTGTGCTGGGTGTTCTCCAACAAAGCAAGGAGCTTTTGCACTGTGGCAGGTGCAAGCTCCTTCTGTGAAGCAACACATCCGTGGACATCAGGAAACATCTGAGTTATCTGCTGTATTACCTCCCAGCGAGACCACCAGCGGGTTTTTGATAGTCCTCTCACATTCATACCACTCTGTTCCTTTGAAGGCAAGCCTGGCCTTGAAAGAATGGGAAAACAGGGACATCCAGTGGTTAGCAAATTCTATTGAGCGGGGAATCTTGAAATTCTCGCCGACACGATCTAGTGTATGGCTGAAGCAGGTCACATCGAGCAGTGCTGAGAATAGCGGCTCCATGTTTTTAATGGCCATTGTATTGACGGAAGCACCACCCGCATTGCCGCAACAAGATTCCGCCTGGAGATGTGCAATTCCTCCAACAGGATATGTACCAGGGCGCCAGAAACATCTGCAGCATTCATAGACTTCGATACACATTTCAGTCTCATCAATCGCTGGCCAATGTGGAAATCATTGCTAGTGAAGCGGATCACAACAGCGAAAGCTTCACCCAGTCTGGGGGAGCCATCGAATATACATGAAACGTGTCGTCCCTCCAGTTCCTCAATGAGTTTCTTCTGTAAAAACATCGTGTGGATGACTGGCATGCACTCTCGTAAATGGCTGGGAGTTGTCTGGCAATGTCCACCTTCCTCCAAGATCTCCCTAAAAGTACCCTCCACCTTTTCCAGCGGAGTACCAGCTTCCAGCAAGGCACGTGTCACCCGTAACCTGAACAAACGCTGTGATTCCGGTCAGCTCTCTCCGGATGGGTGGAATTCCTGGCACATAGTTCTTCAGAACCGATGGAATTGTCTGGATGTCACTCGTCTTTTTACCCCTCTCTCTCCTCCTTGCTCTTCTGGTGCTTGGCAAATTTCACATGCGCTTTAATCGAGCTCTTTTTCGTGCACAGCTCCTCACGACACGTAGAGCAGAACATCACACCCGCCTCAACTGTTAAGTTCTCGTCCGGAAATTCCGCTTCTCTTTGCTCTGCTCCCACGCTGGGGACAAAGCTTGCGCACTTGTTATTAGCCTGACTCCATCTACCAAGGTAGGACCTTTTCGAAGAATTGCCCTTCGAAATGTTGGATGAAACGGATCGTTTCCTAGCAATGCCAGCGCCTTTCGGTGGCTGGAAGCGAGCGCGAAACTCGGCTAACTTCTCATCCTGACTATAACGATCTGCCTGGCTATCCTCTCCATTATCAGAGTCCTCAGACACGTCGCACACCGCAGATTTTTCACTTGACGCCATGGCCAATCAAACTGGAATGGGCTCCAATTTTCGGAACCACGTTACTTTGAGATATATTTCATAATCCACGTCCCATTGTGGGGTCGTGGACGTGGAATAGAAAGAGTGTCAGGGAATCGGAAAAGGAAGCCATCGGCTCACTTTCCAAGTTCTCACGGCACGAGAGGTGCAGAACAAGGCGCACCAGGGAGTCTTACAAGGAGCAGGTTCGTACACTCAGACTCTTGGTGCGCAACACTGACACAGTGATTGCACTGTGCAGTGTGCACACTGCAAGCAAGAGTACATAATCCCCAGAGTGTGCAACGCCTGATTCAGCTCTGCATAGGGCCTTGGTCGAGCGTAATCGGATCTTCTGATGTCATGCGTACACTCAACACCAGCGCAAGGCCGGTCTCGAGGCAGGGCATCGTTGTTTTTGATCCGAGAGCCACCGCGACTCCCCGGGTTCACCTCAGATGTGTACGGTATTGTGACGCAAAGATCCGATTACGCTCGACCAAGACCCTATGCAGAGCTGGATCAGGCGTTGCACGCTCTGGGGGGGGGGGGGGGGGGGGGGTTATGTACTCTTGCTGCAAGGATATGGCGATATGCCGTACATATGCCATACATATGACGTAAATGAACAAAAAATCGGAAAAATCATGATATTTACGGGGAAATCAGTGTGCATGACGAGCAAAATCGGAGCAAAATATTGACAGGGCTGGCAAAATGAAAGCAACATATTGAGTGAGGGTGAGCAACATTTTGCGACAAAATATCGAAGATTCGCTGGCAAAATCGGGCTTTGCCTAGTACTGTTAACGTTTTTACATGGATGTCTGTATAAATTGGTTGTGCCTTCAAGCATTTCATGTGCGTGTGTGCGTGTTCATTCCCGCATTAACCAGGACAAGGTACCCACTGAGTTCTGCCAGTATCAAGAGGTGTTGGAGCTGTTGCTGGTTCCTTATTGTGAGTTGCTCTTTAGCTGGACTGTCGTTTACTTGTTGTAGGAGGTTTTGAGTTTAGACCTATTTTTGCATGGACTGCACACGGGTGCATGGGTGTGTGTACGTAAGTATATCGGTGTTACTATTTCTTTGTGTGGATGTTGTTGTTGCTGTTTATTTTACTTCGCAGATTCTAACGGGCAGGTTGCCCAATAACAAGAAAGCGAAGGACAAGAAAATAATAATAAACGAAATAAAGGGGGAAATAAATAGCTTAAAAAAACTGTAACATAGAAATTGTGGGCACAAGTTACCGTAGAATCCCGCGGATAAGCCCATGGGCTTATCTGTTTCACAAGGACATTTCGGTGGGCTTATACGAGAACATGGGCTTATACGCGGGTATGGGCTTATACGCCGACACCAAGTTGTGCCATTGAAAAGTATCAAGGAAGTGAGAAGTACATTGCTGAAAACCACTGTGCAAACAAAAACAACCGATGATTTTGCTGAAATGGACGAAAAAAACCCTAATGTGCATGTCCTACGTACATGGTATGGCCAAGAGTCCATAATCTATGGACTCTCAGTATGAGCTAGGCCCATGGGCTTATACGATGAAGCTTTGTGATGTTCGAACAAACCCTGGGCTTATGCGCGGGCATGGGCTTATATGCGGGTGGGCTTATCCGCGGGATTCTACGGTATGCGATCGAGTCCACCGACTAAACCAGATTTTGAACAGTCAGACGTGCACAATCTAGCACAAAACTGACAAGGAGTACTGAGACACTGATACAATTTTTTTCCTTGGCTCACCATCTGAGTTCTTAATAAATAGCTTAATAATATATTTTAAATAACAATGCAATGAATATAACTAAATGCGCACTCATATCACAACCATGGGGACGAATAATGTGTTCCAGTACGTTTTCTTGTCACAATTATCAATGGAATTCGTGACTAAAGAGAATGATGAAACTACAATAGGATTTATACACTTGGAGTGAAACAGCGAGGATACAAGCATAGTAAGAAAAATAGCACAAACCTAGGAACAATTTGCACAGGTAATAAACTATAGGTGAGGTGAGAAATGATAGGAAATTCAGCAAGTGCAGTGTGACAAAAAGACAATGTCAATGTAAACAAAAAGAAAATGTCACCGCACTTACGCTATTCCAGTAAATTCGCACTCACACACACTTGCACATGCATGTCCATTGTCACACTGCACTTGCTGAATTTCCTATCATTTCTCACCTCACCTATAGTTTATTACCTGTGCAAATTGTTCCTAGGTTTATGCTATTTTTCTTACTATGCTTGTATCCTCGCTGTTTCACTCCAAGTGTATAAATCCTATTGTAGTTTCATCATTCTCTTTAGTCACGAATTCCATTGATAATTGTGACAAGAAAACGTTCTGGAATACATTATTCGTCCCCATGGTTGTGATATGAGTGCGCATTTAGTTATATTCATTGCATTATTAAGATTATTGTCTCCACGTCGCCTTTTTAAATAACAGCTTTATAATAATAGCTGTAAAAGAGAAAAAAAAGAGCGGGTGGTACAGCCGTCTTCCTATTCTGAATTCCCTGAACGGAGCAGAGACATTAGCTGGATACATGTAACTATTACACAGCAGCACAGTAGCAAGAGATCTACCTCGGTCGACATCAGTGAACGTGGATTAACTAGACTACGAGTGGATGCGACAGCAAACATGACTGTGTATAGTAGGCGTGGTCGTGCGGGTGTGCCAATGATGACAACAAATTGAATAATGGCTGGTACGTTTCATGGAGCGAGTGTATGGGGATAACTGACGTCTTGAACACGCTGCATTGGGGGATGGTGCGGATATCGCTGGGTAGTGCGTTCCACAGCTTGGGAGCGGGAAAAGAGAACCTAGCCTGACCAGCGCGGCTTGTGGCGGGTGGTACGTCCTCTCCGATGTCCTTCTGCAAGCGGGTACGCCGATCCGGTGACCTTGAAATCAGTGCACAGAGCAGGTTCCCCGCAATGCCGTGGATGCACCGCCAGGTGAGCAATAGCGCCTTTTGTTTGTGCAGCTCTGCGATTCGGTAGAGTTCCACCCGTTGGAGCAGAGGCTGAGCAGAGTCATAAGGCCGAGCGCCAAAAACTGCGCGAACCGCTTTGTTCTCCAGCGTCTGGAGATCCGTTGCTTGCTGGGCAGTTAGACAGAACACGAAACAACTTGATGCGTATGTCGGATCCGGCATCACCATAGACTTCAAGTAGTGGACTCGGGCCGCCAGGCTCAAACATCTCTGAGTCCGCCAGAGGGCACTTACTTTGCGGGACACCTTTGCTGTAATGGCTTTCAGGTGTTGCTGAAAGTTCAGCCCCTCGTCAATGATGACGCCGAGGTATTTCGCGCTGGGGACTGTCGGCAGAGCTTGGCTGCGACAGAGGACTGTGACCCGGCATCCCGCGCCTCTACCAGGGAAGACTGTGAGAACTTGGCTTTTCTTCTCATTCAGAATCAGTCCTCGCTCTTCCAGCCATACAGCCAGGGAGGAGACCGCGGTTGAGAGTGCGCTTGCAACAGCCTGAGTCGTGTCAGCGCTACAATATACTGCGACGTCATCGGCGAACTGGATTGTGGCTGCGGACTGGGCTACTTGAGAAACATCTCTTGTGTACACACTATGGAGCAACGGGCCGAGCACCGATCCCTGAGGCACACCGCAGCTGCAAGAGGTGATTGTGCTTTTGCTGGCCCCGGAACAAACTCGCTGTGTCCGCTCGCTGAGGTAGCTGATGAGCCAGCGAAGGGGTCTACCTGTGACTCCCCCTAACGCAACCAGGTCCTGGCTGAGATGCTCATGACAGACTTTATCAAATGCCTTGAAGAGATTGAGAAAGCACACTCCCGATACTTGGCGTCGATCGCGGGCCTCCAGGAGCGTGTCTGTCAGGACAACCAATGCATCTTCGGTTGAGTAGCCATGCCGGTATGCAAACTGCGTGTCAGGCAGCGCATGAACACGGGAAAGATGACCTTGTAACTGGTTTTGTACAATCCGCTCAATGATTTTCGAAATAATAGGTAGTAGAGATACTGGTCTATAATTCACAGGTGAAGCAGGATCTCCCGATTTGAAGATGGGGGGAGGGGGCAAACCTCTGCTAGCTTGAAAGCCCGAGGAACTACACCCGATTGCAGGGACATGTTGAAAGGATAGGTGATGTGTGTGTGCGTGTGTGGGCATGCGGTTTTTGTTGATGTATTTCAAATCACTGCGCCTTGATCCCTGAGGGTGGCGGTGTTCCTATGGATGCGGAAAACTCAGGGCGCGTTCGAATTGTCTTCATCAACTGTTCAAACAAATTTTATAAAGAGATTAGTTGAAGTGTCCCATTAGAACGGTTTCTATCATTTTAGAGTTTTTCAGTGGAATTGTCATGGCGATGATGACGTCCGATCAGATCGACCATCTCCACGTACTACGTGACGTAGCTATTCCAAACTCTTCGAAACTAATCCACCTTCCCATCGGATGAGTTTCGAGGAGCTTTGTTTTTCTGAAGAGGCCAATAAGGCCACCTCTTCAGAAAAACGAAGCTCCTCGAAAAGTCAAAGAGTGACAATTCGAACGCGCCCTCAGTCTAACTCAGTCTCACGCAAATCTTGAATTTTTCATTTTTATTTGATGCACACTAGTGATGTAACTAATAATGGAGTATTTGAATTTCCTCCATCTCTTGCACCTCATCGAATAGTCGATGGGATAAAATCTAGGTCGAAGGTTCGAAAATTCGAATATTCGCGGGTGAGCGAAGTCCGTGCGCTGCATACCTCTAGATGTCTCGACTTGAATGCATAAACGTTGTACTGTGTTGCAGATAACGACAGGACTACGAGCGGTAGACCATGGTAGACTCTACTCTGACTCTACTCAGACTCTACTCAGACTCTACTCAGACTCTACTCTGACTCGAGTCTGAGCGCTTGTGTTGCGTGTGGAATAGTAGAATACGAGTTTAGAGTAACTCTCCATCACTGTAACTGGATACTAAATACAGTCAGAAAGTGCAATAACTAGGCACAAAACTGACCGAGTACTGAGACATTCGACGTCCTGACACCTAGCTTCAACACATCTCCGTAGCGCTACTCTGTCAGTTTTGTGCCTAGTTATTGCACTTTCTGACTGTAAATAGTAGAATAATTATTCGTTCCCTGGAGTGGTATTCGCTAGATTATTCGTTCGTAAAATTCATAGTTCGTTACATCACTATTGCACACACGATGACCTACCCCATTTTGGAAGGGTGTGGTATGGACGATCCTACAGTACTGTCGGTCGCCGAAGAACTGGGGTGTCAGCCTCCTGGCCTAGACCGTTCTTATGTATTGCAGTCTATGCACGGTTGAGTCATTGGTATGTTGTGCTTGGTGAAATTCTAATCTGGTCGTTCTTCGACGCTCCGTTCTTCGGCACCCGACAGTGCTGTAGCCAGCCATGTGTGCATACTGTGCTGTGCATGATTTCGAATACACACCAGGGTTCTAGCCAAAGGGGGGGGGGCACATCCCCTGTGAAAAAGTGCCGCCCCCTACTCATTTTCCGATTTTTTGTGTTTTTTTCATGCCATTCAATGAGAATGCAGTCGATAATCAGTTCTAGAGGGTTCATAAAGGCACGTTTGTCTGGGGTGAAGTCAGGTGTTCGCCCCGTACGTTGCATTTTGCGTTCCAAGACAGTTATTTTGAAAATGGAAAAATGGGTTACGGGGTGACTGTTTTCCCTGCCCCCCCCCCCCCCCCCCCCTTCTACTATTTTGACCCGGCTAGAACCCGGCACACCGTGTAATGTGCTCCACTCAGCACGGGTTGTGACGACTATTTCCATTGAATTATCCTCTCGAGTATTCCTTGGACTTCTTCGTTGTGTTTTTACAGATCGTAAGTCAGTGAAGTTCCGTGACTGGTTGGAGACTTGTGTGGAAGTAGAAGTCAAGTTTCATGGCCTGCTGTATGACGTACTGTCTATCATCATGTCGGAAGTAATTGCAGAGGTGAGCTTATTTGCCTCTCTATCCCTCTATTGTCTCTTATTAATCTGGTTGTGAAAAGTGTTTTAAATAATCTGGCCCGGGCATTTCATAATGAAATTGTTTGAGAAAAGTGTGTGTGCGTGGGGTGTGCTTCTGTGCTTCACTACTCATGTGCATTTATCATGGTGTATGTGGAGTCCAGTCTTCAGTCTTTCATAAGCACTGTGTCACTGTAGTACATGAAGTTGGGTTGTCCACGTTGCATTGGCATTGCTTGCTTGTGCTGGACAGTGCTTGGCTTGTGCGTTTTTTCCACCACAGTACATTCACATGGCCTCTGCCGTTCGTTTGGAGCGACACGTCGCCACATACCGCGCTGACAGCCAGGTCTTTGTCGATCCCAGCACGTCCATCTGGTCTGGCGTTCGATTCGTATCACCATCAGCAGTGACATCGAACGGTCTAACGTCTTCATCTAATGACAAGCCAGCCAGCGGAAAAGCTGGCAGAACGTCCTCGTCGGATTCAACAAGCAGTTCTGTTTTGACAGAGCCTAGCAGTACACCGAGAAAACTTCCCAAAGCTAAGGTAGTTTAGATAGTCACGTTTGCTAGTGCTGCTTGTGAACTTGCACGAAAAGTCTTTGGGGCTGAAGCAATAACGGCTGGTACTCCACTTTTCTACGTGCCTGCATATGGCGTGATCTTCCCAGGGGCTGTGGGTTTTTCTATCCATGCTGGTGGTGGTGATGATAATGTTGGTGGCCATTCCCCGATCACCACCACCACCACCACCATCACTACCACCACTGTTGTCTTTGTTTATTGTCTCTGCATCTTTTTTTAGACTTGGACAGTCTGTTCAGGAAAAGATGATAATCTTGCTTTTGACCATCAAGAAGAGGTCACGGATTGACCTTTTTCAGAATTGTTTTTGCCGTGCAATACAGAATGCTCTTCGAATTGCGTTTTTGACGCTCAGAGGCGATTTACACGACGGCAGTGCATCCCGCCGGGAAGTGAAGCATGTGATCCCGAGAGCTTGCTGTGCGCAGGGCGTGACTGCCAGACGCTATAGCCTCAGCAACATCCACATGTTTCACCTTCTTCTTGCAATGGAAGTGAGCTGCAGGCCTCTCCATTGAACAGCTCACAACATGCAACTGCACTCAACTTCAACTTTTTTCATTGAGTGGACTGTAGTTTTGGTTATTTCTGTCATTACTTTTAAATTCATGTCCTGGGTCCTCAGTGACTTGTGTTGTTTACTTAGTCTTTTGTTTCACGTGTCTGCCTGGTTGTGTGTGTGTGTGTGTGTGTGTGTGTGTGTGTGTGTGTGCGTGTGTGTGTGTGCGTGTGTGTGTGTGTGTGTGTGTCTGTGTGTGTGTGTGTGTGTGTGTCTGTGTGTGTCTGTGTGTGTGTGTGTGTGTGTGTGTGTGTGTGTGTGTGTCTGTGTGTGTGTGTGTGTGTGTGTGTGTGTCACTGTGTGTATATGTGTGCTTCAGGTCACGCTTTTGCACCAGCAGGTACTTGGTTTGTCACGACTCCATGCCCTGGTCAAGGAGGTCACCGTCGATGACGTGCGTGAGGCCATGCGCAGGCGGCAACTGGCCAAAATGACCGCGGCAGCACCAGTTCACCGGCGGTCCTGACATGCTCTGGCCGCTGCTGCCGATAATGATGGGCATGGTGCTGGTGGACAGTATCGTCGTTCTCGCCACGGTCATATTGTATCACGCTCGTGCATGTAAGTACATGTACTTAGTAAAGGTGTGATGTACAATCAACTTTGCGTACAACGACACTCGGCGGGGCATCAGAAAAGCGTCCTTATTCGCAAAGTGTCCTTATACCCGAAGTCTTATTATGTGTAGGACTCAGTATAGAGTCCATGCACTATCCAGCACCCTATATAGAGTCCATTGGTCCAAAATCCACTATACAGAGTTCAGGAGTCCACTCAGTTTTGATCAGCTTCATCCTGCCGCGCAATCCCCTATAAGGAGTACACTTTTTCTACAAGTCCCCTATTCACGGTCCAGGAGTCCAGGTTATCCAGTCACGCCGTCCTGTGTCTTGTGCCCGAAAGAGAACAAACAACTTTTCAGTTTTGCGTGCCTCGTGGCAGCGCATTCCTTTCTTCACTTCAGCCATGGCTGCCAGTTCTGCTGTGCAGTTGCTGACAGTAATCTGTCTCGAGGTAACCAAGGAGGATAAGGAGACGTTCAAAATCAAATCTGGAAAGCGTCTTGTGGTTCTCTGAAGACGTTTCATCAGTGCGCGGGATGAAATCAGAAATTGCAGAACGAGAAAAGTTCAGCACAGTTCAAATCTGACGAATCAGGTACACTGACACTCTCTTTCGTTCGACGCCACAAGGATCCCCCGTTTGGCTGGCCATTGCTGCCAGTAAGGCGTTTGAACGGTTTCATCAGAGCGAGGGATGAAAGCAGAAAGCGGAGAACGAGAAAAGTTCAGCACAGTTCCAATCTGACGAGTCCAACATATGTATCACAGTTAGATGGGACTTTGCTCTGGGCATGGACATACTGTCGTATTCGCGAATTGTCGTTTTATCCGCAGTCGTGATAAGCGAGGCAGACTGTAGTGGTGACTAATGTGTACGGGGCGGTGGATTGCTGAACGCTGGTAGTCTAATTTACCTTGTTCGCATGGGCAGAGAGTGTGAAGCGTCTTGCTTAGCCAGCTTACTGCCTTGCTTGCGTTTCCCCCGGCTAAACCACTGAACTTGTAGGAGATCCTACAAATGAGATTGGTGGCATTTGATCCCTTTCCTTACCGGTTACTAGTAGCCGGAAGTCTTACTGTATGGCCTCTTGTCCCAACTGGCATGTTTAGAGGAGCCAGTGGAATCTGTATGACAAACCGTTGTGTTTGACTTTCACCTCCTCGTGGTTCATGCGTGGGGGGGGGGGGGGTATTCATTTTTCAGGTTCATCAACGTCCACCAGAATGATGGCTATGGGCACTACTACTTACTGTATTTTGCAGCAGTCTTTTTAGAGTGATATTAGAGAGGTTCCGCACTACGTAAAGTTGAGCAACTTTACGTTAGTGGGCGGGAAAAACCCGTGAATTCGCGAGTTTGCACTCCACTTACGGAAAGTTGTCTACGGAGAGTACGTTGATAGGGCTCTGATAACGTAGCTGGTCCGTAAGTGGATTGGGGTACAAATTTATGACACTCTCCCCATGTCGATCTGGTCGTACACTGCCGCGTTTGGAGTTGCCAAGGGCAGCTACGTGATTTGAAAACTCCGTATGGCGGAACCCAGATGCGCATGCAGTTTACGTAAGACTTTCCGTAGATCGACTACGTTTTTTACTAACGTAATTATGTTATGCGGAACCTCTCTACTGTCGAAATCTGCTGTTGGTGGGAATCACGCAAGTACTGTCGTGGACATGGAAATCCGATCGGAGGTCAAGCGGCCCAGGGCGGTGGACATTCAGCCGTGAGTATGCATACTTCAAGTACAATCAACACGTGCACTGCATGTAATGTTCTGTACGCGTTGAGGGAGCCAGCCCCGCGTCATTCGACCGGATCCCCGTGACAGTACTTGTTCAGATATGGTTGCAGGTCTGGCTGGGCTCTAGAAAGAGAGAAAAAACAAGTGTGTTAAAGTGATGACGGAGTGTTTTACGGAAGAGATTGTAACAGGCCATGTTCAGCACAGGTAAGGTATGATGTGCAGCGCATTAGTAGCTGTGCACCAATTGTGCTTGGCCAGTTATTTTCTAGCATTGTCTACCACTAGTGAATGTATTATGCGCTGCTACTGTCCTGCCTGGCCTCACACCGAAGGCTGTGTACGCACATTGAGCATGTTGAGTGTGATCGGCTTGCTGCACACTCTGATTGCTACTGCTACTAGTACAGTGTATATTTTTCATCATTTACGTTGATCCTTATCCTACGATCGTGTTACTTCATAGTTCCGGGCATCTCCAAAACTAGCGATTTAAGGTACCAGTCACAGTGTCACTGTGCTGTGGAATCCAGACTGAGACTGCTGCAGACTTCCAGCCCTTGGCGTAGCACATCCCTTGGTTTGCGGCCATAGCAAGCGGCTGTAGCACCGGGATTTCAGGTGATCCGGCCAAATGAGATTCTTGAACGGAAAGTGAACTTTATTTCAATCAGAGACCGCCTGGTTTCAACCTTGGATCTGCATGTACCGGTGTGCACAAATTGGGTGGGTCAGCCCTTTTTGAAATAAAACGGCCGAGCATACCAGTGCATGCACGGCGCCAGCAGAAACCTTGTTCTACGCTGGCAATGCACCTTTCAATTGAGCACGACTGGGTCTATAGCTCAGTTGTGATGGTGACTGGATGTATGTTCGGGCGGTCTGATTATGTGTTGTAACCAAAGGCATAGAATTTAAAAATTTCACGGTTCGCGTGAGACTCGGCTGGAAACCCAGTTTTCCGCATCCGTCTTGGGAACGCCACCACGCTCTAGGATCAAAGGCGCAGATGCAGCGCCTAAACGGTGGGAGGTGAGTAGATCAGACCCACCACCAAGTGGTCAAAGACCGAAATCCCATTAGCTGCATCCATACATAGTATGAAATCCTGGTCCACACTCTCAAGTCTGCACTGATCTGTCATGCGGTGTTATTATCAAGAGGTGTTACCTTGGTTACTGCGTATGCACTGGACTCTGGACTCTTGATTATAATAATTATGCATGTACATGTACTGCTTTTTTTGTAGCTGTCGGGTTGAACGTTCTTCTTTCCATCATGATCCGTAGATCTGACAGTACCATTGCTACATGATTGTACTACTAGTACTTACTGTAGATCATGCCGGAATGACGAAATGCAGTAACTGTTGTTGGACTTGGAGTGTTGGCCAGTACAGTCTGCGTGAATGCTACAGCTGACTTTGCTACTCTGCGGATGACTAGGAGCAAGAGTACTCTTGCTAGGAGTGTACAACATGATTGTAATGTAGATACATGATGTGTATCACTCAGTCAGTGCACTATAGTCGTGTTCCGATAGTTTGACAGGTACTGTTTACAAGTAACGTTAGTTACCAGGTTACGTGTGGCTACTTGCTGCTGCCTACTGCTATGCTGTGTTGGGAAGGTTCCTCTTGATCTTATCGTCGTGAACTCAGCGTCGTTCAAATGGCTATCCAGGCACTCCTTGACTATCGTAGTGTAGCGGGTATGTCATCTCTGGTAGGCATACAACCAAGAGAACTCGTAACCCCGGGGTTTTGTATTTTTGCTACAACTTAGATCACTGCGACGTTGCTTTCATTTGCGGCCTGTGGTTGAGACGAAAGCTACTGCGGCCTGTGTTGAGTGTACATAATTGCTGTGGATGTGGCAAACCGCGGTGTTGCAAAACTACACAGAACGGTACATACAGCCACCGGTAACACACACACACACACACACACACACACGCACACACGCACACACGCACACACACACACGCACACACACATACGCACACACACATACGCACACACACACACACACACACACACATAGACACGCACATGGACACACTCACACCACACACACACACACACACACACACACACACACACACACACACACACACACACACACGCACACGCACACACGCCATCACGCTTTTTCAACCGTGACATTCGTCGGTGCCGGGTGATCTTCTTCCACCAGAGTGACATAGTCAGAAGTCGTCATGCTGTCACTGCTGAGTTTAGTGGTAGGTCTACACTACAATACAGCCTACACAGGCTACATACAGGCTGGTTACATCCCAGGCCAGGCCCAGAGTTGCCGAACCCAATGACTATCTACTATCTGTAGCGAAGCCCCACATGGGCGGTGACTGACAGACGCAATCGTTGATGTGAGAAAGTGTCAGGTTCGTCATGAAGTGCTAGCTATCATGTGCCAAGTCTGCTGCAGGGGCTCGTAGTGTGTGCGGTTTAGCGCTGACTCGACTCGACTGTCGAATGTCCTACACTTCCCACATGCTCTTCCACTCCCAGTACTCCCAGTAGTGGGATTGTATTCGTTCGAATTTTCGTTCTTCTTTGTCGTGAGATCATGAGATCGCCGGCCTGCAAAATAATTTGATGGCCAATGTCACTTCATGTATTTTGAAAGAAACAATACTTGCTTCGCTTGATAATTATAGCTATTAGTGCAGTGCTCCTGGGCTGTTGAGGACCCTGGCTTAGGATGCTCTCAATGATCGAATAATGCACGCCAGTGCGCGATCTTCAGCAACAACTGGCGAGAGAGACTGGCAAGCGCTAACCAATTGCAAATGCCTAACCCGTAACTCTGCTGATTGCGGATTCTGTCCAGTGACCATCGTCTTCCCTTCTTCTTCTTCTTTGGTTCACTGCACGAAGTCCGTTGCAGTCGACAAGAGTCAACATCGGTATCTCTCGAGTGTTTATCCGCTACATTGATGAATGAATAGTTGAAGAGGAGGAAGAAGAAGGCGGGCTCGACCGCGGAGAATAGTGGTATTCTCAACAAATGCTTTATCATTGTGACGTTGTCCAGCCCTGGCCTCGCGCTATCGTCTTGGTGGGCAGAACAAGTGTTAGTGATCGACAGTCCGAGAGTGCGAGTTTCGTTTGAGTAGCGCCTCGTCTGGCGAGGACCTCCCCCTGGTTCCATTCTTTGGAGTATAACTGGTCCAGGAACACCCTGCCACCATTGGTAACAGTTGCTGTGCGTGCTGCTCTGCGGAGCAGGACGACAATGGCGGCGGTGTGGTTCAGAGCAAGCACTTCATACTCCGGCGAGAAGTACTGCGGTAAGTCTATTGTAGTCAGTCAGCCGGTCAGTCAAGTCTGCCTGGAAGCAGTTGCGTGTGTAGATAGATCCGTGTACACACAGACAGCTGTGCACTGCATAGGACATGCAGTGCACAGCAATACAGCAGTGGGTACAGTATCAGTAATTCTAACATGATCCAGTGACGGTTAGCGTGTCCCAAGCTAGCTGCCTCTGAGCCCCTCTCTCGTCTGCGTCATCAGAGTAACAATGACACTGGAGGGGATTCACACTGTGACAGTGTGGTTTAGTCGGGGACCTGCGTTAAAATTAAAATTACAAAACCTGTGTGCAGAGTCTAGTGGTCTTGGGGAGGGGGCTAAGGTCCATCACCCATTAGATATTCCCAATCAAACAATCAAATCCGTTACCATATCCCGATGATGGCGCAGAAGTGGGGCTATCAGGAAGCACCCGATACGTTTTCATTGGGAAAGTGACCAGATTCTGTAGCATGCTCGATCGGGGAACGCTGCATTACAGATTCTTCAGACCGAAAGCATTTAGTTCAGTGCCCAGCAGACTACATGTTCTGAAACGTTCGTCCGTACAACACATCCCATTTCACTTTGCTGTTGAAAGCTATTTCCACGCCATCTTTCAGAGTCCCCGCAGTGACATCACAGGCTCAAACTCCAAATAAGGAGTGCACACAATTGTGAATATCTCGCAAACACGGGCCCAGCCTCCGCAAACCATGACGATTCGATTCAGCGGCCCCACGAGAACTGGTTTTTGAAAAGTCCTCTGTAGCGCCTGCACAAGGGTTTGCCACAGCAGGGCTGGTTCACACCGAGGACATGGTTTTCGTGTAGTGGCTTGAATACCACCAACAAAAGCTGCTTGCTACTGGAAGTCAGATGGACCTAATGCCGAATACCCAGCAAACTCTCAACTCGGCTTATGACTAGACGTTTCCACTTGCTAGCCTTCGCATACAAACAAACCAGTGCCTGTATGTTGCAATGGTGGACTAGGCTTGCGATCTGCACTGCAGAGACCAGACCAAGGCAGGCCTGTCGGAACCGGTCCCGTTGGTAACTTTTTGGCAACCAACACAACACGTCTTTACTGCTGAGGAGGTCATGTGTACCTGCGCTGGCAGAGACAAACTGTATGAAAGACCGTGGTATGGTCGGACCAAACAAAAACTTCTTTTCCGCCGGTCCTGCAAGGTGGCACCATGCAGGTACCGTATACTTCATCATGTGTCCAATGTGCATCAATTACTGTTGTGCTTGTGTCTCAAATTGTGGTGGATGTTGTGTGATGGCTGCAGGCTGGAAGCTGAAATCCTTCAGCTGACACTGGCTCACGATGGCTCTGTCACCTGGACATTGTTCTTTCCTGAACGGGTGCCAATCGTTCTGTATGAGGACGAGGACAACCACCGACGGGTAAGGGATTCATGTCCTGCTGTGTGTTCCGTTCGACTTTTTCCATGTGCAGACTGTTAGGTGTATTTTGGTTGCACTCTAGACATTCCTATGCTAAAAGGTTTTCGGTAGTTTGATTGTGCGTATCCAGCGGGTACTTTTTAGTTAAGACGGTCGTGACAGGGATATGCATTATGGTGACGAATGAAGGCCCTTCATATCAATGGAGTAGCGCTTGAATATTCCACTGTGATGCAGCATTCTCATTTCCTTTCCTGCTAGCCAATGGCACAGTGTGGATCACGTTAATGTTTTGCCTGTCCTTGAAGATGTGGCCTTACCATGCAACCTTGCTTTGATTCAGAACTGAGTGGCGATGTATGCTGTTTGAATTTGTCTTGGTTTCCACTACAGTTTGCTGAGAGAAGTGTCTTTCATGTCCGTGCTGATGTTGAAAATTCCAGCAAGACCTTTGACGAGTTTCTGGCATTTCCTGGTATGGTGCAAGTTTAGGCGTTATCTTGCCAATACTTGTAGTTTTTTTAGCCCTTTTAGGAGTACTCTTTCTGTCTCTCCCTCTCCCTCTCCCTCTCCCTCTCCCTCTCCCTCTCCCTCTCCTCTCTCTCTCTCTCTCTATCTATCTATCTATCTCTATCTCTCTATGTCTATCTCTCTTCTCCTCTGTTTCATTCCTGTTTTCACGTGATTCTGACCTGTCACTGCCTGCCTGCAGCAGGTTAGCATGTTTATGAGGATGCTAGTCCTGACTGAACATGTTTGGGTATAGTAGGGAGATACGTTTCAGTGTCTAAAGAACTTGCTGGTATTCTGGGTGTGTGATTGGCTGACCAGTATGTACAGCATGGGTGAGGATACCGGACATGTCTTGTGTGTGATTTGGCTTGTCATGCTAACTCTGCCAGGTACCCCGATGAGCAAGACATCTGATTGCTTCTTGCAATGGAAGGAAACAGAGAAAGGTGTGTGGAGGTGCTATTTCAGGAATGACCATGCATTTGGAATGTCACTTTGGGTGGTGCCCATTGCACTGTTTCAAGTATGTGGAAATAGCAATCAAGGATTTTGAAATAACATTGACTGTGTTGACTCTGAAATCAATGCAGGCACTGTATGGGGTCTGAAATTCATGCTGTCAACGGATATGGAGAGCTTCCTCAAAGTTTGCCTGGTGAGTTTAACGTGATCACATACTACAAGTAGTTTTGTTGTTGCTATTTTCATTTACTTGGGGTCCCAATCGGCTATAGTTGTCTAACAGGGTGCCCGCATGATGGGCCTCACTGACAGCTCTGTAGTTAGGATAATTGTACATATAATGGCTCTGTACAATGCAGTGTGAGGTTGATCAGGTTTTTGTGGTGTATTCACTGACCAATAGTGTACACTTTGCACGCGCACACACACACACACACACACACACACACACACACACACACACACACACACACACACACACACATGCACACACACACACACGCACACACTTCTCGTTTCACTGTGAGACATCCCGGATCCTCCTTCCACTGTGCAAGTGTTGCTGTTATGTAGAATCTGACTTTCCCTCTAATGTTGTTCTTTTTTGGTGTTGATTGCAATGAGGATGTCAGTGTAAGCTAGTATGTGAGTACAGCTGTGTTGATTAGCTGCTACCTGTGCACTGTCCATTGTATCTGTGTATAGAGTGGACTGACTACCGGGCAGATTGCACACACAACCTCTACACGGGCACTTGCTGATGCACTTGGCGGGCCAGCAATGTCAGAGAAGGTGAGGCACATCAAGATTACCTGCATCCACTTTCATGTCGAACTGTATCCACTTATGACTGCTTCGGCCTTTGTTGCTGGCTGGTGGCTCAAGATTCTCAGCAGACCAAATATCGGCTTGTAGCCGCTGGTGTGCATTACATGTCTTGACAAGGCGTAGCCGTGTGAGTTTGTTACTGTAGCAGTGGGCTCGGATGTAAGTGCAGTCGGCAGTGTTTGAAGCACACGCTGCAGTGCTGGCAATGTGATCATGTTTGCTGTCTGTGTGTCTGTGTCTGTTTCTGTTGTGCCGCAAGCAGGAACGGCGCTCCCGTGGCAATGTTGGCAGACCGGCTAGTGTTGTTGAGAGTAGTATTGATGAGGAGACGTTTCACGGCATTGCCAGCGAGACTGCTCAGAATGCTGCACCGGAAGTGACACGTTTGCCGTCGCATGTAGAGAGCCCCCAGGAGGATGGTGGTACTCGCATCGAGGCTGCTGTGGATGATGGCGATGGTTCATCTGATCAGCATGCTGGTGAGAGCGATGAAGGTGAGGAACCGGAGTGCACGTACATCGATGATGTGGAGCCCAACGTCGGTGAGCACGGATCTGCCCAGCCTGCTGACACTGCTGCAGAGCAGATTCCCACAGCAGGCCAGCATGGTGGTGATTTGGCTGCAGTCACTGTGCGTGGTGCAGCAGCAGGCGATGCAATGCGTTCGCCCACCGACAGTGCGCTGCTCAATAGAGATAGTGATCTTGAACACTTGTCGTTGAATCTGACCGATGACATTCTCTCGCAATTCCCAATCACTATTGTCAATAAGACCCCTGGAAGGGAGATCGACTTATCGTCACCTACGCCAGCAGATACAACGAGCAGTACTTATGATGGCGAAGGCCCAACATCACTGCTGACACCGCCTGTTGGGTTTTTGCACTCTACGGAGAATCTCAGTGAACCCGCCGAGTATAGGCGAGGCGAGGACGACCTGGTGAGTCCTACTCCCATCTCGCCACCGGACTGGGTGGACAGTGGGCTGGGTTCACACGCTCTCTCACCATTACATCATGCTACCGTCGCCAATCAAGATGGTGACAGCGCGGCGGCGACAGAAAGCAGCATTACAGTGCAGATATCCACGCCAATGTCGAGCGACGCACACGAGGATTTACGTGCCAGCATGTACAGCCCTGGCATTGTACCTGTGCGCTCCAGAGGTTAGTCCTGGTTTGTGTCGGCGATACGGGGTGTACGCTGTGTCGCAGTCTGATCAAGGCACGGCAGTGCATGCACTCGAGAACTTGTACATGTACTTGTACTTACGTATGCTGGTAGGCGTCGCTTTGTTTGTGTTTGTGCATACATGCGTGTGTGTGTGTGTGTGTGTGTGTGTGTGTGTGTGTGTGTTTGTGCATACATGTGTGTGTACCTTCAAACATGATATACATGTACCTGTAACGTGCTGGCATCATTAGCCCTCTTTCTTAGAGTTGCCTGTATGGTCAAGATTGTACGTGTACATGTGTGAACAGAGCTAATACAAGTTGGTAGGTCATTGTTTTTGTCTCATGTGACTAAAACTAGCAGACTGGATGGTGTATGAACTCGGGAGTGGTGACCAGCTATCTGAAAACGACTGTATTGTTCTGTTGTGCGACACTCCACAGAGAATTTAGACCGCATCATTCCAGCACCAGCTATGCAAGATGCAGCTGCATCGCCGTCTCAAGATGCTAGTAGCAGCAATACAGCGGAGGCCACAGGCAGTGAGCTGCCACCGTCGGGTCTTGTCAGCTCACTAAAAGCAAGAGTAAGTTCTGCCAATGCAGGATTTCCACGTGGGTTGAAAATTAGGGATGTAGCGGATATTCGATTGCACGAAATTTATTTGACCTAGCAGTTCTTCAAGATTATTTGAATAGGAATTTTAAACTCAAAGGTTCGTAATAATGCTAGACCTGGTGGGTTTCAGATGGTTAAAATTCTTTGTTTTAGCGCTGCTGTGAGGGTATTCTCGCGTGTGGTTTTACCAAACAGCATTCTAAGAACAGTTTGAGTGGACAATTTATCAGGATGTCCTTCTGTTTGGTACTTTGTTTGGTTTTGTTCAGTTTGACGTCAGCTCTCGTGGTGTTGTCCAAACAAAGGAGCAGATAGAAAGAGCTAGGTTGGCTGCAAGTGCCATGCCCGCCGCGGAGGAGGCACCTGTTGAGAGTGGTAACGACACCATTGAAGTAAGGAACTACTTTTTGTGAAGTTTCTTTTGTTGTCATCTATTCACTGTGTGTATATGGCTGTACTAATAAGACAAGTCGAATCCTTGTTGGTACGAACGAATTCCATCGGTCCCTTATTGTTTGTCCTGAAAAGGTTTGACTGTACGGTAAATCTGCCTGCTGTGCAACGAGAATGCACCTTAAATTAACAATGTTGTGTGATATCTACGTGTTACTGGTGCTGTCAACTTGTGTATGTACTTTCAGAGTGATGACACAGCTACTACGACCTATCCTGTTTCGGCAGTTAAACCCGAGCAACCCGTTGTGACTGATGGCAACCAGTAAGGCTCTTTTCCTGCTCCTGTTCCTCCTCCTGTTCCTCCTCCACATCCATCCCTCCTACCCTCCTTTGCATTCAGGCTGTTGTAATGGATGTTTTTTTGTTCTTGTTGTGAGTCAATCCGAGTAAGGCTCATTTCCTCTGGTAGACACACTTAGTCTTATCATGTCGATGCATTGTTAAAAAGGTAGCACCCGTGTTGTTGAGTATTAACGTTGGCATTGTTTGCAGGTTGACACCTGGTGGTTGTAATTGTTTGAGCTGATTGACGTTGTGTGTGTGTGGGGGGGGGGGGGGGTAGGCTATTATACACACAGACATGCAGTCATGTGCTGCTCTCGTACTGGCATAAGTCGCTATGTTATGCTGAACATTACGACACTGAGGGTGTGTGCCTGGGTTTTCTTTCTTTCTTTTTTAACGCTTTGCTGTGTGGTGTGGACTGTTTTGTGCGCGCAGGGTGTCATCAGAAATGCTTCCTGGTTCTGTTCGCTATTCAGGGTGAGGCTTCTTTGTGTGCTGTTCTCACAGCAAATTGTATTGTGCCATTTGCTGTTCGTTGGGAAGCAACCTGCATGTGACTGCATGGTCAAGGCTGTCAACTTATTCTGTTGCTGTTGCTATGTGCAGGTACCTAGTGCTGAAGAATGTCATTTTCCACAAGCACGGACGGCTGACTTCTGGGTCGCGTCGTAAATGGAAGAGCTGCTGGGGTGAGCGATGTGCATGCATTGCTGTCACTTAGCGTTGCGTCATGATTGTGCAGTGCTGCCACTCGTGTTCACTTTACTGGCTTACGCTGGAGTGTGTGATGACATTGCTTTCAGACTTAGATTCACTGCATGCCAAGCGTGTGGCATAGTGATGCATGCAGCCAGGACTGGCAGTACTCACATTATTTGATTATGGCTTGTACATGTGTGTGTGTGTGTGTGTGTGCGTGTTGCCCGTTGCATAAGGTACCTTGTGTTGGTGTGTATGTACAGTTGTGTTTGTGTTGTGTCTGCTACTGCTACTGCTCAGGTGTGTTGCATGGCACAACTCTCACACTGTATCAGAGCAGTGGTGAGGATGCCGAGGCTGACGAGAGCGCTCCCGTTGTCCTGACAACTGGTAGGGGATTGTAGTAATGTGCCATGTGAGGGTTTTTTCTTTTGGGAGTGTTTTACGTAATTCTACATTTAAATATGCATCATGTCACTGCTGGTTTATCACTAATCTTCATGTTTCTTCCCAGAGGTCCTTCTGTACTTGCACTAGATAGACCTCATCTCATTCATCAGTCGGCGCTAACTGTTGGTATGTCAGAATTTCCCGAATATGGGCTTCCACACAACTGGCAGTTGAACACGCAGGGCCTATTCAGGTTTCCGTTTTCCGTGCACATACAGTGAACCAAGCCATTCTCATGTGTTTGACATGTTGGCTTGTTGGTCTAGGGGTATGATTCTCGCTTCGGATGCGAGAGGTCCCGGGTTCAAATCCCGGACAAGCCCAATTTTTTTTCCTAAATCCTTCTGTTGTCTGTAGAGGAATTTGCACTGAGTTCGAAAATTATGATCTTGGTAACGCTGGCACTGAAATCGTGGCGGAGAACTGCTTTTGTACTTGGGTTCAGGTCTTTTATAAATGTACATGTAGGTCAAGATCTGTGTGGCACAGTACCTAAAACTACTATTATTATTATTAGAGAGGTTCCGCACTACGTAAAGTTGAGCAACTTTACGTTAGTGGGCGGGAAAAACCCGTGAATTCGCGAGTTTGCACTCCACTTACGGAAAGTTGTCTACGGAGAGTACGTAGATAGGGCTCTGATAACGTAGCTGGTCCGTAAGTGGATTGGGGTACAAATTTATGACTCTCTCCCCATGTCGATCTGGTCGTACACTACCGCGTTCGGAGTTGCCAAGGGCAGCTACGTGATTTGAAAACTCCGTATGGCGGAACCCAGATGCGCATGCAGTTTACGTAACACTTTCCGTAGATCGACTACGTTTTTTACTCACGTAATTACGTTATGCGGAACCTCTCTATTATCGCCGCAAGACAAATAAATGTCTTGACTTGTTTTATTCAAAGCCCCACATTTAAGTGAATAATAGCAAGAAGGTGCAAGAGAAGAGCTAGAGAGAAAAGGGAAACCAAGGAGGAGTCCAGGTAGAAAAGGAAAAGTCACTTGAAAGATTAGAACATTGAAAGGATCAGTCACGCAATACGGTTAATTCCCCTCGTGGATAGGATAATTATTCATCCCTACGCAAGAAGTAGGTCGTTATTATTAACAAGGAAAAAATAATATTTTACCAAGCATACCTGCAAACGACGCAGAACACACTATTATTGATGCAGCCAGCCTACAAATCATGCAAGCGGCATTGATCGAGAAATGATGAACGTGCTCGGCGATGCAAATAGGAAGCCCTGCATCCTCAAAAAACACGTTACAAACCATTTTAATAGCAAATGTAGGCTGTTGTTTGGGCACAAGTTACATAATGATGGTACATACACAATACACGTGGTACAGCGCAGTACAATGTATTTACATGAGGCGAGTGATAGTATTTATGGCAATAGCGGCAAGTGGTGATGATTGCAACTTACTTTCTTGGTTTGTTCGTATAGTTTTTTTTAAACTTAATACCACAGAGCCATCAGATGCTGCACAGCGGGGGTGGTGGCATATTGGATGGAAGCGGGGGCGGGGCAGAAGTAACTCCTCCGACCAAGGGTCTCGGATTCATCGTTACTCATGTGCGCCGTTGAGAAGGAGAAATGAACATGTGCGTCCAATAGGAAAGCACCTTTGAAAACGATAATGGAGAGAATTGGAGATTGAGATAGGACATAACAATAGCAAAGTAGAGCACCGTGGAAATAGGAAGATGGAGAGAACTGATAATTGCATACGGTACGATGACTGGGAGAGACAAGGTCTAAGGCTGAGTGAAGGGGATCAGAGAGGGGTAGAAGGGGGCTGGAGTGCGGTCAGCATATTATGCTGGTGTGTTGGCTGGGATGGAAAGATCATAACCTGTCTGTGGCCCACGCCCACTGTGGTCGTTGACATTCTTCTTGAAGGTGTGCTTACCTCTGCGAGAAGGGGTAGACTGCAGAAGGGTAGGTGGGAGCTGATTCCACGTTGCGATGAGAGAATGGGGAAATGAGCGCAGTGTGTTGTTTCGTGACTGAGGAGGAAGGACACTGGCAAGTTGTGACAGATGATGTGCTACAGATCTGGTTGTTTCATGAGTAGACATGCAGCATTGCAGTGCGGCTGCTGATGGTGGCAGAATGGCTTTCAGCATTTCCGGACCATCCACACAGTGTAGCTTGTACAGGAAACAGAGTCCTGCTACGGTGCGTCGAATGTCGAGGCTCGGGAGATAGTGAGTTGTTAGTGACATGATCTGCTGAAGGGATCCCCGACACTCGGAAAACGTAGTTTGTGCCAATGCCAGACATCAAGAGAGTTGCCTAAGTGGCTTGAGGTCACACAGGCAATGGTGATCCGTGAGGCGGTATGCATTTTCTTTCAGAAGAGGTAAGAAGTGCTGCACTTTGGTCAGTGGTACCCCTGCTGCAAGGAAGGATCTGACGACCTTCATGTAATGAACTTGCTGTGCCTGCGACAGGGTTTCACCACTCAAATGCTTCTCAGCATTATAGGACTTCAGGTTCTTAGCAATAAATTATCTCAAGGTGAATCTGTGCTACTTAGCCAGCGTTGTGTGTAGTCAACACACTGTACTAGACATGGCAACTTCTTGGCTATGTCCATCTCCCTCGCCTTTTTCTTGAGCAAGTCTGCTTTTACCATTGCATCCTTCGCAGTTTTAATGTGGCTTGCTACAATGCGTCTCTTCAGGCCAACTTCCTTGTCGTGACTCGCGACATGATTGCGAGTCCCGAACCAACTGACATGAAAGACAATAATTACCAACGTTTCTTCATCTGGAAAGTTTTTGTTTCTTCTCAACAGGATCCAAATCACGACAGCAGTTACAGAACAAGGCACCATGGGCGACCGAAGAGTGCTCAGACGAAAACTCTTTCACTCTTCAGGGACTAATTTAACCGGTATCGCATCGCAATTTGCGACGCAAAACACAGTGTCTGCGATTCGAAGTTCGTAGTGAGTCGCGGTAAACTGCGACACAACATACAGCTAAGTATGGCCCTGGACATAGACTTGTAGTGCACGCGTAGCGCATGCACATGTGTAGCTTTACAGTGTGTGTGGCTGGTTTGACGCCACGAGATGGCGCGCCATGCACTGTGACTAGATTAGACTGTGTGTGTGTGGTTGTCCAGCCTGCACCCTGCACTGCAGGTAGATTTTACACCATACGCACGCGCGGGCCGCGGGACCATGGCCATATGTCGCACTATCTCCGCACGCGCACCGCAGCACGTGCACTTGGAAACTAACTAACTAATACTTACTTGAAGTGCAGCCCAGGAAGCACGAGGCGAGTGTCGACAAGTACTTCACCTGCTTTTGAGATTTAGACCGCGTTGCTTCCCTAGCAGTAGGCGTCTCGACCGTTCAGAACTTATCTTTGTAAAATTCTGCTAGCCTTATTGATGAAGCCTCTTCACTGCCGGCATGTCTGTGAAGCAAGGTACTGTGGACAAGTGGATTGCTGAATTTGATCCCAAAAAAGAATGGATTCGCGCAGAGTCGAGTGGTGGAGCTGTGACCAAGATATTTTGCAAGATGTGCAGGGAGAAGGCGTCCTCGCTTCGTGGTTTGAGGCAGCATGGCGTTTGTTGACGGTATAAGTGGAAGTGCACTGAAGACTGCATTGTCGACGGAAAAAAACTGCTATGCAAAATTGTTGCGTTGCTATGCAAACATCGAGGTGTGTAGCAATTATTGCTATGCAATTTTTTTGAAGTAAATTAGTCCCTGCTCTTTGTGATGGTGACACGTTCTTGGGGCCGGAAGAATTGGCACCTCTGCGCTTCTGCAACGAATGTATGTGCGCTGGTGCATCCTGTCAGGCATGCTAAGCATGTGTGATATCATCAGGCCCTCGCTCGGCGTAATACAAAAGTCATCCTCCCGCTCGACTCAATCGCTTCTGGACACTCGTTCTTGTTGGAGGGGTCTTTTAAGTTTTAACTCCATGAGTGGACCATGGCCAACAAAATTAGAAATAAAAAGTGAAGAGACTCGAGTCAAAAGAGTCACAAGACTCACAACCACCACGAGGTCAGGAGGGGGGGGGGGGGGGGGGGGTGGCATTGCTCAAGTTTTCCCGATTACCGTATATTCTCTATTATAAGCGCTGTGCTTATATTTACACCCCTCTATCCCGTGCTTACATTGGAGACCGTGCTTATATTTTTTCAACCAATACATCCGTACAGAGCAAGAAGAAATACATGCTAGATATCGTGCGTGCAGCATTGATTCCACTAAGACCCTGCTAATAATAGAGACTGTGCTTATAATGTTTTGAAAGGTGCTCACAGTGTGCTAGTATTAGAGACTGTGCTAGTAATGGAGACCTGTGCTTATAATAGAGAATATACGGTATTACACCAAAATTGCCAATTAAATTTAAGTATTCCCTTTTGAAAAATGACGCCGATAATTCCCAAATTATGCCGGCACATTCCGCGGAAGCCTAATTGATATCGCCAAGAGTCCAAAAACAAGAGTATGCAACTGTGATCTCTTTTCTGTAGGCCAAATGTGTGGCGCGCTGCCTTCATTACATCATTTCGCTGCAGCCTGCGCACTGCGGAAAATCAAACACCGCACTTTCCCTCTGGTTTGAAATGAACTTTCGTACGGAACTGGGGTCATGCGCCAACATTTTTAGAGATCGCGTAGGTACTGGAGCGAATCGAGCAAAAACGGATGTGCTTGTACGAGAAATTATGGGTTTGAGTGCATGCTTTCAGAGCGTGATGGAGGCAAGTTACGAACCCCTAACCACAGTAACATACTCTTGTGTATGCACTCTTGATATCGCTTTGTTCTCTTTGTTTTCAATGTTGGAAAAAGGAGAAAGAAAAATATTGGGCTTATCCGGGATTTGAACCCGGGACCTCTCGCATCCGAAGCGAGAATCATACCCCTAGACCAACAAGCCATGGGTGAATCCAGGGGAAGAACAGGGTTGAAGATCATTGCGAGCGTGGAGGAATGGTGAATTTCTTTTGTGTGTCATTCATTCCCTGTGTCTGTTCAGATGTGTGCAATGGTATTGCACAGCTGGTTCATGAGTATGTATACCGTGACTATGTGACCAGTTTGAGCAGCAGCGAAGGCCACACTCACTACATGCAGGTATGACGCATAGTATCTCGTTAGATTTAGCCCTTTGTTATAAGGTTTGTTCATGGATGCAGTGAATGGGATTTTCGGTCTTTGACCACTTGCTGGTGAGCTCATCTACTCACCTCCCACCGCTTTAGGAGCTGTATCTGCGCCTTGATCCTTGAAGGGTGGTGGCGTTCCTACGGATGCGGAAAGCCCGGCTTCCAGCCGAGTCTCACGCGAACCGTGAAATTAATTATAAGGCTTTTACAGCACACGTAGTAGCAAGGGTTGTGAGCGGCGGAGTGCTTCAGTCGCTGTCATCGCCTTCATCTCCCGACCGCAGACTAGCTTGGCTTTCAGCTACCCGCCTGTGCCTTTCTGTATCTTTCTGTAAGCATCGTCCACCACTGTGTGTGTGTGTGTGTGTGTGTGTGTGTGTATGTGTGTGTGTGTGTGTGTGTGTGTGTGTGTGTGTGTGTGTGTGTGTGTGTGTGTGTTGTGCATGTGTTGGGCATGTGTTTGTTTGATGTTTGTTTGATATTTGTTTGATGTTTGTTTGATGTTTGTTTGATGTTTGTTTGCATACTAGGCCAGTAGTCAGACTGATGCCAGTGCATGGGTCGGTTCCATACACCTAGGTAAGAAAGTGGTGTGTGTGTGTGTGCGTGTGCGTGTGTGTGACTGTGTGTGTGTGTGTGTGTGTGTGTGTGTGTGTGTGTGTGTGTGTGTGCGTGTGTGTGTGACTGCGCGCGTGTGTGTGTGTGTGTGTGTGTGTGTGTGTGTGTGTGTGTGTGTGTGTGTGTTTGTGTTTTAATCGCATCTAGGCTGTTATTAATTCGCTCTAGTGCTTGCATGTAGTTCTGCAAAGCGAGGTTGTGGCTGACTAGTTAGCAGCAGAATGATAGTAACTTCCTTACTGTTCATGTTGACAACTCCTTCTGGTAATAGCCAGAAATACTTTCAAGTACAACGAAATTCAAGCTTTTTACAACAAGGATTTGCATTTTGGATTTCACGAACCGGTAGTGTGCCCATTGGCTAAGCTGTGATATTCAACCATATTTGAAATAATCCTTTGCCTTTTCTGTGACATGTGTTTCTTGACTATGCTGCCTGATCAGCTGCTGCACTTGCAGCAACATCTGCCTCGACAAAAGCTGATGCTATTCAGGATTTCCAGGTACTGTGAAGAACACACACAGTCCTGATGTACAATATGTTAGTTTGTTTGTTGCACGGATTGCCGGAACAATGCAATCGCACTGCATTCTCAGACTAGTGAATGGCTAGCGTTCTGCTAATTCTGCATCCCTGCAATGCACGTGTACTTGAGTTACACGATTCCTGATGTTTA
The DNA here is from genome assembly GCF_964019385.1 of Sycon ciliatum. Taxonomy (NCBI): domain Eukaryota; kingdom Metazoa; phylum Porifera; class Calcarea; order Leucosolenida; family Sycettidae; genus Sycon; species Sycon ciliatum. Next base: position 34,736,386 of record NC_088646.1, read on the forward strand.
TGACCATGCAGAGAGTGTACATGCTGCACCAATCGGATTCTGTCTGCATAGTATATACCCATTGTATTGCAGTCCGACAATACTGTCTTTGTTCATGTTTAGTGGTATGGATAGGTGAACAACCCAATCCACTTGTTCATGTCGTTTGGTTTTCTTTTGTGCGCGTGCCACTTGCTTGCAGAGTCGCTGCACTCAGATCCAGGAGGAAATTGACACGGTGAGTTGAGCCCCTGAGTGTATCCTGTGTAGCTGCCACAGCCAGTGTCCCAACATACAAGTCCGCCAGTATCTCAGCATTGGTATCGACGAGTGCCCCAGCATTCATATCAGCCAGTGTCCCAGCATACGTATCAGCCAGTGTCCAAGCGTACATATCAGATGTAGCAGTGCTGCGTAGTGCACGCCCTGTTCTCGCATACACACACAGTAAGGTAGACAGGAACTTCAACCATCGGATGTGTTCATTGTCCTAGACCAGTAATGTAGCAGCAGCAGCAGGTGCCTGATTGTCCTAAGCGCGGTATTGTTCTTCCTGTTCTCTCACACTGCAGCAAAGTCAAATGAAGCAGATGGCTGTGCTGCAGCAGAAAACCGCCACCGGCAAAGTCAAGTCGAAGATTTCTGAACAGGTACATGTCTGTGTTCTGTGCATCCTCCGTGGCGTGCATGCGGATTTGTAAATCAGCATGTTTCCGCGGTGGGTTGAATTCCGCTGATTTCCATGTGCATTGCATTGCATGCAGGCAGGGTGAAATGTGGTAGTAGGACAAAGATTACCAGTCAATCCTCGGTAGTATAGTGGTAAGTATCTCCGCCTGTCACGCGGAAGACCCGGGTTCGATTCCCGGCCGGGGAGGACATTTCTTTTTTTTAATTCCTCAAATCATCTCAAGGTGACCTGGGTCGATTCCCGGGAAGGAAGGACATTCGTTTTCGTTCCTCAAATCATAACTGGCTAAAGGTGTGTTCAGATTAACCAATGGCAAGGGTCCATAGCCCCCCTCCTCCAACAAGAGCGTGCAACTAGCATTCACTCAGCACTCGGCGAAATTCCTACATTACTTCTACGTTCCTACGACGCAGGACTTTGCCGATCGGGCTTCTAGACTGGGACTGACCAGGAATTGCACACTCAGCCAGCAGCTAACACAACCACTCACTCAACATGACCAACTTGTATTTGGCTAGAAGCTGTAGAGTGGTTTGGTTGGTTGTGTTTGTGTGCATAGATCAGTTCCTGGAGTGAAGAACTGGAGGCGTTCAACATGGATCTTTTCAAGTATGTAGTCGTAGCTGATGTTTGTTTGACAAGCTTTGTGTTTGCAAGAAGTTCTCATTTTGGTCAAATGTGGGTGCTGTGCATTCCACCATCTATGAAACCGCTGGATATGTACAGCCGTGTTTTCTAGGTAAATTGGGTGGGTTCACTTGGCCTGAGTCTGGTGAATAGTTGTATGTTGTGTGTGTGCGTTTGTGTGTGTGTGTGTGTGTGTGTGTGTGTGTGTGTGTGTTTGCTGTAGGTGGAAGTGCTATATTGCAGCACTGAAAGGCTCGGAGTTGCCCAACCCGCAGGTACGTGGCTATCCATGGATTGTGTGTGCGTGTACATGTGCATATGAGGGTGGTGGGTCCCTCTGGTATGGCGGAGTCTGTAATAACATGATGTGTGAGCAATCAGGTTTATTGAAACTTGCAACTTCTCCATACGTTGCACTTCGCCATGCAACAGCTGACTTGTGTAGTTGACTTTGTTTGCTCTCCTTTCGCTATTGGTACTGTAGAACCTGCTAGCATGTGCAACGAAGGCCACCAAGTCATCCTTGCGTGGACAAGTTGCAACCTTCTCTGTGTCGGCCCTACATTGCCTGGTGAGAGCTTTTAAAACACGGGGATGTGATCTGCCTCTCAGATCGGCATGCAAGCAATGCCCCCGGTGTCCTACTCCGTTATGCCCTTCACTTGGAGTATCCGTAATGTTTGGAATTTCTATTGCGTTTATATGGTGTGCTTACTTGTTCTAGAACACGGAGGCTCCACTGCAGCCAATTCATATTACTATCAGTCATCACCACTACACAAAGGTCGTTGACGCTGCAAATTGTATTCAAAACTCTGCACTCTGTAGTGGTGGTGACTGATCAGAATTGCTTACTTGTTCTTTACAGCAAGTAGAAGAGAATGGGTTTGTTCCCACACTGGAGCTCGCACTATTCAGGTAGAAGATGATGAATAATTTGTTGTGACTCGGAGCGCTGCCCGCAGGCATTGAGCTCTCTTTTGGACAGCCTGGAACCTTTCCGGTTTACTTATTCTTCGTGTTCTCTGTTGTTGTGAAAGCCGTCCCGTCCGCCTAGCAATACCAGGTCAGGACTTTGCAAGAGGCTGTGCTCCCAAGCGTAGGCTTCCTAGTACGTTGTTGAGTGCTTATGCCGGTTTTCTTGGCTTTTTGTCTGTTTCAGGTGATTGCACGGCGAGCTGCCAAGACAAGCAATCAACGTCCAGCGTCACTCAAGCATGCAAAAGTACGTAGACATGTGGTGCATTGCTGTCACAGAGTGGTTGTGGGACCTATGGGCAGGTCTGTTGAGCTGTGGCGCGACATCAAGAGATGATTTTGACCCACATTGTGACCATATTCATCTAAACACCATGCAGCCGTAGCATATGCTGTAAAGTGATACATTTTTGCGGCGTTTATTGTTTGTGAATTGAGAGTTTAGACCGTTTTGCAAAGATTAATTTTTGCGATTCACCCAGAAAACTACTGGTTGTAAAATTTTGCGCTAGAGACACTGTAGCGGCAATACTATACTATCATACTTCGAAGTAGGTAGGGGTAAGTTGGATGAATAACAACAGCGAAAACAGTGCACCAAATGTTTTGAATCGAATTTGAAGAAGGGAATGAAAAGAGCAAATTGGACACTAGTACAGAAAAAAAGAAGGCAATGAAGGTAACGGAGCATCAGCAGGCGTCTTGTGTGATTTTAAAAAAGATTCGAAGAAAAGTAAGTTCGCTACAGGCGAAATAGCTACGACAGCACCAGAGCGAAAGCAGCAGATGGCTGTTTCTGAAGGCATGATGCATGCCAGAATTCCAGCCGTGCGGTAGCCATCTTTCAGACACGCCATGGAGCTCAATGACGGCACCATTGAGATCAGCCAGTTAGCATGGCGTGGCTTGACGGTGGAGGCTTTCAAGTCAATTCACATCATCACGGGACTCACTACAGTCCAATGCGGCCTTCACACAATCTGCATACCAGTTAGAGAACTGCTCCTTCATCTTTGACTTGAACAGGTCATTGCCTGACAAGTCAAGGGGTTGCAGCTTGCCATTGCATCCAGCTGGGATGGAAACCTGGTGGATGTGGTTGCGCGTCAGTTTCTTCAGAACGGACTCCCAGCGATGGGCGGCATATACATCACAAATAGCCAGAGCTGGCTGGTCAGGAACGAGCTTCGGGTCCTCACGAACTGACGTCGCGTAGAGAATAATGATTCTGTCGATGAACTCTAGCATTGTCTGCTCGGTGCTCCAGTGACTTGGGCTATGCATTGGTTTGGTTTGGATTGGTTTATTTAATGTCAAAGAACGAACAGGCAGTGTTGCCTTATTACATGAGATCAACTACAGGCACACAAATATAAGGAAAAGGAAAAGAAAAAAGAAAGAAAAAATAGAGTAGGGTTTAAGACTGCAGAGGAAAGATTACATAATTATTTGATCAGTGAGCAACGTTAGTCAGTGAATTTTCAGGTGGGATAAAAGAGCGGTCCGGAATTGACCTGGTTTCTCCAGTGATCGTATAGATGCATTGCATTCCAGTAGTCACTGGGGAACTAGACCTTGGCATGGCGTCCAGCAGTCTTGCCTTAGTATTCTTTTATTTATAGTGGAGAAACCAAAACAGGCAGATGCGTAATAACAATGGACCCACTGTGTAGGGTGGAGGAGAGGGGGGGGGGGGGGGGGGGGGGAGACATGGCTAATGGTAAATAGTGGCGGCGAAATAGAGCAGTTCCAGCACAGCTACAGAAACATGGGCGTGAAGCTAAAAGCAGGCAAGAATGTGTTGCAAAGCGCTTGACTTGAAGGCGGCCAGTTTGGTGACGCCTCGGATATCCGCACGGAGGGAATTCCACGGCTTTGTTCGCAGCAGCTGCGGCAGCAGTCGCTGGCGCTGGCAGAAACGACGGCTGAGAAACGGTGTCAGCGTTTTTGTCCTTGTTCTTCTGGACCCACTGAAGCAGCGACATTTTGGCAACAGAGACAATAAATAGCTTCTAACTAAAGAAAGCAACAGGCAATCTAAAGATGTCTTCGGGGTTCTTTAAAAATAACTTCAAGTTCAACGAACTTGCCGAATCCACAACAGTTTCACAGTGCGTAGCCTTGTGGTGCTTGGATTTTGCTACATTCTGTGTTGATCTACAATGACTACACGTACATGCACGTCTCTTTGATCTACCGTAGCTCCATACATGTACTGTACACAATTCAAGACTACGAAAGGCGTGCACCGCGCTTGCTGCACTTCCGGCCAAATCACAAATTTTGGTTTCGTGCCTGCATTTTTTCCCGATTTTATGTGTAACGCGAAAATTAAAACTATCACAAAGAATTATTGTAGCTCTTTGGTCCTCTTTTCTTCTTATACAGAATTATTGCTTTACATGTGGGTGTGCTGTACTGTGTGGTGCTGTGCTGTGTGTGTATGCGTGTGTTCCTTGGTGTAGAAGACTGGCCCCGAGCCTGACATAGTGCCAATGAAAAAGAATGAGAATTCCAACAAGGGCTCTGCATCTGGATCAGTTGAGAATGCTCAGGTAAGGGATGAAGCACTGTGATGTGTTGCTGGTGTTTTTGATTGAATTGTTTTGGTCCTGTTTAATTGCGCCGGCCCTGGCAAGTACCAGACTTATCTGCTTAGCTGAGTTTTATGAAATGGAGATGTCACAGTTGGCATCTTTTTGTCTATTGGTCAATCCGTATCTCAGTTATCTGGCCACCAAAATGACGAGCACTTTGGTCTACCGGGCACGCTTTGGATGGGTTTTAGTGGATATATTACCACTCTTTGCCACACTGATGACACTGTATGCCTTGTGACTTAAGACATTGGACGTGCCCCTCCATTGTCCTCCTTTTGCACCAGTTTTTAGCAGTTTTGAGCATCGCCATACGTAGCAGGCCAGCGCATGCATTCACAAGCTAGCACCAATCCACATCCCCCAGTTCTCACCTGCCTGTTCATTCTCAGGCCTTGTGCCGTACAGGAGCACTTTACTGTATAAAATATAAATAGAATACTGTACTGTACTGTCGGGTTCCGAAGAACTGGGGTCAGCTTCCTAGCCTAGGCCGTTCTTATTTTCATGCACAACAGTCTATGCACAGTTGAGTCACCGTGTATACATTGGTATGCTGTGCTTGGTGAAATCCTAGACTGTTGTTCTTGGGCACCCGACAGTCTGGTGGTCGAGGTATTTTTCTGTATTATTTGTAGTCACCTGGTGAGTACTGACCTGGCACAAAACTCTGGAGTTGTGATGTCGTCTCAACCTTCATCGCAATGAACTATGAGCCTAAATCTGGAAAAATTATTGACTACAATGCCACTCTGTCATTGCGTGCTGTGCTGTGCCGTGTGCAGGAAACATCAGCAATGCATGCTACTCGCAAAGCTCTGGCTCCTCTTGACTTAGGGTAAGCAGCTTCACTGGGTGTTGGCAGTGCACATCCTCTGTATTAAAACCTGGTGTTGTATCATTCGCATGGAGGTGATGGATCCCCTTAGTTCTTTGTGTGTATTCCGTGCACATCTTTCCCTCTTGCATTGTGACATTTAATGTTATGATGGGGACACGTGTCCCCCAAGATTAATTAGAATGCCTGAGTTACGGTGGTATCGTCCTTGATAAGAGTACAGCCAGCACTAGCTTTGGGATAGCAGGACTTGTCGTACTTTCCACTAGAACACAGCTCCATTGAAATCAGAGTGATCTCTATCCCTGGCGTTCAGAAATGCTTGTGTTGAATTTTGAAAACCAACCAATATCAGTTCAACCCTACCCAGAGATAGATATTCATTCGGGTCAGTGCTGGCTTCTGCTCTGACCATGTTATACGATAGGGGCCGTGCGCATACATTTCTATACATGATGTTCTTTTTTGCCTACTCATGCATGTGTGCGTGTACGTGTGTGTACACATGTTTGCGGTGTGCGTGTGTGCGCGCGTACGCGTGTGTACACTACAGACCATCCGAGTCGTCTTCCACAGCAACGGTGAGAGAACCGAGCTATCTGATTTGTCCGTACATGTATGAGGGTGTTGGAGTTTTCTGTCAGTGCTGCTAGAGTAGAGGCAGTGGTGTCACGTGTACTGTAGCCTGTGTGCTTACGGTACTTGAGCTGCTCTGGCATGTGACATGTGTACGTAAGTTCACCCATATTGATCAGTGAAGAGTTCTGTGATCCTGTCACGGGATTGCCTTGCTGATCTTCCATGGCAAGCATTAATGATGAGTTCATGAAAGTAGTGCTAACCCAGCTCATCCGTCTGCATGACTACGTTTGGGAGAAGCTCTGAGTAACAAAGCCAACCGATGCACACTTCTCTGACAAAACCACACGAAAGGAACAGTATTGTCGGATAATATATACAGGTAGACTCCCTTTAATTAGAACCTCAAATTGCCAGGCCCTAACTTCGAATTATCGGGAACTTCTAATTATCCAAATGCGGCCCCATGCACTGATATGTATGTCAAAATGCTTGAAATCGCATGCTGAATATTTTTTGCACATTTTTATTTGCATCAACGAAACATACATGTAGGTGGTCGTACCGGTACGCGGTCATGTACAACGGATCATCAAAACACTGGATCGACACAAAATCATTGTGACATTATCTTCATCTTCTAGCGAAGAAGTTGTCAGTCACTGCAGCTTTCCTGAAACAATTTCAACGGAAAAGAACTGCGCTGCCTAATCCGCGTCATGAAAGGCCGTTGGACAGCAGCACGTCGTTCTGAAGAACGGAAGTGGAGCAAAGGCATAGACAATATTTACGACAATAGTGTTGTTGTGCGCCAACATCTCCGCGCACGAGCTGGCGCGGTAAGAAAGGCCATCGAGATCTGCGAAGAGAGTCAGCCACCTGGAAGAAGTCGTCTTCAATCAAACCTTTGCAATTTGCCTCGCACGGGCTTGAATCAAATTTCGAGAGAAGGTGGGTTTCTTGAACGCTATAGTCGATCCTGCAGCGGACCATCGATCGATTTTTGAGCTACTCTTGGCTAGAGAAGGAGAAAAGAATGAACTTCGAATTACAAGGATAGCAACTCAATCTCACTTCGAAATAAGCGTTCAAAGGACATAGCCAATGTACTGTAAACAGCTCTTCTGTACGAAGACTGGGTTCGAATTATCCAACCGGCGCACTTTTCGTACTTCGAATTATGCATTCGATTTTGACTTGAAGTGACTTGCAGAAGATCGGTACGACGAAAAAGTTCGAATTACACGGAATGTTCGAATTATACCGTATTCGAATTAGAGGGAGTCTACCTGTATTGTCGGATAATAAATAATAGAAATCATCTCGACAGCTGTTTCGACCGTTGCACGTCTCGTCAATGAAGTTCGATAGCAAAGAGGACCATCACAATAATGTAAGTAGTCTGTCTTTGTACTGATCAGCTGGTATTGGCTGGTATTCTGCCTGTGCTCTTGTTTTCAAACTGAACCCAAGCAGGAAGGAGAGTGTGGCACGGAAGCAGGCAACAGCGTTGACAGTTCACCGACCGCCGAAGTTGCGCCTGGTCAGCCGGTTTGGAAAGATGTTGCCCAGCCGCCAAAGCAAGCGGCAACTGCAACCAATAATGTCGAGCAGACGAGTGCTGCTCCAGCTGCTGCCAAGCCGCAGTATTTGAGAATTGAGCTGCCGGACAAGCAGGTTTGTTCACCAATGCTTTGGCGAAAACAGATTGCCTCTGGGTTATGCATGCATGCTGGGCTTGTTGCATCGCGACTCCGTGATCATTGCCATATGTCCTGCAATGTGGTGTGCTGTGCTCACTATGCTGCAGCATCTAAATGCTGGATGACTGCTGCACTCAGGATGAGAAATGCTCGCATGCTACTCAATTGTTTCAATTTTGGGTGGAAAGGGGGGGGGGGGGGTTATACTCTGCCAAATGGAGTGCATTGTGTGTTATGGTTCTATGCGAGAACCTTCCTGTAAGCATGCCACCACCCCCCCCCCCCCCCCCCCCCCTCTCTCTGTGAGTTGACTTGTGTGTGCTTGTTTCCAATGTGTTTCCAATCACTCTGTGCCTGTTTTCCCTGTGTGGTTGTTGAGTTGTAAGCTATCTGCGTGGCCTGCTCTTCTCTGCCCACAGAGTACTGTTATCCTATTACAGGACGGCATGACAGCTGGTGATGTACTGGATGTGGCATGTGAGGTAAGACTTGTACTGGTTGAGAGTCAGGAGGCAGGAGAACTGATTGACCTGTTTTCAACTTTGTTTGTTTGACGTGAGTGAACAGAAAATTGCAAACAAAGCACTGACAGAGCTTAGTGGAAGAGCATTGCTGGCCTATAGCGAAGGTCCCTTGGAAGGGGGGGGGGGACATTGACGGACTGCTGCATATGGTTCTGTACGTACCTGTCCGTCCCGGGGGTGCTCAATACGGCTCAGCATCGCTTGCTGGGTTGTTTGCAGAACGACGCAGCCCACTTGGCCTGGGTGTAGATATGGGTTGTGCAAGGTCCGTGCTACCAAGCACAAAGCCGTGAGTAGCGCTAGGAGTGCTGATGTAGGTATGTTCAAATTTCACGTTCACGCTGGGCAATGTGACTGAGGTGCAGATCGGGATTGACATTTTCTGTCCAACCGTCACCGTCTTCCCTCCATTTCGTAGTCGGTGATGTCAAAATCGATTACAATACCTATGTGATATGCCATCAAGCTTTGGACTAACGTACACGGATCTGGGCTTGTTTTTGTTCCTTGCAGAAGAGGAATCTTGACCCAGACGGTACATTCCTGGTGCTCGGTCTGAATCGTGCTGACACAGGAATGGGTAAGGGTCAATGCAGCTGTTCGCTGGCGTGTGTTGTGCTGCAAACAGGCTGCTTGTTGTGCGCCCTGCTGCTGCTGTGCATCTTATCTGAGTAGGATGCTTTCTCTGTGATTTTCGACGGCAGTACATGTACTTTCAGTGTAGTCTGGGAGTGATTCAGTTGTGACTTTGCTGAAACCACTGCTGGGATTGCTGCTGTGCTTTCTTGCTTCAGAGTTTCGACTTGCTAACCTTGATCAAGAGATGAAAGATATGGTCAGTTGTGATTCTGGACAATTTGGTTCATGCTTTCAGTAAACAGCCTTGATGGCAGGTTGTACAAACCAAACTAGAGCGAAGGCAGAATGTTGCGGTGTTGTTGCAGCTCGTAACGTGTCATTTTAGTTAGGTAGATGTCTCTCCTCTTTATACATGCAGCTATGGACTGAAAGTACTGGGTACAATTTGCTACATACATGTCTTGTTTTTCACTGCAGCTAGCTGCTCTGAGTTCTATATGTAAGCTCATGTGTTTACCGCACAAACTGCAGCTGTATATTTGTATGCTGTGCTCTCTGGGTAGATGTACGACATTGTGGAGGTCCGTGAGAAAGTGGTGAGCACCGTACATCTGGCGTTACCGGATACTCGCACTCTCGGCAATCTCTCTGTTGTTTTCGGTAGGTGTGTTTCCATCTACTATACAGCTGTCTAATGAGTGTTTTTTTTACACGAAACTCTGAGTAACGGCAGAAAAGGACTTGGTTGTGTGATCGCTGTGTAAGTAGTGTACTACTGGCTCTGTCCACTGGACATAGAGCACTATACGCAGCCTGAGGACCTTAAACAACTGTACACGTACATGTATGTGCTTGCATTCTTGAATGTGTCTGTGTGAGGAAGGGGGGGGGGGGGGGGGGGTGTCAGGAGGGGGTCAGTAATGCTTGCACACCATTCAATGTTTCTTGATCTCAGCGCATTGTCTGACATGCCTGTAGAGACTTAGTTGTGCCGCTCGCTGTCTGTATTTTCGACAGTATGCTGTTTGAGCTAGGCATGTTTGTAGTGTGTAAGGCAGTACTTGTGGTACTAGTCTAGCCACCACACTTGCTTTTTGGCGTAATCGCTTTGGAAAGGTTTGTTGAAATCCTGTAGTCATTGACCTGTATGTGTGTGCATGTGTTCTAAGACACAAACAGAAGAACGAGCAGTTGCTGTTTCGTAACTCTGAGATTCGCGAACTGAATCGATCATCAGACAAAAATTGAATTTCTATCTGTGTATTCCGCTCTTTGCCTTCGGCAAATTGAGCCCTCTACGAACGGTGGGTGAACTTCACATGGTGTGTGTCAAGACTGTGTATGTTTGCTTGTTCTTTGTACCTACTGCTATGTGTCTGGAGTGCAGGCTTTGAAGTGGACATCTGTGAAGGTGCAGCCCTGGATCAGCCCAGTGTCTACGTGACGGAAGTGTTGGCAAACAGTGTGGCTCACAGTGCTGGTGAGCTGCTGATAGAACTGCTCCTTTAGCTAGAGGCAGTGGAACAGTGGAACTACATGTACATGTACTGCATGGAGGGCTGGTACTGGTTGCTGGACGGAGTTGAACTGCATGTAATGCACTGCATGAAGGACTGGTAGCTAGAGGCATTGGAACAAGTATACTGTGTAGTGTGTTTGTACTAGCTCATGACTTTGATTACTGGCTTTAAGATATACATGTAGGACACTGTCAGACTGAAAATGACAGCAGCAGCAGCAGCAGCGGGAGCAGTAATGGCAAGGCTAAATATTTCACCATTGCACACACTTGCACCAAAGATCTCTTTCTCCTCCTCCTTCTCCTCCTCCTCTGTTTTCTCCTCCTCCGTTTCCTCGTCCTCCGTTTCCTTCTCCTCCATTTTCCCTGTTGGATTATGTGTTTTCTTTGTACAGATTTGCATATTGGTGATGAGATTCTGTCTATCAATATGGAGGCTGTGGAAGAGCAAACTCGCAGCAGGATCATTGAGCTGCTACAGGGTGAGTAGTAGACTGCATAGGCCGATGCTGTTGCTTTCCTCTGTCAGCTTACCACTACATACACAGGCCATCGCTGCTATTCTCTGTCAGCTGACCACTACATGCACAAGGCAATGCTGCTGCTTTCCTTTGTCTTTCTGCTGCTTTCCTTTGTCTTTCTGCTGCTTTCCTTTGTCTTTCTGCTGCTTGCATACACAGAAGAACTGTTATGCTGCGATTTGTTGCTATACTTGATGTGTATCAATCCATGACTGCATCCATGTCTTCCCCTTTCTGGAAAAGCCGTCCCTGACTTGCCGAGATCATGTACTTTATATCTGTTCTTGTTTGTTTGTCCTTAGCACCTGTCTTGTCGATGGTAGTTCGTTCGTGCGGAGCATTCAGTGTCGTGCCCGATACCAATCTCATCGATGAGCTTGTTTGCCCTGCACCGCCCAGGTACAGTATAGGGTGGTGTGTGTGTGTGTGTGTGTCCACGTGCGCAGGTGTGCTGGATAAAGTTGAAACCGTTAGTTATCTGTTAGCTTATGTCTTACACTTTCAACAGGAGAAAGATGCAATGGCACTGCTGTCACATAATACATTTTGAGGATGTCTTCAGTCTCCATGATTGTGCTGAACTGGTCTGGTGTCAGTCGCTGACATGCCCTCTGCGCAGAATGCTTGATCAAGCCGACAATGCATCTATACACACCACCTTGCCACTGGACAAGTGCTGTAATACATTTATTTTCCATTCCCGCTGGTGGGACGACAGGCACGAGTTGATTTCTTGCTGTCCTGCGGCAATTGCTTTGTTTTCTGTGCGCTCTGTGTTCTGCTTCCTTTCAGCTTTGTGGATCTGACCGATGTCTCTCTGGAAGATCTTATGGTTCCCAAACCACCTGGTAAGAGCGGTGTTCTCCCATTAGAATATACTAGTGTTTAAGGGGTCGTCGCAAACGTTTTGTGTCGTCCCTGAAACAAACATCGTTCATGGGGGGGGGGGGGGGGGGGGGGGACATGTACATGCATGCAATTTTCGTCGTCCACCATAGCGAGCTGCATTCATTTCAGAGGGAGGGGTCCGAGTACAAAATGAACGATGTTCGTTTCAAGGACAACAAACAACTTTTGCGACGACCCCTATCGGCTAATGCGGTTGGTTAGTGAACACGAGTCAACCTGAAAGACCATCCATAACCTACTTATTTTTATGTTTCCGTGTGTGTGTGTGTGTGTGTGTGTGTGTGTGTGTGTGTGTGTGTGTGTGTGTTTCATCAGGGGAAGACCAGCCTGATGGTGTTGACGAAGATGGCCAGGATGACAACTTTGCTGCGGTGGAAACCGAGCAGATCGACAAGTTCCTGCAGGTGTGTGTGTGTGCGTGCGTGCGTGCGTGTTTGTGTGAGTGTGCGTGTTTGTGTGTGCGTGTGTGTATGTGTGTGTGTGTGTGTGTGTGTGTGTGTGAGAGTAGTGCGTGCGTGCGTGCGTGTGTGTGTGTGAGTAGTGCGTGCGTGCGTGCATGTGTGCGTGCGTGCGTGTGTGCGTGCGTGTGTGTGTCTGTGTGTGTCTGTGTGTGTGCGTGTGTGCGCGTGTGTGTGTGTGTCTGTGTGTGTGCACATGTGTGTTTGTCCGTGCTTGGGCACAATGTGCATGACAATAGATTATTCCGAAGTCTGCATGGCCTCACGCACCGTGTATGCTGCAAGTCTGCTGCTATGCACACATCTGCTGTCTTTGTTCATATTCACGGTCTGTTGCTGCCCAGTCCTGTCAATAATTGTTGAAGCTTTTACCAATGTGTCAATGTGTCTCGTTATGTAGCTCGAGTACGCCACTGCAGGCCATGGAGCCAGCTCCCGAGGGGTTGTATGGCCCCAGGGCGGCTACAGGGCCAAATAATTTCCCCAAGCCCCATTTCAGTATCATAGGAGGACGCATTGCTATCTCTGTGCATCACAGTTGTCTGCTTGAGTTAGCTGCACAATCCGCTGGCAACATATATACAGCTAGCACAGTAGTCCTCACTGAGCAAGAAGAGTAGTAAAAGCGATAGACTCTAGTGAGGAATGTACGAGGATAACATTGGTAAAAAAAACTGGTACAGCCATGGCCCTATCCGCCATACCAGTGATGCCGGCCCTGCTCTGTTTGAGAATGGGCTATTGTCAAGTACCATACCGTGTATAGTTGTCACGTCCAGTAGATGATAGCAGTACTTCCTCTAACGTGTATAGCTGTTCTTAGCAGTGCATGTGCATGTATGTGTGTGTGTGTGTAAAATGCAGAATATTGAAGAGCTGAATGCGTACCTGCTGACGTTACAAATGGAAGCACCTCCAGTGGCAGTCACCGCATCCATCAACCACACTGTATCCAAGGAGAAGCGCATTTCCATGTGTGCTCAGGAGCTAGTGGATACTGAGCGTCACTACATCAAGGTATGTCTGGCAAGATGGGTAGAATACATGTGGGTACAATGCAGGTACTACAGTGTATTATGGTTACACAGGGGCAACGTCGGAAGGTATTTTAGTGTGCCGGTACGGTCAGCCATCTGAAGTACAATTTACTTATGGGGGAGGAGTGGCTGAGCCGAAAATTTTGGAAATTTAGATTCCAGATCAGTGTATTTTATTGATTCACGGGGTACCTGGGGCAAAAAGTGGTACGGTCAATACCGTAGTGACCGTACCGTGTCCGACACCCCTGCTATGTAGGTATTCAGGGGCAACGTCGGAAGGTATTTTAGTGTGCCGGTACGGTCAGCCATCTGAACTGTACAGTTTACACGTGGAGGAGGGGTGGCTGAGCTGAAAATTTTGGTAATTTAGAGTCCAGATCAGCGTATTTATTTTAATGATTCACGGAGTGCCTTGGGCAAAAAGTGGTACGGTCAATACCGTAGTGACCGTACCGTGTCCGACACCCCTGCTGTGTAGGTATAATAGACTATTATAGGTACTCGTATATAGGAACTGTATGGGCACTGTATACAGTCAACTTTCCTAATAATGACTGCAGGTATTACGACAATTCGCGAATCATAGTGACGACGGAATTTCCATGCCCAGAGTAAAGTCCCATCTAACTGCATACATTTAACTTTGGATACAATGACTATCTGAATAGCGACAATTCGCGAACAGCGACATGCTTTTAGTAATCCCAGCACAGGTTGCTATGTCTAACATGGACTGTTTGCATTTGTTGCACCGGGCATGTCTGTATGTGTGTGTGTGTGTGTGTGTGTGTGTGTGTGTGTGTGTGTGTGTGTGTGTGTTTGTGTGTGTGTGTGTGCGTGCGTGCGTGCCTGCCTGCCTGCGTGCCTGCCTGCTTGTGTGGGTGTATGTTGGGTTTGTAGAAACTGACCATCCTGCTTGACCGCTACCTGGAGCCGTTACGTTTCGAGACTTTCATTCCCAAGGAAACGGTAAGTTGCATGGCCTTTTCTGACCCAGTCCACATCCAAAGGGCCATCCGTCTACAGTCCCATGACCCACATACTAATCTACAATCCCATGATATCTAACATACTAATCCTTGTTCTGTTGTGCTATTGGTAATGCCGGTGATGAATGGATGTGCACGAGCGAGAGTCGGATATGAGAATGTATTGTCGTTTGCTGTGTCCGAAACAAAGGTCAATGGGAGTTGTGTTCTATTATTGTTATTCCTGCTAGCCTTTGTTGTTTTGTTGTTGCTGTTGCCATCTGCAGCTTGAGCTAGTTTTTGGCAATATTCGTGATGTGGTGATTTTTCAGCGCCAATTCCTGCAAGATTTAGAAGTAAGTACAGTGGTCCCTCTATAATCCGGCACCATTTGTGCCACGGAAATCTGCTGGATTAGGGAGGGTGCTGGATTAACAAATCTGATCTACTGCTGCAATGTGCATGAAGAGGACATTTGGCTACTGAAAATTGTGCTGGTTTATCGAGGGTGCTGGATTATAAAGTGCCGGATTAGAGAGGGACGACTGTATTACTACTGTTGCTGGCACTAGGGTATCTGGTATCTGTTCTTTTGGACTTTGAATTCTGGTTAGGAAAGGTGCTGTACTCATTGTGTTCATGGTGGCTTTGCTGCTTGTAGACCACTGGGAACTGACTATGCCATGGTACACCTGCTTTCAATGTGTGTGTGTGTGTGTGTGTGTGTGTGTGTGTGTGTGTGTGTGTGTGTGTGTGTGTGTACATGTGTACGTGTGCATTTCAGGATTCACTTCGGCACATTCAGTCCGCCGATGACAAGGCTTCAGCACAATCTATCCGTGTAAGCAGTCGGTGGTAGCGGTGGTGTATCCATGCATACGGGCATGTGTCATTTCCACTTGCATGTGTGAATGTTTGCTCGTGTGCAGTGTAACTGAGTGTTGCATATGCCAGGTAGTAGTGGAGCACTATCCTTGGTTCCATCACACTGTGCCTCTCTGCACATGGTGAGAAGCACACCAGCTTGACCTACAAGGCCAGCAATGTACTGTATGCAGCAGAAAAGAGAGAAAAACTATGCTGGATAGCTGCTTTTGCTGCTCCTCTGCCCAGTCGGCATGTACGCCTGAAGCAAGTCGTTGAAGTTCTTCTCCATGATACCATGTAGTTTTCTGCGCGCCCATACATTGTTGTCCCATGTTTTTCTTCTTTCCCCCTCCTTTCCCTAGCTGATGATCTTCTCGCTGAGTGGCTCTGTTTTGTTCTACATGCGCCGGTTCAAGATGTACAGTTCCTTCTGTGTCAGTCATATGGAGGCAAACCTATTCCTCAACAAACGTGAGTGAATGTGGAATACACGTACAGTACTGGTAGAGTTGTTATACAGGCTTTATTTGAGAAGAACAGATGGACATGAGTCCAGGGCCGGTGGAACCGGTCAGGCTGGTCCTCAGTCTGACTATTGGGTGAAAGCAACGTGATACTACGTTGTATGAATAGGGGTATAAAAGCATACACATTCCTCTTGAGATGAATGCAGTTGTGCAAGAATCCTTGGGCTATTCTGTGGCTGTGTGTGTATTCTGATGGCTGTACTGTGGCTGTGTGTGTTCTCTGTTTCTGATGGTTGTCCTGTGGCTGTGTGTGTGTTGATGTCAGTCTCCTGATGCATTCATTCTGAGATTTCCAATATATTAGTTGTGTTGAATGCTAGCTAAGGTCTGTCTGTGTGTCCCAGTGTTGTATGCTAGCTATGGTCTGTCTGTCTGTCCCAGTTTGGTGACCATGGTTACAACACTTTCGGCTGATGGTTCTTCTACTTTTCAACTATTTTCAAATGGTCTGATTGGACCTTGCGTTGCCATGTCTCTTGTACTTCTTGTACTGCTACAGCCGAATCCCTTGCCAATGAACAGCTTCAGGAGTTCTTGCGCGTGCGCAATCCGAAGAAGGACAGCGCAATGTCTTTACCGGCCCTCCTCATCATGCCAATATTGGTAAGGTATTCTGAAAGTCGTTTATAATTATGCTTCATTAATAATGCGCTCTTTCCAAGCCATGTTAATCTGTCAACTGGAGGTTCTTCCTGATGTGAATTTGAGCATACAATTGGATCTACTGGTAGTCATGCCCCCAAGTGTTGATCAACTTGACAGTCTACGGCTTAGCACGTACTTCAAGTATTGCTTTCAGGAATAATTTGGGCTCTGTTGGTCACGAGTCCTTCCAGCGTAGTCGTGTATTTTGCTTTGTAAACCCATGGCTATTCATTCGCATACACTTCTCCTGTATCCTGTCTGCTGTATCCTGTCTGCATGGAATGCTCTAGACTGCTCTGTGCAGGTAATTTGAAGTAACTTGGTTTCTTGTGCCTCCTCTGTGTCCGGTGTGTTGCATTGTTGACTTGTGGCGTGCAATTCTGGCTTCCTGCAGCGTCTTATGCGCTACCCATTGTTCTTGGAGACTATGCGCTCACTGACTGTTCCAGATAGCACCGAGCACCAGCGGCTAACAGGTACAAGTGTAGCATGTGTGTGTGTGTGTGTGTGTGTGTGTGTGTGTGTGTGTGGGCGCGCGCGCGCGTGCGTGCGTGCGTGCGTACGTGTGGTGTGTGTGGGTGTGTGTGTGGGTGTGTGTGTGGGTGTGTGCACGTGTGTGTGTGTGTGCACGTGTGTGCGCACATGCGTGCACGTGCGCATGTGTGCTTTTGTGCATGAATGCACTCCAGTTGCAGTGTGAAGAAAGGGGTCTGTTCAAGATGGAAGTAAGCTCCTTACTCCACCACCTGTACTACATGTGTCTCCAGATAGTGCCAACTAAAATGCCTTGAACCTCAGCGTAGAATTGTACGTTCTGTTCTTTTATGGTTTAGTCTAGCAGTTATTGGTTCTTTCGATGTGGATATTCATTTTTATGTCTATTTTGTGTTGGCGTTGGCAGAGGCAAAGTCTGGCATGGAGCACATGGCAGACTACATCAACGAGATGCAGCGTATCAATGACCAGTTTGGTGTTCTGTTCCACCAGCTACTCACGGAGTCCGCTTTTACCGAGGTATGCTCACTTTTCTGGCCAGTGTAGATACAGTCAACTTCACTTATAACGACACTCGGCGGGGCATCAAAAAGGTGTCCTTATTCGCAAAGTGGCGTTATGCCCGAAGTCTCATTATATGTATTACAGTGGGATGGGACTTTGCTCTGGGCATGGAAATTCTGTCGTTATTCGCGAATTGTCGTTATATCCGCAGTCGTTATTAGCGAAGTTGACTGTAGGTGCAGGCGGGTTGTACTTCCTCCGCGCCATTAAAATTGTCGCTTCCCAGAGCGAGTTTTCGAATTTGTTTTGTCCACTCGAAGGGCAAAGAAATCAGCTAGAAATTGAGGCAGAGCATTGTCGACGGACCAAGCTTTAGTTTGTGCCCCCCCCCCCCCCCCGGCTTCGCTGCACTTGCAGCTAAGGTCGACGTATTCATCAGAGTTTGAGGCAGACCCTTCAGCACTCAACAATACGCTGAACAAGACGCGCGGTCGAATTCAGGTTAAGAAACTTCGTTTTCAAGGGATCCATTCCTCTAGGTGGTAGGCGATGAAGGCAAGCTAGCATTTTTCAAGTACACTGTAACGACCTTCCAGCGGGATAGGGTAAGCAGTTTCGCACCTTCTTTCCTCGGCAAGCGCTTTGCTGATTTTGTTGGTGTTTTCTGACCTGCTACCTTCGCAGCAACATGCGCCACAAGTAGCGCATTTTAGGAATTTGAGACCGCTTTGTTCTTGCTATCGTCAACTTCAGCATTTCGTATTCAGGAGAGATACCAGGATTCTTATACCCGAACTTGCAGTCTTGATAAATGCCCACGCGAACGAGGTGGGACGGCACGAACTCAGAAAACGAAATGCGCTCTGGGGCGGAATAGTGCGGAGCGCGATGAATTTGCTTGGTGCGGAAGAGAGCTCCGACAAAGTCCGAGACCATCACGGCTTCAGTGACAAGTAGACGTTGCGCAGGAAGGGTCGCACCAGTGTTCGAACACAGAAAACAGCAATTCCGACAGTCTGACTAAGACGAGCCAAGTGTCAAATATTGCGATGTACGAAGCGACAATTTTAATGCCGCGGAGGAAGTACAAGTAAGCGTATGAAACACGATTGGTGCATATGGATATCAGTGATTCAGGCTGCCTATTGGCCTTTGCACAAAATTGCAACATGCACTGTTACTGTAGTATCCCTGCCTTGCTTGATTGTAGCGTATCCCCGTGTTAGCGTATCCCCGTGTTAGCGTATCCTCGTACGTTAGCGTATCCCCGTGTTAGCGTATCCTCGTGTTAGCGTATCCCCGTGTTAGCGTATCCTCGTACGTTAGCGTATCCTCGTGTTAGCGTATCCTCGTACGTTAGCGTATCCCCTGACTGTGTGGAGGTACATAACAGTTATACCAGTATGTATGTGGATTGATAAACTGGTGTGTGTGTATCTGTATACATGTGTATGTATGTGTGCGCGTGCATGTGTGTGTGTGTGTGTGTGTGTGTGCGTGTGTGTGTGTGTGTGCGTGTGTGTGTGTGTGTGTGTGTGCACGCGCGCATGTGTGGGCGCATGTGTGCGTGCGCGCGCTTGCGTGTGTGCATGCGTGCTTGTGTGCACATCTGTACATATGGCGCATAGCCATGGCTAAGTGCATCGATCAACGACCTGTGTCAACATCTGGAGGTTATGTGGCTCAACGCCAATCAGTCTCTCATGCATGGCCATAGCTGGAAGAAAGGTGTCGGGCCGAGGGCTCATTGTTTTGGTGAGTACCGCTATCCTTTTGATATCCATGAGGTCATCTACTTGTACTGCAACCCCACATCTCTTTTAGTCAGGCAGTCAGGTCTGCTTGATGCAGCACTCATAACTCGCATGT
The DNA here is from genome assembly GCF_964019385.1 of Sycon ciliatum. Lineage (NCBI taxonomy): Eukaryota > Metazoa > Porifera > Calcarea > Leucosolenida > Sycettidae > Sycon > Sycon ciliatum. The sequence goes on from NC_088646.1 coordinate 34,755,803, forward strand.
TCTGGCCACCTTTTGTATGGGCTGTTGGGGTGATTCACCTAGCAGTCACTGATCCTGATCCATCTGACCTCGAAAAAGAGAATTTCAAGATTGAAAACAATCTGAAACCTTGACAAACAAAGCTACCATCACTATCCAGCACTTTTCTTACAGTTGCCTCTTGTAGAAAGAAGAAAAAAGGGAAAAAGAAAAAAAGAAGTGCCGAAACCCGGGATTGAACCAGGGACCTTCAGATCTTCAGTCTGACGCTCTCCCAACTGAGCTATTTCGGCTGTTAGGGATTATGGTCAGAGATGAGGAGTTTGACTCGTGACTAGCTACCCCCTCATGTTCACGGGACTGTACTGTGCATGCACAGTCAGGGCTCACCACGACCATACAAAGCGTCAATAACGGCAAGAGTACATAACCCCCAAGAGTGTGCAACTGCCTGCACAACCTCTATGCTGTGCTGCGACGGCAGAACTTCACATCACGTGACATGGTTCAAAAGGTTATGCTGGCAAACAGTGCAAAGTGACCACAAGAGAGTTGTACCCAAAGCTGGGCTGCGTACAACCCAGTATCTATCATGCACTAGAGTGCACGGGTTCATCACGTGATGTGAAGTTCTGCAGTCGCAGACCCCATAGCTGGAGTTGCACACTCTTGGGGGTTATGTACTCTTGATAACGGTCATTTGGATTTGACCAATCAGCGCACGGCAAAACGGGCCGTTTCTTGCAATTGTGGGGTGTTTTCTGAGCTGAACTTGGCTGTACTCGTTGGTTTTAGACATTAGGGAGGTTCCGGAGTACGATTTTTCGTGCCAAAATCCGTAGAGGCGCTACGTATTTTTTATACGTAGTTTTCGAACAGGGAAAAGTTCCGGGGTACGGAACTTATGTGTTTGCCGTCATTGCCTAGGTTACGATCGCAAACACGTCACATTCCCGCGCTATGCCTTTTTATTTTGAAAATTTGTACCGAAATCAAAACTTCCCGCAAAAATCGATGTTTCTCGTACCAAATTTGTACACGAAAAATCTTTCTGCACCCGATGACGCAAAATCTCCATACGAAACATGGTTCGTATGAAAGCCAGTCCACACGAATTCTCCGTGCCGAAAAATCGTATGGAGCACGCCTGGAAAAAATCCGTAGCGCCCATACGGATTTCGGCACGGAAATTAGTACCCCGGAACCTCTCTAATAGGCCATTGTGGATTTGTGTTCAGAAGGTGTATCTTTGGAGGGTTACCGTCTCAAATTTTTCGATTCGGCTTTCGTTTGGCTGAGATCGGATGATGAAATCACTCAAACTCGAAGACATGCGAACAAGTGAATGAAGACAAAAAATATAAAAATCGGAGACGGTAAACCGATAGAGAATTCCAATACCTTGAAAATGAGCTATCGCCGTGAGAATCGGCCAAGTAGAACCGGTTAAGTACTTTTTTGAAGACATCAAGGTCGGCCGCGCGTTCCCGCGCGCACCAACAAAACCTGGCAGCCGTGCGCATATCTGCAAGTGCAGCAAGAAGGACCGAGGAGGCAGCAAGCGTTCCAAGTGAAGAGTTTACCTTCGTGTTGACTCAAGCTAAGGACTCAGGCCAGTCAGGGATCATACCAGTCACTTGTCATCATGGTCATGACTAAGGAATTCATTTGTGGCCAGGAAACTCCACACTCGCAGGGTGAAAGCTGCGAGGTCAAACAGCCGAGCCGTGATCTGGAAATGCTGAGTTCTACTGACAACATTGGTTAGCTAGGAGCGGCCAAATCGTGTAGATGCCAGGACTCCAGTTTACCAGTATCTCACGGACACATCTTGGTCGGCATGCACCAGCAGATTGAGAAAAATGACCAGGATGGCTTGGAGAAAGGACGTCTTCTCCTCGTGTCTTTCCCGGCATCAAACAACAAGATTCTCTTCAGCACTTGCCCTTCGCTGTACAGACTAGACCAGGGAGTCGTAAAATACTGGTATATCACAACTCTACTGTACATCGCTGTACATTGACCAGCACGAACTCGGGTGCGTAGCCGCTATGACTGCACGAACGCTGGCCTGCGCGGCAATCAAAATGGTGGTCGACGCTTTTTTGAATTTTGTATGGTCGTGGTGAGCCCTGACAGTGATCACCGAAGCGAGAGAGCTAGCAGCTGAGAGCCCTTGCGTAATCTTTACACAGGTCATCACACGAAGTATTCAAACCGATTGAAACGTGTGAAGATCTAGGTCAGGAACAAGCATCGTGTGGGCCCTGAGCACGCAGCTCTCTCGCCTCGTAACTGTTATGCGTGGTGAGGTGCGGCTCTGTTCGCATGTCACGTGACCGTGTCTGCCGGCCCGACTGGACACACACAAACGCACACATGCACGCACACACACACACACACACACACACACACACACACACACACGCACGCACGCACGCACGCACGCACCCACCCACCCACGCACGCACACACACACACACACGCACCACGCACGCACACACGCACGCACGCAGATACAATTTGAAGGCTTGTGGACCCTGGCTGAGCCAGACGCCCTACGCCACTTTGTGACGTCGCATGTCTTTTGAATAGCTTCGGGAATTAAAATGTATTCACGGAGCCACCAGACAATTTCTTAGTTGCTTGTGACATAATCCTGAGCGTTCGGTGTTGTGCAATAAGTGTTGTTGACAGTATAGCTAGTATGTTTATGAGGTATTGACTACCGTGTGTTACCAGGATCCGACATTTTGGGTGTACGAGTCGTACAGCTACGTAGTCATAGACGTTGCAATGGCCTGTCCTTCGTATGTCCTGGTTTTTGCTATGTTCCATCTTGTCTTAGCAATATTTTACATGTTCCCAAGTCAAAATTAGACAGGATTTTTTACACATGCGCGCCAATGTTCCTAATTATGTAAAAAAATATTTGTTCTTGTCCCTCCAGTCTTCAAGACAATCATAGTCATCTTGTGTGAACCGCACAAGGGCAAGCGCAAATCAACAAAGGTGCGTGTCTGTGTGTCACATGTGTGTACTTGTATACGCGTGATCTGGGAGAAGTGACATACTCCGGCCTCTCACGGTAACAGAAGCGTGAAACATTGGGCAGTAATGATTTGTAACGATATACGTGCACATGAGTGTGTTCACATGTATGTTGGGCGACCTTTATTTCAGACTGATGTGACTTTGACCTTGCGTATTATGTATTTTAACTTTTACAAGTAAGAACGAATTGACACACGAACGATGCGCACAACTGCTGGTTGAAATAAGCTCTTTAGCTTTTTCAACCACTCCTCGTGCTGTAGCTATAGATCATCAAGCTTGGTAACATCAAGCGTACATACACGCAGTGTTTGCAACTTGGCGAAACTCGCATCACGTGATATTCAAATGCTGGTGCAAATCTGTTTTACACTGGATCTGCCAGAAAAGATGCCATTCTAGTAGTACTATTCAACTTTCTTGCTTGTGAAGCGGCGGCCCGGACACATACAATGAGAGAACACTGCATAACGTGATGAGCTTTCACCGGCACCTTGTCCCATATCAATTCCATGTGGAGTTGCACACTCTTGGGAAGCTATGCAGCAACGTGCACGCTTGTAACAAAGTTGTACTTGTACTTGTGTTCTGACTGTAATTCAGAACCTTGCGGATGCCCCAGCCATGCAGCAGTCAGCGGTCACAATGGACGACTTGCTGTTTTGGACTGTTGTCCGCACCTCACGTGCCAAAGCGGTTGACTTGCCTGATTCTGATGGTATGTACAAGTACATGTAATTAGAAATATTCTTTCCTCTCTCTTTCTCTCCTCTCCTCTCTCCTCTCTCTCTCTCTCTCTCTCTCTCTCTCTCTCTCTCTCTCTCTCTCTCTCTCTCTCTCTCTCTCTCTCTCTCTCTCTCTCTCTCTCTCTTTCTCTCTCTCCCTCTCACTCTCGCTCTCTCTTACTCTCTCTCTCTGTCTCTCTCTCTCTCTGTCTCTCTCTCTCTTTCTTTCTCTCTCTCCTCTCTCTCTCTCTCTCTCTCTCTCTCTCTCTCTCTCTCTCTCTCTCTCTTTCTTTCTTTCTTTCTTTCTTTCTGCCAATAGAGAAGGCTGTCAATCTTACTGAGCATGTCATGCGGAAACTCCTTTCAGTCGCACAGTGGCTGCGTGTGTTTGATAGTCTTGTCAAAGTCCTCCACAAAGCCTTCTAGCATGCAACTGGGGCTGATAAAATTCTTTGCATGGCCCGCCGCCTTCAAGTACAATACCTGAGTGGTGGGCATAAAGGCTCTCCATTCCCCCTTGCGGCTCATCAGCCATGTCAGTGAAACGTCTCTGTTGATGTCCTACTCAGTGAAGAGATCAGCGGTCTTTTTTTGCGTGAGTGGAATGTGTGATCTTCTGACCCCCCCCCCCCCCCCCCACACACACACACACACGCACCTGTAGACAGGGTGAGATCAACAGCTTATGAGGTACAGTAGGTATCGGTTATAGCGTGGGTGTTTGAAAAACGACTTTCTATTCTTATTTCCGATATTTCTTACACACGATAAATCAAGTGTGACATATCATGGGCATGTGCGCAGAGGCAGGAAGATCATCGTACATACAAGGTAGTGCTACTGTGCATGCGGCTGGTCACAGTCACATAGGCATACCATGTGGCTATGCAACATGAGTTACATGACCACAATAGGCCTTATGCACATTGTACAGATGCACGAAATCCCGTATAATCTTGTAGAATCCCGTAGACCCGGTTGGGTGTTGAATGTGCAGGACCCTATTGTGTTTACTGCTATTTCCACTATGAAATGGGCCATGAAGGCATTTCATACGAAATCTTTTTCCGGCAGAGATCTAGCTAGTCGTTAGTTCAATCCCAAAGTGAAGAAGGCTTGAAAAGTGATCGTTTGCCATGAATTGTGAGGCTAAATGGGTCAAACGCGCATGTATAGCACACAATGAACACCCAACCGGGTATGTACACACCTACGGCCATAGTACAGAACTTCGTACATCTGTACAATGTGCATAAGGACTATAGTTGAACCTGCAGCACTACGACCCAAAGCGAGTCAGATCAGAACTGCTTTGGACGGATGTTATTACTACAGGCGATATACTTTGTACTGATCTGGCATGTTTCGCTACACAGATTCCATTCTTAGGACCGATATATTCTACTGTACGATAAAATTGCTTGTAAGAATAAATGTGCACATGAAATCCAAGTTATGATTATGAAAACATGAGAGTTCATTCTTGTAGGCAGTATATTCTGTTACACGACCACGCTATAACCGATACGCACTGTACATTGCTTTGTGATACAGCCGACGGCTTTGCATCTTGGCCTGAGACCATCCACATAGGGAAGAAAGAAACTTCGTTTTCATCTTGAGTCGAGCCTTCTGCAGGCCCTGCATACCTATTCATAGCTTTTTGCGTTCAGTTTCCCCGGTAGCCAGTCATTACTATCGTGACGTCACCGTGAGCATTTGAGATCCCAAAGCATTTCTATTACAAGCACTGTGTTATAATAGAGACTGTGCTAGTAATATTTCAAGGTGTCATGGAATCTGTGCCAGTACGATGGAAACCTACGCTTACAATGGAGAAAGTACCGTATTCGATCCTTTACTTAACCCGACCTAAAGGACTTGTTTCGAGACTTAGGCAGCAGAAATTAGTCACAAAACTCAATCTGCCGCATGGGTGTGTGTGCGTGCGCGCGCGAGCGCGCGTGTGTGTGTGTGTGTGTGTGCGTGCGGTGTGTGTGTGTGTGTATGTGTGTGCGTGCGGTGTGTGTGTGTGTGTGTGTGTGTGTGTGTGTGTGTGTGTGTGTGTGTGTGTGTGTGTGTGTGTGTGTGTGTGTGTGTGTGTGTGTGTGTGTGTGTGTGTGTGTGTGTAGGTGTGTGTGTGTGTGTGTATGTGTGTGGCCTGAGGGATATGTTTGTGGCATGTGTGTGCATGTGTTTGTGTGTGTGTGTGTGTGTGTGTGTGTGTGTGTGTGTGTGTGTGTGTGCGCGCGTGTGTGTGCACGTGCACGTGTGTGTGTGGGCACGCGCTACAGTCGTGTTGCCTTGGTACCTGTATAATCATGATGTTGTTGGTGTTGTGGTGTGATGTTGGTGTTGTTCGCTGTACATGTACATGCAGGTGTGACTGATATGTGGCAGCTGGTCAACAAGACAACCCAGCCGGTGACCACTTATCTCTTCAGAGCCATGTGAGTACTGGCACGTGTGTGTGTGTGTGTGCTGTATGAACTTGTACTTGCATTCCAATAGCGGTTTCCCGGACACCGATCTATACTACAACCAGGTCCGAGCTGTCTCATCCATACTGCCCTCTCTGTCTCTGATCTTGACTGTTGTCACGTTAATCTGTGTGGGTGAACACTGAACACGCGATGTCGCTAAACCCTTGCACAAAGTGCTCAATGTTAAAGGGGAAGTTCACCCTAAAATGAAAACTTCACAACCTGTAGCAAAAAATGCACTGATTCCAATGGTGAAGGTCCCAGGTTGATCGGAGCAGCCGTTCTGGACTTATACCTGCTTGAAGTTTGCACTGAATTTGGTGACATCGTGATGAAGTCATTAACTGGCCCGGGCCAGGCCGGATTTATGACGTCAGAGAGATTGACTTTGTATGGGAGTAGATGGGGAAATCCAATTTCTTTCTTGTTTCTCTGCAACAAAGAATTTCATACTAGATTTTTTCCAGTTGGGATACCGGTAGAGTGCCATGCGTCCCATACTGAAGTTTGAAAAAAGATCCGACTTCTTTGGGGCAATGGACAGCCAACATACTGAAATTTCCCCATCTACTCCCATACAAAGTCTATCTCTCTGACGTCATAAATCCGGCCTGGTCTGGGCAAGTTAATGACGTCATCATGATGTCACCAAATTTAGCGCAAACTTCAAACATGTATAACTCGGGAACGGCTGCTCCGATCAACCTGGGACTTTCACCATTGGAATCATTGCATTTTTCACTACAGGTTGTGAAGTTTTCATTTTAGGGTGAACTTCCCCTTTAATTGCGGATAGCCATGAAACGAGTAGTAAATTAATGCTAATTGTGTGAGTGAACACTGATAAACCATGAAATCCGGATAAGAAACTTAAGCTTGGCAGGAGTATAAATATTCCGTGTGTAACTCTACCTAGTGATTGACTGTACAGTTGGAGCGGTGTAATCAAGCCAGGGTAGACGAAGAGGATCGCTGTGCATGTTGTTTCCGTTCCAAGGCTGTACGCATGGTTCGGGCATGTAACATGGAACAGCGCCTTGCGGTGCTGAATGTGCTGGCTGAGTCTTGTTTGTAGTTGACCGGTGGATGGGGCTTCAATGAAACGACTGCATGCCCAGAATGAAGTCCTGAATGGGTTGGTACCGCTGTTGCTGAAGACTCGTATGACCGCTGTACAGCTCAGTCTGTGATATGATGTGCAACACTGAACTGCTGAACAGCTTTATGGGCATACGTACAGCAGCATCCAACACCTTTGCTGTGTCCTGTCGGTGCTGTGTGTTGCACAGAGCTGACGGCGAAAAGCCAGCCGCGGTGACTACGATACGGCAGGTAATACGCGACCGGAACGCAGCGCTGACTGCTCTAACGCCTGGCACCGCGCGGAGAAAACTGGCCAGCGCCCAGCAGCAAGGAGTGGAGAGTGGTGGCAGTGGTGGTGCTGGTAGTGGTGCAGCACAGCAGATCAGCGTCACGTCCTACTCACGCCATCACGAGGCAAGCACGACCACACGAGTGGTATCGCCCGACAGCGAGGCCGGACTGTTCACGCGCTCGGCGCAGCTCCGCACCAGCAATCGCAAGCGGCGAGCGTCGGAATGCGGACGTAGCATAGAGACCGCAGCGGCCGCAGCTCTTGGGGCCAGCGAGGACTATTTTGCAACTGAAGAAGTTAACTGTTGATTTCTAACCTTGATTGTAACCGGTTTCCATCCTAGATCTGGCTGTATACCTCCTATCTGTACATATCCGACCACTGCTTAGCTAAGTAGGCATGTTGCTGGTAACAATGATCTTGAGATTACAGCTGTACATTGAACAGAGTGGCGATGTTTATCTCAAGTTTAGTTTGACGTCTTACTCGGAACTGGGTACTTGGTTTTTTTTTCATTTGAATTTCTAGTGAAGCATTCCAACCACATGATGTGGTTGCGATACAATGCTCGGTGTACGGGCAAGATGAGATTGATGAGAGCGAGGAATAAATTTGCTATTTATCGGAATGTTTCGTCCTCTGTGGCTGTTGTGTCCAGTCGTGGATATTACCTTGATTGTGGCATTGACGGACTGGCGGACTGGCGCTGATTGTAGTGGCGATGTGACAGCTATTCTGACACTGACATGGCTACGTAGAATGATTGCCTCTGTGGCTTGGAGGCTGTTTGAAGGAAGGGACAAACCGATGCACTGCGGACCAATCAATGCCTGTAGTTGATCTCATGTAATAAGGCAACAGGGCCTGTTTTTTCTTCGACATTAAATAAACTAATCCAATCCAATCAATGCAAGGCCAGGTCTTCTCACAAATGATAATTATTGTGGTAAACCTTCACCTGGCCATTCTATTTACTGGTAGCTGAACTAGGCCTGGTCTACGCATGTACTCTGTATTAGTGGATGGGCATAACGGAGGTAGTGGTGGGGTCTTGATGTTTGAGACCTTGTACACGTAGGTTTGCCTTTATCAGTCCCTATTAACGGTGCGACGATATTCACACCTTCTTGTCCCACTCAGTACGTAGATAAAGCAGAGATACAGCTACCTAAGTTTAGTTCAACAAACAAAAGTCAGACATATTCTAAGAACCGTCGCCAAGTGCATGCTGTTGCCGTGATGACACCTGCCTTGGTGATGGTTGCTGAAGTGCCTTGATGCAATATGGGCTGGGTGCACTCACCTGCCCAGAAAGCATACGCATGCATAAGCATGCTGAGAGGATGGGCAAGTGTCTCTGCGACATTATTGAAACGTATACAAGTAATAAACAAATACACCTTAGCGACCACTGGGAATCTAATTAATTTGGCAGGGCGTCCTTTATAGTATGGTCAACAACAGTGCATGGCCAGTCATGTGTGTGTGTGTGTGTGTGTGTGTGTGTGTGTGTGTGTGTGTGTGTGTGTTTGTGGGGGGTTGTCTCTGTGATGACGGAATAGATATACGGTCTCTTTGAATCCTGCACGACTCCACCGCACTGTACATTGGATAGTGGACAGCCATACAGTAATATGTCTGTTGCTCTTATCAGCATTTTAGATACCATGACTGTCACATGCTTCGGGCAGGTCGCTGAGGTGCCCTGTCATCTGTCATGGATTTTTGCTGTCGCAGGGGATTTATAGTCCCTTGCCAGGCGCAGAGTCAGCATTACATGTTTTTGGACAGCAACTGTGGCAGCCGTAGTCCCACCTTGCGTGGGCGATCTGGATAATTCTAAGCCTCTCGGACTCCGTTAATTTTACTAGCAAAGTGTCATTTTTGGGTCAGTCATGTTTCAACCTATGCACCGTGCACCGTACTGCGCACTAGCTGTCAGTTTGATTGCCAAGTCATTTGTCAGCATGGCTATGCCGTCACTGTACAAAAATAATAATATGTGCTAGCGGATGTCATTGTGACTGGTCTTGCATCGCTTTATGTACTCATTCATGCCTTCTCTCGCTGGCACACAATGTGTGAAAGATGTCACATGGTACATGTATACTCACAAAGGCAGCATTCTTTCTTCTATTAAACTGTTATACTTGCAAATCCGTGTTACCTGCCTGCCTCCCATGTACGCACACCATATTTGGAATTGCCCAGCGTCGATATTTATAATTTTGTTTATCATCATCCGCGTGGTTGCGCTCCATGTGGCCATGGTGTTTTAATCATAAAGAAACGTGGGGGTGCGATCATTCGCCCATGGGCATGGTGCTATCAGCCTGTGTGGGTGCCGTATGGGTCTTTACCGTTGGCCTGGGATCTTTTTAGAACTTACTTTGAAGTACAACAGAGAATTACGACACTTCACTAATAAACACTAGTGATTGAGCAAAAATGTGGTATGTTGCATCATGTGTCTCCCAGTGATGGACCCGTGTTCTAACTTATTTTGGAATCAATCCACCCACTAAACTACATACGATTATATCCACTTCAGTGGCAATACTACCAGTGCTTTAGTAGAGCAGTAGCAACATGCAGTGTACTAGTAGCAACATGCAGTGTACTACTACTAGTAGCAACATGCAGTGTACTAGTAGCTGATCAAGGTCTGATGTAAGTTTGTGAAATCAGCAGATCACAATACTAATACATTGTGCATGTTGCCCACAAGGTCACAATGTAACTATCAGGTTATCTGAATTGGGAAGGGGGGGGGGGGGGAAGGGCATGGCTGTGTACTCATGCCCTAATGACTACAATACTATTTGCACAAAATATTATGCACATATCTCCAGACACTGGGGTGAATAATGAAGATATGTGGATTTTGTAGAAGAAGAAAAAACAAAACAAAAAAAACCACATTGAGTACAGCATTGTAATGCGGTTGGTCTATTTGCCATTTAATACTTGCTGACAGTACTAACCTGTGTCACAGTTTGTCTACAGCTCTGGCCCCTGGCCCTGATGCAAGTTTATACTTTCACTGGTGTGCCGGTTCACGGTGTGCATTCAGTGTTGGTTCATGCAGGTCCATCTCGTGCTGTGATACAAGTCGGAGCTCATGGCGATGTTCCAAGCCACAACATACACGCCTTCCATATTCAAGTTCCTGTGAAAAGCCCTTTTTCGCCGGTGAGTAAATTTCATTACATTGTGTTGGCACACCATTGTACATGTTACGATGTAGCAAGGCTGCACATCTTTTGACTTTCTCAGACTAAAGTAAGATTTTAGGAGTTGGCCCTGATGTAATAATCCTGGGAGTTTCAGCCCACTTGTTATGACTCCTATGAGTCACATCGTTTGATTTGCTTCATCTATAGCTGCAAGTTACTTACTTTCCAAGCAACTGCTTGCCAGTCTGGTAGACCAGCCAGGCACTTGTACTGTATAGGGGGGGGGGGGGGGGGTGGCGGGGGCAGGTCTGTGCAGTGCACTCTGGTACATGTACACTGACTGTATTGGTGCTGGGGCACTGTATGGCTGCAGCCTTGTTCTGCCTTGATCCACTTCTAAATAATTCTGTCAGTTCTGATCCAGTATACTGTAGTGCCCCCTATAAAGTATAATCCAATGCATTAGGGCTTTGCTGGTGATGTCATGTCGCATGTACATGTATATACTTCACCCTGATCCCTGCATGCATGCAGTATACAAGCAATGACTGCAACTTGCACTGTACCATGGTCCATGGATACCACAAGTAGTCCTAGTACCACTTACTATTGCATTGTTACATTGTGCTGCCTTGCCATCTATAAAATACTGCATTCAGGCTGCAGCATGCAGTACCAGTACAGCTGCACATCTTGCTGAATGCGGCCGGCGGCCAGGCTATCCTGTATCCAGGTCACCCACGCACTCGGACCGGAGTCTGGTCATCTCTGAGTCTGAAGGGTCACACATTGACCCACTGCAAGGGTGAATAGCTAAGCGCCTAAGCCACAGTGGTAAGTCACTAAGTTACTACTACATTGTAAGTGCCCCAGAGTGACTGTGTTCTGTGTTCTGTAATGCTCAGTGTAGAGGGTAGTGACTAGTGTCATCAAGGCATCAATGCAGGGCGGACACAGACTCCGCAATGCCAGCCAATTAGATGGCATGCATGCTTTGAATTATTTAGAAACAGGAAAGAATCCAGCTGAGCAACCATGCCCCCCCCCCCCCAAAGAGTGTGGCAAATGACGTATTTGGCAAATGACGTATTGTGCATGTGCACCAGATTCTATTTACATGTACCAGTAATATTGTTGATGTTGCAGTCCAGTTGGGCATACTTTCAGCAACCTTGGCTTAGGTAACTATGGTAACTGTGGCTCAGTACTGACAGTAGTGTGCAACAGAGTCACATTCTACGATCATACCGTAGCTATGCTGCGAAGCATACCAGTATGTGTGGAAGACTGCCAATGAGTGTGGAAGACTGCCATTGAATAGTGGAGTCCGTATTAGCACGCACCACTCGTCAAGCGTTATTGATAAGGATTTGTGAGGCACAGATCTACATGATTGCACATTGTACATGTATGATTGGTTGAGAGACTCACCAACTCTCCCCTGACTCACTTGTGAGGTCTGCATTCGCCACTAAGGTGTGCAAGGCATAGGCATAGTGGTGGCCTGCGGAAGCGAAGGCTAGTTTGTGTGTTTCTGAACATTCAGGCGATGCCAACGCGAATCCCGCGAATTATTATTATTATTTACATGTACTTGCGTGATGCACAATGTACAGTGTACAGGCATTGTACTTGCGTGATGCAAGCTGGATACAGTAGACAGGAAGTAGAGGCTAGCATTGTGGGACATCTGCACTGCTTGAATGGCATCATGCTGTACTGAAGGGAAGTGATCCAGGTTGAGACGTCCAAATGCGTAGCATGCACAGTGCAGTCCCGGGACATGGGACCTGGGACATGGGAAGGAAGTGTAGCCAAGCATGCAGGTGACAATGCACACAGGAACCGGGCCTGCACTGAGGAAGATGATTCTCTACTGCTTGCTGATGACTGGCATGCACAAATACAAAGCAGTGTACAATGTCTTGCACATGTATGTCTTGTACAGGTAAGGCCCATACTCAATACAGTCATTTATCATTCCCTTAGTATTGACTCCCATAGATTTTTGCTATACCTAAGCAGTCAAATACTGCTGCATATTTCACTCCTTAGGGCTATGATTTTAGTTTGCCTTCCCATGAGAGAGTAGATCTACATGTACATGTACATTGTACGTTTACAGGCAGTTTTGCAGCACTATTTTGGCTGTGTAAGTCGCTCGCTGGGAAGGGGGGGGGGGGGGGGGTGTTGTTCAAATCTGTATTCTCACTTTAGCCGCCACTGGCCAATAAGAGATAAAAGTGTGCAAGAGGAGAAATAGAGGGGGGGGGGGGGGGGGAAACGTTGGTTGGTTGGTTGGTGGTGGTGGCGGTGGACGTGGTGGACGTGGTTTGTTGACATTTGCCTGTACAAGAGCCGAGGCTTTATTACTGTAATGCCGCGGTACAGTCAGTAAAATCTGTCCAGGCAACCACTCTGATTGACGACCATCTGTGAGGACCAAGGGAAGGCAGGGGGCGTCGGACATGGTACGGTCACTACGGTATTGACCGTACCACTTTTTGCCCCAGGTTCCCGTGAATCAATAAAATACACTGATCTGGGATCTAAAATTCCAAAATTTTCGGCTCAGCCACCACTCCCCCAGGAGTAAATAATTAATTGCACTTCAGATGGCTGACCGTACCGCACTAAAATGCCTTCCGACGCCCCTGGAACTTTGGAAGGGATGTTATTTCCAGTGTGACAACCTCTGCGTGGGGACCAGTATCAATCTGTAACGACTCGAGTGTTAAAGGTCCTTTGGGCTCGTCGAGCAGACGGACAGCCGAGACAGGCTCACAGTGTCAGTAGTCCAAGCGCATACCTATACCTAACGACGTTAGGTATAGGTATGCGCTTGGACTACTCAGAGTAGAGAGAGAGTCTACGGTACTCGTTTTTTTGTTTTGTTTTTACTTACAAAATAGCCTCAAACCATCATGGTGCAAATACCGGCAAAAACGCACAGGGATACACATAGGGATGGCAGCCGAAGCAGTGGAGGCGGGGCAAGAGCAGCTCAACCGACCAAGGCCCGGGTCTCGGTTTCAGCACTGCTCATGCGCGCCAAACAGAAAAAATACCTCGTGTGACTGCGAGCGTGAGGAATAATAGTAGTAGTAGTCATACTCATAGATCTGCCAGTTCAGACTTCAGACGGTGTTTTTCTTTTACTTTTCGGGCAGCACATGTAGATCTACATGTATGGCTGGACTTCTTCTTGGCAGGGTGATCGTGAGACATCACGTTTCCAGACAGGGGTGTGAGCCCGCCTCTCGGCACCGGAAGTACAGCTCGCTCGACTCGACTCTAGCTCTACTCTCAGTCAGTCACGGCTGTCCCATGCATGCGACGGGCGTTCATTAAATATGGCGGCCAAATTTTAATATTTTTCATTTTTTACGCGACCTGGCCTAGTTGTATGTTTGCAATTTCGCTCGACTTCCATCTCAAACGGGCAAGGTCAACCGAAACCACGGGTGTTTGCCAGGTCATTCGATAGAGTTTAGAGCTTGGACTGGCCTTGCCTTCGACTGTGCCGCCGCTCGAGCGATCTTTTTGGGTTACCCACGCGCTACGCATGGTTTCTTTCTCGACGTGGGTGCAATTATTTTTGGATCGTCGCTCGATTTCAAGGGCTCACCAACCTCGTCAGCGAATTTTCTCCGCCTCGCTGACAATTTTCTAGTATACCTCGATGTCCTAGCCTTTCGATTTCGTGTATTCCTAAGCTTGACGTGCATAACTGTAGCTTTTCGTGGCCATGTTAGAGACGTTATTTTGTTCAGAAATGGAGGCTCATGTTAGCTTCCTGTCGTCGTGTTGTCGTATTGGAGGGGAGAAATTCGCGTCAAGGAGTGGACGGACGAAGTATCGTGTGGCAGATCATACTCAATCCATTTTGGCAGTGTTTCATCTCAACTTGATGTGGATGAAACCAAATACACCCTGAACTTTTTTGCCACACTTGCAAATTGGCCATGGAATGCACTGCTACTGCCAGGGGCCCAACATTCTCTGGAGCTCCAGAGGTGGATGTACACCGTTCAAAGACTGGGAGCCACACAGTGGGACAAACTGTTTGAAATGCAAGTCTTCCAAGCCTGGCAGGAAGTCCAAATGCAAAACACAAACGCAAGACAAACTTGCGGCATGGGAGAAAACGCGGGCCATCGCCCGCAAGCACGAGCACATGCACGCCGCCACCACTGACAGCAGCATCACCAACAAAACCTTGCCCCACCACACCAGTACCTGATCACTGGATAGTTTAGTCTGTTTGGTTTACGAATTCAAAAAAGGAAGACAAAATAACAAAACTAAAAACACGAGCGTCGCATGGACCGAATCTGATGAGCAGCAGCACGTCACACCCGCATACCAAGTTTAGTAATAGTAGTATAGTATTTATTCATATTTCTCTAGGGCTTAGTGGGTAAATCTCTGCATCCAGAACAGTTCATATAGGAATGCAATAACACACGCACAATGTCCACTATGTCACAGGTAGAGAGAGAAGTGTTTGCAGCTTGCTGGTAGACGTTCAGCCGTGCATGCATTGGCAAATGGCTAGAGCAGACGGCCCGCTGCCCTTAATGTAAGGCACACACGCAAGCGTCAGAGCTACAGCAGCCGAACAGCATAGTTTATGGATTCATGAAAGACTGCACCATACACTGCGCCAGCTCTGGTAGGGTGCCCTATTTGAGCATCGTCACTGGTCGGTGACGTTTTGCAGGCCTCACCATCAAAGATGCGAGGTGATGCTGCTGATCGACTTGCTGGCATGATAGTCACAAGCATAACTAACGGAGGATGGCTGGAAGTCGAAACCAGCTGTAGATGTAGATTCCAGGTATACAAGAGAATTACTGACGCCAGCACTTTATCCGATGCCCCATCAGTGTCAACTGTACGCCGATGGTCACAGGACCGTGACAGCCTTTCGATCGGTCTACGGTCGGGAGACGGGGCTGCAAGCCCAAAGCAGCGGGTATATAGTGTTCGTCACCAGCTGAGCAAGAGAGCTTGCTGAGAGATTTAGGTGTGCACTGTTCAGCAACCAGTCCCAACATAGGTTTGTCCATGAAGGCTGGTGATCCTCAGCTATCATACAACAAATTCCTACTCACTGCGCATATGCGCATATGGCTTGTGAAACAGCAGCAGAAACTGCACTGCCTTGACAAACGCACCAGTTACCATGATGGAGCAGATATGCCAACACCAAATCTCCAATCGCTAGTACAAGTAGCTCTTCACTAAATCATGCCTAGTGCCTGCTGGCAGTGATATTTTCAGCAAGAGCCGCTGCAGTTACTGCTGAGGAGATATAATATTGCGTCCTTGAAGTCGAAGGCGCTCATCAAAGATTTCTTGCCATCAATTCTTGGCCTTATGCAGGCACGAGGTGGTCTACCGTGGCATTGGCCATATTACCCCGAGCTGCACTTGCTCGAGGAGCACGTTGTTTCGCTCATGGAAGTCCTTCGTGTTGGACTGAGTAGGCTTGCTGAGAGAACAGAGCGCTGAATCCATCCACGTCCACAACTACGAATAATTTACAAAAACATTCCTACTGCAGATCAGCGCTTGAAAACGGCGATGCAGATCAGCGACGTTGGGCTTCTCCATTCAAAAGGAGAGCCTTCCTAACGAAGCAATTCTCATGTGACACTACATAGTCTCTCAAGCACTCTAGTTCAGGTCTTCTTCTCTCCACTCCATTATCATTTCGATCTTCACTCGGTCGACGTGATGGTAGTAGCTATGTTAATAATTATGATGGATTTCTCCCGATCCTCGTCGCGGCTAAAATTTGTTCGGTGTTTGTCTAAATTCTCAAACTGACAGGGTTTACAAGAGAAATGTACCTAATTTTGTGCGATTGATGCAAATAAATCGGAATGTGTCCGACTTCATAAATCCGTGCGGTAAACCGCATGAAAGGACGCCATGTCGTTAGTTGGTGCACATGAAGTCACCGTGCAGTGACGATGAGTCGATGACCCATACCTGGTGGTTCGGAAGGCGGTTGACCATGTCACCATATCTACTACTACCAGTGTCGGTCTCTTTGCAAGGCACCCTGCCGGTACGCGGTGGTAAGTATTTTTTTAGTTGGTAACACAACCGACACGCTCCTGTCACCAAGTGTCGGCGAATCACAAGAACTCAGTGGCCGTTTACCATGGCTTACGCATCCTGACCCGTAGATCTACCCGAGTGTCGCACGATCGCTAAAGCCTTCGCGCAGATCAACACAGACTGTCAGTCAAGTCCTACTCTTCGTCTACCATGGTACGGACTTGTCGACTACAGACCACGTCGTGGTTATGACTTTATTACAAGTAATTAGTTATGTTATTTATACATGTACACAGTTACATTATTATTTTCTTTTGACTTGTCATACATAGGTCTACGTAGACTACGTGTAGTGTTACTGCGCTGATCGCGGAGCAGTGACCGTGTTTGTATGTCGCACACCGCCAGAGTCGGAAAAGCGAGTCGAGAACTGGGCACGCACACGTCCGTCCGTGTACTAGTATTCGAAACATTGCACCATGATTGTAGACCTACCAGTTCCTTGTTACACTGTATTGCTATTCACTAACTGAGTTTCAGCTTTCTCTGCACGTGTGGTCTTGTGGAGTTTTGACCGCCGGTACCCCTACTGGCCCTAGTCGAGTGTGCAGCAGCCGTGTGACTCGCCCGGTTCACCGCGATTGTTTCCAACGTCACAGGTAGTCCTTGTACACTGTCTGCACTGAGGACAGTGAGGTCGTGAGGAGTGAGGTACATAACTAAAGAGTAAAGTCATTACTACTACACAGTACTAGGTACATGATGTAGTGGTAGAACTAGAAAATGAACGTAGAAGCCTTCCTTTCTGTTCATTCATCCATAATTATGCGTGAGTGGCCAAATCGACCGCGAGCGCACTGACACAGACGTCTTGATGAATTGACCGGTTTACGTGGACTAGAGTTGTTGATGAAGGCTCGAGCCGTTGAGGCTTGAGCCTGAGGAGTAGATCATGGTAGATCGGACCGAACTAGCACGATACTGGAGTGGATGGCTACTATGCACATGTGCTCTGATAAGGCTGTGAGTGTGACCGTGGTGCAGGCTACTGACATGACAGCAAAATAAAAGTAAAACAAAGAATGAAAAATGAACGCGTCCCTGAGGACGAACCATTATCTCTCTACGATCGTTACCTCGACTCGATCGAGAGCAGTGCCAGGGCGGCAGTGGCAGTGTGCTTGTGTATTTTGTTGTTGTGTTGTGAACCGTCGCCTTGTAAGTTTTGTATGGGTGGGAAGATCTACAATGTCATACTAGTATTACTACAGTACTAGTAGTAGTACTGTATAATCATACATCATACATCATGGCATTATACATACTACATCGTACATGTAAAAAGTGCCGGCAATCACAAAAATCGGAATTATTTTTTGCTCTGCCGCCCACGCATCCGAGTCTTGTGAACAGTGCAGTGCACTGTGCAGTGAAGCCCACACTAGTAACTACAGTACCAGCCCTACTAGTACTGTACAGACTCACTGAGTCTGTCATGAAAGCGAGCAAGTCAAAGCCAGGCTACAGACAGCGTTTGCACTAGCAATGACTATGTAGACTACTCAGCCTCTGACTAGGGCAGTGCAGTGTGCATGCGGCACATCGAAAATGAATCGAGCCTGGTCTGGCTTGTGCTTTCACGAACTCTTGGCAATCTTGCATCTGGCAACCGGATCAGTTGGTGAGTTGTTGAGTTCTGCTCGAGTTGGTGTGTTCGAGTCCTTGGCATTCAGGCGTTCCAGCCAGCTCACGAGTCGCTGTAGCAACATTTAGGTCATCTCTAGCGAGTGTAGGGCTGCTCGCCTAAACCGGCAGTGATCGGCTGGTCCTTGCACATGCGGCAGCCGCTTCGTCTTCCTACCTACAGATTTTCTACTTGGGATCGATTTTTCCGTTGATACGGTAGTGAGGGATTTCTGTTTCGGTGCACGCAGCAGTGTTTTAGCTATTGAGTCAAGGCCATCAGCCCCTGGTTTAGACTAACCAGAAGGCTTCCCTAACCTTGGCTGCGTCGGCTGCCTTTCGATTTGGAGGAATGCCTCCGTCCAGGGCTGGTCGCGGCATTGCTTTGCTGGTATCTATTTTTCTCTGCGTTCTTGGTAAGTTTTCTTTGTACCTGGGAGGGCATGAAGCCTTGTTGGAGGCTGGTGGGGTCAATCAGTTAGTTTCCTGCGCTCTGGTTCGTGCCTGTGAGGGTGTGCATGGGTTCGCATCATTGTTTGTTGGCCTGTTTCTCTTGTGGCAGAACTGGATCAGTTACCCAACTGATTAGTAGCTTCCGGAGTTGACTTCTCTCCCGAAGATTATTTTCAGTTTGCTGTGCAATAATGGCACTGTCGAGAATTAAATCCCAATATGTGTTTTGCCTGAAGCCTGTTGGTGTTGCGCTCTGCGTGTGAAGAGATGCTTCGCCGCTATCAGGGACTGCTGGTACTAATATCGTACCGGTTTGGTTGCATCATGAATGCACCACAACAGCACTAGTATGTCTGTATGATGTCTTTGACCCACGTTCTTTCTTTGGACAGCTGAGCAGCAGCTTTCTTCTTTAGAAATCATGCACATAGTCATTCGACCTCCTTGTCAGACATACCTGCTGCTGCTGTTCGCACATAACGTTTTCTTTCCATCAGGGAGTAAAGTAAAGTATAATATTATTATTACACACACTAGATAGTACATGTACTCTCTCTCGTCATTACTACCCTACTGCCATTGCACCAGTTTAATGCAGTACATTGATTCCATGATTTGTTCAAAGCCCCACATCAGTGAATAGTGGCAAGAAGGCACAAGAGAATAGCTAGAGGGCGACGAGGAGTCCAGATGGAAAAGGAAAGATACTGAGGACATTGAAAGGACCGGTCACACAACACGGTTGATTCCAATTGTGATAGGATTATGCATCCCTGCGTAAGAAGTGGGTCATTCTTTAAAAGAATGCAAATAAATTTACCAAGCATGCCTGCAAAAGACGCAGAACACACTTATATTAATGCAGTCAGCATACAAATCATTCAAGGGGCACTGGTCGAGAAATGATGAGCTTGCTCCCAGCTCTGCGGCGCAATTAGGGTGCCCTGCACCCACGTAAACACGTTACAAATCATGTCAAAAGCAAGAAATAAATGCAGCCTCTCAACCTTGCCATAACACGGATGCAGTATAGTACATGTTGCAGTACATCACTATTATACTAAAAGGAAATGATATTTTGAGCCCAATTTAGCCGAAATCTGGTTTGAAAACGATGAGAGTGCATATTGTCATGACCCTCTTTCTGATTCTCGATCCTTCTGTGTGTGCGTGTATGTGTGTGTGTGTGTGTATGTGTGTGTGTGTGTGTGTGTGCATGATTGCTTGTATTGTAGGTTGCTGCCATGGGCAATCGCCAGTGTCCATATCACCTGTTGCAATGCAGACGGTGATACTGGATCACCTTGGTGGGGACCAGTTTAGTCCACAATGGCGTAAGTTGTTGCTGTCGCCCAATGTGCCTAGTTTAACCCATTGCTATCTAATCAGCACATATGGAAATCACATGTGCTATCGTTCCTCCTATTTGGTGACTTTGCCGAGCGTGTTCGATAGAAATATGACTATACTAATGATGTATTTAGCTGGTATATTATGAACGTGCGTGAGCTTAACAGAGCTTCACGTATGTACCGAGCGATGATGAAGCTTGATGTTAGTTAAGCAGATATGTTTCAGGTTTTGCTGTGCTTCTTTGCACTGTTGATCATTGGATAGCTTTTCCAAACCACCGCTGCACACGCAAATTCAATGGGTGTTGTATCAACTTGTGCTACACGCGATGTTGAATAAACCTACAATAGAAGTAACAACCACAACAGCAACAACAACTCACACTATTATCTCTTATTGGCCACTGGCTATCGTGAGAATAAAGATTTGAAACAACAACAACAACAACTTGTGCCTGTGGACTTTGTGCATGGTGTCCTTTTTGTGTTCATGTCCTCAGTGAATGTAACGTGCACGGAGTCCGGCTTCACAAGAGGAATGTTCAACTGGACGCGGAATGCAATTGCCATTGACGAGACTGCCGGGCACATAATCGAGGACAACGTTCTTTACTTCCGCGTACATCACATACATGCCACTCTCCAGACACTCGAGTGTGTCACTGAAGATGTGGACACGGGATCAGTAGAGATGGCTAGTGTAGATTTCATTTCTGCTGGTGAGTAGTTTTGTCATTGGAAATGTTAACAGCAGTAAGTTACATGTATTCATTAGTTGAAAGGGAATGGAAAAGGGTAAAGTCTGAAGAGAGAATTGACTGTCACCACCAGGACTGGAACCAGTATATGTAATAGTGCCTTCCAGTTGCTTTGCTAGTATCCTGTGTGTGCTGCGGCTGGCCCTCGAGAAATCCAGGCCCATGAACACTGCGGAGCCATGTTCACTGCATCCCGATGCATTCCCAGTGCTAGCGCCATGCAACCCCTGTGTTTATGTAGGTGTGTGTGTGTGTGTGTGTGTGTGTGTGTGTGTTTTACATTCGTGAGGTCAGGTTTTAGCTGCTGCGACTGTAGTTATACGTGGCTAGTATAATTCTGTTGTAGCGAAGCTTTTCCGATGGCGAAAGTTTCTGATACTAGTACGAGATCTGCAGTGGTTCATTTGGAGGATGCTCTGATGCTGATACTGGTCAGTGGTGTGGCTCCAGACTCACCAACACGGCTATTCTGTAGCACCCACCTTCCCATTGTTCTCTATTGTTTTTTTCATGTTCTCCCATTTCCCCTTTCCCGGTGAGCAGTGTCATTGAAGTAGAAAGTCGAAAAAATCTAGCACAGTATAGTGGTCTGACTTGTGGACTGCTGCACCGTTTTGTGTGTATATACAGAGCGGCCACCTGTCCCTGCATCAGTCACAGAAGTGTCCATCACGCCCAATGCTGCAAGCTTCAATGTGGCCACCACGCCGCTAAGAACAGCTGATAAACTCCTTGTTCGCTATGGTCCGGATGGAGCTGGTCAGGCGCAACAGCAAACGGTGAACTATACCCTGAGTGGCTCTACACAGCTAGTGTCTCTCCCTGGACTGACTCCTGGCACAGCCTACACCATGCATGTATCCTATCGCAACTCTGCATCTGGTGCTCAGAGTGCACAGCGCACTGAGTCCTTCACGACGAGACAAGGTATGTTATGACCGCCACCACCACCACCGCCCTTACCACCCTCACACCACCAGGAAGTGACAACCGGACATGAATACCCTGGCTTTAGCCCTTCTCTAAAACACAGTGCTGGTACATCCAAAGTACTTACTTTACATGTGTGCCTACACCAACAGTTTTGTTGGTTTGGCTGTGTCATTGGTTTGTTGCTTTCTTCACAGTTGAATATTGATCACACATGTTGTGTTCTTTTTGGTGTTTACAGTGCCGGCGCGTCCGTCTAATCTTGTGCTGGGTAGTATTGTGCATGACTCGGCTGTTGCATCATGGGATGCACTAATGGATGCTATGTGGCAAGACAACGGTGTCTCTTCACCTTCGCGCCAGTACCGTGTTGTTCTCGTGAACGCAGCGAAGCCCCACAGTAGCATAACAGCAGCTACGTCAATGACCTTGACGGGACTCGATCCTTCTACCACCTACACTGTTCAGCTGACGGCTACAAACAATTTTGGAGAGGGGTTGGCATTGGAAGAGGACTTCACAACTCTTTCTGCGCGTAAGTATCAGGGTAATGAAACATTGTCAGTGTACTGTATGTGTAACCTTCTGCCATCGTCCAATCATTTCCAGAATTACTCGGATGGTGAGCCAAGGACTCCTTGTCAGTCTGGTGCTACCTTGTGCACGTCTGACTGTTCAAAATCTGGTTTATTTGGTGGACTTAACGCATAACTTGTGCCCCGCCGTTTTCCTTGTTTAAAAAAAAAAAATTTCCAGAATTGTTCATAGTTGCTGTGTGTTCTGGCCATTTTGTCTGGGCTTTTTGGTTGTTTCTCCTGCATTTCGACTGCCTCCAAAGTTCTGTTGGAGGACCTAGTACTAATCGTATTGTTTATTGCTTGTAGTGAAGTCTTTTGCCCAGTGCTGTACATGGAAACGAGACCTCTTTGGAAAGTGATCAAGTAACCTCAATTTTCAATACATTCAAGAACATTTGAAGTATGGATTCTTATGCAATCCTCATCTACTGCTGTTGTGCTGCAGCTCGCCTTAGTGTGACGGAAACACCGCTGTCTACTCTGAGCCCTTTAGTGTTCAAAACCAATGTCTCCTTCAGTCCTCCTGCCGATTGGCTAAACAATGGCGCTCTGGCCGTATCATATAAATACTCTCTCGACGGGAACCGCACTTTCGACCAGACGACACAGCCATCCTTCAACATCCAGTATGGCGGCGGAGTAGAGATCTTCATCAGCGCTACCCCAGTCGTGAATGGACAGGCGTATCCAGAGTATAGTGGTGTTCTTGTGAAGACATCTGGCATCAGACGTTAGTACCTTGCCATGTTTTTGTTTTGTTTAATTTGTGCTTGTATACTGGATTGGCGAGGAGCAGCCTATTTGAAGCAAATGAGCCCAATTTGAAATGAGAGCTTTTTGGCATGTGCCTCCACCAGTTAATTAACCTTGGAAAAAGTGGTGGTTTTGGTGAAAGGCAAGCTGGAAAGCTCTTTCTCATTCTCCTATAGCCAGTGCATGGTAGTGGTGTGTGTGTCTGAAAAGGAGTGAAAGAGGAAAAATCGAAAATGAACATAAGGATTCACAGATCAGAAAAAGTCACTTCAACCAACTACCGGTATGTAAGGGGCTATCCGTAAATATAGATATTTATTTAGAAACGAATCACAACTAATGAGTTTTAAGTGAGAGCCCTAGGACATTTTCAAAGTTCTGCAGTTTTTTCGTGTCCCTTGGATCACAACCTCAGTTCTACTCACTCAATATTCATAATCTAGGGCTTCCTGGAAATGTATCCAGGAGAGGAAGAGAATGGGGTCAACCATAATAGCCAGGACACTGTACATGTATATCCAGCGCTATCATCACTTCGTCAACAGCCATGCGTGTGTGTAGCTGTGTATCTGTGCCAATATGTGTGCCAGTGTGATTCACAGTGTGTTGTTTGTTCGTTGTGTGCAGAACCTCCTCAACCGGTTGTATCGGATATAACAACAACTGCTACAACTATTATGGTGACGTGGGAGCCAATAGATTTTAATGATGGTGGTCCAGGTCCTGCATTTGTCAGGACATTCACTATTGAACTGAGGTTTGCTGATAGTGGAGCCGAAGTTCTCCCCACTCCTGCTGTTGACCATACCGCACTGGCCTACACTTTCAGAAACCTCTCGCCGAATCGCAAGTACGTTGTGCGGCTCAATGTTGCAAATAACCAGTTTGACACCGAGGTCAACAAGGACGCCACGACGAACAAGAAGGGTAAGTGCATGTGTGTGCACATGTGCGTTCGTATGTGCGTGTGTGCGTTCGTATGTGCGTGTGTGCGTTCGTATGTGCGTGTGTGCGTTCGTATGTGCGTGTGTGCTTTCGTATGTGTGTGTGTGCTTTCGCATGTGCGTGTGTGCGTTGGTATGTGTGTTCGTGTGGGTTTGTGGGTGAGGGGTATTCTTACTACCTGAGGCGTTTCAGTGGGAAGCGAGAAGCGGTGTTGAATGTGTGTGGTAGTGATGCTGTTTATGCATTGGGGGGGGGGCATGTGTTGAATGTTGTCATTGGTTTGTATTGGTAAGCTACGAATGATTCTCTTTTGCAATGTGTTGTTTGTTGTTTGTGCTGCTGACAGAGCCTTCTGACAGTGTGTCCATCACTAGCCTCGTCCCAGGCACCCACAGTCTGGCATTGTCTTGGACTGCGATTTCCAACTGGAATAGCGACGATGGACGGAATTATCGGTTGAATTGGTATTGTGGCAATTTGTCTACGCAGCCGATAATGATTCCTCCGCATAATACTGTAAGTAGGCTTTTTGCACTGTGAAAATGATCTTGTCAGCAGGAGATAGCCGCTCCAGAAGTGCAAGTTCATCCAGGATGTGTGCAATACTGTACAGCATGTCGATCAGTGCATTGTGCAGTATATGTATTCTGACGCTAAGCTTAGATCATGGGATGGGTCAGTTATCGACTGGCACCAGGCTAAGCTAATTGTTGATAGCAATGAATAATATTCGTTCCGCGGTCATTGTCTCCACGTCGCTTATTTGTAAGCTATTTGTGGCCGTTTTTGTCAGCCTTGCACACGTGTGGAGTGTGCATTTCTCGAAGCAGCTGGTGTGCATAGCACGCCTATTGGCTAACTGATATGGATGTGTGTGTGTACGTGTGTATGTATATGTATATGTGTGTGAGTGTGTGTGTGTGTGTGTGTGTGTGTGTGTGTGTGTATGCATGTGTGCGTGCGTGCGTGTGTGTGTGTGTCTTTGTGTGGGTTATACGTTGTAACTGTGGGGTTTATTCTCCAGACCTTTGTCATCGAGAACCTAAAGCCGCACACCCAGTGCAACGTGTCCATTGCTGCAGTCAACGATATTGGAAGCGGTCCAATCTCCTACACTATCACTTCAACGAAAGAAGCTGGTAAGACTTTTCTGAGGATGGCGATAGTGTCTAATTTTGATACGACCAGTATAAGTCAAGGCTAGGCCAGTTTCTGTACATAGTGTGCTTTCCGCTTGTGTCTTTGTTTGGAGTCTGTGGCAATCACTGATTTCTTGCGTACGCTGCTTGTGCAGCTCTTTACTGCTACAGTATTCCTTTTCTCCAGTGCTATGTTCAGTCGGTTTGTTTTACTGACTACTACTACAATACAATCCTGCTCATGATGATGCTGCTGCCGCTGCTGATGTGTGTGTGTGTGTGTGTGCGTGCGTGCGTGCGTGCACGTGTGTGTGTGTGGTGTGTGTATGTGTGTGTGTGTGTGTGTGTGTGTGTGTGTGTGTGTGTGTGTGTGTGTGTGTGTGTGTGTGTGTGTGTGTGTGTGTGTGTGCATGTGTGCATGTGTGCATGTGTGTGTGTGTGTGGATGGTTTCTTGGTGCCTTTGTGTTGCTGAATCCACTGTAATGATGTGTTGTGTGTTCCAGCACCAAGTAAGGTACGTGACTTGAACAAGAGCCAGTCCGATCATACTGCTGTCACTGTAACTTGGAGAGAGCCAGAATACCCGAACGGTATCGTTCAACACTACAATGTCACCCTGGAGGATGATGTAACTGGGTCGGTTCGCTCACTGGTTACACAAGACTTGATGGCTACATTCAATGGCCTTAGTAAGTTAGCACTGGCGATTGCTGTGCCATCTAGCTAAACACTGCGACGTTGAGTGCTGTGACCCAATTGTCTTTTTGGCAGAATTCCTTGTGTGCAGAGTTCGGAGACGTGTCACCGGGATATAGCCAGCACAGGCTCCAACCGATGTGATATCGGTTGGGTTGGATTGCCAATTGTTGGTTTTGAACTCTTGCATCTGATCAAGATACTGGCTACTGTCCTTTTTATTTTCTTAGAAAACCCTCTCCAATACGAAATGCTGACGCTAGTGCGGATGTTGTGGCTCTTTTTTCTTTTTCTTTTTTTTGCGTTTGAGGATTGATTAAAAAAAAACGTGTCAATAATTCACTTGATGGCTATGGTAACAGTGGAATCGATGAATTTGCCCGATGAGATGTTGTCTGTTTTGTTGGTGTACTGTGTCTGCGTACTTGTGCTTGTTGCTCCTCGCGCAGTTGGTGGAATGCAATACCACGTGTCGGTCCGGGCCTTTACCGTGGAATATAGCAATCCCAGTACAATCACTTTCCAATCCATCGATGGCAGTAAGTTCTAGTGTATGGTGTGTGATTGAGCGTGTTGTTGTCATTTGTTCATTTTAAAATTGCCAAGTGATGTAAAAATGCAATATTCCGTGCCTCATTGTCCTAATCAACTGATTTCGCCAATCTTGGGCTTCCTGGAAAGCTCTTCAAGAAAGCTCTTCGAAACGAGCTCAAATTCAATGCCACGGAGGCAGTTTGATTTTTGTAGTGGCTGACATGTTGAGTGAAACCATCTCTTGCATGCAACGTCACAGCTCTTTGGTGATTGTTGCACTGGGAAACAGAGCTCTTTCGCTTCCTCCTAGGCATGTTGATTGTGAAGGCTGTCAGGAGGACAGTGGGTGGTCGATGCAAGTGCATACACACATTGTAGCTAAATGGTGATTTGGGGGTAACGTAACTGAAAATATACTAGCACTCGCTCTTGTCAGAACGTTACATATGTTTCGAATGTTTATTAGCCTGTTCAGTGTCCTCGTGCATTCGTGGTCTGCCTGGTGATGTTCTCTACATATGGTGTGCTTTGTAGCGGAAACACAAGTGACACCTGAAATTAGACATGACACATGTAGGCATGCCTTTTCAGGAGCTTTGAAAATAGCCGTAGAAGTTGGCACCGGTCCGAATGCAGCAAATGAGCTGTCCTGCCACCGCCGAGCTGTGCTTATAGTCGATTCCTGCTCTTTGTGTAGTGTTTGTATTTGTATTTATTGAACATTTCCTGGCTCGTCAAACGACTGCCAATGACAAATGAATGTGAAATGAAGGGTGATAGCCAACCACGGCAAATATCCAAAACAGGGAAAAAAGAAAAAGTAGAAGACAAGGAGGAATCAAGAGTCGAAATTAACGCGGGGTTTACTTAGGAGAGTACAGATGACGATAGTAGAGGCAGGGGCAGTTAGCCAGAGATAACGCGTATAAATTCCTTGATATCAGTGCATGATTTAAGGCTTAGAGGCAGAGCAGACCATAGGGAGTATGCGGAGAAGAAAGGAGACTTCAAGTACAGGGAGGATCGGACACGTGGTAGGGTTAGCGCATTATGAGTATAGCCATTGCTAGAAAACCAGTTATATGCATTTTAATATGCCGTTGAACCTGCGCGAGACGTATTCTATGGACAAGGCTGCAACGATGTTGCCGGTGCCGGTCAACAAGGGGGGGATGAAGAAGCAAGAGTATAGAGAGATTCAGTTTACTCACTCTGCCACCTTTCCTTGCCTGTGCACTTGTTTGTCTGGTCACAGCTCCCTCTGATCCGCCTCGAATCCAGACGGTGAAAGTCGATGTCGGCCTTCGAAATGCCTTGAAAGTGACATGGCGAAATCCTGCTGAAACTCATGGAGATATCGTGAGCTACATGTTTTTCCTGACACCAACCGGTGGTGCAGAAGAGACCAGGACTATCCCGCAACGGGGTGTGGAACAGTGCCAGACATGCCCATTCGGAGCGTTGAGAGTTGCTCTCACTGGCCTCGAGTACGACACAGAGTACACAATCCGCATGGCAGTATTGACGTCTGTAGGAGCATCGCCAACCAGTCTACCATCCAACCCAACCAGCACAATTCAAGGTGGTAAGTATGTGTACGCTCCATGTATGTGCACTCCATGTGCTTGTAATACAAATGATAGCATTTACATTACCTCCTGAGCGACGGCTGTGGCGCAGTGTGTATGGAGAATGAAACATTCATTCAGACTCACTGTGTGCGTCGCTCTTCCCTTGCACAGAGCCGACGGCGCCGCGGAATCTCACCTTCTCGCAAGTCAATGCCACCAGCGTCTTCCTGCAGTGGCAGCCGCCAACAAATGCCTTCGCGCAGACCTGGCAATACACTGTTGAGTACGTGGAGGCACAGGGCACGAAGAAGTCCCTCACCGTGGATCACGTGCATGATGAGCAGCAGCTGCAGCAGCACAGTCTGTCTGCCTTGATACCGTACACGCAGTACAGTGTGCACGTAGTCACATACAACGGGCTGTTCCGGAGCAACGACTCTGTCAGCACCTCGTTCATGACATCACAAGCTGGTGAGTGATAGATGGGTTTGCTTCTACTGGTTAGGGCCCGTTCAGACTACCGATAAAAGTGACCGATTGGGAAAGTTTCCAAGGTGATTTGATCACGTGACGTTACTGGCACGTTGCCGGCGGAAAAGTTTTGCTGCCGCGGCTGCTGCGGCGGTAACTGCATTCCGGCAGTAAAAAAGGTGCTCAGGCTGGGAGTAAGGGAAATCCCTTCTCAGCTTGTCGACTTCACTAGTTACAGTACCCGATCGGGTAATGTTTCCGTGGTAACCACAATGCACCCCTTCCCTTACACACTGGGTAGACATGCAGAGATGACAAGAATTTGTACACGTGCACTGTACATGTCATAATTATGATGTCATCTAGCGACTTCGGATTATCGGGTACTATTCTGTACCCGACTACCCGAGGTCCTCACGGGTAGCACGGGCACCCGACTACCCGTGCACACCCCTACTTGTAAGCCCATAGCACATACTAGTACTTACAACAAGAATACTTTTTCATCCTCTTATTGTTGTTTGAACTAGCTCTGCCTTTCGGCATTGAGCACTTTATTGGATTGGACAGTCTGGAACCTCTCTGTTATACTAGTAGTCTTATGAATCTTGAATAATCCACCTACATGTACTTTGCTGGGTTTCGTGCAGCCCCGGAGACTCCGTCAAATGTACAGAGTACATGTCCAGCTCTGCGCACATCGCCTGCTAGCTTCTCGTGGACCGAGCCAACAAAGCTGAATGGCCCAGCCGTAGTGTACAGCGTAAGTTGGCTTTTAGAATGGGCTAGTCTATGCTATTGACATGTATCTTTAAAACTACCTTGTTATTACTTCTAATAAGCTGATCACTCGCCTTCATGCTTGTGTGGAAGGGGAGAGGAGGGGTGTGTGTGTGTGTGCTTGTGCGTGTGTGTGTGCGTGTGTGTGTGCGTGTGCGTGCACACGTTCATGTGTTTGCCCGTACATGTATATGTAGATAAAATATCTGTAGAGCTCCTAGTGGTATACCAAGGATAGCGTGTAAAACTGGCAGTATGCTCTGAATTGGTAATGCAATCTTGGAGCTATAACTGAACTGTGCATAGTGTGTGTGTGCGTGCGTGCGTGCGTGTGTGTGTCCACTGCTAGCTGGGATTCTGATGTGGCATGCGCAATGGTGATGTCCACATTCAGTTCATGTACTTCAGAAGTATATCTTTCACATTGTGTTATGTGAATGGTTAAGGTGAAGGTGACATTTTATTAGAAAAAAACACATACGAACGAGTTATGAAGCAACTAGCAACATGAACGAGTTTTTCTTCTATTTTTCATTTCTTATTGGCTCAGTATCCAAGTGAAGTTGTATTTTTTGTTTTTTTTGTTTTTGTTTTTAGGTGTATATAACTACTACAGACAGTGATGATGAGGAATATGTGGACAGTGAAGGTGCTGACAACCTGCTAACAACATCATGGCAGCCATCGCGTCCCTTGCAACCGTTTACCAAGTATGCCCTGACTGTCACGGCAAAGCAGAGAGACGACCCGCTCCTGGCCAGCAGAATGCTTATTGAGAACGTCGAGTGCAAGTCAAGTACCATAGGTATGCAACACTGGATATTTGTTCGTGGTCCATCTTGGGTGTCTTGCTGGTATTTTTGTGTGTGCGTCTGTGCAAATGCGTGTGAGTGTGTGCGTATGCGCGTGTGTGTGTGTGCGTGTGTGTGTGTGTGTGTGTGTGTGCGTGCGTGCGTGCATGCATGCATGTGCGTGGGTGGATGTGCGCGCGGGTGTGTGTGTACCAAGTAGATAGTTTATAAGTTATGACTAGTTATCATTCCTGCTGGTGTCAATAGCGAGTGCCATGTTGCATTCTTTATCTTTATGTGCCTTTGTCCACTGCAGTGCCTCGACCACCTACGAAACCTCCAGCATTCCGCGGTTCAGGCAACATTGCCAGCAATGGTTCAATCCCGCTTGAACTGACCAGGTCTCCTGATCATGCCTTTGCAGCGTAAGTCATGTGCGCGTGAAGTAGTTCCTTAAGTGTGCCTGGGGAACTCTCGCACAATGTGAGCTTAGTTTTCCAAACTCTTTTTGGCAAGAGGAACACTTGGCAATAATGTCCGGATACAAGAATGATCAGCTAGGATCAGCATTGTTTCCGATCCCGCTCCCCCCCCCATATTGGATGAGCTGGTGAGGGTCAAATGGGATAGCTTGTGTAGATGCATAATTTATGGGACCAATACTGTTATGTTTCGCTTTGTATACTTCATTATTTGGGCTACAGCCTATTGCAGATATGCATTGAGTGAGATAAGCGAGGTCACACTGTTATCTATAGCGAGACATAACAATGCAAGGTATGCAATGTAGTTAACATGCCTTCTGATGCTCACACTTGCTCTGTTCTGTGCTGCAGTCAATATGCTGTGTACGTCAGAAAGAGCACGCCAGGGTCGAGGCAGCAGCGCAGTGTGCTGGGCAGGTTCCGGCGGCAGGCGGATAGCACAGAGTACGTCACAGCTCGCCTGGCTCCCGACAGCGTTGCTGATGGAACCGTGTTTGTCATCGGCGATGGCAAAACCCATGGTGTGGCGAATGCCCCTCTTGTTCGTGGCTTCTCGTATGAATTTGCCCTTATTACAGTGACCGCTAGCGTAAGTTAACTGGCCATCGCAGTCCTTAATCCTAGTCTAATGTCAACATGACATTTGAAGCATTTTCTCTGCATGAACTAGCTACCGGCAGTAGCGTCATTCTTCCAGCATGTTATTTCCCGGACTGGACAACAGGTGGATTACAACGGTAGATAGGCAATGGACCATAGAACAGGAGCAAGACTTTGATAAAGACGGATGCTGGCATTTGCATGTATGTCTTCTTGGGAATGATGGCAGCGATACATGTAGAGTAAAACCTGTCAAGGCAACCACCTGCCTCAGAAGACCACCTGTCTCAGAAGACCACCTGCCTCAGAAGACCACCTGCCTCAGAAGACCACCTGCCTCAGAAGACCACCTGCCTCAGAAGACCACCTGCCTCAGAAGACCACCTGCCTCAGAAGACCACCTGCCTCAGAAGACCACCTGCCTCAGAAGACCACCTGCCTCAGAAGACCACCTGCCTCAGAAGACCACTGTAACCAGGACCAAGGGATGCTATTTGCAGCCAAACGACCCTGGATAAGGAGACCACCTGGCAGCAGAGACCACATTTTTGCAGGTCCCTTGAGCGGTCGTCTTAGACAAGTTTTACTGTACAAACTTCTAACGTGTACAGTAGCGGCAGTGTGAGCTGTGTTACGCGTTTACTGTGTGTTTATTCGTTGTGTGTCATGTGTCTGGGTGTGTTTCTAGGGTACTGAGTCGGAAAAGGTCTGGACTCCCAAGGTGGATTTCTGTAAGTCTGTCCATGGTTCATGGACCATAGCTTCATGTAGTTAGTGTAGGCGGATAAATGTTACAGCTGAGCATAACTGTATTGACACAAACTGGGCTGGTCAAGGCAGCTCGAAAGAGTGCTCAATGCACGAATGTGCAGAGCAATGTACACACACACACACACACACACACACACACACACACACACACGCACGCACACACACACGCACACACCGCATCTACTGATAGCCCGGTACTTTGGACTTTAGTTCAGAAGTGTTGATGTGACTGTATTGAGCTGTGTACATGTTCTACATGTGCAGCTGCTCCTGACGACACGTCATCAGGATTGGTTCTGATCGTTGCTGCCGCCATTGGCGCAGTGGTGGTCTTGCTTCTCGTCGTTCTCCTCATTGTGGTGATACTCCGCTATCGCGGCAGGTGGGTTTGTTGGCGCTGCTGCTGCTGCTGCTGCTGCAGCTGCTTTTGCACATAGACACACATTGATGTGCTAGCGGTGCAGATCTTTCATGCTGCCCAACCCAAGAATTACCTATGTGTCAGTGCACGTGAAGACGGCCATTGGATCTAGCGGAGCACAACGTCGAGTTTGAACGTTTCACCTTGACTGGAGCACATGTAGTGCATGACTGTGCACACTCTACACATGTACACGTATTGTGTAACTAAACCTGTACTTGTTATCACTTTAGCGCCCTGTGCAGCAAGAGGTCCTGTGCCCATGACGATCAGCCAACTCTATCCCCCCTCAGCCCCAGGCCATGCTTCAGCGTACATTTAGACTCGTCACGTGTAGAAAACCACTGGCTATGAAGCTACCCCTGTAGTATGAGCACAGCATGGAAGTGAAAGGTTGTTTGGGCAGTAGTGTGTGTTGGCTTCGTACCTGGTCTCGGTGTATTGATGGACATTTTATTCAATTTGATGACACACAGGAGGAGAACCGAGAGCACAGGCGCTGCCTCTACTAACAACAGCACCGGCAAGAAGCCGTTTACGCTGCCAAAGACCGGCGATGAAACTGTGGAGAAGATCCGTCTTGGGGAGGACAAAGGTAGGGAGAGGGTTTGTGATGCTGCTGCTCCAGATGTCCTGGAGAGTACATGTACTGTCAAGCTATTAACAGTGCTGTTTTGAACAGCTCATTCTGTCCATGTCCTAGTTGCCATAGGAACGCTGGTGGTTGTACTGCAAATCAAGAATATGTTGTACGTGGAAAATTCCGTGCATTGAATAATCTAGCCGAGCTGACTGCTGCACTCGTCGTCCGTTTGGTGTGGTTTGTGTGTGTGTGTGTGTGTGTGTGTGTGTGTGTGTGTGTGTGTGTGTGTGTGTCTTATGTTGGCTTTGCAGCTCACCCGGCCATTCATCTGGCCGAGTTCTCCGAACACGTGGTCAACATGAGAGCCGAAGGAAACCTTCCTTTCTCTCAGGAGTATGATGTATGTCGTCTTTGATAATGAATACAATATACCTCATTGCCTCAGTCTTGGATAGCTTTTCCACATGTTGTGCTAATTGACTATACTCGGGGGCACATTCCAAATTACAATTGAATTGTGATTGGAACATGTTCCCGGTTCTCGTTCATTTGTGGAGAGTATGCATAGGGTGTATGTTGAATGCAACTGTGTGCGTGTGCGTGTGCGTGTGCGTGTGTGTGTGTGTGTGTGTGTGTGTGTGTGTGTGTGTGTGTGTGTGTGTGTGTGCGTGCGTGCATGTGCCAATGTGTCGCTGTTGTGTCGTGTTCTCGCCGTTTAGTCTCTGCCTCTTCACTTTGAGGGTTTCACCACCAACAACAGTGATCTGACAGTCAACCACCAGAAGAACCGCTACACCAACATCAAAGCCTGTGAGTGACTTGCATGCTGCTATTGTGGGGGGGGGGGGGGGGGGGGAGCTTGTTGCACAGAATTCATGTTCACTGCTGTCAGCGCTACTATCAATGGACATAGAATTTGAGAACGAATGAGATGAGGAGTATTGAAAGCAGGCGAATGGCATTATGCCATGCGTATGTATACAGGTTGGCTACAAGTCGAAAACGGCTCATTAGGCGAGACCAAAATAAAATCGAGATTCCCGGGCAGGACCCATGTGAAATTGATGCGGGCGGGCGAATTTTTTATTTTTCGCCCGGGAATCTGTATTTTTTGTTGGTCTCGCCTTACCCACATCACGATCCTTTTGTAGCATAAATGGCTGTTCCGCTAACTCTCGGTTACTGTCTCTGTTTCCGCCCTTCCTGCTGTGTTCAGATGACCATAGTCGAGTGCGGCTTAATGCCATCAAGGGTGTGTCCGGTTCCGACTATATCAATGCCAACTTTGTTGATGTAAGTACATGCACCAGCTGGATTCAGTCAGCAGGAATTGTGCAAACATTGAGTAGAATTTATAGAAACGAAAAAGGACCAAAGAACTACAAGTTATGCTATAATATAGTCCATTGAGTAGAATCGGAACTATATTGATCAGTTTATGTGTTTTATGATTCTCTCAAAATGTATTTGCTGTCAACTGAGGTGTACTTTTGTACTGGTCTGGTTTGGTCTCTTTGATTATTGTCATTCACTTTCTATCCTTCTCTGTTCATTTGTTATTTTGGTCCAATTTATTTGTTGTTTTGTCGGCTTAATGAAGGTCGCTTGTCCCTTTTTTGATAGCCTAGTACTTGGAGCGTTGCTGCTGTGTAGGGTTGCTTTTACGTATGTCATGCTCAGGGGTATAGTTCTACCTGAGTATTTTGTTACACCTCAACTAATGACTATTTTGTGTTTGTGTGTGTGCACGTGTGCTTGTGCACGTGTGCTTGTGCGTGTGTGTACATGTGCCATTGTGACTGCGCTGAATTCAGGGCCATGACGAAAAGAACGCGTACATTGCCACTCAAGGTTGGTGCCCTTGTCATTGCCCTTTGTAACAATGCTAATCTGTGGCTGTGGCGGGTCTCATCCTTGCAAGTTGCATCTGTTGTACACTGTTTTCTATCCCAAAGCATAGTACAGTCGACCTACCCTTATAACGATATTTCCGTCAGACCAAGAAATATTGTTAGAAGGGTAATATTGTTATAGGGGTAACTGGTTCATTTCATACACATACGTCATAATGCATGGATTTCGTTCATTTTTTACACGCTTCATAGCATATAAACTGACGTACATGCACATTATGTACACAGCAAGGTGCCCACTGGTGCCCCCATTGCATTTCGTCATGTCCCAGCGACTTATCAAGTGAAGTTTGCAAAGCGTGCCCTACCTGGATAGTGGTCTCCCTGCTAGATATTGTTATAAAATGGAAAAAAATGTCGATTGGTCAGCCCATTTTATATCGTTATAGGGGTAATATCGTTATAGCAATATTGTTATAGAGGTAAGACAATGTATACACGAGTCAATCGATTGATTTGGTTTGGCAAAAAAATATCGTTATAAGGGTAATATCGTTATAGAGGTTATCGTTATAAGGGTAGATCGACTGTACTTCAGGTATACACTGCACTATACTTGTACTTGTATACTTGAAGTATGTTTGCAGTTGTGTGGTCTAATAACGTTGGCACGGTTTGTTATTTCTGCACGCTCTTAACGGGATACTGTATTGTTCATGTTCCTTGGTTAGGTCCTGTCGATGAGACCAAGGCAGACTTCTGGAGAATGGTCTGGGAGCAGCAGAGTGCCACTATTGTCATGTTGACCAACCTGGAAGAGAAGGGAAAGGTGAGTGAGACAGCCTGTTACAGCTCCTGTTGCAATAACGTTACCAACTGTATCACTTTAAAAACTTGAACAGCAAGTAACCAAATCCCCATGGCATATTCTGTGTGAGTAAGTAACTTAAATCTTTTCAATGGAAAAGCAGTATGATCTGGTCTTCAGTTTGATACATGTTCAGTCTTGTTGACTCGTTTCAGTCCTCTAGCCTTGGCCACAGCAGCGTCGGATTGTGTGTTTATTGATTTTAAGTATTGTGTTTTGTTCCATTGGTCTGTTCCTGCTTGTTATTGTGGTTGTGTGAAAAGTTACCGTAGTCACCATTGGCCTGAGATGCCGTGTTGTTATTTTTGCTGTCGTTGTTGTTTGTGTTTACTTGACTGTGTGTGTGCAGCCCAAATGTGCACAATACTGGCCCGATTCTGGCACCATTGCGTATGGCAACATTGAGGTGACGCTCACAGACACCATACCGCTGGCTGACTACGTTGTGCGTGTCTTCAACCTCGTCAAGGTACGGCACAATGATGTCTGTAGATAAACAGATTTATGCTTCCGGTCTCTTTTGTTGAGTGCTGTGTCCGGGGAGAGATGCACACGTTGTGACGTGTATCGTGTTGACAGGCTCGGGACTTTGGCCTGCGAATAGCGCAAAACAACGTACTACTAACGTCACTCTTGGACAAGGAGCTAGTGTGCTTGTGGTTGGATACTGCTGATATGCACATGCTGAAATGATCCTGTGTGTAGAAGCTTGCAGAACAGGGCACATGATGCTGATGGCGTGGTGTTCATCTCTACTGGCGTTTTTGTGCATACATGTAGGTGGGTCGTGATGAACCATCACGTGAAGTGAAGCAATTCCAGTTCACTGCGTGGCCTGATCAGAGTGCACCTCGCCACGCCACACCCATGCTGCTCTTCCGCCGCAAAGTGCGACAGCTGAACCCGGAGCGATCTGGTCCCATGATCGTGCACTGCAGGTATGGGGTTGGACAGCGATGCTGCTCATACGTCACTTGCCGTGCGAGCACTCTTGCTTGGTGGTGTTGCCATTGGCGGTGATGGTGGTGGCATTGCTGATACTCTATTGGCGTGAATTTTGTTGATATGATGGGGACTGATGGCCATTGTTCAGTTACAACTAAGATAATGTGTACTCTATATTTGCATGTACTGCTCTCTATTGGTAAGCTGCTACATTTGGGTGTCATCAGTGCCTGCTGGATTAAATGATTGCCAGTCCTGGAAGTTGTATGTAGTAGATATGCCGTGCTGTGCTGGAATCTGTGTGCGTCTGCTGTATGTGTGCGCGCGCGCGTTTCTTTGCACTGTAGTGCTGGCATTGGGCGCACGGGCACGTTCATCGCAATCGACGCCATGCTGAAGAGAGCGGAGGAGCTGGACACCCTCGACGTGTACGGCTACTGCACCATCATGCGTGCACAGCGCAACTTCATGGTGCAGGTTGAGGTAGGGAAATGCTAAAGATCGCACTTGACTATTTTATGTATTTATTTATTAAACTCAATCTCGTAGCATGTACACGCATTGCTCATGTGGGGAGCAACCCCAGAGATGAGGGCGATACCCAGCCATGGTGCTACTGGGGGACTAGCAGTAAATAGCAGAGGGTCGGAATGACATTCTTATTGCACATGTACTCAAAGGTTTTAAGAGTGCTATCAAACAGTAGTGTGTTGTTTTGCTGCAGTGTGTATGAGGACCACTCTTGGCTCCTTGACTCGCACCTTGCGCATGGCAAAGCTGGACTCGCAACTGAGTACGCTGAAAAAAATGTGTTTTGGCTTGTTGTGTGTGCATTTCAGGAACAATACTTTTTCATTCACGAGGCAATAAAGGAATCGCTGGACTGTGGCAACACAGAGATCTATGCTAAGGACCTGCCTCAAGCTCTTCAGCGTTTGCGGCAGCCTTCCATCCTTGACGACAGCATTACTGGCATGCAGGCTGAGTTCCAGGTATATACACGCTGTCCGCATACCGTAATGTCTTGATGAAAGCCAAAATTGCATGTCACCCTTCCAGGTATATTCACGCTTTCCGCAAGCCATAATGTCACGTATGAAAGCTGAACTTACCTGTGACCCCAATTCGAATCTTGGTGGAATTCAAGTGAGATATTGTCTATGGACGTTGGCACAAAATCCAAGTGAATGTGCCAAAGAGCTTAGCCCTTTGAGAGCCGCCACATACTTCAATGCATTGTAAATGACAGTGTCATTTGAATGCGTAGTGTGCAGAAATGCACGCATGTAGTGTGCAGAAATGCACCATGCATGTATCTGACTACTACATGTGCTGTGTGTTTCTCAACTGCTATTGCCCGGTACAGCGCCTCTCGACCGAGAAGGTAGACAACCTTTCGTTTTTGGCTGCCCTGCGTGATTGCAACGTCAAGAAGAATCGATTTGCGGACGAGCTCTATCTGCCATGTAAGCTTGAGATACTGCTGCTGCTGCTGCTGCAGGCTTTACATTGTAATGTGCTGTTGTTGTGCTGACAGTTATTCGTGTTGTGTTGTGTGGATTGAAAGCAATGTAGTCTAGTAAAACCTGTCACTGCGACCACCTGCAGGTAGTTTGTTTGCAGTGTGTGGACCTCGTACAGGTGTACAGGTCTACAGGTCTGCAGGTGCACAGGTGTACAGGTGGGGCAGGGTTTGAAGATGGCTTATCTGGAAAGCTGAGGTAGAAAATTGATGGAGCTCCGGCAGTACGGTCGCCGTATTGTCGGGGTCGCGTGCCTGTCCTCACTGCGATCCGGCGCACTGAAGTACTGTGTGTGCTGAAGTCCTTGTGTTGGTGCGTTCTCTTGCATTGTCCTGTGTTGTTGGTGTTGTTCAGTTGATGAATACCGCGTACGCCTGCCGCTTAGCAGCATGAAGGGAGAGGAAGGTGGTGACTACGTGAATGCCAGCTATGTTGATGTAAGTCCTATAGCCCGCTATGTTGATGAAAGTCCTATAGCCCGCTATGTTGATGTAAGTCTTGCTGCACTGTCATTGGCTAGCACACTGGCAGCCATACGTTTTTCTTACTTTTACGACGGGGTGCAGCGCCAGTAAAGGTTTTTCAGAACCGTTCCCAGAGCGGTTTTTATATGATTATTTATTTAGCCTGCAGAAAACACTGGTTTATAAGAAGGCAGAGCGGACGTTTACGTCCAGTTATGCTACAGTGGTCCCTCTATAATCCGGCACCATTTGTGCCACGAAAATCTGCTGGATTAGGGAGGGTGCTGGATTAACAAATCTGATTTACTGCTGCAATGTGCATGAAGAGGACATTTTGGCTACTGAAAATTGTGCTGGTTTATCGAGGGTGCTGGATTATAAAGTGCCGGATTAGAGAGGGACGACTGTACTTGTCTAGGATACTGTGTAGATGCGTCTTGATGCATGTTGCTGTCTGCTTGCTACGTTTCTCCCAATAGATTGCTGTAGGCAGAGGAGTATGTGTGTGTGTGTGGGGGGGGGGGGGGCTCTCTTTTTGTCTTCACTTTACTTGATATTTTATCATCCAACTGTTTGGTGTATTTCCAGGGGTACGAATCACACTGTGCGTTTGTGTGTCAACTGTTTGGTGTATTTCCAGGGGTACAAATCACACTGTGCGTTTGTGTTTGCTGTATTTCCAGGGGTACAAATCGCACTGTGCGTTTGTGGCCGCTCAAAGCCCCATGGCACGTACAGTTGATGCTTTCTGGCAGATGGTTTGGCAGTCTGGCTCCAAGGTTATCGTCATGCTGACGGATGTCATCGAAGACGGACAGGTACTGAGAGAGAACGAATAGTATTTTGCTTTGGCTCTAACAAGTTAAGTGTAATAGATTGCATTAGTAGCTTGGAAATAACACACCCTCTCAGCTGAGAAGAGCCTTGTTTTATAGCACAAGGTGATAGAGAGAACACCAATGAGAATGTGAGAAGAACCGAAGTGCCAAGTTTGAAGGAAGTGTGAATACCGTCAACATAAGAGAGGGGTGTGAAATGCATGCAATAAATTGGTGGGTGAAGGTGAGAACTATCACATTCCTATTGACTTTGACTGTAACTGGCTAGTGTATTGACGGCTGAAGGTTCACTGTACTCGTAGAGACGTGAGCAAACTCTTTTGTCTCGTGCGTGCGGGACGGCGTTGGGTGTGATGTCGTGCTGAACGGTTGTAACTGTGACGGCGTTGGGTGTGATGTCGTGCTGAACGGTTGTAACTGTCATGTTGAGTTGTTGTTGTGAAATCTTGCTCAAACGTGAATATCTGGGTGGATATGCCGTGCACGGCCAGCTAAGCATGACTGCATCAACATGATTGTATTGGCTTGTGTGCTGCTGCTGCTGTTGTTGTTGCCTGTTGTTGTTGCTCTACTTATGCACAGGAAACTTGCCATCAGTACTGGCCCGTGGACATGGCTTCGCAGTATGGCACATGCCTAGTCGATCCAATCTCGGAGCAGACGAAGACGGACGCGTCGCAGCAGGTTGTCTACACACTGCGTCAGTTCAAGATGACCAACACGATGGTAAGCTTGCTGCTGCTGATGCTCATCAGTGTTAGTCAACTCAGACCAATGATAATGGTGTTGCTGCTGCTGCTGCTGCTGCTAGTGCTGCTGCTGCTGCTGCTGCTGCTGCTGCTGCTGCTGCTGCTGCTGCTGCTGCTGCTGCTGCTGCTGCTGCTGCTGCTGCTGCTGCTAGTGCATGTATGCATATGTGTTTGATGTATGTGTGCATATGATGTATGTGTGCATATGATGGCCATGTAGCTGTTCTGTGAAGTTTCTACCAAGTATTATTTTATGGAATGCAATGCAATGTAGTCTGTGTGTGACTATATACGTTGGTTTTCACTTTGCATGTGGTTCTTGTGTATGTGTTTGTCTGTATGTGTTGTAGGGCGATGCAACGCGTACAGTGTGTCTATTCCAATACTCCGGCTCTGGCTGCTGGCCTAGGGAGAACAGCATGGACAGTGACCAGACCTGTCTGGCTACGGGACGCCGCTCTCTCATAGACCTGA
This sequence comes from Sycon ciliatum, assembly GCF_964019385.1. Classification (NCBI taxonomy): domain Eukaryota; kingdom Metazoa; phylum Porifera; class Calcarea; order Leucosolenida; family Sycettidae; genus Sycon; species Sycon ciliatum. Next base: position 34,796,677 of record NC_088646.1, read on the forward strand.
TTGGTGAGGTGCAGAAGCTGCAGGAGCGTACCGATGACCATAGCCCAGTGGTGATCCATTGCGAGTAAGTACAGTGTATGTATGTGATCCATTGCGAGTAAGTACAGTGTATCTACACTGCACAAGATATCCTTTCTAGGTACTATGGATGATCCTAGTGATGCTGTTGTTGCTACTGCTACTACTGCTATGCTGCTGCTGCTATGCTACTACTGCTATGCTGCTGCTGCTGCTGCTGCTGCTGCGGCTGCTGCTGCTAGTAGCGGCGGTGGTGGAAACTGCAGTAGTTTTGGTGGTGGTTCTGGGAGTCATTCTTTCTTAGGTTATGTGTGTACCGGTATGTGCATGCCAGCATTTTCTGTCCATGCATGCAATATAGTGGCTGTCCATACGACTAACTTGGATGTTCACCTTTGCGCTGCATGCTGCAACTAGTCCCTGATCTTCTCTTCTGCGTGCGATGTATTGTTATCTGTGTAGCACTGGCGTTGGCCGAACTGGCTGCTTCATTGCGCTGAGCACGATAATTGAGCGCATGCGATGTGAGGGTTTGCTCGATGTCTTCATGACAATCAAGTCTCTTCGCGCTCACCGTCCATTCTTAGTTCGGACACTGGTAAGTTGGGTACATGCTCCAGTCAGAGCATTGTTGTATGGTTGTGGGTGTTCCAATCTGATCTTCACCAGCAAGGGTCGTAGTAGTGTACGTACAGCCCAGGTGGCTTGTTTGCTGCAGGAAACCTTACATACGAATGTGTTTGACACCTACTCCAGTAAGAGAGCGTAAGAGAGAGAGAGACAGACAGACAGACAGACAGACAGAGGGGAGGGAGGGAGGGAGAGACAGAGGGGGGAGGGAGGGAGGGAGGGAGGGAGGGAGAGACAGAGACAGAGGGAGACAGACAGACAGACAGACAGACAGACGGGGAGGGGAGGGAGGGAGGGAGGGGGAGGGGAGGGAGGGAGAGACAGAGACAGAGGGAGAGAGAGAGAGAGACAGACAGACAGACAGAGACAGACAGAGAGAGAGAGGGGGGGGGGGAAGGAGGGAGAGACAGAGACAGAGGGGGAGAGACAGACAGACACAGAGAGAGACACAGAAACACAGACACACAGACACAGAAACACAGAGACAGAGAGAGATGTGTAATATCCAGTGCTACTAGGCTTTTCTTGACTGTATCATTGTGTTTGTATTTGCTGTTTAGGCGGAGTACTCGTTTGTGTATGACACGGTGCTGGAATACCTAGCGCCGTTTGATCATTTCACCGATGTGATGGACACTGACGGTGATGCAGTTGCACACTCCCGGTACTCAGTGGATGTGGCAGTCTAGGTGCCGTGCGTTCCAGATACACTGCCAATGACATCTACTACTGCTGGTCAGTGATTCGCTGCTGCTGTCCTTGCTCCTTGCACCGGATCCTGTCTATCAGACTTGTTGTTCAGCTGGTAGGCATGCTCCACACTGCTGCTATTCGCAGTCATCGCTGCCGGCTTCTGCACTGCTCAACATGCCGTGGACAAGCCGCTCCGCCATCCAGCTATGCTCACAAGTACACGCGCACGCACCCCTCGCATCCCTTGATAGCTACTCGGTCCACCCTGGATGGACACACAACTATGAACACACATGCACGCGCGCACACAGATAATCCGCTTTATTAAAAGGTTTTCCTGCACAGACACACGCGCACACACACATGCCCAGCCCGCATCCAGAGCTAGCACATGATCGCAAATATGACCTGTACAAAAACCAGAGACCCCATATTGTATTTCTCTCACAAATAATACCTCCTTTGCGTGATTACTAAAATGTGTTCTCTTTTTTACAAGTATGTAAGTCAGATTATGGTTGAATTTGCAGACATGGTATTTCAGTTACATGTATTGCTTCTCTGTGTTGACTTTTGCTTCTGGCTGCCATCGCCGCCCAATGCATGGTCCTGTGTGTTCCGCTTTTTTCTGCCTTATTCTCTTTACCAATTATTTGGCGATCTGGTATGTGTCCACCTGTCATCACTATAGCTGTTGTGAGCTGTGTTGTAAATGTTGCCCACTGTACTGCTGCACTTGACAGCCTAGTGCTGGCTCACCTGCACACGGCCGCTGAATTGGCGCCCCCGCAGTCCACAGCGGCCACGCTCTGCGTAAGCTGGTCGATCAATGTTTTTCTAGGCTCTCTCTCTCTCTCTCTCTCTCTCTCTCTCTCTCTCTCTCTCTCTCTCTCTCTCTCTTCTGTCGGATACTGCTTTGTGCATCACACCAGCTTACTGGCGGACTCACTTAGCCGTTCTCTAGCTCATTCTACTCGGGCAAATACACCAGTTAATAGTGCAGCTATTGCCCTCAGTCAGTGAGTGTCTGATGTACTGCTACTGCTGTATAGTATTTCGGTTCGACTGGGCACAAGATTCCTCAGCTGTCACATTTCCACTTGTACATGTCAAAGCATGCTACATGCAGACGCCATATTCTATACCGATTCCAATATTTGTAGCCTCATTTTTTTGTGACGGTCTGTTGTGTTGCTCATACACGTCTTGTTTTGTTTGCATTACTTTTTATACCAAGAGGACTGTGCTCTTGATTTTACCTATGCAGCAGCAGCAGCAAAACCAAAACTGTGTTCTGTTCTGTTCATATGACCTGACCTGCAGCAATATTGTTCAATGGGACCCATTGTCTAACAGTGCAGTCGTGTCCTGGTGTATGTACATGTGCGTGTGGGTGTGTGTGTATATATATAATGTGTGTGTGTGTGTGTGTGTGTGTGTGTGTGTGCGTGCGTGTGTGTGCGTGCGTGTGTGTGTGTGTGTGTGTGTGTGTGTGCCATATGGTGCAGTGGTATGTGCAGCGATTTCCAATCGATAGGTTGTGGGTTCGATTCCCGACGATTATGGTCACACACGTCTTTCTTCTCTTTCTCAGACTCCTCCTGACTTTTCATTCATTCTCCTGGTTACTAACAGCCAGCGCATGCCGGAGTATGTGGTGTGATGTGTGTGCGTGAAAAAAATGAAAAAGACCAAAAAGTAGGGATTCACTGGCCAGAAAAAGCCACTTCATAGCTGTGTGGTGTAGACCAGGCTGAATAGTGGTGGTCAATTCTTCAGCCTTGCAAGCTGTTGAATGGTGCAATCCCAGCACAAGCTGCTATGGTTTCTGCTGTAGCATCGCTATCATTTCCTCCGGCGATGGGCGTCAAATGGTCAAAATGGTGTGTGTGTGTGCCTTCAAGTTCAAGGTACCAGTGCATCTAGTGTCTGCTTCTATCCAAGCAGCATGCTGTATACTGGTTATCCCAGCAAGTGTAGGGTGTGCGTAGGTAACTGTCTTGGCCATTCTATTCCGATATACATCAGCCTTTGGGTAATCCTGAAATCAAGATTATAATTATTATTACATGTACTCCGTGTGATGTGGATCAGGTGTACATTTGGGGGCGGGGGTCGCCAGTTGTGTGGATTAGACAGTTTAAAGGTCTCGGCGTCTATGCAGGCAAAGCGCGCCATAATGCAATCAAACCATGAGGGGAGGAGGAAGGGGAGAGAAGCAGAATGAGAGATAACATCACATTGTGGTGAGGAGAGAGGGAGGATGCTAGTGAGGCGCTGTTCTAAACTGTTTCACAGGGCGTCGGTGGCTATTTGCCAGTTCAGGCACAGCAGATACTTGTTGCACTTTTCCTTGAAGGACTGGAGCTGTCTGGGTTGCGGCTCTGCTGGTAGGATGGTCACTGGTAGGCTGTTCCACAAGGAAATAATGCAGTCTGGGTAAGAACCCCGGAGGCTGCCACGGGTGCGCGCGGGCAACGTTGACTTGAGCTGGATCGGGTGGCAGTGGGCAGTCTCCGTTGCTAGCCTGGTGGATCGACCACCCACTGGGCGGGGGTTGGCGGGGGGTGGGAGGATGGGCTTCAAGGGGGCTTGTTGCTGGGAGGTAGGACAGCTTGAAGGTGAACGAAAGCGCAGCAACCATGCAGTTGGTGGTGTTTCAGGCTGGGGAGCCAGGCACCTGGGCCAATAACCTTCAGTACCCTGTACTGTATTCTGTCCAGCCTGGATGTGCATGAACCTATCCACACCAGCCAGCAGTATTCCATCGTTGGCCGCACGAGGCCTTTGTAGACTGCCGTGCGGCCGCTTAAGTCCAACAGGGGCGCAACCTTTTTCAGGAAGTAAAGGCGTTGGGCTGCCTTTGAGGCCACGACCCGAAGGTGTGCTGAGCAGGACGTCGAATGCTAAGCCCAGAAGTTTGATTGCCTTCTCTTCAGGAACAGTTACGCCATTGAAGAGCACTGGGGGGAGCACTGGGGGGAGGCTTGCGGTGATCAATGATGAGGGCTTGAGATTTGGATGGCTCGAAGGTGACCTTCCACTTCCGGGAACCCTAGTGTGAGACGGCGTCCACTGCTTCCTGGAGTTGTGTTGCAGAGTTGGATATACTGGCGGTGGCAGAGATGCACTGGTACAGTGTCGTCACGGACTCGTGTCATCTGCATAAGTGGCAAGCTCAGCGCCAGCGGGCAAGGTATCTTCGCAGTCATTTACAAATGTACATGTACCGGAGGAATAACGTATATGTACATGTACATGCGCATGTAGGTCCAAGGAGGCTACCTTGTGGTACACGTATACACCTGCTTGGATGTGGTGCAGGGAGGACTCTTGGCTGCCCACAACAGCCTGTAGCCTTGTAGGCGCCGGTTGTGCAGGTAGCTTTCCAGCCATCCGAGGTGTACTTACATGTAGTTGAGAAGAGCGACCGCTAACCGTGACTCAACAGTTACTGTGGTTACATTGAAGACTATTAGCCCTTGCAGCTTGGCGGGTTATGCTGGCATCATTTCTGGCATAATCTTCGGATGTTGTCTAAAAGGTATGCCCTGGCATAAAAGGAGTTCTGAGACCAGACGGTCGGCATAACCCGATGCTGGCGGAAGATTAATGCTCCCGAGGCATATTTAGGCATGTTACAGGAGTGAATGTTATAAGCCGTGCTGTCATGGTGCCAGAGTTGGTGTAACGTTGCAAAGGGCAACAAGAGTGCAAGGGTAGAGTCTACATGTGCATGTAGTTCCAGCATAATGCAGCATACAATGTAGTCACTGGCATAATTTGTGCATATTGGAAGGCATAATTCAGCAATTTACCCAGCATAATCCGCCAAGGGCTAGAGACTGATCTTGTACTTGTAGTTTGTGTGTTGCTAGCAGGGATCGGGACTCGTAATAAAAAGGGTTTTCACGACCCCCTGCTTTGTAGTTTACGAGTGTATTCCTCCTCCCCCCCCCCCCCCCCTCCACTCCCCTAGCCTTCTAGAATTCTGCCCCGGTAACCACTGGTAACCACTGGTAACTACTGGTAACTAGACACGCAGTAGTGCTGCGTGGTTATAAAATAATTTTTACTTGACATCTTTATTCAAGCTCAACTAGTACTGTACTAGTAGTATGAAGTACTACAATTTGCGCAAGGAGGGGGCTAATCTTCTCGCAGAAAAGGGGGAAAAGGGGAGAAAAAGGGGGAAAGGAAGAGCCGGAAAAGGAAAAAAAGAGGGGGAAAAGGATGGCGGGAAGCATTCACCGCGCACACACGTGCATGTACATGTACATGTACATGCACCTACCATGCGCCATGGGCCATGGCCTTATCGGGCTTATGGACATGTCGATATTATGTCACCATATCGTACCATTATGTGAATTTATGTGCATGCAACAAGAAAGTGACTGGTGCATCGTCCTTGCACCCAGTATCCGTATCCTGG